>NC_090927.1:836671576-837304909 GCF_040938575.1 Ambystoma mexicanum
TAAGGTAGAATGTCCTACTTCATAAAGAGTATGTGAATGATAATAGACCTCTAAGCCCGCAGAATCTAAACATTGATAGATAATGATATCAAAGATCAATGTCAATTGTAATTACGAAAGGTATTTATCCCTCAATCAATGTTATTTCAAAATTGTTTTTGGTACACTACACAAATAGCCAGAAAGTTAATATCAGTAGCTTTTGTCCTTAATACTATAACTTAATGATCCCAAGTACTGTAGGGTTCCTTTTGTTAAAGGACTCGCCCTCTGTCTGGCGTCCACGTGCCTTCGCTCGTGGGTGCCATTTACAATGTTATTTTTATATGCACAATGATGTTAAGCATACGTAATGGGCAATGCGATGGAATTATGTGAGTAAACTATACTGACTTCCTCCATTATTGAGTGAAATGAAACACTTGTAAGTCATTTCACTCAAGATGTAATTACTCTTGCAAAGTAATAAAAGCTCAATGCTGCCCACCAAAGCTCACCTAATGTAACATCGCCATAAATTACAGTAATCATTGTGACCACTAAATGCAGAGTAATACTAAACACATTTTTGAATCCTGCTTTCGGGCAGTACAGCTGATCCAGTTACATTGTCCTTTAATTGTTAATGTATTATAACAGGGCCAATTCCCAATGGCTGATTTATTGATGTCTGGAGTAGCGAAAGGTATGTTAGCACTGATCCTCATTCTATTCTAAAGGAAGATCATTGTTCCTACTAGAACCCTTGAAATACAGTATCTTACTAAAGGGATACCTGTGTCATTCTAAAAGAAACTTCAGTTAAATGGGATACATTCAATTCATATTTCATGTGTTATGTTTTCCTTTCACATAGTTTAAGTGAGTGGCAGCAAAGGGCTAATATCATCCAATTATTCCTACAAAGACATCATGCTTGTTTACATGAATTGCAGTTTGTATGATACATTCATTCATGTCTCATATGTATGGAATACCTCTCTATTGTTAAATGAGTAACAACAATGAGCTTATATCAGTCACTTAGTAGAACAAATACATCAGACCCGTTTTCAAGAAAACTTCAGTTACTAGGATACATTTAATTCATGTCCCATGTTTTATGTTTTAATTCTACAGAGTATATGTGGGCGGCAGCAACGGGCTAATATTAGCCAATTATTCATACAAAAACATCAGTCCTGTTTAAAGAAACTTCAATTACTGGGATACATTCAAATCATGTCCCATATTGCATGGTGTTCCTCTGTATGATTAAATAGTTAATAGCAAAGAACTGATATAAGTCACTTAATGAACAAATACATTAGTCTGTTTAAAAGAAAACTGCATTCATAGGAAGACATTCATTTCATGGTCTTTGTTAAGGCCTTGAGTTGTATATCCAAGTCTGGAAATCATCTTGGATTCCAGCTGTCTCAAACGCTGTTGTAAGTCTCCACCTCTTTTATTACAACATCATTTTTGAATACCAATACATTGGATGTCTGCCATGTTTCCCATCTGATGCTCTTCTTGCCAATGATTTTCTAGTGGCAGTTTCGGATCTTGACTGTTAAGACTGGACAGAGGCTCCCTAATACACACCCACAATTCCCGAATGGTACTACCAATGTACACATTCTTACAAATACAAATACAAATAATTGCATATACTATGTACTTTGATCTGCAGTTAATGAAATCTCTTATTTCAATTGCTGTGCCTCCATAACATACACATGTTGTAGTATTTTGATGTGCATATCTGCAGACACTGCATGTCCCACATTTATGAAAACCTTTGTGTGCAAACCTTAGTCAATCACTGCCACTTCCTGTTTTAATGTCTGGTTTAAGAAATGACAGACTTAATTTGTTTTTAATTGTTGGTGCCGAGTATACACAAAACTAGGTTTATCTTCAATATAATTAGTAAGATCAGTACTTAGTGAATATGGTAATGTTTTTGGGAAACCCTAAGAACAATTATACTATTTTCAGAATAATGTAGAGGGGCACCAGACCCACTCCCCCCTCAAACTGAGCACAGATAAAATGATAGTTTGGGCAATGGTCCCAGTATTCCAAAAATCTGAATTATAGCACTTTCAGTTTTAGGTAAAAGGTGTATGTGAGGTGACACATTTTTTGGGGTCAGAATGACTCAGGAAGTAATGGGTGTTTCCATTATTACTCACATGTCATGAATATGTAAAAATATAATCTGAAAACTGGATAGAAAAGGAGTTATGCTCAAAAGTAGATAATAACTAACCGTTGGAAGCTGAACATCTAGGCTGAACAGACTGAGATAGATTATAAAATGGATGCCAAATACAAAACGGTGTTTTGGGAGCAGGTGTCAAAAGCCCTGAATCATGCTGATGATGAATATTCTTTGGCAGCAGTTCACTGTGAGATAAAGCACTTCTGGGATGGTATATTTAGAAATGTTGGCAAGGAAAGCAGACAATGATTGATAGATCAGCTAAAGGCATGGGAAAGCTACCAATTAGACAGAACAGCTGCTTACTTGTAAACAAATAAGTTGAGCTCATGGAGTTTTTCACAGTATGAGCTGCCAAGTAAATTTGGCAGAACCTCAATAACCAGTTAGAGGCTGGTTCAAGGCGGGAGTTGAAGGATAAGTAATTAGGTCTGGCTGGGTCTCAAGTGAGCTTATCAGTATATGAGCCTCATTCCAAGTTTGCTGGTCCGGGACCTACGGTACCAGTAAGCTTGCCGGTACCATAGTTCCCGGACCGGCAAACTACGACTTGTGCTTGCGGGTGCCTTTCTGCCCCCAGGTTGGACCTGGCAGGCAGAGCAGTACCCGCGAGCACAGCATGCCGAATGCACCGACACCATTCACGAATCATGCCGGTGCTCTGGAATGGGCAATTACCGGATCCGCCGGGGTTGTAATACCCCAGTAATTGCCCATTCCAGGGCACTGGAAAAAAAAAACGACTCCGGTGGCAGGCAGGCAAGGCTGGCCGCCAGGGTCGTAATGAGGTCCTATGTGTTAGTCAACTGGTGCTTGCCAAAATGAGCTAATGTGGGCATTTCAAGTGACAGATAAGCCATCCAATCAGAGGAAAGGAGCGATTATATTAAAGCATTATGTCATTGGAAAAAAGTCTATAAAGGCAAGCTGAATGTAGCAGATCTATGTGCCTTCATAATGTCTTTTTAAACCTGTATTGAATATGGCTGTGAAATTGCATCCGGAGGTCCATCTTCCTTTGTCCAATCCACCTTTACAATAATTATAGCAATCACCTTGCAGTTCTTGATCTAAAAGTGTGATCCATAAAACATTACATAATTAGATATTTAGCATTAAAAAAAAATGAGGAGGTGTCTGAATCTAAGACATTCATTGCCATCAAGAAAATCGATGAGCTTTCATGGAATAATAATTATGATATTGTTCTGTGTTATGATTTATGTTTCCCCCCTGATTATTATGGTATTCAGACATGTTATGCAAAATATTGTAGACATGATGGGGACCAATGAGTCAGTTACTATTATCCCTGATGGAATTACACACAGCATTTTTAAAATTCGTTCTATTCATTCAGTTAGATTTAAAAGGGATTTTGGGGAAGATCATGAAGATACAAATACACATCTTGATAATTCAGCTCATTTAAAAAATAACCTTTGGTATCAGCAGATGAAGAAGGTGGGAAGACGAATGTCAGATGAAAGCTGGTTTGTGTGTTCCCTAATACCTTATGCTTTGGGAGCCTCTAAAATATTCATAGCAACAGAAGTATGAGTGAAAAAAGCACATTGCCTGACACACCTTGCACTTTGCCTAAGGAGCGGACAGTTTCAATGCAGAACAGAATCCATAGTGTGCATGAATAAAGCCATATCTTAAATGGAAGACAATTATGTATAGGATACCAAGTGAAGAGAAAAGCCAGAAACGCATCAAATAATAAAATACAAACAGCCTGGAATAAATGGAGCAGGAATCAAGATTGAAGAAAATAGGATGTTAAAATGCAAGGATAGGAATGGAAACGAGATACGAGAATGCAAGGAAAGAGGTCAACTACAAATCATAGGAAAAGTGCTTACTCCTGAAGAATGGGCTGATGGATTGGTTTTGTGCAAAGCAGCAATATTAACCAGACAATCTGAAGTGGTTGTGGCAAATGCCGAAAAATAAGCAAAACCCAATGTCCTAAGAATGCAAGATTGTTGACATGGGTCGATGAGGGAGGACCATTGCAGATACTAACCCTGAAAACTGTGTCTTTATGCTTCAGAAATAATGACACATTGACAGTTGGAGAAACCCGCCAGTGTGGCTGAGTTTTTGATGTACAAGGCATGAAGGAAGGAATAGCAGTCCTGATGGAGCATTACTTGGCCTGTGGATCAAGAGCATATATGAAGTTGCCACCCAACTGGGGAGGAGTTTTTTATTGGTACATATAAGCGTACCAGCCTTAGCAGTACCACAAAGCTACTTGCAGATTACAGAATTCTCAAAAATGGACACACACCTGAGGAAGAAAAGATTGTTTCATTGAAGCAGACAGAGGAGAGATAATTAAATAGAAGCCAATTATGACATTCCAGATAAGCATAAGTTTGTTCAACAGAACAGCAGTGATATTCACAGAAATATTCCTGCCAGGAATCCAGACTCAGTAAATGCTAAATCGTTACAGATAACCAGATGGGAGCTGCTGTAAATGATCAATATGACAATAAAAAGATTCAATACATTCAAAGAAGGTTTGAGGACAATCAGGCTCATAGGCCTCCAGAACAGGTATGTTCGGTACTTGATTACAGCAATGGAAGGAGGTGTGTGCGCCAATATTGGGCTTTCCTGCTGTACATGTACACCCGCCCATGATGAAGAAAATGGGACTTTGAAGGACACAATAATGATGTTGTCAACCTTGCACACAGAAATGGTGGATGGAGTAGCCAAGACGGAGGACGACGGCTGGTTTTTGTCTCAGTTTTCATGGATTCCAACTTGGCTGGTGGATGCTTTCAAATTACTTGGAGCAGTACTAGTCTTTGTATTGGTAGGATTTTGCCTCATAAGGATCAACTTGGGACAGTGCAAGAAGACAGCAAAGATAGCTATTATGATGAAGATCATGATTTACACAGAGGCTGGTGAACAGATGCAAAATGCGGAAAGAACCCACAAGAATATAAAGAAAAGCACCCGTGTACCTCCAGGAACAAAATTCTACTACCCTAAGGATCTTCAAAAATATGTAGGAAGCTGGATATTCTGGCCGCCATCAGGAGATTGTTTCCACATGACCTGGAGTGTGAATGAACATATAAAGAATGCGGATCACCTGGGGGTGTGTGAAAAAGATAAGGATCCCAAAGAAATGTCAGTATAAACAGAAGACAAAGGAGATTGAATAGTAGAATGTAAAGGAGCAGTTGGAAGCATATACCCTAACTCCAGCCCCCTCATGACCATCATTCTGGAACAGAAGAAGAAGAGCTGCTTGAGGAACCCCCTGTGTTTTCCCGATACTGCATAGATTGTACAAGAGACAATATGCACTCAGACAGCCATACTGAATGTACCCTCACGCTGAAAGAGTTAAATGATATCTGCCCTCACCAATGGATATCATGGAACACTGGGTGACTTCTGACAAGGGCAGAGTGATGTAATATGAGGACATTCTGAAACGATATGAAAATACTTATGTACAAAATTATAAAATAATCATATATGCAAAATACGATAAAGTAACGTGGTGACCAATAAGTGTAAATACGCAGCAACGAAAGGTAGATGACACATATAGACGCTTGCTATAATGTGGCTAGGATGGCCCTAATTGGAAAAAGGAAGTCAGCTCATGCAAATATTCATTCGAACTACCTCAGAAACAGACCAGCGCTGCAGAGTCAGGAGACACTGGAAAATAGCTTTGTGTGCAAACATAGAGGAGTCTATATTGGCCTCGGATCAAGGATTCTATTTCAAGAAATAGCTGCAAAGCACAAAGGTAGGCAGATGAATAAACTATGAGCATGAGGCCTATTTCTCTTAGATTAAAGAAGATGAAAACCTATGCAAGAGCCAAGTATTGGTTAATTAACAGTGAATAAGGCTCATACAAGATGAAGTGAGAAAGTCTCTAGAGACCAATGGAGCAATAACACCCAGTATAATTGAATCAATTAGCAGTCAATAAGAGGTTGAAATGGACAAATGTGTGGTCCCCTCACAGGTGATGCAGAAGTCAAAAATAAGGTCTATTCAATAAGCTGTGATTGAAGATAGTGATGTGCTGACACTTTCTTGAATGTAACAGAACAGAGAGCAACTGCAGGGTCAACTACAGACAGGAAACGTTGGTTTATGGTCAAGTTGATGAGAGATGATGGACTAATTGGGAAAGTGGGGAGTAATCTAACGTGTGTTAAACACCTGGATTTCGGTTTCCTTACATGCTGCTAGCCTAGCCAAAAGTCTAAAGTTGGGTGGGAATGCCAACCAATCAATGGGTCTATGGGGCAACCTGCTATGCAATGTCACATAAACCAATCCGCTGACATTTTGTTTGCTATAATATTCATTATATATATTTAGAGGTAGTTCCAGGTGTGTCTTACAGACAAGAGACAGCCAATAAAGTACTAACCTGTATACATTCTATAGGTAGATATGTTCTCCTAACCAATCCTTCCTGCCAATAGGTTTTACAGTTTGACACATAGGATGGCATCATAGATCACGCATATCGGTGTATAAAACCTCTGTGTAATTGAGTGTGTGTGTGTGTGTGTGTGTGTGTGTGGGGTGTGTGTGTGTGTGGGGTGTGTGTGTGTGTGGGTGTGTGTGTGTGTGTGTGTATGTGTGTGTGTATGTGTGTGTGTGTGTGTAAGCATCATCCGATGTCTGCTGGTGTACTCTGCTTTATTAATTTGAGAATAAAATAGTACTTTGCCATACTCTTTGAGTCTGTACGGTTATTTAGTCTGAGATCTTTATTGGAAATTCCATCTAGCCCAAGAGACGCTGTAAGGTGCTAGAACACAACCGGAAGGTTTAAAATAGATCATAACCTCTAGGTATTGTTCTGGGCAACCCATCATAGCATTGTACTTCAGCCTCAAAAACAATACAGACATGGGAAACACAAGATGCAAATCAGGCTTGGTCCAACCCCAAAAGGGACAGTCGAGTCCAAACTGCTTAGTCACTTCCCTTCTGCATGAGCCCACTAGCAACCCATGGCATGTGTTGGCTTCTTTCAGTCTTATCAATGAGATGTAGCTTGAGTCTCTATGCACATCAGACATGGGACCCACGTCTGGGCATACCCGTCCCTGAAGGCTGACATAGACAAAACAAAAGAGGTGATGGCAGATTTAGAATTAATCTTAACCTCTAGATATTGCTCTGAGCAACCATTCATACCATCCTTCTTCAGCCTCCCAAGCCATTACCAAAAGAGGAAAGACCTGATGCAAATCAGGCTTGGTCCAACCCCAAAAGGGACTGTCCAGCCCAAACTGATTGGTCACATCCCTTCTGCATGAAACCACTAGCAACCCTAGACATGTGTTGGCTTCTTTCAGAGTCATCATTGAGGTGTAGTTTGGGTCCCTAGGCCCAGCAAGCAAGAAGCCTATGTCTGAGCGTACCCTTCCTTCAATGGTGACTTAGACAAAACAAAAGAAGTGATGGCTGGAAGGTTTAGAATTCATTTTGATGATTGCCAATTGCTTTGGACAACCCACCAGACCATCACACTTCAGTCTGACAAACCATTGCAGACGGAGAAAGACCATATTCAATTCAGGCTTAGTCGCACCCTAAAGGGGGCAGTCCGGCCTGAAGTGCTTGGTCACATCCTTTCTGCATCAGGCCACTGGCAGCCCTAAACATGCTTCATCCTCATCGGTTGTCTTCAGTGAGGTGTAGCTTGGCTCTCTGGCCCCAGCAGGCTTGGTGCACATCTCTGGGCACAGCTGTCTTTCTATGGGTTACATAGACAAACAAAAGAACAAATGGGATGATGGCTGGAAGGTTTAGATTCATTTTAACATCTGAAAATTGCTCTAGGCAAATCTCCAGACCATCATTCTTCAGTCTGATAAGCCATTACTGTAAGGAGAATGGCCATAGGTCAATCAGGCTTAGTCCTACCTAAGAGCAAACCCAGGCATGTTTCAGCATCATTGGGCATGATCAGTGAAGTGTAGATTGGGTCTCTGGGGCCAGCAGGTGCGGGAAGCATGTCTGGGCATAACTGTCTCTTAAAGGCTTTATCACACATGTCAAAACACAGACCCACACTAGCGTGTATTCAGTAGATGCAGAAAGTAACTTTTGAACATATTCACTGCTATTGCTTTTCAAATAATCACTCACAACTGGCTATAACAACATTAATGTGCAAGAGGTGTAAAATGAAGTGTGCCACTGAAGATCTCTGTAAATAATGTATTTCCTTATAAGAGATTGGTAAATCTCCTTAATCTGTTCATGCATTCACTTTCTATGAAGGTGAACCCATAGACCTGGGTCCTTTAAGACGAGGAGCAATACTTAGAGATGGATGGGGAGGCAGAATTTACTCAAACATCAAGAATCAAACTGACCCAGAAAGTTGGCAAACCTCAGTGCTGTTTTATTTGCAATTGTCTAAACCGACATCAACGGATGTCGCAAAGCACAGTCTCAATGGATTTCATAAAAAACACAACTTTTATAGTCAAAATTCATCATCATTGACGTCACACTATGTGGCGAACTACAAAAACCTACTTGGGGATGTGATATATGCTTATAGGGAACATCTAATTATATGTTCCATACTGACGGGGGTTGTTATTGGGTCTCTAACATCAGGTGGACAACTAAGCCCTCCTCTAGTGCAAGTCATCTTCATTGTCATAAAATACACAATGATTCATTGGTTATACAAACTGTAGGACTCTCTGATACATGGCCCTCTTCAATTGGTTGGCACACTTGTGCCCTTCTGGAATATTCCACACACTAGCAGCACACAGGCTAGTACCCCAGGTGCAAGGAGGGTCGGCTTGGTCATGCCTCCCCACCCAATTAGCCCAACATCCATCATCACTCTTGCACTCTGTCATTCAATTAAGGCTTTGAACTTGCCCTTGCAGAAGCTCTCTGTGCCTGAGAATAAAAGGCAGTGTGGCTTGGTCTTATCTTTTTGGTTTCGACCCAAAGTCTTTTTTCATTTGACCATGTGACTGGAGACCATGTTTTCAAGCTCTTTGCTGCATATGATACTATTAATTGATGAACTCTTGACTCTGTCAGTATATATTTCATCCCACCTCAAACAGAAGTTTGTTCCTTTCTCACGTTCATGTAACTACTTGACAGCCAACCAGGCTCATGGTGGCCTCGACTCTTGGTGCTGGTCCAGCCAGCCTTTCTTGAATTCTCCTTCGCCATCAGCTATTTTCCAACTGTGCCAGACTGAAGCCCTTTCCATTAACGGGTTATACGTCTTGCTAATGTGCACCATGGAACATCCAGGTTCTATATATTCCTATGCATATACATTGATGCATCGCCGTAATCTATTCACTACGTAGCCAGCTTCATGATTATTTCATCTACTTCCGTTACTGCATCTGTACAAGTGTAAAAAGACTTTGCATTTTTTTTCAGGGTTTCTTTGCATGAGCATCTTCATTTTGATCCTGAAATGTTGCTTAGTTTCGACACCTCCTCTTCAGATCTTACAGAATATCTATGTTCTTTCGTCTTCTGTATCTTTTCAGGGCGCGTCTGGTCTACTTCGCATGACGTCAGCAATCTTCTTTCTCGTTCATTTTCCCACTTCTTCCGCGACCATCATTTCTTTGTGAATGCATACTGGGTTTTCTCAATGGACACCTTGTTTCGAGAATACTTTGTGGTACAGGCATCCTATCTGGTACTGCACGTGTTGCCATTTCCGTTTCCCAACATATAGGCAACATGGGGGCAGAGCTTTTGGTAGGGGCTTTTGGCTCTTCCTCTACAAAAGAAATATATTACTCCTCTCAAGCCTTTTTGATGTAATAATGTTCAAATTAATTTATGATTGTTCCCACATCCATGTATAACTCACATTTGATTTCCTAGAAACATGTCTTCTTCCAAGTGTGGAAGTATGGATCCTGAAGTCTTCTCATAGTGGTCCTTCCTTCGTAAATCTTTGTGCCCTGTTGCCTCTCCCCGCAACACAAACTTCACTCTTAATCCCTACCCTTGCCTTTAATTTGTTTGAACACAATAGAATTGATCCCTTATTTTATTGCCATGATTATCCCTTTTTTCAGAGTGGGTGGGGCTGTAATGGCCTGGCAGCCTAAGCTAAGACAGGCAAACATCGCAAGAGACTTGGCATGGGTCTGTGGAATTTACAGCTCCTTTCTGCCCCCTGCACAGATAATTGCTCTTAGCAGCCCAAGGTCTTCGACTGGAGTGCTAATAGAGTTTTCTAATGGAACTTGGATCACTGGGTACACGTATAATTGACTTCCCCAAATAAACTACCAAACAAGAAGTCAGATATTAGGAATAGTAGAGTGCTACTCCTTATACTATTTTGAAGGCAGAATGTGAGTGGCCCAGAACAGAGAGTGGGGTGCTGATGCTGAAGAGTTAAGAGGCGGGGGAGGTGAAGGACCATTGCAGGGCTCTGAGTGGGGGTTCCTGGGATGCTGGAGGGGTGATGAGGAGGGAATGTGGGGCTAGCACTAGCTATAGGCGAAAATGGCAGAATGGGGGCAGTGGCACCACTGGTTCAGAAGAGAATGCAGGTTGTTACTTCCACATTCTGACCACATCTGGGCTACCTCATTGGCTGGATCCTTTTTCTAAGGTGCCAATATTGATGATAGTGACTGTGTATTAAAAGTTATTTTTGAGTAAAGTAACTTTAAATGTGGGTAGTTATTTTGGGTATAAATGTGCATATATATATTGTGTTAATGAATGATTGCTGAAAATGTCATGAATCTTTCTGTTGAAAGTATTGTAGAATGAATCGTACTCTTTGTGTATAATATTCTACTTTTTCTGCCCTTACAAGCTTTTGCAAAGATTATCATTTATCTTAAATGTTGTCCTATAGTTTTAATGGGTATTATGGATGGTCAATGTTATGTATGTTCAAATGAATAACATTATTAATAAAAAAAGATTGAAATGAAACAAATCTGACTCTGAATTTGATGTTGCAACCCTTGTGGCCAGTGTAATTAAAGGGAACACGATAACTACTGAATCTGAATAACTCCTTTTGACCGGAAACATATCTCACTCACTTCAGAAAATGTCACACTGAACCACTGAGCTTTGATCAGCATCACCAGAAGAAAGTCAAGGGGAATCTAGTCTGCAGATTCCAAGGAGCCATGAAGAAATGACAGACCTTCCTGTGACCAGAAAGTCCATCAGAAGACCCCATGGATGAATTGCATAGTCGAGGCAATACACATCTTTGAAGATGTTTATTTGGGTATTTTTTACACTGGGATCCACAATCACCAGTGCAGAGATCACTAACCTCTATGTGAAAACCAGATAACTCAACCAGCTAGTACAGTGCAGGGGGTAGGTCCAGGAACTGGCCTCGAGTGATGGGCAGCAATGACAGTGGACCATCTGAGAAAAACTCTGACAGCGCGTAGCACTTGTCACTAGAAGTGTACTGGTAACTCAGCTACCTGTGTTCATTATATCTGTTCTAGAACTGCAGAAGGCAGACACTACAGGGAGCACTTTCCACCAAGCTTACATTTGTCAATATGGAATCACAAAGAGTAAATAGATTTCATTTTCAAGCAAAACGTCGTTTTCTTATTAAGAATCGATTGGTTTTTGTAAGAAAACTCTTGTGAATGATATGTTGATATTTGAAAAATGACTTTGTTTTCAACAACTCAATTAATTTTGTAACAAAGAATGATGTTTATGAAGACTGCATTTGTTTTTGAGACAGCTTGATAAGCACTGTGGGAAGAGCAAAGCATCACTGAACAGATTGCCATTAAACACAGGAGAGGGTGTACTTTCTAGACCCCATTAATTGCATGCAGGAGACCAGGATGCGTGGCATCCCTGTGGATGCTGGCTCATCCATACAATTTTGATTTGTTTCTAACGTGGATGCAAAATGAACATGTAAATCTGTGCGGAACCAGGTTTATGTATCCCTTTAGACCATTTTTGAGCCACGTGAATGCCTGGCCAGAGGCAGATACATGGATTCCTATGCCGACCACCAGCTTTTAGCAGGTGCTCAAAGCTGGCAGATTCTATAGGAATCCATAGCATTTCTGCTGCATCAGAATCAGACGCAGCCGGTTTTGTACTGTGCAGCTGATGGGGGTGGAAACATCAGTAACAAATGTATGCTTGCTTTCTACGCATGTTTTTTTACTGCTTAATTTAATCATTTAAAATGATCCCAAACTTGTTTCAACAAAAAAAGGATATTTCTAGGAGTAAATCTGATTCACCTTTCGTTTACATCATCAGAGGATTTGATTCACAACACATACTACTCAGAGTAAATCTAGCAAGTTAGAAGAAAGTCAGATACAGGTCAGAAATACTCAGATTAACATATATTGTGAATCGATTGGCACTTTGAAGGAGTAATTGAAGGAGTAATTGAAGGGTAAATCAGAATTCCCCCTGGTAGCTTCCTTCTTAATTGGGACATTTATTGGAACATTCAGCATTCAAACATATCTCAATACTATAATTTATCTTCATACCTCAGGCAGGGACGTCATTTCACCAAAATGCCTGGGGTAGTGGAAGTGACATCACACAGCCGTTGACCTCGGATGACATCACAGGAAGTTATGTAATTTGACCCCACCCCAAAGTGACATCACGGGAAGCAATGGAACGCAACCTTTCACCCCTCGACAAAACAGGAAGTGACATCACAGAGCATTGTCTCTAAGTACACTACGAAAAATATGGTCACGATATCACTGTTAAGTGATATACATTTCATACAAGAATATATCACCATATGTATCATTAATATGTGTGTATAGGCCCAAATTACCAAAACACTGTGAATGCAAGCAGAAGTCCAAGGCCAAACAATAATGATGTGTTATTATATAGCACTTACACTTAAGCGCTTCATATAGACCAAATATACATACAATATCACCCAACCTTTGTTGGTACTCATTTATCACCAAAAGCAGGATGAAATGCTAGGTTGACCTTGCTCGGAGTCCAACCTGCAGTTCACATTCTCATTGCAGCAGCCAGTTCTCAAGCCACTGAGCTATCTTACCGGCTATAGCTATCTGAAAACCAGCCACTCCAGAAACAAAGAGCCACATGCTGCGGGCCCCAGCCCACGAGTCTCAATTTTAAAAAAAAGGGGGACCACAGAGGGGGCAAGGGAGACCTGGCGACCCCTAAATGACATCCATAACCTCAGGGATTAAAAAATAAAGGGCCCAATGTATAGAATAAGCACATACAACCTGCAAAGTACATACAATAAATGTGCATGCAATTGCGCATGAAAGTCCCTTAGCGCAACTTAACCCGACCCACAAAGAAAACTAGGCTGCTCGAGAAACACCAACAGCACACCCCCATGCAAACCAAAACCATTCCCAAAGACCAAATTTTGCACAAACCTTTGCATCCACCTCAGACCCACCATCCAGCACCCCGGCAAAACTGCAGGTGGTCCCCCGAAAATCAAGGCTGCACCCTTGTAAATCTGCATGAGATCCCCCGTAACTAACGGCTGCACCCCTGCAAAACTTTGCAAGGTCCCCCATAAGTAATGGCTGCACCCCTGAAAAACTGCAGAGCGTCCACCCCTACTCCCAAGGCATCCAAACTGCTTCCAGATACCCCTAAGTCATAGTAGCCCCCTTGAGCCTTGACACCACCCACCAGTTCCCCTTGCCTCCACCACTAACCCCAGGTAGCCCCCTCAAGTCCTAATACCACCCACCAGCTTTGCTCACCTCCACCACTACCCCAGGCAGCCCCCCAAGTACTAACACTACCCACCAGCCCCCATCACCTCTGCTACTACCCCATGCAGCCCCCTCAGTTCCTGACATCTCCCTCCAGCCCCCCTCGCCTCTGCTACTACCCCAGGCACCCCCCAAGTTCTGACACCATCCACCAGCCCCCCTCACCTCCACCACTAGCCCTAGGCAGTACCTTCAAGTCGTGCCACCATCCACCAGCCCCTCACCTCCGCCACTATCCCAGCCAGCCTCCTCAAGTCCTGACATCACCCGCCAGCCCCACTCACCTCCTCCACTACCCCCAGGTTGCCCCCTCAAGTCCTGACCCTGACATCACCCACCAGCCCCCCTCATCTCTGCCACTACCCCCTGGCAGCCTCCTCAAGTCCAGTCACAACACACAAGCCCCCCTCACCTCTGCCACCACCCCAGGCAGCCCCTCAAGTCCTGACACCATCCACCAGCCTCCCTCACCTGCGCCACTACCCGCAGGCAACCCCCTCAAGTCCTGCCACCACCCACCAGCTCCCTTTACCTCTGCCACTAGTCCCAGGCAGCACCCACAAGTCCTAACACCACCCACCAGCCCCCTCACCTCTTCCACTATGCCCAGGCAGCCCCCTCAAATCCTGACACCACCCACCAGCCCCCTCACCTCTGCCACCACCCCAGGCAGCCCCCTCAAGCCCTGACACCACCCACAGTCCCCCTCGCCTGCACCACTACCCCCAGGTAGCCCCCTCTAAGCCAGACACCACTCACCAGCCCCCTCACTTCATACACCATCCCAGGCAGCCCCCTCAAGTCCTGACACCACCCGCCAGACCCTCTCACCTCTGCCACTACCACCAGGCAAACCCCACAAGTGCTGACACCACCCACCAGCCCCCATTGCCTCCGCCACTAGCCCCAGGCAGCCCCCTCAAGTCCTGACTCCACCCACCAGACCCCCACACCTCTGCCAAATCCCCAGGCAGGCCCCTGACAGTACACTCCTTTCCCCTTACCCTCCCCTTGAGATCTGCCAGTACCCCAGGCCGGCCCTGCCAATCGACATACCTACCAGTCCAATGTTGATGAAAAACTCACCTCAACAACACTGGCCTGTAGCAAACATGAAGTACACTGGCCATATATCCCCCTCCAACATGAACAACTGGGAGCACTGCTGCAGAATCCATGTCCGTTACTCATCACAGGAACAGCAACACTGTGACCGCAACATGTACATGTGAAACACAATAGAAATGCAATGCAACAAAGGTATCATTCTGCCCATGTGCCATTGCCAAGGACTCAAAGCGCTGCATGTGAATGCCCATGGAGACACCAAGTCTGAGACATCACAGTCACATGTTATGTTATGTTACCTTCACTTATATAGCGCACGGTCGCCCGAAGGCATCATGGTGCTGAGGAGGAAGAACTGAGCAACTAGGAGAGGCTGCAGAGTAAAGAGTTAGAACAGGATGGTCTTATGCGCTGTCTTTCTCCTCCAGGCTGAGTATTTGCTCATACTCATATCCTGAGTGATCCTCATATTTTGGGAATGTGTGTCTGCAGAGTAGCCCGTACAAATTAATGAAGGAAGTCAGTGAAGTAGGCATTCAGGAGTGGCAAAGCCCCCACAAGTGATACAAGTCCAACTGGCATGTGGCTGGGTGATGTGAAAGCTGTCTGCGAGTATGCGAGTCAAGAAGATGGGTAATGTGCACAGGCAGACCAAATAACAAAGAATCACAGAGCCCTGCACTTCAGTGGCTGCTGTGCAGCATGATGTGAGACCAGGCTGTGGGTGATTGCAGATGGGTGTGGGTCTATGCCTTGTGAGGGATGCAGCTACAGAAGAATGAGTGCACAAGTGATGAGTACAGCACACACATCTACAGTGAGTCCCCAACCCACATGACAGTCATAGTTGAAATGCAATACAAACACATAGCAAAAGTAATTTTGCACATAGACAAAAAGAGAATGCAACAAGTGTGTGATTATGAAACATAAATGTGTTTTAGGAAATGCACACAACAAAAACAAAACATGGGAAGGGTGAAATGTCCCGGGCTGAAAGGAAAAGAAAATGCAATATGAAACCTAACACTAAGAACTATGTACACAGGCAGTGGGCCTACATGTCCTTCAGTGCGTCCTCCAGGACAGAGTCACACTCAGCATCTTCCTCCTGGAGGCGAGCCTCTGTTCCTTCCTGGAGGTCTTGCAGGCCCTCCATCAACCTCCTCTGCTCCTCCTCCAAATCCCTGTAAGCTACCTCCAGGATGGCAGCCCCCCTCAATGCCTGACTCTTTGACACCTCTGCTCTGGCTCTTGAAATCCTTGGCTCCCTAGCCTGTTGCCTCTCTGCCAATAGCTGCCTATGGAAAGTTGGCTGAACGCACACCAGATTATGGAGCCGCCTCCTCTCCTGCCAAATGCCAATCATGTCCTGCCTCAATTGCCTCCTCAGTGTGGATAAGCCCTTCATGGAGTGCAAGATGTGCAGGTACCCCTGCCCTCTGGATGACACATGTTGGGGGGGGCACAGTGAGAGCACTGTCCTGAAGTGCCAGCTGTCTGACCACTGACTGTGCCTTTGTTGGTGCCCGGGCAGGCTCAGTGACCACCTCGTCTGTCACACATGGGGCAGGGGCAGGTACATACTCACCACCAGAACGGGGGGTGTGGGTTGGATTGGTGTACAGGGGGCTGCGATGGAACGCTGCAAGGAAGGCTCCCTGAAGGATGACTGGGGCACAGAGGAGGAAGTGGCGATGGGGGCAATTGAATGTACCAGCACACAGAGACCATCCAAGAGCAGTGCTCTTGCCAGCTGGCCCACTTATTAGCACATTGACTCCTGATGCTGAGCCAGCTCCTCACAAGTCGCTGACACTGCATCACAAATCGTTCCTGTTTGCCTCGCCAGACCAGCCAGCAGGGCCTGCACCAATTATGGGTGTTTTCCTCAGGCCCAAGGGGGGCTCAGTCTGGGTGGAGGCATCCATGAAAGCACTCACTGCTGCAGCAGATGGGTCAGGGACAGGAGGCTGAGCAGCAACGCACTGCACATCCTCATTTCCCTGGCCCAGGGGTTTAGCCTGACCACCCTCCTGTATGCCCCCACTAGACCTTGTGTGCTGGCCTTCAGTTGCCTCCTCCTCACATGCCACCTCCATCTCCCTTGATGACTCCAGAGAGTCTTCCACCCTCGATAGCCCCTCTGTCCCTGCACCCTGACCCACAGCCACTGAGGAGTCCCCCACCACAACCACCTCCTGGGACTTAACTCGAGCAGCTCCACATGATGGAACTGGTGCTCCCCCAGCCAACTCTCGCTCAGAAGGGGTGGTGTCAATGGCGGGTGGCTGGGGTGTGTACCTGGGTCCCCATTCCTTACCCTTCTGCTCCACAGCAAAGCCTCCAGCCCTCTTCACCAGCTACAGCAACTGTGGAAAATGGGGCAGAGGATATTGACATCAGTTAACGGTGTCAATGCATGTGACATTAACAGTATCAGTCATAAAGCATGTGTCAACCAGAAACTGACACACACACACGGGGACGCCCATGCAATCTGCATGACTACTGCCACATCAGTGTAGTGTCAATGATGAATCACAGTCATGACACACGCACATGTCAACACAGCACCTTGTCGTGTGACCACAAACACATTACCCAAAGAATGCAAGGCCACCGTACCAATATCAAACTGCCACAAGTATGACATGCAGCCAGGGGCATGGGGACTGCATCAGGGCACCTGTCCATGCAATTACGTCAGCAACATGCAACCATGACAGCCTGACCTGCAAGCAACCAACATGTTCCAGCACACATATCGAGGGATCAATTGATTATGTTGTGTGGCCGGGTACATACATATTGCATACAGGCATGTTAACTTGTGCTTCAAATGCAGTGGGATGAAACATCACATCCCTGTCCCTGAGACATCAATGCACCAACTTGACATTCACAGACATCCATGCATGTGTCACCGTCAGCAGATTTGTGTACATGGACTCACTTACAGGTGTGCCACACATGGAGGTGTCCTTCGTGCACATCCCTCACATGGCCACATCATAGCATGCCGGCATCCGTAATGTCCCTGCATTTGGTCCATGATCTCACACAGTATGTGCCTGAGTTCAACAAGTCTGACGACACATTTTTCAAATACCCACGCATATGCCAGAAAACAATGTCTGCTGCTACAGACATATATAACAAGGATGCCACTGAAAACAGCTACCCGCCTCTACACATGCTAGGTGTACCTGGTTGCACTAAGTGTTGACAGTCATATTGGTCAAAATGATCCAAATAGGACAAGGGAAAGGAATAGGGATCAACATATTTTAATTAATCCTTAGAAAACTAACATGTTAAAAAAACCTAATGCATTCTGTTTACAAAACATAAAAACAATTAATGAAAAAACACAATTTTTCTAGTCGAAAAAAACAACAACTACAACCGTCATCATTTTTTTTAAAAAAAACAGTTGAGTGAGGTTAGTATAGGTGTAATATTGACATTGCATATATCCTCAGTTTATATTTTATTGGTCCAGCATTGGCATGAGGCAGCATGCTGCTGTGTCTCACACCTACACCCATGCTGCATACAGAACAAGGGAACCTGCAATCATGCATGCCACACATACACTGTAGAGCAGTGCTCCACATGGGTACTCACCAGCAGCTTCCAGATGTCTTATTCATGCATAGATCTGGGAGTGATGGACCAGGTAAAACCTCTCAAGAACCCGCAGCGGGTTCTGTGGCTGCCTCTGCCTTCGTATGGCTATGGGTCTAGAGGTCATCCCATCTCTTCCTGATGGTCTTCATTGGATGTTCTGCAACCCCCTCTGCATTGATGACAGTTGTGATATCATTGCAGATCTGCTGACATGCGTCATGACCCAGCTGCATTGCAGGGTTGAAGAGGGCATCATAGGCACCCAGGACCCGGTCCACCAGGATGCCAACTTTTGTGGGGTGAAGTTGGCTACTCTCTCCCTCGCTTACATGGGGTGCCCGCTCTCTCCTGAAGAGGTTGATTGTCCCGATATGGCAACCCCTAAGGCAGGCATGGCTTTGCTGGGTCCTAGATAGGTACTGTGGAGCTGTGGTGGGGTTGAAAGGGAGAGGTGGAAGTCCCAAATCACAGATTAGGAAGTCACAGGCCCAACATAGGAGTTCCGGCAATTGCAGGACAGCTGGCACTCCAAGACCGTGCTGATAGCAATCAGGCACTCACACTCTATCATGAAGCAGCAGCTATGGAGTATTTGAGGAATGCAGAGCCGGAGGAGGCAAAAGCAATGGCATGCAGGCAGGAGGAACTCTGGTGCACAACTCCCATCCGAGGCAGCCAAAAAGAGAGTAAAGGCCCTTAGCACGTATGTTTCATGCCACGCACTGAACGGAGTGCACCAACGCGGTTCACAGCAATGACAGTGATATTTAAGGGGTGAAACGTGCATCACTGGTTCTGTGTATGAAGGTAAGAAGACGGATGAGATTTGCATACATGCATTTGGGGGTGTTATGCAAGCCGTTTCCTTCAAGTAAGGCGTACCACATATTTCCTTTAAGGGTTGCCTCTGCAGATACATTCATGTATTGTTGTCCATTTTTAGGCCTACTGTGTGTTGCGTATGCAATTTATTTTTGTTGGGGTGCAACTGCATATCTGGTACCACTTTTTTCTCCTTTTGGAAGCTTTCCAGGTATCGTGCATGCAATGTATTGCTCTTGATGTGCCTCTGCATAACGAGTACCACTGTTTTCACCTTTTGGAATCTTTCCGGGTATCGTGTATGCAATTTATGGCTCTTGGGGTGCCTCTGCTTATCGCATACTGCATATTTCTGCTTTTGGGGTACATTGGAGCCTTGCTGGACCACTCATCTAGACAGTACATCACATAGACTGTGTCCTTCCTCATATTGCCCAGAACAATATATTGCTGTGCATTCCATTTATCATTTTCATCTGTGCCATCAGTGGTGAGGCACCAAAAGGGAAAGGGTGTAGATGGGGACGTGATGAGTGCACATGCACCCCAGCCCCAGGAGGACGTGGTGTGCCTCAGCCCATAGGTGATCCAGCACCTGAACATGGACGTGGTCAGAGGCAAACAGGTGAAGCAGTACCACCTAAGGCCACTAGGTCCAAGGGGGGACACCCTGCAGAGCAGGAAGTGGCTCTACCCCAAGACACGGCACAGAAGAAGGGTCAGCAGAGGAGGAGGTGCTTCACTGAAGAGGAGCTCCAGATTCTCGTAGACTATATCAGAACACCATCGTGAGATTACCCGGTATGCGGGCAGCACCTACACTCCAGCGCAACAATCGGCGCATTGGAACACAGTCACAGCCCGCTTCAAGGCATGTGGTGTGGAGGTACACAATCCTGAACAGGTTCAGAAGTGGAGTAATGACCTCACCGGAAGGAGCAAGAAGAAGCCAAGTGACAACCTTGCCTCTGCACTGGCCACTGGAGGGGGGCTAACAGAGGAGAACAGCTGACCCCAATCAAAGAGGCTACGAGTCAACTCATCAGCATTGAGCAGGTGCAAGTTGTGGGAGGCATGTAGACCTATGAGGACACATCTGGTGAGTGACATTTGTGTGCATTGTATGTGTGGACTATCATGTTTGAATAACATTTATAAGTATCATAGCACAGCTGGCTGTAGTTTACAGCCATCCTTGGCTAAAACATGTTTGCTACAGTGTTAATTTCTGTGATATGGCGTGCATTCTGTGAGTCTGCTGATGGGGTTCACATCTGTTGCACATATTTGTGAGACAGTACACATCACTGCCTACTGGGCCTCACAGCTGTGCCAGTACTTGCATGCTGGGTTGCAATGTCAAAAACATGTGCACATGGGAAGATCCCATGATGTGCCCCTTTGATAGGCATACATCACCAACAAGGCATACTTGTGCCACATCCAGGAATTCCTCATTCATATGAATCAATCATTGCAACATTCATGGGGCATGTCTCTTTGCATTGCACATCAAGTACATGCAACATATGTCATCCAGGCACATATGTTGCTGCCACGGTGCATGTATGATCATGTATGAACATGTGTACAATCAATGGCTCCGAGTACACGTGGGAAATGTGCTACCAGATAGAGTATCTGATACACTATCTGCCTTTCCTGCAGTGTGCACGACATGTATATGTGCCTACGCACACACACACATGATGTTATGCAGGCCAACACTTGGCGGAGACAGGGGGATTGTGCGCCTTAGATATGCCACGAACAATATCTGTGGAAGGAGCCTGTGGCTATTACATGGAGTGCTGTCAGCACCTTTTACAGGGGGTTGAGGGCATGGGAGCAGATGGTGAGGGATGCAAGGTCTTCTTCCCATTCCCTGACCAGTTCTAGTATGTCATGGGGTGGGAAACAGTACCTTGCATACACCTGGTCATCTGGCATCTCAAACAGCGAGGTGTGTGTGTTGGGATAATCCACGGTCACCACATTCTACTCCTCCTTTTGTGCCCAACTATGATGGCTCTCAGTATTCCTGCATTCATTGTGACTGGTTGATGTTGGAAGGGTTTGCATTGTGTGGTTTATATGCGTGGTTTCCTGTGCGTGTTGTGCTTTGCGTGTACTATCATGTGACGGTGAGATCAAGAGATTTGCGTGTGACTTTTCCCAATGTGATGTTGTGCTTGGATGGGCGTGTTGTTCATTTGCGTGGCCCGTCCCTCAAAATGCCCACGTTATTCCTTGTTCGTCCTCATTTTACCTGGGGAATAGGGAATATGCATGTTCCGCCCCCTATTTATTTCCTTGCATAAGCCCATCCCACACTTTGCATGGAGTGTCATGCACAGAGCTTGACTGCACGCAAAGACCTGAAGGGCCCATGCATAGCCACGAAAATGCACACAAAGCCCATTCCATAAATCACTGAGTTTTGCATGCTGAAAAGTGCGCATAGTTTTCAGAAAGCAAAATATTCTATAAATCGGGCCCTAAGGGACAGACAGATCATCTGTAACTTGCTTTAGGCATTATTTATTTGAGTTCTCCTGGCTACATGTTCCTTGCAGCTATTTTATCTATGCTGTGCTATAAACGCAACGCTGTGAAATTTGCCATCTTGCTTCCCTCCAAAGGCTGGCCTGTCACTATGAGGTGTCCCTCAATGTTCTTCTTTTCGAGGGGTGGATTCACAAAACATCCACTCCCTGCATTTACTGGCTCCATCCCACCATTATCATGTCCCCACCTCAAGGACCCTTGGGTTTTTCTTTTTCCTGGTGCCCCTCTGTCACACCCCTTTCTGGAACCCATGAAGTCCCGCCAACGCACCTTGCTGAAGCCCTAGACACCTCATGGTGGCTGCACAGCCCTTCCTGTGCCCGCATTCACCAGAAAGCAGAACTCCTTGTGAAATGTTTGGTTTGAATGGTCAATCATCATTTTGACCTGAAACATGAATGTATACGCTATTATTCTACTTTCTTTGCATAGCCTAAGCTATACGAGACTCCCTAGGAAATCCCTGTCACATGCGGGACCCCTGTAATGGATCTGTGAACCTGCTGGAAGATCCTGCTGGTCTCAGGATGTGATAAGCAAAGAGCAAACAAAAGATCGTGATACTGTTAAGCTTTATTAACTACTGTGCAACAATCAATGTGGGCAATGAAGCGAAACACGTTGAGTGGTAAAGGGCATGATTGCCTCTCTCAGTAGTGTTTTATGAAGTACAGGGTCCATGGTGAAAACGTTCAGCACCCAGAAAGCATGATGACTGTATTTTAAACTCACTTTTCAATTATAATAGTATATTTATTGCACGTCTGAAAAAAAAATGTGTGAGTTTTTTTTAATAACAGCTGTCATTACCTTTAATCTTCACCCATGTTTCCGAACAATTTAGCAAGAAATGCAAGTAACAGCGAAGTGCACAAATGTATTGTGATACCATATAACTTTGTTAGAATTAATGTGCCATTAAACAGCCCCACGTGACTTGCCAGGCATATGGCAAGCGACGTGGATTCGTTTGTTGAAGGTTATGGAAGAACCGCTAAGAAAATGCAGTTTTTGCTGTTGTCCTCTAGAATCAATCCAATAAATTGGATTTGTGTGTCCCTACCACAACTCCAAAACACATTTGCCTAGACTTCAGTGAGACACCCATACGGCCTGAGCCGCACATGTACCATGCTGCCAATGTCCAAAGAACAAAGCGTGTTACAGGCTTATCATTTGTCATGGTTTTTCAAATGGAGAAAAGGTTTATTGTCACATCGGAAAATTGAACCAAGAACGAGACAAAAAATAATGAACAGGTTTCAGTCTTAGTTCATGTGTATCATCGAATTGAATACGTACATTGTAAACCTATTATTTGCAAAGAACAACATCCCCTTTGATATTCTTGCAAGAGTTGACTGTCACCATTGTGTAGGTTGCAGATGATCGCCTGTCGGCTGCTGATGGAAAGCCAAGCCTGAAGTTAAGTAGTATGAATAGAGTGTTATTCCCGCAGCCTCCCCTCTTGACATTCGACGTAAATGGAAATAAAGCATGTTATACAAATGTATTCTAGTTCTTAGTATGTTCTTGTCACATGGCGTTACATATATATTTGGCTTTGTTAGCGTTTTCCTCACCAAAACGGAAGATCTTTTCATCTTTGTGTTGTCTTCTCAGTAGTGGTCAAGGGTGGACATGTAGTATTCAATACTAAAAGAAGACTAAAATACTTGAAAACAAGTATGTGTTTAGTATTTTGTGAGTAATCCGATAGTGTGCAGCATGTTGAATAGTCTTCTTATGCTACTCTGCACAAAAGGAATCCTAGGGAATACTACCAAAGACTAACCAGTGTCTTCGAATCCTACGAAAAGACAAGTTACACACTCATGCTAGTAGTCTACGTTCCTATCGGTTTTTCTTATTGTTTAAAAAGTTTGGAACAGAACTTCCCATTCATAAAAGACTTTGAAGCTTTGCCAATGATCGTTTCTGACTTATCAGGAAACTTGCTTTTTTATACGTTTACACAAAGTAAATGTATTCCGCCAGGGAATTCTGGATGATATCTGATAGGTGAGAGTGAAGGGTAAGTTGTCCGTGATGTCACTCCTTGTTCATACCATCTGAGATATTATGTTGCTTATGCCCTTCCTTTGTGTTACTTTCTCTGCCCCTGTGAATCCCTGGAGCTGCGAGTGCAGTGGATGGAGTCAGGAGGCATAGCACAACCATAGCTAGCACTGATGGGTGACAAAAAATACATTTTTGCCCTGCCCCCTCTCCGACCTCCTGTGTTCAAACCTGCTCCTTCATTGCCAACAAATCTTCGGCATCCTGCCACCACGCCTCTCTCAGATTTCACTCCCTCTTCTTTCTAGTGCATATTTGGTTCTTACAATGCTGGAGTAATATGTCTGTCACTGTAGCACAGGGGTCTGCAACCTTCAGCTCTCCAGATGTTTCAGACTATAATTCCCAGGATATCTGGCTATTAACTATGCGTGTTAGGGATGATAGGAGCTGTAGTCCAAAACATCTTGAGAGCTGAAGATTAAAGACCTCTGCTGTAGCAGGTAGTGCTATCACAATCAGCAGTAGGCCTGGCACGGAAAGAGTCAATCTGCACTGTTCTCTGAGAGTGTTGGGGTCATACGTCTGTTCCATTGACAGGCTTGCAGCTCAATAGCTGTCACAGAGTAGTGCCACACTTGGCAGTCGGCCTCTTCGGGTCCGAGGCCTACTGTCAAGCATAGTTTGTTTGTTTATTTGTTTGTTTATTTATTTATAATGCGCGCCAGACCCAAAGGTAACCGGGTGCAACAGAAAAAGAATAAGCGAAACTTACAATGTTACAAGAATCTGGACATTACAGTGTTACAAATTTACAATAGTGCGGAGATGTCCAGTTTACATATTTACACTGATACGGTATAGGCAAAAGGTTAAGAGCAATTAATATACATGCAGAGAGGTTTACAATCTATGTTTTGGTTATATATAAATATTGATCAAATTCTAATACAACATATTTACAGTTAGTCTAAGGGTACAGAGGGATCTAACGAGTTTTTAGTGTTGATGTGTTTGATAAAGTTCTTTCTAAATTGTGAGAATGGTTGGCCTACTCTCAGGTTATATGGTAAAGCATTGCACAGTTTGGTACTGCCAAACAGTTGGAGTTGACGGTTCTTGTCGGTCTGCTAGATATTTTTCTCTTTATCCATCAAGTAGCTAGGGGCTTCGTTATTGAGAGCTTTATGTGTCAGGGAGATCATTTTTAGATGGATTTTGTCAACAGTAGAAAGCCATTTATGTTGGCGTCTGATAGAGGAGATATGCTCCTTTTTATTTATGCCAAGTGCTGCTCTAAGGGCATTGTTTTGTAGAGTTTGAAGCCTTTGGGTAATGGCTTTGTTGTCACCACTGTAGAAGGCATTGCAGTAGTCGAGTCGTGAGAGTATTAAGGCTCTCGCTAGGATCATACAGCTATCATTGGATAGGAAGGGTTTACCTGCTCTTATTAATTTACATGTATAGGCTGTGGTTGATGCTAAAGAGTTGACCTGTTTAGTAAATGACATAGTAGAATCAAGGTAAAAACCAAGCGATTTTACTTCCGTAGAGACCTTAATGACATTGCCATCTATACTAAACTTGCAGTAGTCAGGGCCTAATTTGTTGATATTGGCCTGTTTGCCCAGAATGATCAGCTCTGTTTTATCATCATTCAGGCATAGACCATGAGATGCCGTCCATGCCTGAATGATGAGATACACTCTATTCACCAACTCCCTGTCCTTACCATGATCCCCAGAAAGCGGGAGGAGAATCTGTGTATCATCTGCATAGTTAGTGTAGGTGATACCTAGATGGTCCAAATCATCGGAAAGGGGTTTGGTGAATATATTGTATAAGGTTGGGGAGACACAAGAGCCCTGGGGGACTCCGCATGTGATCGGTATGGGGTCTGCTGCAGCCGAAGGGGAAAAAACTTGCATAGTTCTCTCGCTCAGAAAGGATTCTAGCCATCTGATGGCCTAGTTAGAGAAGTGAGCAGCAGAGTCCAAATGTCTACAGAGGACCTTGTGGTCCACAAGATCGAACGCAGCTGAGAGATCAAGTAAGAGTAGGAGTGTTGTCTTTCATTGATCTCTCAGTTCATCTATTTGGGTCTTTAAGTCAATGAGGGCTGTTTCGGTTCCATGTAATGGATGGAAGCCAGATTGTCTAGTTCCAGTAACTTATGTAGTTCAAGGTGTTTTTGAATTTGTGTGTAGGCCAATTTGTCCAGTATCTTCAATAGAAATGGTGCTGTGGTAATAGGACGGTAATTGGTAGGGGTTAGAGGGTCTAGTGTCTGCTTCTTGAGAAGCGGGTGCACCGAGGATTGTTTTAAATTGGCAGGGATATTACCTGTAGAGAAGGAGGCATTGATGAGTTTGGAAATGAAAGGTGATAAATCTCTGGCAGCGTCTTTTATTATCTGTGCTGAACAGATATCACCTTTACAATTAGAGGGTTTAAGGGATAGGATGATTTTCTCTATTGTGGTAGTTTTGGTGAAGGAGAATTTGTTAGTTTGGTCGTTGAGGATAACATTGGGCGGTGACTGAGGCTGATTGGGAAGGTTTAGCAAGTCTTTTTTTAGTTGAATTTTATTTTGGAGGGTGTTTATTTTATTTGCTAATGCATGTTGGATATCTGCACACCAGGTCTGATCCTTGGTACAGGTGTCTAGTTGGCAATAGGTGACTCAAGTTCTTTCAGTATGGAAAAAATTCCTTCATACTCGAATTAGAATTGGCAATGCGATCATTGTAAGAGTTTCGCTTTGCCAGGCAGGCTTCTTTGTTTATAGTGGCGGGAAATATGGGGTTAAGTTAGCCTTATTCTCATCAGTTGGGCATAGTTTCCAGGTCGATTCACTTTTTCTCTTTGTAAGGCGTAATGCCTTGAGTTCGGGCGTGAACCATTTATTTAAATGGGCCTTAGGTTTGCTTGTTCGCATTTTAAGTGGGGCAATTTTGTCCATAGTGTCAAGCATGATTTTATTGTATTCATGAACTAGTGCACTAGGGTCTAGGTTGTCCGGCAGTGCATTTAGAGTTGGGAGGATAGCAAGAATGATGTTGTCCACTGTCATATTGTTTTTAATTCTGGTAGGGCAGGATGGTACCGTGCGTAAGGCTGAGGTAGATAGTCGGGAGATTAGAAGGTTAAAGGACACCAGTGAGTGGTCGGTCCAGGGTAATGGCGAGATGGAAGAGATGGCAACTGTACAGTTGGAGTCGGCGACCCAATCTAATATTCTGCCCTTCAAATGGGTAGGAATGTTTACTTTTTGGGATAGTCCTAGTGAGTTGAGAGTTTTAGCAATGGTCGAGGCGTGCATGTTTGCTTGGTCATTAAATCCTAGGTTAAAGTCCTCTAGTACCAGCATTTGTGAAGTAGGTTTAGCGTTATTAGATAATAAGGTGTGCAGATCCTCCTCAAAGGTCCCAAGCGGGCCCGGTGGTCTGTAAATTAGGTGAATGGTTAGTGATTGGGTGTTGTTTATAGGGAGTTTAGCGGTAAGGGTTTCGCAGGATTGCAAGGTTTGGCAGGGGCTAGCCTTAGCGATAAGTTTATTTTGGATATGATGGCAATGCCACCTCCACGGGAGTCCTCTCGGTCTTGCCTAGTTATAGTATAGCCGTCGGGGATGGCCAGCATGAGTGATGGCCCTGCCGCGTTATGTAGCCATGTCTCGGTTATAGCAATGAAGTCCAAGTTGGCTTCAGTGATTAAGTCAGCTATATCAAGGGCATGGACAACTAATGACCTTACATTGAGGAGCGCTCCTTTATAGCAATGAGCTTCCGTTTCCACTTTGATTTGTACGAAGTTTGGTGAGCTTCTAGTATTAGGCTTAGGCTTAGATTTAAGGATTTGGGAATTCGATGTGGCTGATGGGGCAGGAGGGAGATTAGGAGCATTACATGTGTTGGGAATTAATTTCGCGTTTGGTAGGAGAGAGAAGTCTTCTGGGCAGCTTGTGAAGTTTGTTGAGTCTGGCACGTAATTTGTTATTTCTGTCAATCGTTGAGCTAGGCTGGGAGGCATAGGCTCCTAGTCCTGGTACAACATGGTGCTTTGATCTGACGTGGTCAGAGTTGTTACTTAAATTTGACATATTTGGTAGGATGGATGCTGACATATTTGGAGGGATAGATGCTGACTTGCATAGGGGGATCCCACTGTGGCAATCCTGATTCCTAGTGACAAGAAATGTAGATATAGCTATTATACAATAAATACTGCGTAGTCTTGACATTATGCGAGGCTATCGCTATGAGAATATAGCAGGTTCTTAGGTACTCTAACTGCGAGTATGCTTTTATAGCCAATAAGCAAGTAGGTGAGCAAGTAGTCTGGGTACAGTTTGCTAAAATAGTCAAGCAATCTAGATTCAATTTACTAAGATAGTCCAAAATGTTGCAGGTTTTGGGCACTCTAAATGCGAATTTGCTGTAGTAGCCAATAATCACACATGTTTCCAAGCAGTCTAGGTACCATTTGCTAAGACAATCAGACAATCTAAATACAATTTTCTAAAGCAGTACACAATATAGCAGGTTCTTGGGCACTCTATGTACAAATTTGCTGTAGTAGCCAATCATTAAACAGGTTTCCCAGCAGTCTGGTTACAGTTTGCTAAAACAGTCAGACAATCTAGATACCATTTTCTAAAGCAATCTAGAATGTAGCAATTTCTTGGGCACTCTAAATGTGATTTTGCTAATGTAGCCAGTAATCAGGCAGGTTTTCATACAATCTAAATACAATTTGCTAAGAAAAGCAGACAATCTAGATGCAATTTTCTAAAACATTCCAAAATGTAGCAAGTTCTTGGGCACTCTAAATGCAATTTTGCTAATGTAACCAGTAATCAGGTAGGTTTTCATGCAGTCTAAATACAATTTACTAAGAAAAGCAGGCAATCTAGGTGCAATTTTGCTGATGTGGACAGAGTGAGGCCGGTTTTCAGGCAGCATGCATGCAATTGTGCTAATAAAGGCGGGGTGTGGTGGGGTCTAAGGCAGTCTAGATACAAATTTGCCACTGTAGGTCAGGCAGGTGTTCAAACAGTCTGTGCTACTATGGGCAGGTATAAAATAGAGGTATATAATATATAATATATAATATATAATATATAATAGACAGTGTAATTGTGAAGAGCACACGAGGCCTCCTCTGGTTCCTTTGTGGTTGTCATTTCAGTGAACAATTCCTTTCATTTTCCAATGTTGTGAAATCACTATCAGCATTTAGACTAGAACTTTGCTAATTACTTACCTTGGAAGCCACACACAACAAGATACTTCACATTTACATAATTCCGTGGTGTGCACTCCAGTGTCTTTCAGATGCTGGGAAATCCAGGACAACACTGCATTAACCTTTTGGACACTTTGTAAAATTGAATAGTGTGATCATGTACCGCAGTGAGCATATTTACAATCTAGACAAAGATCATGAGCATAGACTAGACCCAGAAACCCCCATTGTAAAAGAACGCGCTTCAGTCAACCAATAATTTCCCATATTGTATGACATTGCACAGGTAGATGCTTAAAGACTACCAGCAGCGTGCAACCCTTTCCCAATCAAATGTAAACAATGCTAGCACAAGGGTTCCCAGGGGAAGTTTGGCTGGCTTAGCACTGACATTACCACTTTGCTGTGGATGTTTCCCTGTGTCCCTACATTGCTGTTGATTTTCGCCTTTGGCTGCCACTCATCGATGCCAGCCCTGGGGTGAATCTATTGCCAGCTTCCATGACTGTGTAAATTGGCAGGTCTGTGGAAATGTCTGTCATTGGCTTAGCCACAGACCTGCTCAAGAGCGAGCTGGAGTCTTGCTGCGGGATCCCTCTTTCCACCATGATCACTGTTGTATGTGTAGATGGGGACTGCAACGCCATCCATGCAGTCCTGGAGGATTATGTGAGTGCGCCACCTGCCAAGAAGGGATGCCCAGTGACATATTGGGCGAGAGGCCCTTTCAGATCCACAATTATAACCAGGCAAGCTGCAGAATAGGTGCCCCACCTAATGAAACTAAATGACTGCAGAGCTCGCTCCAACAAACGCTCAGCTAAAGGCTGCAAATGTCAGCACTGCACCCATGCTCAACAGCTCGGAATGAGCCTGCTGCAGAGCGGGCAGCAACTCTCTTCCGCCTAACCTCTCTTCCCGTGCTGCACACATCTCGACCTGTTTTGCCACTTGAACAATCACCAAAGTCCCGACTCAAGAGGAGACCCCCCAGAAACCTTTAGTGTTGTAATGGAGTGACTAATGCGGAACCAATAAGTTTCGTTTAATAACTCGGTCATTAGAATAGTGTGGCCACTCCTCTTCAACACTGCCCACATTCCATGATAATACTTTATCAATTAAAGCATGGATTGATCTGGCATAAGCAGAGATTGTGTATTTAGATACACGTTTCCAACATAATGGTGGGCCAGAACTACCATCCAATTCCGGGTATCACATAGAAGCATGAATCTCCCAAGCAGTGAATACGGGGAGGCCTCCCCGTCATTAAGCCTGTCATTTGCAGTATTGGGGTGCACATGTTGTTATTTGACAGCACATACTATATAGGTCTGAGTTAATCAGAACACGATCACCCAGTGGTGTAATCAGATCATTTGAAAGCCGCTGTCGGAAAGCTTTTATAAATGCGATCGTTTGCAATCCGGTGTGCTACATCACCCTCCCTTTAATAACCTGCACGCTGTTCTCAGGTGAGTGCATGCACACATCACTAGCTGCCTGTGAAGGCAACACATGGAATGGGTTCGGAAGCTTTTTCTCTCTACATACAATTATTGATGTACTGTATTTGGTGTGATTAAGTGATATTGGCATTTATACATAAAAGAGAACATCTGGTACTCTGTTTCTGCAATATATTTGAAATTCGACAAAGCAATGTGTTTTTTTTTAACTTCAAAACACATGGTGCTGTACTGCACAGTAACTGTTGCAATAGTGCAGTCAATTCCCGGGGTGGCTACTTTTTGAATAACACAGATTTGCCCAATTTTAACATATGGGCATTGATCTCAAAGTTGTCCAATGGCCAACGTCATCATATTGTTATCCAGGCCTCCCGTTTCCGGGCAATAGTGGTTTGCATGCTGGGACTGGAGAAAGGAGCAGCAGATATGAAAGTCCCTGCAGGCAAAGTACTGTTGGGTAAAATGTTTATTTTATTGTGTGTCAGAAATAGGCCTGATGTTATGCGATCAGATGGCAACTATGTGATCTGATTGATGACTGTCTGTCACCATGACATAGTAAAACACATTTAGGATGAGTTAGCAGTCACTAGACTATGTTTACATGTATTACAATTATACATGGAAAATCTGGATAAACCTATAAACCTTGTGTCATAAATCTAAGGAATGATCAGTCCCGTATAATGTATTGATTCTAATTTTTGACAATTGTTTCATGAAAATGTGGGCTTAGTTTTTCTGTTCTTTTATTTGTTTTGTTTTTATTATTTCAACATAACATGCCCAGATTTACAAAGTTGGTGTAGTGCAGACAGGCTGCACCAGGAAAAGCACTGTTCTTTGCATCACAGTATCTAGAAGTAAAGCACTGGAATTGATCAGCAGGAGCACATCATAGATATTTAATGAGCCGCTAGTAGTCTTTGACACTCCCAGGCACTACTGCACAGACAGCTTTACAAGCGCTAAAGAGAAGTGACCCTTTGAACTGACCAGAACCCCCAATGGGAGATGGGGTGCTGTCTTTAACTCTATCTGGCTATCGCCCCATGTAGGGTCTCTGTGGAAATCCCTCCTTTGATGTTCTATTTAATGATATGATATTCTCGATCATACGCCATGCATGTAGTACATAAAACCACACTTGATGAAAGCAATATCTTCTGCGAATGCATTTCCTCCTCCTCTCACCCCTCCTCCTTACATCACTTCCCTTCTTTGCCCCTGGCCCTGACTGAACTCCTCCCATATAAGGACTGTGGCGGTTCAGCTGGACATCACAATCTCCCCGTGGAACACATATAGTGTTTATTCCATCGCCTTTATCTTATAACTCTCTTATTTTTCACTTCAGGGCAGTACTGAGCTTCTCTTGTCAGTGTCTCTTCTGCAGCTGCTATTCTGAACAGTCTTATAGCTCTATCATTCTACACTTAAGGGAAGTCCTGAGCTTCTCCAATCTGCTGCTGGTTTGCTGAATAGTCTTCATCAGCTACATATCCCAATTCTTCTCAACATGGTGTTGAGGTCTCGAAGCACTTCCTTATATTACTTAACCTTAGTAGCAGAGTCTCTTTTAAGAAGACATGTTTATTATGAGTCCTGGCTTGGTACAATCCTTATTGTGAAAAATTGATTTTCCATTTGTGCTTGATTGAAAAACTTTCTGTAATGTTTTATTGAATGTGCACAACTTCTGGGGACATTCCCACTGCAAGGTTTGATGGACGCAGCCACTAACATGATATTCATAGGAGAAAGCATCAACATCGAAGAATTTTAATTTGTGAAATCCACTGTGGTGTAGAGATGAAAGAAAAAAGGAAGGCCTAATACTCTCTCCCTTAACTTACACAGCATTTCCGATTCATCAGCGCGTCATAACAAAGATAAACCAAAGCACCTTCAGGAAACTTTAGGTAGCTGACGATTAGCTCAGAGCTTAACTATGTCAGATGTGCTAAGCTCGAACAAAAACAACATTCAGCCGTCATTAGCAAGGTAGGGCTAGATATAAATGGTTAATTATATATTAGTTCAATGCCATTATAAGGTAACAGCAACATTGATTGAATCGATTCATATATAACATGTTATAGGGTTTATGAATAAGCAGTGTAATAATGTTTATCTAAAAACACAGTAAAGTCTATGAGAGGGTCAGACTGTTTGAAAATATTTGTATGAACTCCAAAATCTGTACAGCTCAGGTCAATCTACTGAGAGAGGATCTCTCATGTAACGGTTTATTGAGAGGCCACCCTCGACACAGGGAGTTATTTCCCACCCCAAGCTAGGTGTAACCCAAAACACTGTTTAAAGTTAGTTTGTTTTATTCAGCCCTATCTCCAATTCATCTAATACTCCTTACAACCCTCCCCCTGAGCTACCAATGAGCCAAGAACCAGGCCAGTGTACAGGAAATATAATTATATTTATTAGAATTAGATGTTACGATACTTGCACTGAAATGTCAAACACCACTTTATCCATGGCACAACACAAACATCTCTCAACATAAATAAATCACATAAGTGAGTTGAAAAGAACACAACAGGTCACTTCAAGAAATAATTAGCGCTAGTCAGTGAACACACTTTACAAATGCAGTGCAGTGTCATTTCGATTTTCCTGCATGCTTAAAAGGCTAGCAATTTGGTTTTTCAGATTTGGACAAATGCAAATGGCAATTATGATTTCACCCACACATTTGATGTAAATAATGGCAGGGTGATTTAGCAGTTTGGTTTTAGGCCCCCCCTCACTGAAAGGTTTGTGTTGGGGAAGATGGGCAGTAAACATTGGGATGATTTGAGAATTAAGGATTTTCACCCTCCCTCCTACTTAAAGGCTTGTGCTAGGGGAATTTTAACAAAAATATTGGACTGATTTAAGAACAAAGACACCCCTCTTCCTTTAAGTAGTTGGGGTCAACAGGACAAAAAGGATTACCCAATTAAATTTTAGGCTATAGCTTTTCAGCGCACACTGGCAAGTGAGCTTTGTTAATTTCGAATTTTACCAAAAATCACCGTATAGTGTTCTGTCAAAGAGAATGAATGCATTAATATTTTTAGTTAAATAGTCTAAGGATCTACACAGTTTTGCCCCACCCCGCCCCCTATAAAGGGAAAATATTTAAGGCAAGCAGACTACCCCACCTTTTGGTTTATCATTGCTCAGTTCGACTAATATAGAAAGCCTCTGTTTAAAGTTCAGGAAAGCCAGCTGCATTTCGGGAACCTCTGGAAAGATAGGGCAGGAGTCTGGTCACTCCACTCTGAAGGATGGTCCCCAGCTCTCCACCATAGGACCCAGTCCGCCTTTAGGCCTTCTCAGAAATAGACAGCTCCACGCAGATGCACTCTCAGCAATCCCCTCTGGTGTTTCCTTGCAGCTGTCAGATGGTAAGTTCAGCTGTTCTCCCCAATGGTACATTTCTGCAGATCTCTTCCTTCCTCATAGTGCATTCCACTTTATATAGCAGTGATGACACCATCAAGTTTACAATCTTGGGGGAGTACCCTGCAAGAGTTCTCCCAAATAGGATTGGACGGTTACCCTTCTCTCTTCCTCCAACTCCCATCTGTCTCTACGGATTGGTTTAAAAGTCTGGAGCAGACATATGGCAAATTCATTTGTAATCCCCATTTGTGCTCATGCCAAATTTTGGCAAAAATCTAGTTATTTGGCAAAACTTCATAATTTAACGTGCAACTGCCATTATATATATATATTTTCCGATTCAGTTAATCATGGGGAAATAAAAAAGACGACAACCAGGTCTGCACCATTTTGCATGGCCGTGTGTCAATTTTCTGCCATTTTCACAAAAAGCATAACCGTTAGGAACATGCAATTTATTCCCAATTTTCCTAATTTCACCCTCCACCCATTAACAACTCCCAAATTTGGAACATTTTCAGATCAGCCAGAAACACATTTTAGATGGCCATTACAGCTGCCTTAATCGCAGGTGGATGAATTATATATCACCAAAATCACCTAGAAATTATCTAACAAATGACACATAAATAAAGAAAATCTTAATTATGGTTGCTGAGAAAAATGCTGGAATGACAATAGTCCTTTTAAACAAAGGGAATCTTCATATATGCAAATATGAGCTTCCCTTCATCCACGCCATTTGTGTTATGCTCACCTGATTCCCACGGGGGCGTCGATCTGGACTGGCCCACTGTTGCTTCCACCAGAGTAACACGTAGAGCTGAGATGACAGACTGGACAGACCCACTTAGCTTCGTTTGTTGGACTCGTACGAATATTTTTCTGCAATGGAGAAAGGGAATTAACCTCCCGTAATCTGAGCGTTAACCAGCCTTCCCACTCCCCTTGTCTGCCCACAGAACACTCCTGAAGTTCCCTCTTAATCTCACCTGAAGATTTGGAAATATGAGCTCTCCATCCTGCGTCGAGGGCAGGGGCACGTAGACGACCAGTTACGTCACTGGCGTGGAGGAATTGCTGAGTTCCAGTATTGACTCTAAGTCCAATTGTTCGTAAGAGTTCAAAAGTCTGATCTTCACTCTGCCAGATTCCTTGCAGGTTGCAGATTTAAACCACCAGAAGAGTTCCAAGTGGCAATTGGTAAGATCCTGGTAAGTCTATTGTGGTTCTCCCCTTTGGGGCCGGGGTACAGCGATGATGCAGAATTAACTGCGCCGACCCGAAATGAGGTGAGTACCCCCCTGTGGTAAATCAGGTAAGTCTTTGGGGCCAGGTTGTATTGTCCTTGTTTTTTCCTCTTAGGGGCCGGGGTGCAGCGGTGATGCGGAATTGACTACGCCGACCCGAGATGAGGTGAGTACCCCCCTTTGGTAAATCAGGTAAGTCTTTGGGGGTGGTTTGTATTGCCCTTGCTCACCTATCTGTTCTTGTCTCCCCCAGGTGTTGAAGAATGGCCTGGAGATGCTGGATTCGCGATGGAGTAAAGGAATGCAGCCTCGGTTGGTGAGTTGAGCGTGGCTGTGCGAGGTGCGTGGCAATGCACCTGAGAAGGCTTCTCTCTTCCAGATCGACGATGTGCTGGATCAAGGATTCAGGTAAGGGTTTTGTTCTGACCTCTTCTCCTTCTCCTTTTCTTGTTTCAGGTGTTCCAGGGCTGAAGCGGGCGTGGCTGAAGACTGGAGCTGCTGAAGACACGGTGAGCGTTACGCTGCAGCAAGCAGAATAACGCGAAGCACGTGTGGCTGTCCGGGTGTGGCTTAAATAGCCTTGGAAGAAGTCCCAGGTAAGTATTCTTCCACAGCCCCACCCGAGAGGAAAGGAGTCCCTGAGGTAAAGTAGTCCCTTTAAGCCTCATTTGGCTTGTGGCTTCGTCCAGCATGGTCTGCATCAGGTAGGTATGCAGCATGGTCTGCAACAGTTAAGATTTCTGTAATGAGCCTGGCGCCCATGGCGCCAGGACTGACTTTATTCTTATGAGCCTGGCGCCAAAGGTGCCAGGACTGTAGCCAACCCCTAACTGGGGTTTTTGGGCATGCTTCAAGTGGCATGATGCCTGCTTCCGGGGTTGCTGGACCTGGTCTGGCTTTCCGGGGGCAGGCATTGTGACAATTTGCCACTCTGGGCCACTTGTAAGCAGAGTTTAGATTATTCTCTGTGTGTTTGGAGTTTGCCATTTGAAGTTGGAGTTCCAGCCTCCCTTAATTGTAGCCCATGTCTTCACACCTCCTGTCTACATTCCAGGGATGCACCAGCCAAGGATATTTGTGTCTGCACAGAGCCCTTTCAAAGACAGTAAGTCTAGAGAAAGTCTGTTTTCAACACCTCTTAGCAGCCACACTTTATTGCAGTTGTAAATTAGCTGGGGTGATGTAAACCAGGCATTCTGTGGCAAATGCTTTGTGACATTTGTCCCACAGCAAGCAACCAGGGTCTGCTTTAGGCCTAAGAAACTGTTTCATGGAAACAAAGTGTGCTTTTCGTTTCAAATGTTTGCTGATTTTCTGCGTGGGAAACATTATATACATTATTTTTCTGTCAACACGCACCATGTCTTTTCACTGAAATGTTTATGTTAGCAGGGGTACATTTTTCCCTTTAAACTGCAAACACACATGCAAAGCTGTTTTTGGTTCAGTGTTTAAACATCCAATTTTTTTATATGAAAGGGACCTTTGAATTTCTTCTTGCTTTGTGAAGTAAAATGCTGCTTTTCCTTTGGCAATGACAGGTAGGCCTTTTTCACATGGACCCTCAGTATTAACTTGCAAACACACATGCAAAGCCGTTTCTTTGGCAGTGTTTAAAAATCATGTTTTTCATGTGAAAGGGACTTTTGAATTTCTTCTTGCTTTGTGAATTAAAATGCTGCTTTCCTTTGCTAATGACCGGTAGGCCTTTTTCACATGGACTTTCAGTTTGGGGCCGTAGATTACACCACACATCACCCGCCCCTATTCTTCCATGGCTCTTTCGTGGGGAAGAGCAGGGCAGAGTGGGGTATTATTCAACATCCTCTTTGCTTATTTTGTATCTTCTTATTTTTCTTTCTGTTGGAGCCAGTCCAGCTCAATCTCCTTCATTAGAGAGTGGGCACTCCAGTCTCCCCGTCCATCTTTCTTCCTTTATTAGGGAGTAGGCACTGCAGCCTCCCCTTTGTTTTTTTTTGATTGGAAGGTGTGGCATGGCATCCCCTTTCTTTCCTTCTTCCCGGGGTCTCTGGGGTTCTCACCAGACTCCCCTCTTGCCTCCAGGCTGGAAATGAAAAAGGTTATTTATCTAACAAATAGAAAAAAGAGAGATTCAGTACTTTTTAAACCACCATATTTCCCTGGAATATGGATGTTGAATTTGAGAAACAAATATTACATAGGAGGAGACATCACATTTCAACACTTACATTCAAAAGATGAAAACATTACATAAAACTAGGCACACTATTTCAGAACATTTCTTGAAGACATTTTCTTCCCAAAAATATTAATTAAAATTCTCACCGGTTATAATTCTCCATCCTGGGTTTTTCCCTCCTCAGATGGTTCCTCTGTTCGACTTTCATTTGGCTCCTCAATCAGTCATAAAGCGTGTCTGGGATGACATATTTTCAACTGATTGATGTCGACCCATCTTTCTTCTGTCTGTTCTCCTTTACGGATGCAGATATTGTAGGCGCCAGGGGATGTTGTGTCTACAATTTCAAAGGTGGAGGACATTTCCGCTCTTTGGCCTGATTCCTTTGAAAATTGTAAAGGTAAACCTTGTCCCCTAGTTCATATCCTTTCTTGGTGGTCTTTAGGTCATAATAGGTCCTCATTCCTTCAGCCAACTTTTCTAATTTGCACTGAGCATAAGCAAAAGAATGCTGGAGGTGCTTCCTTGAATTTTCAGTGTACTCATGAGTAGTGGACAGATTCAACAATGTCTGCTCCTGACTTCTATAGAACAGATGCTGGAGTAACACAAGTTTTTATCCAGTCACAAGCTCAAATGGAGACATCTTTGTTGCAAAAGTTGGAACTGGAACATCTTGGAAAACTTCATCAACACATAGAGATCCTCTTTACTGGTACAATCCGACTCTGTCAGAGGAAAGCTCACAGGGTTTTCAATGTGTTGATAACATTTCCCAATGATCGTGTCCGCTTTCTGTGCAGAGATCAAATCTTCATCTGGGGAATCTTTACTCCACTGGGCAGTCGAGAGTTCTCTATTCACAGAGGTTTTTAACCTGGTGACAGCAGCAACTTGGATTTCACCAAGCAGATATTGTTACTATGAAATACCCCTGCAGAGCTCCGGTTTTAGCCAGCTGGTCAGCCAGGTAATTCCCAGTCTTAGCTGGCCCCTCTATTTTGGAATGACCTCTTAACTTCTTCCAATAGATGGTCATCTCATTGGAGGTCACCAGATCATCAATTGATTGGATCAATTTGGCATGCTTTACAGTTTTCTTGCTGGCACAAAGCATGCCTTGATTCTTCCAGCTAATCAGGTGCTCCACGAACCCATTCCTGACATAATCGGAGTCAGTGATTAAGAGCTGTTGATTGAGTTGGTGGTGCACTGCAGTGAGGATGGTTTGATGAACGGCCATCAACTCTGCAACCTAACTACTTCTGGGTCCTATTTTATAACCAGCAGAGAGTTCCATGGTATAATTAACCCAGGCATTCCCAATGCCAGCCACAAGTTATTTTTCCCCGTTGTTATCAACATGGTAGGAGCAGTCATCCACATATACTGTGTGTATCCGCTGACATGTGTATTCTTCAAATACATTGTGTGGGGAAGTTAAATACACCTACATGTTGTTGTTGATCATTAGACCTTTGTCCTTGAGACAGCTTTCTTGAGCAGAATCATGCACGTCCGCCAACCCTTGCGCTAGGGGGCTCTTCTTGTTTTGGCCATATCTGACCTCCACAGGAAAGTCTTGTATGGACAGAATCCAGGAAGTAATTATGGAATAACTAACGTTCGCTGTCCCGATTCTGTCACTTTGTAGGTATTGCGAGGGTTGGTGAGGAGTCTCGACAATTATGTGCTCCTCTTGTATGAATAGGTGGTAATTTTTGCAACACCCACATCATTGCCAGGAGTGCCTTTTCACAGTCATTGAGTTTTTCCTTCACAGAGGACCAAGTCTTGCTCGCATACTAGTTGACACTGTTGACCTTGTCATGCTTTTAGTACATTACTGCTGTTAGGTAAGTATCTGAGAACCCTGTCTCCAAAGAGAACTCATTGTTCTTTATGCAGTAAGTCAAACAAGGAGCCTGGGAAAAGCTTATTTTCAGTAGTTTAACTGCCTGGGATTGTTCCAGACCCCACTCCCACTTGACTCTGACCTTTGATAAATGGACCAAGGGTCAAGCGACCTTTTCGTAATCTGCAATGAACTTTTGACTATAATTAGTGAGTCCAAGAAGGCCTCTTACTTCTTGCAGAGTAGTAGGGTCTTTTCATTTCAATAAGGCTTCCACTCTCTTCACTTGGGGATTAAGACCCTCAGGGGTGATCTTGTGCCCTAAGAAGTTCACTCAGGTCTTACATCACTGTGCCTTCTTAAAGGACAGTTGTGCTGTGGCTTTTTGCAATTGGGTTACAACATAGCAGTTGTTTGCTATATGTTCTCCATAGTTGAGCTCTTGATCAAAACATCATCTACAGAGGCCAGGTTTCCCCTTTTGCCCAAATCAGGCATGGCCTTATATAGGAATATGTTGAACTCATTGCTGGAATGTATGTATCCAAAGAGGGTTCAGGTCCACATGCACTGCTGCCCCCCAAAGGTAAAGGCAAGCTTGTACTTGTCTTCCTTAGTCATGTCACTGTCCTGTAACTGTTGGTCAGGTCAATGGCGTTTTACACCTTTGACCCTTGGATCTGGGCCAGTCCTTAACCGATTTCGCCATCTTGACATGTGAACCTATTTGTTGAACTCCCTCATGTCTGCACACAGTCTCCATTGGACATTTAGTTTTAGTATCCCCATTACGGGTTTGGTGGAGGTACTGTGGATTAGACAAATCATCCCACAAGATTCTAAATTCTTAATAATCTCTGTGAGTGACTCCATGGACGCGGGAGGTAACAGTATTGTTTCACAAACACTGGGGCCATATCGGGTCTGTGGGTATTGTGGTTGAATGAATGGATGTGTGTCCACAGTTCTATGAGTCCACTGAAAAGATATCTTAGAATTCCAGGAAGAAATGTTTCAGCCTTTGCCTTTGCTCCTCAGTCTCACAGGCATTAGCAAGATTTATCCTTTCCTCGAACATCTACCTAAAACCTGGATAGACTTCAGGCTTGCCAATTTCAGTGGTATCCCCCAGTTGGGTGGAGAGATCTCTTTTGATGGTGCTGACCTGGACAGGGGATTTGAGGTAGTAGTCCTTGACTCTGAACACTACCTTCTCCCTCCCAATGTCACAGGTCACCTCTTGCACCCTGTAGAGGCAGGAAGAGTACACCATGACATTCCTCATGCCTAATAAAAATATTTTCTGGAGGAATACCGTTGCATATGCAGAAACTGTGATTTTGGATTGGTCCCATGATTTCATTACCTACATCAATAGAATAATTTTGGGCAGCAACTGCCATTCCAATAAAGGTGTCTGCCACAAAGTGATCCTTCGAGGGTCGCTATTATCCGAACATTTTCGAATGGTGTCATGTTCGAGGTGTGGGATTTAAATACAAACCTTGTTGTTGGAGATGGGAATTTAGATGTATGTAGCCATCCAGGTTTTTGAGGTTCTGTCCTGCCTTAATTTTGAGGGGAACAGCTCATTGTCGCACCTGCCCATGGATGGTAACTTCTTCTCGCACTTGAACTTCAACGGCAAAAGGCAGCAATTGAACTGACCGGAAATGTTTTTCAGTGTTGTCAAAGCCCATGGGGTTACCCCCCAGTCAGGACCAGGCTTTGTTATTAATTAGGTCCAAATTGATTGTGAACAGATTGTGAATGCCACTGCCCGAATAAAAGGCAGAAGGGACATCTCTCATGACACAACAAATATGCTCTGTGCTTTTATTATCAATGGACATTTTTAGCATACAGCAGGAGATGTTTGGAATTTGGGGTTTCCAGACTTACTTGCCATTTGTCAATCAATTTAAATGTGGGAAAAGTATGATCTTTTGGGAGTTTCCTGAATAATTCTTCAGTGATCAAGCTCCTTCCGTTATTCAAGCATAGTCTGGTGAGCAACGACTCCTCCCACTCATTTAACTGAATGGGGAAAAACAACTGCTCAACCTTTTTGTGAATGTCTGTCAGACTTAGAACAGGCCCTTCCTTGTCTGGTTTCAGTGTTTCTTCTGATTTTGGACTGGTGTAAAATGTTAGGTTGTCCCTTTTCATTGTGGAGAAGAGTTCCCATCACCAGTGTGTTCTTCTACAGAGATGACAGTGATGTCTGGGACCTGGTTATTCTGGAAATGGAATTCTACATTCTGAGAACGTTGATCAATTAAATGACAGGTACCATTCTTGCTCAATTAATTTGTCCTCATTTTAAATTTTATAGGCCGGTTGGTCTGGGTCCAGAGGACCTTGTTTACACAGTCGATCAGAGGTGATAACCTCCTCAGGCATTCGTTCCCCAGTAAACAAGGTGTTCCCTCTTGAGTCACGACTATCACATAATGTTTAACTTGATGTCACCCAATTTTTATTTCCAGATCCACAGTCCCTTTGACGGAAATATCATTCCTGTCGAAATTCTGGAGTTGCCCGGGAAGTGGCATGAGGGGAATTTGGTGGCCCTCCCCTGTCCTGAGTTTGGTTGGTCAAAGGCCTTTTTGTAGAGGAGGGTGGCTTGGGACCCAGTTTCCACCAGCACTGATAATTCAAACTGATCCTGCACCTTAATCGGTGCATAAAAACGGCCTTCTTACTCCTATTGCAAAGAAAGTGTGAGTTATTTGACAGATAATCATTTTCTTAATATTGTATTCCACCACTATGTGATCTTGGGCAATTATCAGTGTCGGAGTTCAGGAAGCTGTAAAGAAAACTTTGCAACTTGCAATGGAAGTTGTTGGGAAATCCACTTTCTCCCTGACTCCTTGGCTGTCCACCTTTTCCTGGCAACAGTTCTCAGAACCTGTTTGGAGAAAGGACACCTTCTCCATTTCAATTCTGTCTGGCTCACATATTTGTGGTTGAATATTTTCTGGTTCTGTGTCTGTCTCCATACTTACCCTATCACACTCGGGGTCTTTTGGGACCCATTTTTCTTTGGGAGGGATCCCCCCATTTTTGAAAGAAAAGGTTTCTTTACCTGAATCCTCCAGGAATCTTCTCTTTCAAAGGGGATGATCCAGAGTTCCTCCACAAAGTGGTTTCTTCTTTGACCTCTCCTACTTACCGTTTGCTCTTTGGTTTCTAACATTTCGGGGGTAGAAGAGACACTTTCAGGCTGAGAGGTTTTATGGGGTTCTGTCAGGGTGAGAAAGGAAGCTCCCTCCAACCGGGCCCCTTCTCAGCAACCTGTGCTTCGTCAGAGGTTTCCTCCCGTCATTTCCCCCTTGAGGCATCAGTTGTGGGTGTTGGAGAATTCTGGAAAGTAGGATTAGGTTGAGGATTGGACTGAGCCCTCAGCATGTGCCCCAGGGTATCAGTCAGGTACTGGACCTGTCGCTTCAGCTGCAAGAAATGATCTGGGTGGTTAGGGAAGTCTCAAGTCATATCTCGGCTGTTCCCTCCTGAAAATGGCAACTGTCCTGTCTCCCAGATTTGCTTGGTTAATGGAAATTTCCCCTATAATTTTCCATCCTGAATCTCCCTTCTCCCATGCTCTATTGTCCTGGAACCGGGGAGAGAGAGGAGGATTGTTTTGGAAGTTCTGGTATGGGGGATATCTGGGGAAAAAGTTCAGTTTGGGAGGTGGAGTGATACTTCTCTACTGAAGGAAATTTGGAGGGAGGTTTCCCAGGGCTGTAATTACCTGATTTGTTCCTTCCCTTGGGCCGGGGGAGTGCATTCATATCCCAGTATTGGTTTAGTACCCTTGTACCTAGGGCTTATATAGGTGGCATGATCAGAGGGATCATTGTTCTGGGCCCCTGCCTAGCTACCATTCAATTGGGCCAGGTTGGGGGTCTCTTTGCCTTCCATTTTGCTTGTTGGCAGAAGGATTATTTTTCTGGCCCCCTATCTCTAGATCCAACACAGGGCTACTTTTTACCTCCGCCACATTCGCAGAAGGCGTTAGATGGTTTGGGAGTTTCGGGTGTGGTTTTACTCTCAGCAGGCTTCTGGACATCATAGATCCTGGTGGCCTGTTCAATCACCCAATCCAGGGTCCGATGCTCGTGAAAATCATGCACCAACTGAGTCAGGATATATTTGGGGAGTGCATGGAAGCATGTAGTTGTGACCTCCCTACTATTAGTGTTCAACCGCCGGGAAGTCTGAGCAAATGCCTGTTTTAACTCCTGCACAAAGTCCCTAGTCACCTCATCCTCCCCACATTGCAAATTATAGGCAGCCTTATGGGCCTCCTGTAGGTTTCTGTGTGAGGAGAAATGTTTTTAAATGGCCGTCTTATAGGTGGATCATTTATAATGATCCTGGTCCTCCAGCCCTGCAAAGAAACTGGAGTGAGAAAGTTAATTTAGCAAATGCTATACAATTCACATAATTGCCATAATCTGCTCATAAAGCTCCAGGTGTTTCCATATCGAATACTTGGGATTCTTATGGTATGTAGTCAGGAATCTCTTTATGGGCTTGATTTGTCTTATTGGGTCTTTCACAAAACCCTTGCTCTGTTTCCCCGTCTTTTTGTTCTTCTGCATCAGAGTCCATTCACCTGACTCCGAACTGCTACTGGTACTCCCTTCCCTGTCTTCTAAGCTCTATCTACCTCTATGAGACTGGGCATATCTCCCAGAACCACAGGGTCTGGACTCCTCTCACCTGGGCAAAAGTGAACTCTCATGGTCACTCTCAATGTAGTTACTTTTAGGCCTAGGATAGAATCCAGTTTTATCCTCTCTCCTTTCCAGGAGTCTGGGGAATTCCCCCATTCCCCTGAATATACAGAGGTTTTTAGAGTGCCCTTTCTAGGCTGAGGGTTTAAATGTTCTTCTCCAGCAAAGCGAGCTAGGTGGCCTTGCTGTAGTCTCATCTTCAGCCAATCTAACTCCCTGACTTTCTCATGATTAGAGTTTTCATGGGCTGAAGTATTACAGTAATATTCCTTACTTCCCAGGACACACTGGTCCGGCCACTTTCCCTTCTGTGTGTTAGAGATGAATACTCAACAATATCAGACAGGGACTGGCCGTCTGGATCAGTTGTGCTTGGCCTGGGCACATCTAACTACCCCATGTCACCCTGTTCTTGAAATGTGGCATGCATGAGGTCAGTTCCCAGTTGTACATGAGAGGATGTAAATGACGGGCATGAGGCCCCTGCTGGGAGGGGCACCTCACCTTGATCAGTGGGCCTCGTCCCATATCCTGATTGCTCAGGGTGCCTCAGGCCCTGTTCATCATTTTTAATTTCCTTGATGAGGCTCTCAAACCCGTGTCTCTCTTTCCTTGTTTCTGTTAGTAGTCAGAAAGCTGGATTTTTTATTCTGAAACTAAGGCCTGATTAGCATCAAGGACACTTCTGTGATCTACCAACCAATCTTTTGTTTTCTGCACCTCATGCTGAAGTGATTCATTGTCCCTCTGCAAGCCTTGTATGCTGTGTGCATATTCCAGCCACTTTTACTTCAGGAGACTAATCTCTTTTTTTTGCTCATCCCAATAATTCTCTGCTCCTAACAGTGTAGCTTCTACATTTCTCACTCGCACTACTAGCTCATTTCTTTCTTGTCTAATTTTGGTCATTTCCTGAGAACCTGACTGACTCTTTTCTACATCCATTTTCAACTGATGCACCTCCTGTGCAAGGACCCTATTCTTCTGGTTCAATAGATCTTTTTCCTTCACCTGTTGAATTTTCTTTTGTTTTAAAGTATGTACCTGCTGATCTATCTGACCAAAGTCATTTTGTGAATCTACCCCTTTTATAATTAACTGACTGCTTTCATTTTTCAACTCCTTTATTTGCAATTGAAAGGCCATTAAATCATCTAAGGGCCCTCTATTATAAATAGTGTGATCATTAACCTTATGCTGCAATGTGCTCAAATTTTCCATACACTCTTTATTTGCTTTTTGCAGTGCAGAACACTGGCCCTCATTACGACCCTTGCGGAAATCAACCGACCGGACCGCCATAGCGTAAATAGCGTTTCCGCCATTGCACGATGGAGCAAAGTGCGGCTCATTCCGACCCATCGGGCACGAGCACCACGCCATGGCGGAAGTGCAAAGTCCGCGATGGCGGAAATGACCCCAAAACGGCCCACACCGCCGCCGTACGGCGCCCTAGGTGCAATACCGCCACCCATCTCAGCGGACACCGCAGTGAGCGCCAACCGGAAAGTACGGTGACCGTAAATATACGGAAACGGAAGTAAAAGCATGGTCCCGGAACGGGAAACATCCCGCCGTACACCTATAAAACCACAAATTCCACACAACCATTAAAAATACTACCCTGAGACACATCCCAACCCGTCATCCACCCTAGTGAAACCAAGAAAAATGGGAAAAGTAGCGAAGAAAGCGTGCGACCGCAAGCGGCAGGTCCACTTCTCCCGTGAGGAACTCACGGTGCTCACGGAGACCCTCCAGGAGAATGCTGCCGTCGTCTTCTCCACGCAAATGACCCGGACGGCACTTGTGAACAAGAAGGCCATATGGGCCCTGGTGGCACAGCGGGTAAGTGCGGTGGGGACCGCACCCCGCAACCCACAGCAATGCAGAAAGCGATGGGACGACCTGCGGATACGCGTCCATAGCATACTTTCTGCCAACCGCAACATTGCCACAGCTACCGGGGGAGGATCGGAATCACCCATCAAGTTGACCCCCTGGGAAGAAATCTGTGCCTCCACCATTGGAATGGAGAGCATAGAGGGAGTCGGAGGGATGGAGAAAGGAGTGCAGACATCCGAAGATTCAGGTAGGTGTCCCAAATAAAACAATGCCAAAACCACAATGTCCAATCATGTGAAGTACCACGTGCCCACATAGTGCAACAGGAACACATGTCCAGGAGAACGTCCACATACATAGGCCTGATAGCACACTTTAAAACTCACATCAAATACATAAATAATTAAAAATCCTAAAAACACCCTCTACACGTGCAGCAGGCACACCCTAACTGCAGGCTGCCAAACAACTGCACCCTCACTCCACACACAAATGAAACCACCTCCAAGGCCCCGACCAAATCACCCTCAGGTACCACCCCAATGCATGTGATACATTGCCATTCCAATTCCCACAGACCCATCAATAACGCTCGCCCTCCTTTACTCCACCACAGGGTCCGATCCAAACGACGAGCTCCAGGACACCCCTACCAGCACACCTGCAAAGAGGGCCAAGACCAACGGCCAAAGACCCTCCACCTCAGCTGCACGCATCAAGACACGGCAGCAGCACAAATCAAGTGGCAGCACACAGGAGGGAACTCCAACAGGCACCCCAGCAGCCAGCATGCCCACAACACCACCACCACAGGTCCCCCCAATGGATGCCACAGTAGGCACTGCTTCTGGTGGCAGCAGCACCATAGGTGATACTGCATTAATGGCAGCATGCTCCGACACAGAAAACGGGGATGTCGAAGTTAGATCCATCCATGACCTGTCTCAATCCCCCTGTCTGTTCCATCCCGTACACCATGAGGATACCACGCAGGGGCACCCACAAGACGACGACTGGCCATCCCCCACAAGCCCTGTGGCAAGGCAACATGAGGTGATCAGCCCCTCTGTGACACCACCGCAAATGGCCATGGCCCAGCAGAGGCAACAGTCCCTCGACCAGGTAATCGTGCAACAGCAGCAACTGGCCACGCTCCTCAAGGACCATGCCGATGAATGTGGGGGCACTAAGGCAGCCATAGAAACATCAACTGAGACACTTAGGGCAGAAATGGAGAGAAGTACAGAGACACTAAGGGCACAAATGGAGAGTAGCACCGAGAGCCTGAGAGTAGAAATGGAGAGAAGCACCGAGAGCCTGAGAGTACAAATGGAGAGAAGCACCGAGAGCCTGAGGGGGGAACTGCATGCGACGTCCAAAGACGTATGTGCCGAACTTGCCGCAGTGCGCCGTGTGCTCACTGAGCTCTCACAAACCCTTAGGGACATGCATGGACTTGAGCAGGCAGAGACATCATCCGTTGCAAGTTCCGTCCAGGGCAGCCCCCAACGTAGATCTGGGAGGAACCTGCGCTCCACAGGCAGGGGTGCCCCTGATACCCGCAGAGGGGGCTTGCAATAGCGACAGCCCACTGACAATGAGCATCTTTGGACACTGGTGTTCGGGGGGGAGGTAGGAGGGTGGAGGGGGTGTGTTGGGCTCACTTGGGTGGTGGGTCGATAGGGTGTTTAACATGATATCACATATGCCATAAAAAATACACGATCATGCAATGAGATGTGTGGACATTGATCTTTGTGTACGAGGCCATTATAGGCGTACAGTCCATATTGTGCATGTTCCAGACACACACAGTGCCACGAGTCCCGTGTCCATGTATCAGCCACCAGGCGTGAGTGCTAGAAGCATGCATCAATGAGATGCTGACGAATGTCACAGCCCTCCTGTGCCTCGCAGACTCCTTGAGGTGCTGCCACATCCCCACCCTCATCATGACCCTCATCAGGTGCTTGCAGTTCTGCGTCAGGGGGCATGGGCACATTTCTACGTACGCACATGTTGTGGAGCATGACACATGCCATGACCATCTTTGCAACCTTCACATGGCGGTACAGGAGTGCCCCGCCAGACCTGCTGAGGCAGCGGAAACGAGTCTTCAGTAGGCCGAATGCCTGTTCTATGACTACACGGGTACGTGAGTGGGCATGGTTGTAGTCCTCCTCATGCTGGTCCCGTGGGTTCCGGACTGGTGTGAGGAGCCATCTCTTCAGTGGATACCCGGCATCACCTGTATGTGGACAAGAAAGGAATATTGAGGAATGCCATTGCTACGTACGCACCCCCCCCCTTCCTGCCAGGTCATTGCCGCATCACATACCCCACATCATCATGCATGAAATGAGACTCACCGAGTAGCCAGGATCTGTTCCCTGCGTGTCGCTCCATGTAGCGTGGTATAGTAGAGTTCCTCAAGACCATAGAATCATGGGTTGATCCAGGGAATCTGGCACAACAATGTGTAATGATCCTGTTGGAGTCACACACCATTTGTACATTCAGGGAATGAAATTGTTTTCGGTTGCGGTACTGGGCCTCCATGGCATGTGGGACGACCAATTCCACATGGGTGCAGTCGATGGCACCAATGCAACCCGGTATGCCGGCAAGTGCATGGAATCCCACTTTTGTGTTGGTAATTTCCTGCTCCGAGCGTGGTAGAGAGATGTGGTCATCTGCGTGCTTCAGGAGGGCATCGAGCACTTGCAATAGTGTCCGTGAGAACAGTGGCTGTGATATGCCATGCAACTGTCCGACTGTGTGCTGGTAGGTGCCTGTGGCCAGGAAGTGTAGTACAGACACCACCTTCAGTAGGGGTGGGATGGCGGTTGGGCTATCTATCATGCTGACAAGGTCAGCCTGTGTCATGTCCACAATGGCGGTTATGGTGTCCCGGTCCAAACGGTAGAGGGTGTGGATCTGCTCATCAGTGAGGTTGAACGGATGTGCTCGGAGGCGTGGGATTGCGGGCTGCCTGCGTGGTGGTAGTGGCTGTGCTGGCGGCCCTTGCTGGCCCTGCCTTGGCCTCCTCCTCCTGCGTCTCCGCCGTGCGGCCGGTTGTAGTTGGTGTTCGTCTTCTTCTTGAAGTTGGAGTACTTGCAGTGCTATCAGGTCCCCCAGGGCCAACATGGCTAGTCCTGCCGGTAGCATTTCGGAGTGGGTGTGGTTGTGGGAGGAGACTGGGTGTGCAATTTATGTGTTTTCAGGCTGTATGGCCTCCACCTGTGGTGATTCATTCCACCTGTGCAAGCTGCACTCCCCTTTGGGCGGGCACGTCCCACACACAACGCTGCAATTCGACGAATGGCATCTTGCTATTGCAATCATGTATTTGTACCCGATGGCAGTGTAACATTGGTTGATATGTTCATTCGGCTATGGTCCCATTGTTTCACATACTATCTTTGCAGTCGCGAACAGACTTGTGAAGGGTCAGTGGAACGTAGTACTCGAGTAACGGTGGACCCTCATGCAACACTGTACCGAGCTTCACCGACGGGCGGGGCGTCCCATTTGTGAGTGAAGGCAGTTGCCATTTTCACACACAGCCGGACTAGATGGATTAATTTGTGATTTCAAGCGGCCACAGATGCCTTTTCGACGTGATGTTGCAAATGAGGAATTCGAAGGGCGGCGCTTTCGGTTTTCAGCTAGCGGCGAGGAGATGCCCACAGGTCTGACTGCAAATATAACGTTCTATTGTTCAATGTCCTTGGGACAGGGGCCATGGCGAGGATGCAATGATTGATATGAATAGTTTGGGATGCGCAATAGCGACGTGGGCGATGAGGCCGGACGTTCCCAAATACATGTTACTTCACAACACTGGAATAACGGGCTGGGGCACAGTGGATTTTGCAGGCTGCATAACGCACAGGCTCAATGGAAATTTCACATGTTATGTGAGTATGGAAACAGGCGTTTTCATTACGGGATGAGGGAATGATGTATGGATGCATGGACAGATGATTTGATACAGAGTTTTCCATGTACAGGGCTTCTTGGAATCTATCCGCCTCCCCTGCGCTATGTGATGCAGGGCTGCCATAGTGGGACCATCGTCTATCTGGCCTTGTTGAGCCCTCCCTGTCTCGACGCGCCTTCAGACACTTGTGTCTATGCATGTTACCAATCCCATCTGATGGATTCTGTTTTAACAGACGCATGCACAGGTACACTCGTTTGTGATAGTGTTTTCACCTCGATATAGATAGTTATGATTCGCAAGTGGTTTTTGGGTGGTGATGATCCTTTGGAGTGGGCTAGCATGTATATGGCTGTGGATTTGGTGTGATCATTGAAGTGAGTAATTCAAATGTAGTTCTGATGGCCATGCTATTCTCTTTCATTTCATTTGGTTGACAGGTATCTCCTCCCCTTTTTCCACTGCCATCTGTATGCCACTCCTGCAGATGGATTTTACTCCCGACACCTGCTGCTTCGTGTTAATCAGTGGAGCAGCATTACGATCTTATGGGACGATCGCCAATGGGCCACATGCCCTTACGCAGTACTAGTGGCTAGGAGCAACATTTCGGCCTTTCAGCTGGACTAGTGCCTCCCTATTGGGACGGCCCTGCGGTTCTAGGCGCTTCCATGTTGCCTTTTCGTATTGGAATGTAGCCCCTGTGTACCATGAAGGAACAGGGCGTCACACAAGAAGTAGCTGGTCATTTATTGCGGATGCAGCCCACAATGGTGAAATGTATTTTGGAGTTCATGGCCTAATGGCTGTATGGGCTTGGAGAATTTGTTGTGCATTAAATTTCTATTCTGATATGAACCGTGTAGCGTTCTTCTTTGCAAGTGATGTGGCATATTACTATTTGGGGAGCGATGTATTGTGAGGAGATCTGCATTGGGTTCCAGCTTCGGGGTATAGTAGCGTGGTACTGTGCTGGGCGCGTTTGCCTACGAAGCCCAGTGAGGTCAGGGATAAGGGCTGCCATTATGACTGTTTTGATGATGTCATGCTCAGGGGCGGGGGATTAGCTTTTGTGTAACAGATGCCGGTCAGCCAGTTGGATTGGTGTAATGATGTGATTATCGGAATATTGCTGGTCACAGGTGCCTGTGTTTGCGTGCGTTTCTTGGTGGGAGACTGAGGTCATGTCCATTTGTATAGCTTCTGTATTCGTGCCATCTGTGCCCTGCAGCTCCCATTGGCCCCTCTTGAGATTCATTTGTTCGTTGGCAGGCATGGATGACTAGTACATTTCACTGGTTGCATTGTGTGACTTCATTTCACCTACGGGGGGTTGTACAATGTGGCCAGGGAGCGGTGTACAAGCACTCAGTAGGGCCGTTTACGGTTGGTTCGCGATGCCGTACTTCTCACCATGGCGGAATGGTACTTTCCGCCGTGCTTGATGGCGTTAGGTGCATGTCCGCTAGGGTCGGAATTCGCGTACCGTTGCGCCATGGTGGTAATTACGGTTTGGCATGGCGCGCGCGCGCGTACTTGGTGCAGTTAGCGTTGGCGTTCACTACGGTGTCGCTAATGGCATCGTACTTTGCGGTGACGGGTCATGATCGCACCGAGCGCTATTCGATGGCGGTATTGCATTTCCGCCATCGTTTTTCGATTTCCGCCAGGGTCGTAATGAGGCCCACTGTGTTTCATGATCTGCACTCTCTTGATGCTGGGTTTTAAACTCATTTTTTTGTTGTTCTATGGGGTTTTCTTTGTTTTAGCTGGAACATGTAGTTCTGGTGTACTTGATCTTCTAACTGTATAAGTTCTTTCTGCGCCTCATTTAGATTCTCAGTTTGACTCTGTGCACAGGCCTCACTCTCCTGCACTTGCTCTTCCACTAACTGCAAGTGGAAGTATAGATAAGCTGTGAGCTGAGTCATTTGACTCAGTTCTTCTTGAGCATTTTCGAGTTATATAAAATGCTTTTATCGCTTTGTGCCATATCCCACCTTCACACCAAATATCAATTCCTTCTGATGTGACAATTTGCATCATTTTAGCTTGCCACCTCCCTTGATCCGCCTTTGTCCACTCACCACGAATGAACAGCTTGGTAAGGAAATGTCTCCTGGCATCATCTAATTCAATTTTATTCATTTTTAAAAATGGCTTTTTTGCACATTTGTATTGAACTTTCTCTGTGCAGGGCCACAAATCACCCGGTTCCAGCTTAATTTCAACACAGAATGCCAAATCAAGATCAATTCTTACACCATCCTAATCTTTCACCCATATACCCACCTGGAACTCAGGGGTCAAGTTGTCACAGCACTTTAACAAGGCAACAATGTATTTCCCTTCACCTTAATGCATTTACATCAGAATCATGCACTTGTCATGAGTCAGAAATAGCCAGTCAAATCCCAGCCACAAGCCCATCATTTTTAAAGGTTTATTGAGAGGCCACCCTTGACGCAGGGAGCTCCTTCCCTAACCAAGCAAGGTGTCACCCAACAAACTTTAATGTTGGTTCTTTTTATTCAGCCCTATCTCCAATTCATCTAATACTCTTTGGATCCCTCCCCCTGAGCTAACAATGAGCCAAGAACCAGGCTGGTGTACATTAAATATATTTATATTTATTTGAATTAGATGTTATGAAACTCACACTGAAATGTCAAACAGCACTTTATCTGTGGAACAACACAAACTTCTCTCAACATAAATACATCACACAAGTGAGTTGAAAAGATTACAAATCACAATTCTTTACTTACAAATTTCACTTCAAGAAATAATTAGCGCTGGTCAGTGAACACAGTTTACAAATGAAGTGCTGTCTAATTTCGATTTTCCTGCACGCTTAAAAGGCTAGCAGTTTGGTTTTTCAGTTTTGGACAAATGCATATGGCAATTATGATTTCACCCACACTTTTGGCTTAAAATAAATGCAGGGTGATTTAGCAATTTATTGTTAGCCCCCCAACACCCGCAACCCCCACTGAAAGGTCTGTTTTGGGGAAGTTGGACAGTAAACATTGGGATAATTTGAGAATTTAGGATTTTCAGCCAACCCCCCTACTTAAAGGACTGTGTTAGGGGAAGTTGGACAAAAATATTGGGCTGATTTAAGAACAAAGACATCCCTTTTTCCTAAAGAGGTCAACAGGACAAAAAGGGTTACCCAATAAATTATAGGCTGTAGTTTTTCAGCACACACTGGGAAGTGAGCTTTGTTATTTTTGAATTTTAACAAAAATCTACCTGTAGATTTCTGCTAAATGGAAATAATTAAATTAATATGTTTAGTTAAATAGGCTAAGGATCTACACAGTTTTGCCCCTGCCCATTATAAAGGGAAAGGATGTAAGGAAAGCAGGCTCCCCAACCATTTGGTTTCCTAGGGCTCAGTTCTTCTTACATAGAAAGCCTCTGATTAATGTTCGGGAAAGCCAGCTGCATGTTGGAATCCTCTGGACATATAGGGCAGGGATATGGTCACTCCACTCTCAAGGATAGTCCCCAACTTTCCACCATAGGACCCAGTCAACTTTTAGGCCTTCGCAGAAATAGACAGATTCACCCAGATGCACTCTCCTCTGTTGTTTCCTTGAAGCTGTCCTATGGTAAGTTTCAGCAGCTCTTCCTAATGGTAAATTTTTACAGCTCTCTCCCTTCCTCATTGTCCATTCCACTTTATATATCAGCGATGACACCATCAACTTTACAATCTTGGGGGAGTACTCTGCAAGAGTACTCGCAAATAGGATTGGACAGTTACCCTTCTCTCTCCTCCCAACTCCCACCTCTCTCTATGGATTAGTTTAAGAGTCTAGAGCAGACATATGGCGGCTTCTTTTTCAAATCCCATGTTTTCTCATGTCAAACTTCAGCAAAAATCTAGTTATGTGGCAAAACCTCATAATTTTACTCGAAACTGCCATAATATATATTTTCCGATTCAGTTAATCGTGGTGAATAAGACAACTGCCAGGTACACACCCTTTTGCATGGTTGTGTGTCAATTTTTTTGCTGTTTTCACAAAAAACATAACTGTTAGGAACATGCAATTTATTCCCATATTTCCAATTTCACCCTCCACCTGTTCACCAACTCTCAAATCTGGAACATTTTCAGATCAGCCAAAAACACATTTTAGATGGCCATTACAGTTCCCTGAGTCGTAGGGGGAATACTTGTATATCAGCAAAATTGCCTGGACATTATCCAATAAATGACACATAAATAAAAGAATAGGACTTATGGTTGCTGAAAAAAATGCCAAAATGATAATAGTCCTTTTAAACAAAGGGAATCTTCATATTTGCAAATATGAGCTTCCCTTCCTCCACACCATTTGCCACTCTGGGCCAGCCTGCAACCAGAGTTTTTATTATTTGGAGTTTGCCGTTTGAAGTTGTAGTTCCAGCCTCCCTTAATTGTAGCCCCTGTCTTCACCCTTCCTGTGTACATTCCGGGAATGCACCAGCCAGGGCCATTTGTCTCTGCACAGAGACCTTTCAAAGACAACAAGTCTAGAGAAAGTCTGTTTTCAACACCTCTTAGCAGCCACACTTTGTTGCAGTTGTAAAATAGCCAGGGGATGTAAACCAGGCTTTCCGTGGGGTAGAACTTTGTGACATTTGTCCCACAGTAAGCAAACAGGGTCTGCCTTGGGCCTAAGCCACTTTTTCATGGAAACAAAGTGGACTTTTCTTTTCAAATGTTTCCTGGTATTCTGTATGCAAAACATAATATACATAATTTTTTGTCAGCACACACTATGGGCCTCATTACGACTCTGGAGGTAGCCATGGCGCTATTTGCGCCATGGCTGCCTCCAAAACCGTGTCCGGGTTCCCTGAATGGGGAATTACCGGGCCATTCCCAGTATGGAGGGCCTGGTAATTCCTCCTTCAGGGAACCCGGGCCGGTCCTTCCCCATTCCCATTTGAGCCCCTATAGGGCAGAGGGAATGGGGAGGGAGCTAACAATGGGCCCACTCATAATGGGCCCGTTGTTAGCTCCCTGGTTCGCTCGCGGGACCCGCTATGGACGTCTGGATAAACCAGACGTCCACATCGGGTCCCGCGAGGGAACCTCGTAATAGTGCGGAGTGGGTTTAACGGCGCCGGCACCATTACCGGCGCAGTTAAACCCATTCCGCACATCTTGTAATGAGGCCCTATGTCTTTTCCCTGACATTTTAATGTTAGCAGGGGTGTCATTTTTCACATTTACCTGTAAACACACATGAAAAGCTGTTTTTGTGTCAGTGTTTAAAAATCCTGTTTTTTCATGTGGAAGGGACTTTTGAATGTCTTCTTTCTTTGTGAATTAAATTGCTACTTTTCCATTGGTAATGGTAGGCAAGCCTTTTTCACATTGACCTTCAGTTTGGTGCCTTTTATTACACCACCACACTGACAATTTACAGGGTGGGTTTCATGGAGTCAGATAAGCTGAAGTGGAGTTACTAACAGATGGATTTGAATCTGGCCTGATGTGCTTGCATTGGATGCCAAAAAGCCAACCCTGAGGAATGAATAACAATATAGGGACTGATTCAGAAAGTAGATTCCCCTACATACCCTTACTGAAACCTGGAGAGGGTTATTTGATTCACAAAAACATTACTAGGAATAATTTTGACTTACTCCTGACTTATATCTTGTACATTAGGAGTAATCAGGGAGTACGTACTCATAGTAATTTCTTTGTGAATTGAACAGTCCACTCCAGGTTTAAATCAGGAGTAAGTCAGAGTTACCAATATGGACTTGGTTTGTAAAGGCTGAGCCAGGAGTTAAATAGAGTTGAAATCAGTTGATGACTTCAAATGGACTTCATAGAGGCAGAACAATTCTACAGTTCCTGGAAATAGAAACATAAAATGCTTAACAGGTTGGAAACACACTTTTGGGAAGACAACAATGATTTATCAGTTGACAAACAGTCTTAACTAAAAAGATAATAACTTATAGAGACCCACAGCTTAGCATTCTAATCACAAATCCCCTACATTTTAAATTGACATCTAGACCCCCTGGATTGATCAATGACAATCTCTCTAAAATGCAATCCACGTAAACAAATTAAATTTCTTCCACAAGGAATATTGGTATATAGATGTATGCATTTTGACAAAATGACTTAAATGTTGTCTTTTACCAGTGGCATGTAAATGGGAATCTGTAAAGGTTGGATTTATCTTGCAGTGATATAAGTGTGATCATTCTTTGAATTTTCTTTCATAGGCACCACCGTTTAATGAGTTGATCTAAGACAATCCAAGCCCATAAAACTCAGGATTTTCAAATTAGATAATTGTTGAACCACATTCAATTACATGTTCTATCAAATGTTACACCTGTGTTCTTATTTGAACAGAACTTGCAACCACCAGAAAAGTAATTAAGCAAGAGTAAGTAAAAGGTCTAGGTCTGAGGTGCACCACATGGTGTGATTCCTTTAACATGATGGCTGCTCTATACATCACAGATGTTTTTTATTATTCAGTTGAAATCACAGGTCTGAGTATAACAAGACCCATGTTGCAGAAATGTTGCACTAGTGCAAGTGAAATTTTGCACGGTATTAGCAGCAGTCCAAAAAATGCCTGCAAGCAAAAATCGTACTCTTTTAGTGTCTTTTTGTACCAAGAAAATGTATGCCCATTTGCTAATAAAGAATGGTATTACCGCGTGGGCAAACATTGTCCTGGTACAAAAATGAATTGAAAGAACATATTTTTTCACTGTGACATTTTTTGACCAACTGCTAATAGCAGGCAAACATGGAACTTGTATTGGGGCACATTTCTGTAACATAACCCAAACCTTCACACATATCACTAACTATGGATGAGTTTAATGAGTACATTCTTCCACGCTTAGCACATTTGGGGTTTGGTATATGTACAGGCCAGAATCTAAGGGAGGAGAAGTTAGAGACAGGTAAACAAGGTTGTCCCTGTTCGCACATACATCTCTTACACACCACAATGAGGATCTGCTGCCCACAGATTTCCCATCAAATGGATTGGGCAGATGTGGTTTCCACTTTGGAGATTATGGCTTTTGTTGCGAGGCTCTGAGAACTTTCTCATTTGCAAACCATATTTGATCCGCCTAAAGGATTCACACAACCTTTGGACTACTAGAATTTGTTTTAAGTTCAACTTCATGGGTATAGTTAAAGAGATCAATTAATGTGATGCTTACTGTCATCCTTCCTGATTCCAACCTCTTCACTTTACTTATGAAAACCGCAGGACATTATCTGTGGCCTCTCTAGTTTCCTCTAGCCTCCTGCATACCTTAGGCCCCTATACTAAATAATAGATCTCCATTTACTGGTGCTAGAGTATGAAGAATGTTCAGAAACAACTGGGGTGCCAGGAGGAGAATAGGATCCTCCCAAGCAACTGTTACTTCCATCACTGAATATCACAATAAGCAAGTGAGACTGACATCAGGATGCTCCATCGGTCTGCCCTGTTTCAACACATTTATAACTGGTTCTGTTTCTGAAAAATACTGACTAACAGTTCTATCCAAGTCCATTGCACTATGGGATGTATCTGCATCAAGACAACTTATAGTAGCCAAATATCAACAAATAAAAAGGTCCAACTACAAAATACACTGGACAAAAGAATCAGTCAAATAGGGAAGTAACACATAAGAAAACCACACACTCACACACTCAGAACATTTAATTGGTCTTTAAAAAGAAAGACAATGAAGTGCAATGAGAACAAAACAAGCCCTTAACACAATTCTAAAACAACTATAAATACACCTCTAAGCTTCTACGCTCCCACATGAAGCACAATGCAATCAGAATAATTCAAAACCCCACTACCCATGTAGGCTTTTTGTTGCCCAGATACTATCTGAAACGTTAAGAACATTAAAAGTGACTTAGTATCCAATCCCAACATCACATGTGTCAAGAATACAATAATTCCCATAAAGACCTATAAAGCCAAAGCACATTTCACACTACTCCCAAACTCCAACAAGGAATTTGTTTGAAAGTACGAGCGAAAATGATAGAAATGGCTCTCAGCTGCAACACCACTAAACATGAAGAACACTTAAAAAAACAAACCGACCCCAATCCAATTCGAACTTTTAGTAAGTGCCGGACAAAAATATTTTTCACTTTCAGAAATAAGAAGTCAACATTTCATTAGCCCATTGGCACTGCCAATGAAATAGGAATTGGCAAATCCAATAGGTCTGACTTTTGCCCAATGCGGAGGATAATTATTTCCAGGTCTTTACAAGAATTTGAGTTGCCTCTATATTTCTAAAGCGGAACATATTAGTTTTATCAATGATTGTTATTATGACAGCGATGATGGATTGGGAGCTTTGTAAAGCTTTATATAAAATACTTACAATCTATAATGGCTGCATTATTTAACCAACCAAACAGTGGCAGGTGTTAACTAGCAATAATTCACATCATAACAACAAAGATTACAAACACTATGTAATGCAACACAAAAGAGGAATACATATCAATATACCAAGAAGCATAACATAAAAACAAACTCATAAAAGCAACATTCACCAACTGTCTGCCCAACTTAAGCTTTACCCCATCCCATTATACGTATTTTGCTAATAGTAACACCTCCTGGGAGGGGCAGACAGGGAATGAGTAGCCATGAAACGACAGGTGAGAACCAATGGAGGAAAGAGGGGGTGGATACAAGAGAGCAGAGAAAAAGGTAGGTGTGGGCTCTTTGGATGAGGTAAGAGGAGATGGAGGTCGATGAAGAGACCAGAAGCTGGAAGGATGTGTAGAAGTGTGTGGAGGTGGTTTATAGGAAAGGTGAGGTATTGGCTGGTGAGAGAATATGGTATTTGGTTTCAGTTTATGTGCAAGGTTTGTAAGTCAGATTGATAGTAGGATAGTAGGGAGGGAGTGAAAGGGTGACTGAGGGAGTGAATGGCACCCAGAGCACCCACTCAATTCTGTCTTGGGACTGAAATGGCCCAGACTCCCAGTTTGAGCCTGAGAAGCCTTGTAAAATGTCATTGAGCCCTGATGGACAAGATCTAAAGGCTCACAAAATGCAATGGCTCACCACTAAAGGAGTATCCCCACCTTACCTTGCCTCTAACATCAAGAAAAATGGGAAAACTACATTAGCTTTGTTTCCCAGCCTAGGGTCTCCTGCTAAGGACCTGGTATAAAAAAATGGACTGGGAGTCAGATATTTCTGAGTCTTTGGTCCAGTGTGTTGTTTTATTTTTAATAATACAATTATGTGAGTAATTATGTTTCTGAAAGTGAGATCTGCTGATCAGATCCTACTTTCATAAGGCTCCATGTCAAAAAGCATAATGCCCAATTGAGCCTTGCTGTGACTGTCTCCTGACCCGGCCTAATTCAACTGAGACACTGGGGCGAATGTCTATGCTCGTTGGAGGTGGCAGAACCCTGCAGGTGCTCTCTGCAGATCTTCCTGGCTATGGTGAGCACAAAAAAGGATTCACTTTGCACATGAGAACCCTGGACTGGTTCATTGACCACTCATAGAACTGAGGCAGCAACCCCTGACTCTCCCTACATCTCTGAGCTGAATGAATACCGGTTTGGGCACCTTTCACACCATATAAACTGCTGCAGTGGGACTGCCAGTTATCTTTCGCCTCGACACTCAACTATCTTCACATCTCCAAGTTCAACTCAAAAGCTGGCATTGAAGCTCTGCTGTCTCTGCATCTGTCATGCGCTGAGTCCACTGGTGTCCCACAGCTCGACATGGCCTGCCTGGTTACAAGCTTCTTCAAGCTCCAAGCCATCACTGCTGCAGTACCACAATGCCGTGTTGAGCCAGTCAAGCCAACTCGAAACAGAAGACAAGTTTCTGTTTCTGCACACCCAAAGGCACTGAGTTTTCCAGCACTGCTGACCTGACAAAGCTGCTGATCCCAACCTTTTTGATCTGCACGCCGTTGCTGCTGCCCAACATCACCTCATTGTTGGAACCCGTCACTGCAGCTTCATGACTCAACCATCACTTGGCACCGAAAGCAACCGGACTCCCTGTTTGACCCCAATAGGCATGGCAACATGCAATTGACAATAACAGTGAAAGACAGTAACTTAAGGTATTAGAGGTGTCCCTGTCCCCTTGGTCCAGCTCAAAGGAACCTAGCGGCTTTACTTTTGAGACCCTTCTCAAATTTGTAAAGACATATTCATTAATGTTGATATTTTGTTGCTGAAATCATTGCCTGAGCACCCATGTCTTCCAACCTAGAGCACCAATTTAATTGCCAAAATCTGTTGTATCTGTGTTTTCCATTATGGGGTGGGACATAAGTGTTTTTATTGGTTGTATGTATTTCTTTTAGTTTAATAAATGAATACTATTTTGGGGGGGACCTTGGCTGGGCTTTATTTTATTTTGATACCCCACTACTATCATTGCTTGTGTTGCTTCTATACTAGCTCATAGACTTTCTGAAGAGTATACCCTGCCCCCGGGCCTGCACTACCCTAACAGACAAAGAAGGTACACCTGTTGTGCTGTGCCTCTTTTACCTTTATGATTGGCATCATTGCCAGTTTAGTACTAGTGTGGTCCGAGTAGGTGCTTTAGCCTCTATTCATCACTGTAGGTCTGCAAAGCAGAAGTCATTTTGTCAAACCTGAGGAACAGGAACTGCCCTATGCCTCTTTTTGGCCCGTTTTAGCTTTATGGAAGAGTTAAAAATCCAGATTTTTTTCATAAATCTTCCATGCAGCTCGCCCCAACTGCTTCTTGGATGGTAGATGTCAGGTACCTTCAGAAAGTAAAATATGTGTTATGTCAAATAACAAAATATATGCTGGAAAAATCATGGGGCTTATGTGTTTAGACCCCGAGAGCAGCATTCCATCAATATCTCTGTTGTTGATGTACTGGATTCTGGATTCTGTGACCCGGGAGTGTTTTGTTCATGCTTCATTGCATTTTTAAATTCATATAATTTGGGAGGGTGGACACAAATGTATCCCAATAGAACTCCTTGGTGTAGAATGATCAGAGGCTAATAGGAAAGAAGGGTATCAATGGATATTCATTGATGTCTGTAGGGGACACTTTTATTATAGCATGTCCTGGATTTAAATTTCACATTTCTGTCACAATGTTCAATGTCTGGTATATGCGTGTAACACTCTTGTGTATATGTGATGATTGTGTCTATGATGCTGTAAGTGATTTCAATCCGGCACACATCCAAGTCAACGCCTAGCGTGTAGTGCACAACTGAAATCCTTATTTATTTTTGTCTAACAGTTCTTCATTCTGAACAATATACCACTCATATCACACCCTTCTCCTGGAACCCTCCACCCCCTGGTCACACTGAACCAGGAATCAGGCTGGTTTGCAAAGTTAAAATAGTAGTGAGCAAAACAATTCAGCACAGAAAAAATACTTTTGTGTGTGTGTTCAGATCAGATAGCACTGTGGTTAAAGTTTCCACCTGCACACCCCTCAATCCCCAATAGGCAATGTAAAGAGGTAGGAGGAGAGAGCAGGTATTCAGGAATGGCAGAATTCAAACAGAATATTAATCCCCCTTTCCCCCAGCAAACACAAGAGAAAAACGAAATTGACTGTCAAGCTGTCAGAATAGCTTTTAAAGTTATCTTAGAATGGAGTGGACTGGGCGAAAACACTAAATATGGTCAAAATTGCTGAAATTGCTATAAATTCTTATGGGAGCCACTTTGGATAGTTGCACACAAACACAAGCAATGATGTAATACCAAGAAACAATTTGAAATCTTAAAACTCTAGTGAGAAGCAATCAAAACCTGTTTTACACGTGTAAGAATTTCCCTAAATGAAAATTTGCGGAAAACTTTTCACTGCACGATAATCTGCCACCACGGGAGAACCGTATTGATTTGCAGAAGTTGAAATTTTGTTTCCAGCACAAAAACTGAGGGAGTTATGGATGTTTTAGTAGAGGTTGTTTTTTTTTTAGATAGGCGCAAAAATGGAAAACAGGAGTGCACTTTTAAAATGACAAATGGGCTTCTTACACTAGAGGATGACTATGAACAAAACGAATACCACACAGGAGCACAGCCACTTGATCAGAATGACTGCCTGCATAGGAAACCCGCCTTCCTCAGATGAGAAAAGATCAGTGCAAAGATAGTTTTAGCAATACTAGTACAGGAGGAAGGTAGGATGGTTTGGATAGAGAGTTTAGACAATTCAAAAGTACTCCTAACAATACAGGTTCTGAATACAAGATAGGATGGGTTTAAGATAGGGATTAACTAAGCAAGGTAAATATGCTAGTGACACAGTTCTTTCTATAGATACTCACTAGATATGTTTTTAAATGGAACCATCAGGATTCTGGTCCGTCAAGATTCTGGTCAGGGAATTGGATCTGGTTCTAGGACAGACAGCTGGGCGCATCAGATTGGATCTGCAATCAGCAAGGCGCTCTGGTCACAGCACGGCACAGGACTGGACTGGATCTGCAATACACTCTGGTCACAGCACGGCACAGGACTGGATTGGATCTGCCCTTCTTGGTTAGGATAAATTTCATTTTCTGCAGGCAAGCAGTACAGCTCAGCCCGGCTGTATTTTGATGTTTCCCATTAGGTTTGTGGAGTTCTGGTTCTGGAAGTTGAGGTCTAGCTGAAAATGATTCAGCTATGCAATGGGTTTTTGGAGTCTGGAGCAAGGAAGATGTAGAGTTCAGCAGCAGGGTGCTCCGCCAGTATCAGGAGAGTGAGTGAACCTGTCCTTTTCTTTGAGTGGTGAGCTGTCTCTATTTATGCTATGATAAAGGGGGTGTGTGGGCTGGTTTAGCTTAAGCGTGCCCCTTTTGACAGGTGATTGGGTCAGATTCTATGCTCTGCCTTGATAGGAGGAAAAAAACAGTGTGTCACCTTTATGGCGTGGTTTTATGAGGCTGAGAATCCACCCCTAGCCCCTTGAACACAAAATCTACTTTTGGCACCATACATATTTACACATGTGCAACCTCTATAAGAATCCCATATACAGATTAAATATTTTATATAGCAGCTATCCCTCAAAACCCCGTAGCTGTGGGATCGTGTCTCAGCTTTTCACAGAATTTTTACAAATTTTGCCCTTTTCATCAGGAACACAATGTCCAATTTATAAGCACATTTCTACTAGTGTGCGCATTTAACATGGGCATAAGTGTATAAAGTTTCATACTTCTAGCGGAAATACATTTAGTGTAAAATCACATTTCCTGCCATTTCTTTCCAGAACATGTCACACGATTTTTCCACCTTAAAATGTGCAGCCAAAATTTAGATTCACAAATCTGTTACTTCTATATTTTTCACAATTTTCATTGGCAAATGATAAGTCTTTTAAAAAATTGTTCTTTGTTAAGGTTCAGCCACAGATGGTTGTTTGGTCTGCCTCTTTTTGTCTCCCTGCAGTTCAGGAGCAGGCCCCTCCCTGTTTGCTCTTGGCAGAGGCTATTTACGACTGTCCTCACACCTCCCATTTCCTTAGCAGCAGCTGTTCATTGTTCCCTATGGCTCTGTAGACCAGATTATTTCCAAACCCTATAATTATCGCTTGGGTGTGATTTCCTGCTGGTAGTAAAGGCCTTTCTTCTGTGAGGAAACCTGTTATTCCAGTTTGGTAGCTTTAGCCAAGCTTAATTTAATTGTTAATTCTGTTGCATTCTTCCTTAGCTTAAAACAAACTTGTGATTTCAAAATAGCAGCTAGAATTCTCATTCAAGATTTTAAACCATGGGATCAAAACAATTACAATATGGGTTACTCTCAGTAATAGGCCTCTTAAATTGCAAACATTTGGTTTCAGTTTATATACATGTTTAAAGTTTAATCAGGCAGGCTCCTGACAGCTGTCATCCCTGCAGTCCTCTGCTGCACAGAGATTTTTGGCATCCACAGACAGGCCACTTTTTCTGTGGAAATCCCTTAATGCTTTCAGCTTTTCAGGACCTTGCAAGTTCACAATGATTTCTTAAACTAAGTCAATTGTAGCACCCAGCAAGAATTTGGGATGTTTGAGGGTGTTTTGTAGTGCATTCTGCAGTTTCAGCAACAAAGAAAAAGGGATTTAAGGCAAGATTTTGGGGTTTCATTTAGCAAAGCACTGCTTTTTCTTTCTGTACTCCATTTTCAATTGTTGTGGAGCCCAGTGCATATTATAGGAGTGAGATCTCTGTTCCACCACTAACAACATGCGTGACAGATTGGGCAGCCATCTTTTTGTGCATTGCAAAGTGCGATTTTCAGGGGTTTTGGCACGCACAAGGGTTTTGCGGCCATTTTGCTATTTCGGGCACCATCATAACCCAATGCTGCAGCATAGCAGAGCAGAAGTGGGTTAAAACATCCCACAATGCAGTTATAAATCCAGGTGTCTTGTAGCATCTGGCATGACAGCTTAACATCAGAGAGAGACTTACATCTGGAGAGGGGTATTATATTCACAAAAAGAGCTTCTATAACTCTGCCTCGCACTGGACCTACTCCCAATGTGTAAATCAATGGAAAGTCAGAGGAACCCATTGTCACTTCTTTGTGAATCGGCCACAAAGGTTTTATCAGGTGTGAGACATCGGGCCACATTTCTACCTTTAACCCACTTTAACGATGACAACCATGAAAACCGTACATACAATTTAACGTTAATGATCATTGTGTAATGCGGCCCGAAACACTTCTAAAAAATGTGTACATTTCTCTTTGTCTCTTCAGTAACAAGTATTTGTTTGTCCCCAAAGTACAACAGTGACAGTCCCAAACATTACTCTATGGTCTGTGTTGCCCTGCTAATCGGCGCAGGATCAGTTTTATTAACGTAATGTCAATCCCAAATCCTGCTTCTTTCGTCATGCAGCTGTGCACATCCCCGCAATCGCAATCTGTGAAAAGTGCATGTTGTGTGTCTTTCTATCTGGTGTCAGGCCAACATCATTTATGCTCCTTGGAGATCTGTGAGCCCGTGGCATTTCAATCTTTAGTAGTTAAATGACTAAAGATTGTCACCAATTCTCGGATGTCAAGCCAGTCGATCATATTTGGATAGATTCCGAAGGACACCGTTTATTCAGTTTAGTCAGTGGGCTTGGGAATTAAATCCACTCACAGTTTTTCACTTTTACTCTTGTAAATGAAAAAATGCAAATAGAAAGAAAAACAAAATGGTTTACGAGTGGAACTTGACCCTGCACACTCGAATTAGAGAGGGGATCCCAAATCTCACTATAGAGATACTGATGTCCCTACCTTATTTTGGGGTATAGAATCTACACAATCAGAGGAAGGTAGGTAGATTTAGCAACAGTTCCATCAGGGGTATTTCAAGGTTAAGAATATATACATCGATTTTATTCAAACATAATATTTGTTTAAAACTTTACAATATAAAGTGCATACATATTAAAAGTTATTGTAAAACACATGTCTGGTGCCAAAGTGCCCTTATCAATATGGATCTGAGTACCCATTTGAATCAGGCAATTGGAGGACAACAACAGAGTACATGTGTTCATTCCGATTGTAACAATCTCATTTTCTTTCTAATATAGACCTAATATAACACATTTTAGAATATCAGCCGATTTTCTAAAACGCGTAGGATAATCATATTGTGATTAAAGCGTTTCGGAGAGTTTGATATGCAGCAGCTTAAAGTTTAAACGTTAGAAACTAACGTTTTCAGGATTTACAGGGTTAGCACTGCATTTATGAAAGTGTATGTGCTGCACAGCAGAAAATGGGCTTTCAGGAATGATTGCAGATATGCGCCACACGGTTGGCAGGTCCGCGCCAAGGGTTGGCAGATTTTACACAGAAAAAGCAGAAATTACTTTAAGGATCGAATTCTAAAAGAAATAGATTGAGGGTTTGGCAAGTAGTGTTTAGATAGAGATGCTTAGAAATAAGTAAGGTAGAATTGGGTGGTTAAAGATTCCCAGGCAGCAAAGCTTAGGACAATGCATTTATGTTGGGTAATTTTGTAGGATTAATGGAATATAGGTCAAGTACATTGAGTGGTTGTTATAGACTTACGGGTTGTATCAAATGTTTGTGTATGTGTCTGTTTATATGACAGCAAACAAGTGACGTTCAGGCGTTAGGAACTAAGAGTTTTGTTTGTATGTGCCATGTAGTTTGGTGGAGATCGAAATGTGGCACAGGTTTACAATGTATGATGCTAGCTATAACCATTGAAGGCTTTGCAGGTGTAGAGTTGAACTACAGTACAACATGGATGATTTGGGCCAAATTAAGTGTTATGCATTTGCAGGTTTAATGCTACTGATGCAGGGAGGACTTTTAGGAACCTGCAGAGGTGCCCAAGTACATGATATCAGCAGAAGTGTTTAGAAGATGTGAAGAGGGAAGCAGTATGTGATGTGCAGAATCCATTTAGAGATGATAAGTGGGAAGTTAATGGCATGTATCGATGGATAGACGTGCGTATGTTGTGTGAGGCATTGATAAGGCATTGATAATATACATGTCTAAAGTGTTGTCTGGAGTTTTACAATATGGTTAATGCACATCAGGAAAAATATTGTTCTGGAGTATTCATTACACCTTTGCCTGGTGTTATTGTATAGGGTATGCCAGGTGTTTGGTGTCGGCTGAATTTGGCAGATGCCAAGATGTTTTTGTGTGCTATGTGAGTGGATGGTAATTTGCGCTGCTGTGTTAGTACCGTATGTGAATTGTTTGCACTGTGTGTAGTATCGGATGTTATTGTTGTGCTACAGTTGCAGTACTGGATACGTTTTCATACTATATAGTGGTACCACATGTGAAGTGGGTATGCTACATGAGTAGTACCGGACGATAATGTTGTGGTACTGGATACGTTGGTGTACAACATTGGTAGTGCTGGATATGTTTTTGTGCTACAGTGGTCGTAGCAGATATGATATTTTGTACTACAGTCATAGTACCAGATAAGTTATTGTACTATAGTCGTAGTACAAGATATGTTTTTCTACTACATTAGTGGTACTGAATATGTTTTTGTGCTACAGTGGTAGTACTGGATATGTTTTCGTACTACATTAGTGGTACTGGATAAGTTGTTCTACATGTCTACTACCGAATTTGATTTTTTTGTGCTACAGTGGTAGTGCCGGATATGGTTTTGTGCCACAGTGGTAGTGCTGGATATGTTATTTTGTACTACAGTCATAGTACCGGATGTGTTTTTGTACTACATTAGTGGTATCGGATAAGTTGTTGTGCTACATTTGTAGTACTAGATTTGTTTTTCTGTGATACAGTCGTACTACTGAATACGTTGTACTGCTACAGTCGTAGTACCCGAGAATTGTGTGCTACATTTGTGGTACCGGATACGTTTTCATACTACATTAATGGTACTGGTTGAGTTGTTGTGCTACATTCATAGTACCGGATTTGTTTTTTGTGTTATGCGAGTAATACCAGATCTGTTGTTTGTGCTACAGTCATGGTACTGGATAATTTGTTGGGCTTCAGTCATAATACCGGACTTGTTGTTGTGTTACATTCATAGTACTGGATATGATTTTGTGCTACATTCATAGCACCAGATAGGTTTTGTACTGCAGTGTTAGTATCGGATTAGGTTTTGTACTACCTTAGTAGTACCAGATATGTTTTTGTGTTGCAGTGGTAGTGCTGGCTACGTTTTCTGTTGTGCTACAGTGGTAATACCAGACATGTTTTCACACTACATTAGTGCTACTGGATAAGTTGCTGTGCTACTTTTGTAGTACCAGGATTGTTTTTTGTGCTACAGTGGAAGTACCAGATTTGTGCTACATTGGTAATAGTACCTGATAGGTTCTGTGTTACATTCATAGTACCGGATTTGTGCTGCATTGGTAGTACTGGATAAGTTGTGTGCTACAAGCGTTGTACCAGATACATTTGCGTAATTCATTAGTGGCCGGATGTGAAGTGGGTGTGCTACGTGAGTAGTACTGGATGTTAGTGTTGTCCTACAGTGCTAGTACTGGATATGTTGTTGTGCTACAATCATAATACCAGTGAAGTTATGTGCTACATTCATAATACTGGATATTTTTTAATACTACATTCTTAGGTCCGGATTTGTACTGTATTGGTAGTACTGTATATGTTCTGTGCTACATACTGGAGTGTGTGCTACATTGGTAGTACCAGATTTGTTTTTTGCTACATACATAGTATCGGATATGTTTTCATACTACATTATTAGTACCAGATTTGTGATACATTGGTAAAGGAAGGGAGGTGTGTTGTGAAGTGCCTTGTGTTGTATGTGTGTGGTAAGGAAGGGAGGAGTATTGTGAAGTGCTTTGCTGGATGAATGGATGGATGCAAGCTGGTCTGGAATGCATGAGGCCACAGAGAATGATGGAAGGTTAGAGTGTTGATGTATGAGTGAAAGAATGTTAGGGTGATGGTGTTACAACCCAGGCAGTTGGAAGATGTAAGTTTTTGAAAATTGTTTGCATTAAGTCCTTACGCACCAAGTTTCCAGTTGAAAATCCAACCTCTGTAAGGCTTAATTATTGAGAGTCTTGTGTTATTTTATACAAGAGTTTATTAGTTTTTAAATCAGGTTATAGATACAGTTGTGCCAACATTACTGTCTACGGAGGCACGTGCTATTGTTTCACCCTTTATTGGGCTTTCGCAAGGCACAGAGATATATAATTCTAATGGTGTACATTTGTTGATTTTGCAAATGTGAGTTTGTCTTTAGTCATATACAATGCATATTAGTTATTGCCCATTTTCATACATGTGCTTTAACGCTTCATTACAGTTGTTCAAAAATAGAATTCGTTTGCATTTCAGTTCAGAATGATATACAAGTTTTCATTTAAAGATAGATTCTAGTCATTGTTTGATTATTCTAAATCTGTTATACCTTCTTACTCAAGCATACATAGTCAAGCTTCAGTCTTTCAACCTCAATGTAACCTATATGGTTTAAAAAGGATCCTTTGGTGGGGTTCTTTCAGGTTTGCAGCAGTGCTCTGCATGTTGGAAGATGTAGCTTGGGTGGTGAGAGCCAGTGGGTTCCTTTTATTTAAGCAATAAGCTCCAAGTGGGGATGCGGGGGGTATTACAGCCTCAGGTAATGCCCCAAGACCCATAGTTACAGGCCTGAGCAAAGCTATTAGTATCGCGGTCCAGAAACCTTTTTCAGTTGCAAGATGCTCAGCCATTTTGCAACTGAAAAAAGAAAGAAAAATGTCCAAAAAGGCCGGGAAAACAAAGTCTGTTCTCCCTTTTCATGGTGGCCATAGAAACTAGCTAAAAAAAGTAAACAAACTAACAAAATGGGCACCATGGAACGCGAGAAGAGACTAAAAAAATAGGAGAAAAGTAAACAAAAAAATGGCTGCCATGGAAAAGAAGAATGGACTACATGTAGTCCCTTCTTCCTTTCCATGCCCACGTGTCGCAGATCGGGAGCGGACGCACTGTAGACAGAAGTCTTTCCAGCGCATCTGCTCTCGAAAAGGATGAAATAATTAGGTAAGTGGAGGTAAGGGGGAGGGAAGGGAAATCTGTGGAGGGGGAGGGTGGGAGACCTTACCTCATTCCCCGGCACGGGAAGATGGTGGCCTGCAACCCTGAGGAGGCTTAGATCGGTGGGATTACCATGTGGTAATGCCCCCATTCCAATCCTTCTCATTGGCTGAGATGCTGCCAGCACCCCACCCCACTGCCGGCCACTAATTAACTATAAGTCTTAAGAGGAACAGGAATACAGGAATTACTGTGCACCTTACCAGAAGTGCCTCTGGATCCCCTATTGTTACACTATTATAGCCATAGGACAAGTTAAAGCAGTACATTTGATGAATCTTTATTTAAGCAATACAGTTCCTCCTTTAAAGGGTGGATGCAAGATAGAGCACAGCTCCTAAATACATGGCTCTGCAAATGGCAGCCAGGATGACTTGAGAGCTTTTAATGCTGAATCTGCATCATTCACTTAACACTTTTGGGAATGTTCTCCTCATCACTATCTGAGAGCACATTGATCTTTCAGGTTTGTTGAGTTCAACTGGTTGTTGTCATGATTCCTGCCCTCATTTCCCCAGCCCTCCAAGATGTCAGGCTGGAGCCAGGCCACGATCACCTACATGGCCCTCAAGGGCCTCTCCATCCCTCCAAAGACCCACTTGGAGTCAGACTTGGTGCTTGTGGCACCAGACTCACTCACTCCCATAGGATAACATTGGGGATTGGACTTGTAGTGCATTGATGGGGGACAAGATGGATGCCCCCACATATTTCAGTTCCCAGAACTGCATGTGCAGTATAGTCTTTTGGGTGTGGTTCAGCCCAGAGACACCTGGGATACCCAGAGACTATTTAAGCCACTCCCAGGCTGAGAAGGATGCTTTGTGTTTTCTGCACCTGCAGCGTGACACTCAACGCGTTCGGATCGGTCTCCAGTAGGCCTGCATCTTTCTTCTGCGCTAAGCTCCTGCAAGAACCAGAACACCGTTAGGAACAGCCTTACCTTGCGGCGCTTCTGCACATCATTCATCGCTCCTTCTGTTCTGCGGGCATCTTCGGCAGTGTCATTCCCGTCCTGGCACGCCGTTTCGTAAGGAAAAGGGAAAAGAACAGAAAAAAGGCATTAGTAAGCATTCAGCAAATCTTCGCTTATTTTTTAAAGACTGTACGAGCTTCAAACGCTTACCTGAATCCCAACCGCTCTGGGGGAACTCTGTCTCCGGAACTTCTCATCCATCTGCAAGAGGGAAAAGACACTCCAGGTTAGCGCTGCATACCGCGCTTACTCACTGCATTTCTTCTTCATAACCGGCATCCACGCTGAAAACGTCGCGGCACCTAAAAGACACAGAAAAAGAACTCAGTTCAATACAAATACGAAAGGGTCGCATTGCGCATCATGCTCTCGCTCACCTTCAGCGCTACTCATCTCAGCAGCATGTCGCCTTCCCCGGACGCCGGCCATCATCTAAAGAAGGAAAGGAACAAAGTTAGAGAATTGTTCAAAAGACTCATTATATTTACCTGTCGGACTCTTGCCAGTGAAGTAACTAGGCAGCAACGAGCCCGCATCAATCAACGTGCCCCTGCGCTGAAAGCAGGACGGAGAGCACACTTTCCAAGAAAACAAGGTGAGCTGTGGATCAAAGGGAGGGGTTGGACCCCGGGGAAGAAGGGGTTCAAGCACACAGAGACAATAGGTAGTTAAACTCTACCAATCCTGTGTTTCAGGCCCAGTCTCCAGTCGAGTAGACTCCAGGGAAGGGTTCAAGGTAGTAAGAGGTCAGAACAGGCTGAGTGACGTCCCCGTGGATACCAGGTGAGCGTTACAGTTATTTGACACTACTATTATGAATTATAGATCACCTACTTTCTCACCAGAGCAGGAGATCTTTCAACTTCATCCTTAACTGGGCCTGTCAAGCAGTTGGGCTCACCGGCAAGGGAGAAGCAGACCTATCTTTGGCCCTGAAGGGATTGTGTTCATGGGAAATTAAATTTGAGACAAGTGGTAGGTGAGACCTTGTTTGATTTATCATCTCTGTTAAATAGCATTAATGGAGGCTGAGGGGACTGGTACACTGGATTGGTTCCTGAGGTATTTCGAAATATTTCATCCAATGTAGTGTTTTGTATGTCCATAGGACTTACCACACCTAGTTAGGGTTTCTAATTGGGGTCATGGTTGAGTTGTTTTCTTTTATTTGTTAAGTAGTCATCAAAATAATGTTGATGGTTTCCTTTTTCTGTTTTTGTGTGTGGTATATGTTGTGCAATAACAAAATCCTTTGATATGCATCGCCTTTGGTGGTTTTGAGTTCATATGGCATGGACCTTATATTTGACACTAATACACATTCTACTTCCAATCCAAAGTCTCTACACTTAATGTACAGGGATTGATTACCACTAACAAACTAATATGTTTTGTACAATCCCTTAAAGCAAAGAAGGTGGATTTGGTGTGTATGCAGGAAACTCACCTATTTTGCAAAGATGAATGGACTGAAAGGTATACATTATTCCAAGCAATTATTTGCCTCTGCAAAGAAAAACGAAAAGATGGTTGGGGGCACCTAATAACCAATGAGATCCACTTTGTGCAAATAAAACAGCTTACAAATGGCAACAATTCATTTATCTTCCTGCTTGGAAGTTTAGGTGGGTTACTTTGGCTTCAGTATATGTTCTTAACCAAAGCAGTTCTTGAGCAATTTCTTCACATACTATTGGCCTTTTCGAAGGGCTCCCTTTTGTGTAAATGGTATTTTAATATGGTTTCTCGATCAACAAGTGGATAGATCTTTCTGAAGTAGTTGAGACGTGAGTCAGGCTCCCAAGAGCATATCATGCAGTTTTAATGACAGCAGTGTGACACATCGGGTACAGTATCTGGGCAATAAGGATTTCATATCCTTCCCCCATGTGCAAGGTTTACACAAGGATATATTACATACTGGTTGGACATTCACTTTCGGTGAGTGGTAGACTATAACATTGTGGACATTATGTGGTCAGGGCAAAATCTCCTTTTGCTCCTGGAAGAAGCAGAACATCTCTCCTGAGAGACCCACTTCTCAAGAAAAACATTAACGTGGATATTAGTATGATTTTTGATCTTTGATCTTTGACAGAGTATGAGGTATTTTCCTTGAAATAATTCCTAATTCGGAGGCCATTAAGCACCCACTGAAAGGCAGCTTCATAGAAATAGCTTCCAGTATGAGAGGGAAAAGCTCTCATGAGAGCTGCAGAGTTTATAGTTGCTATGTAGGCAATCTTCGGCCAGCTGCAGTTGGAAAGTCAATGTTCTTAGGGCAGCCCTTAAAATTCCCAAATGCAAACACATCTCAGCAGCATGAAGGAGTGCGCACTGGCTACCGGTTGAGAGCGCATCCTCTTCATAACACCAAAACATCAGCTATCACTCACTCGTGCCTCTCAAACCCGGCATATCTATCGCAGAAGTTCAGAAAAGCAAAAAGCGCAAGACCCACCCACACCTTCAACGTGCACCGTTTTATCACCCTGAGTTTCAGGGGACAAAGATTGTGGGGTTTAAGTTTCCCAGTCATCGCATCAAAAAACTGAAATGCCATACTGCTACCTTTGTGAACCGAACAATCACATTGGACCTTCATAAAGCACCTTAAGACTCTGCTTTTCCTACATAAGGTGACTAGGGGACACTCGTTTCCTAAGATCACATCACTCTGACAGGCAATACTGCACCAATTGCCAGAGTAAACTTCAGCGGGAAGTTGTGTGGCAAAATAATGGCAAATGGATTGGAAAACTTTCTTTCTAAAATGTTGGGACATGATCAGTCAGGTTTCATCAAGGAGAGGCAGGCACCAGATAATATCTGATGAATCCCAAACTTAATTGATTTTGCCCGCAGCCCTTGAATGCCTACCGCTGTGATTGCCATGAATGCAGAGAAAGCTTTTGACTGGACTGGGTGGCCCTTCTGGGAGGTAATGGTAAGCTTGGGTCTTGGAGATAATGTTAATGTTAAAGGCATTTGTACCGCGCACCGTCACCATCAGATTGGTCCCCAGGTGCTCTGGTGGATCTGAAAAGGAGCATGTGAAAAAGGGGGGGGTTAGCAGGTGGGGCTATTAAGAGTTACCCTTTAACCAAGGGCTTTGATCCAGTTCCTTTTTCCTTCTTAAGGGGCACTAGCTATGTATACCCTTGATCCCACCCTTCTTATTCCTCTCGGAGTTAAGGCCATTAAAACACATACTGAGGAATCTCATGTGGGGGCTTAGATCACAAATTGTCTCTTTCTGTGGACAACATTCTTTTGCATTTGACGAGGCCTTTAACCTCAATACATGCTTTGCTGACACTCTTCAAGGAGTTTCAGAAAGTAATACGCTTTAAGGTCAGCCGAAACAAGAGTGAGTTCATGAATATCAACTTTTCAGTACAATATAGCATTGCATGCATGCAAATAAATATGCCCTTTCGCTGAGATTAATTAAGCAATATGCTGCGAGCTGAGGGGTCATTACTGAGTCAGGTAATGCCCCCGAATGAAGCGACGCCAAGACCGGGTTACTAAAAGCTTTTTTTCTGTCCCGAAACACTGCAGTGTTCACTGAATTTCAAAGGATTTTTTAAACTAAACAGAATATATTTTGTCCAGGATTGACCTATGGCCATGCTCCAGTTACCCAAATGCCACACATTACATCCACACCGCATGACTTGAAGCGAACAACATTTTATTTACCACTGACCAAGGCTTTATCAAGTGCACAAAGGTGCACACTGCACATGGCGCACAGCCATGCCAGTGGTTGTGATATGATATTATAGGTTATTTATACTGCGCTTAATACCCAGAGGGTTCTAAGCGTGGAACCGGGGATAGAACCTGTGTTGCTTCGTGTTGTCTTGCTTCCAAGACGAGCACGTTGCCCCTAAGCTATCCTCCCGAGACAAAACTTCCCGGGAAGTAGCTTTACCCGGGGCTTGGCCTTTTGTTATGTTGCAAGCCCGACTACCATGCATTGAGTCTGCTGTACCTGCAAAACAAAGGGGCCAGTCAGGGATTCAAAAATTACCCAGTGGCGGTGCATAACAAGCAAACGTGTTGGAGACGCTCCTTACTTTTGAACCCTGTTGAACTGAGCTGCATGACACTTTCCAGAATTATTCAGATTTAGATGTATATTGTTTTGTGCACTGTCAGCAAGTGTTGTCCATGTTACAAGCAAGAGCAAAAGTCTCCTTCCTGTGGGCAGTTAAATGCTACCATAACTACGAAGTCGCATTCACAAATGATGTAACATTTATTTATCTATCCACTTATTTCAATGTATAAAGTGTTTATGCATAAGTACTATAAATATTTCAACAGAATCGGGGGCGGGGGGAGAGCATTGTTGATAAAACAAAGTGCGACACACCTGAAATAAGAATCTGACAATTTAGAGCAAGAAAGAAAATAGGCTCTACGAGAAGAAGGAAAGGAAGCCAGAGGAAAGGGCCGAATGGCAGGAGAAAGGTAGAATGTTAAAAAGTTCACGAGCAGGAAGGGAAAGAGAGCAGAAGCCGGACTGAACACCAGGAGAACAGGGATCCAGTGGTAAAATTGTATTTAGAAGAGGAGTGTGGGGCATGAAATTAAGTATACACTGAGGCACGTGAACAAATGTCAGAGGGAGCCTAACCATGCAGACACTTAAAAACAGTACAAAAAACACAAAACTCTTAAGGAGCAGAGAAGGAGAACGAGCCAAACACGCTAGGGAAGGTAGGATGGAAGAAGAGGTCACCAATAGAGACCAAGGACCTATCTATCTATCTATCTATCTATCTATCTATCTATCTATCTATCTATCTATCTATCTATCTATCTATCTATATCTATCTGTGTTTAGGTCACCCCACCTAGCTGTGTTTGCTTCTATCTATCTATCTATCTATCTATCTATCTATCTATCTATCTATCTGACGTTTTGTATTGCGCCTTACACCCATCGGCCTTAAACCTCATTCACAAAGCATTTTTCAATGGGTGCATCTCATTGAAAAACAATTTTGAATCGCCCTATGTAATTATGGTTCAGTTGATGTTTCCCTAGGAAGAGACATTTTTTAGATACTTAAGACGTTGGTGCCTTTAACAGGCCCACTCAAAACCTGGAAACACATATATACTTGCCTCTTTGAATTTTGGGAAAAGTTTTCATTTGGAGGGGACAGATTGTAGGGATGTTTCAAAGGGTACATTTCCCATTCCAACCTCCATAGGGATTTTTTGTTCCTATCTACAGAAAAAAAATGCAAACCTCTTGAGGAGCTGGTATCTGGAGCAACTTGTGTACTTTGCTTGGTACTATCACTGAACCTTCTACTTTATTTTATTTATTTATTTATTTATTTATTTATTTATTTATTTATTTATTTATTTATTTATTTATTTATTTTATATGTTTATAGAGCGCCATAGCCCGCAGGCATCATGGCGCGTTACATGAAGATAAGGACGTTCAGGTGACGGGACAACATGATTGGAGGTTCTAAGTATCAATGCATTAAGGAGAAATAGGGTCAAGAGTCAAGAATTCTTATTTAAAGAGTAGAGTTTTGAGTTTCTTTCTGAAACCTAAAGTAGTTTGGTTCGGCTCTCAACTGGCCGGGCAGCTCATTCCACCTAGTGATTGCTTTAGAGGAGATTGCCCAGCCCATTCCGTTGACTCTTTTTGACGAGGTGACTTGTAGGAGTCCTTTGTCCCTAGATCTAAGGGTACGACTTGGCTCATACCAAGTGAATTGCTTCTTTAGGTAAGAGGGGGCATCACCAAACAGGCAACGATCGACTAGCGTCAGTGATTTGAAAACAACCCCATGGATCCTCATTCTCATTTCCCTGGGGTCCTGTACAAAATGCATGCTGAAAGAGCGCCATTGTGGATGAGATGTGTTATTGCTTTGTGAAAAATCACAGTTTTGGGGCTCCATAATCAATTAGAATTAGAGAGGGCCAAGTTGTGTGAGAGCTATAAATGGAAGGTTAAAGAGAAATCTTTCTTACGACTGCTGTACTTTATTTTGCTGATGTGGAAATTATGGAGGTTTATGTTTTCAAAATCAATGAAATTCAGTAAACAACTGTGTTATTGATAAATTATGGTTAAGTTGCATTTAAAGGGAAAATATTTTTATTAATGTTTATTTACATAAATAATTATACCACCAAATGTAAGTGAAGGTACAGCCACTTGGTGGCCAGTGAACAACTACAAATGCCAAAAGTATTGGCTCTGTTAATGGTTGATTTCCATACATGTTTTCACATTGATTGGTCATAGTAATTTAAGCTACAACAATTTGTCAATGAACAACGGCATTCAGAAAAACTATTAGCATTGCGAATCCTTCTTAATTAAGAGACTTTTCCATGAACGATTGCTTGAGGTAATTGAAGCTTTGACCATTTGTCAATGAACCACTAAAAATGGGAACACTAATTGAATCACTAACGCTGTCTAGTTCTTACGTTTGTACATGAATAATTGGTTTTAGCAATTAAAGTTATGATCATGTGTTTTTCAGGGAACAGGTGCAGCTGGGAAAGGTTTAATATGCCTAGTGGCTCATGGAGTTGCAGGGTCTGACTTGTCACTGGCCCTGGCCAAAGGCCAGGCCATGTGGCTTCTTTATGTGGTTTCTCCAAGCAACGTGGCAACGGATCATGAACATTGTTTCAGCCTTATGTATAACTGACATTTGTTTTACAACGAACATTATTTCAGCCTTATGTATAATTTCTCAGTTGCTTGTTCTACTTGAATAAGGCTTCCTCATTCAATGGTCACTTGCTTGGCAACCAAATTTCAAGGCCAAAAAGACTAGCCGCAACTTAGTTAGGGGCAGTTAGCTATAGCCTGCTGTATACCCTATTTAACACACCAAACTGTATAGACAGACAAAGGTTGATGTCATACAGAGCATTATATGTCAAACTTATTGTTTTTTTTCCTTCTTCCCTCCTCCTCCTCTTTTTCCTTCTTTACAAAAAAGCCAAATGCATTTGTAAATATTGGAAGGTTTATAAATATGTTTCTATTTTTCTGTGAAATTGTTCATCAATGTATTTAGAAAGTATGATGCAATCAAAAATTGTCTACATAAGATCTAGCTATGTGTTGTTCTCTTCATTCTAAAAATCATACTTTGTTTCTGTATTCTTGAGTCTTTGTGGTTTGTGCTATCAACAATACCCGCAATACAAGTCAAGCATGACATGTGTTTTAGTTTGCATTAAATTGAATGATTTATTCTGTACAGCTACCAGTATAATAAATTACTGGCAGTCTCTTAATTAACTCTTTAACTTTAGCTACATAGGAACATCCCTTTTTTGTATTCTAACAGATTATGACAGTCGTCAATGGGCTCTAGTTTACAGTGACGTCAGTTATGATGGATTAAGTGATACCATAAGTGATGTCTTCTGTGATGTCATCAGTGCTCATAGGTTGCTCCATGGAGGGCTTCAGGGTTAAGGTGGCCTAGCTTTAAACACTTGCTGCATTTTAAGGATTTTGTGGCATTAAACCATCACCTTAAAGCCAGTTCAACTAATGATTTTTTCACTGACCAGTTTTGGTTTCTAAAGCAACCGTCACCCTGCCACCGCCATCGGAAATCAACCAAATTCATCAACCTTAAAAGCCTGTTTTATTGGGAGATTGTACGCTACTGTGTTTCTAAATAACGTTAATTGTAAAATGTTCTCTGATCAAGACCTACTTTCCTGAAGTGTTGGATCAATGAAGGGTCATAGCTCCCAGTTCTGAGTGAAATATAATGCCATAGCATTTTTATTGGTACGCATGCACAGTTTTGGGGTTTACTGGAAGTCTTAACATCTTTCTCTATACGTGTATTTATAAATTCCCAATTGCTTCGTTGAACGCCACATTAGAAGGAGACCGCGCTATTTCATGTTTTTGTTTTTTTCTGGCGTTGCTGCTTTGTCGATGTGTACAATGGAGAGGAGAATGTCAGCCTGAGTAGAATTGCACACTTGGCCAAGGTAAACACCCTTTCATTTTCTTTTCACCCTGTTTTGCTGTAACCGTTGAGAGACATAACGCATGCCCAGACCAGCCTTTATCTCAAATACCAGAGCGCCATAATGTGGCAACGAAGCTGAATGCCTATCAATTGCTGACATGATAATATCTGGCAAACCCATCTAGCACTTACTGGCTATTTAAAGCCGGGATAATGGTGAAGTTAAACGATGCTCAGAAGAGGTAATGCCCACACTTACACGAAATAGCAAGTACCGAGCTGCTATAAAGCCGTGCCAGTCTTGCTTGCATTCTTTATCTGCAATGAGAATAATGCTATTGAAGTCGGCAAGAAAGCATTTTCCTTTCCCGAACTGTCATTATTTATCCTGGTTCAGCTCGTCTATTGTATCGCTTAATTTAAAACCCCGCGGATTTAGGATAGCCCGCTTAACGTGATTTGCAGCAAAAGAGCAAACATAGACCTGGGTGTTGATAGATGGCCCTCGCCTGCCTCCCCGGAAGGACGCGCAGCGGCTCCTGCAGTCAGCACTGGTCCAGCTCGCAGAACTAACACCGGACAACTGTGCAGCAAGCAGAAGGCCGATATGCATCTGCTTCTCAAAGGTTCCAGAGGTAGTGAGTTACCATTTCACAGTGTCGGCATAGAATGCTATGGGGGGGGGGGGCGAGGGAAGGGGGAAACGCCAACCGTTAAAGGGCCCATGCACACTTTCTTTCACTAAATGATTTGCAAACAGATTTTTCAGTGAAAAAGTGAGTATTACCCCATTGTAAGACAAATCATGAACTAATTAAATAAACATATATTCAAAACTAATGTGAAAACCCATATAAACGGGCCAAAGTGCATGAGGAGAGACATTTTCAGAGTGTTAATATCATCTGGCCTTATATATTTCGAAGGCAACAGCTCCCTCTAGCGGTGACAACAGGCGAAGCGGGCAGTCTCTACTGCGCATGACTGCATTAGAAAAACATACATCTAGCCTTTCATTATATTGCGTGCTATGTAAACTGTAAGTGATGGATGGAGAGAAGGAAATAGCTCACACAGCTTTGGACAATGGGGTACAACATTTTAAGATAATAACTGGGGTGCATCTAAGTGATTGTATTGCGTCAGGTGTGACGTATATGACCAATAGATAAATTACCAAATGTAGTATGTAAACGGTTAAGACCAGAGTAAACGCAATTGATCATCAACAAAGGAAGTGCTTCACCCTCGCACAGTGGCAGCAGTAAAGGGTGCCACAATACTTCTCCTTACTAGTGACACACATTTCATTATTACCAGCAGCACATTTATTTTGCTGAAATATTTAGTGAATTGAAACCATGATTGGACATTTGCAACTGAAAACTCCCACACAGTTGCGAAGCCTGAGCCTGCTTTTTAGACATTGAAAGTGAGAGGGGGCATGTATGTTTAACAAAGAGCACACACTTCAGGAGTGAAAAGTAAAGTCATAAAATAAACTAATCTGGATAAGAAGTCAGTTTTAGTGAAGTAATCAGAATGTCAGCACTCGTATGGAAGGGGAGAGACTGAAAGGGTTAGAGAGGCAGCTCATTTTCACAGCACTCATCAATACATTTCATACGAGAACGAGGTAGTAATGGCAGCGTTTAACACACACGCTTAAGATGAAGAGTCCCAGTAGAATGTGTGTCCAGAGGTTAGATGCCCGAGTATCATATTGGGTCAAGAAGGCCAACAACAAGAACATGAGTAACAAAATAAAGCTACTTTTTAGAGATGTGTTTATATCCAGGAGGTGTGCTAGTCTAAAATACACAAAAAGGGGTTTCCTTCTGGAACTTGTAGTCATCCATTCAGGGTGTGGAGAATACAGCTACAATGATACTCTTTTAGCCGAACACATTTATATAAGGTTAAGAAGAGTGTGGGATCCCCGCTACTGAGGACAAACATGGGTAAAATACTATGTTCTATGGAGTTCCTTCCACTCCGGCGGCTCTGCAACCCATGCTCATTCTCAGTAGAGGGGCTCCCACATTCTTAATTTGTAAAACTTTGGGATTCACCCGAAATAAAGAAGGGTAATCTAAACATGGACCCCTTACTCACAGTGCCTCAGAGAGGCTCAGCTTCACCTCACTGAGGAGGCCCAACAAGTCTGAAACACGTGTCTGGGGTTGCTGTTGGTACTCTTGTTCAGAGGAGGTTTGTCTGGCATTTTGGTTCTGGACTGCCCTTAAGGCTGGGACCAGACTGATATGCAAATGGCTTTTTGTATTGTATTGTAGTAATTTATATAGCACAATATCCCCATTTGTATGGTCTCAATGCGCTTTGTGGTTGGAACGCCCTCAGGGACCGAAGTCCAGGTATGGTAACATTCTAAGATTTGACTTTAGGATCTGTGTGTGTGTGTGTGTATTCTGCAAGGTTAAGACTTAGCAGGGTAGGCTAGGCCCTAGTAAGCAACCCAGAGGTCAGGTACTTGGGCAGGTGCTGTCAGCGGTTAAGATAGACTGCTAGTTGCGGAGACTCGTGTGCCCAGCTAGACCGAATTTGACATAGGTTGTCGCTGTATACTAATGGCAGCGGTGTTGAGGCACATCAGGGGTTTCAGTGCGGATGGCTATGCGAGCAACTAGACCGGATTTCACATAGCCATAGCTGCATTCTAGAGTGCATGGATAGGGAGCCGTACCTGCGGCATGTGTCCACACACGTGGTGCGATTTATACGTGCCTCGATGTGATTCATGCTATTAAAAAAAGAAAATCCCTTACAGTGGGGCAGAATTATTGATTTTATGGACACATTGGTTTCTCCTCATGCTCATCTGTTGGTGACCCTTGAGAGTGTTGCCTAGAACTGCATTATTGCAACATTGAACTTCGCTCAGTCCCTCATTTCTTGATCAGAAAGTCAGATATATATTCCCACCAGCCCATCAGTGTACCAGAAATTCTAGTGTAGCAAACTGACTGCAAGAGAAACAAAATGTATTTACTCCCCTGTTTCTGCCAACCACCAGAAATGCGTGGGCTGGCCAGAGCTCTCCCTGAAAGGGGAATCTGTGAAGGTCTTTGTAGAGTCCTCTTGTGCTATGTTATTGAATCTTGTAAAGCACAACGTCTTTCATTTCCATATTTTCTTAGTGCTTCATGGTCTTACAGAAGAGGGGGATAGGAGCAGACGGAGCAAGGTAGTGTTTCTTGTTTAATTTCTACTCATAGGGCCTCATTACAACCCAGGCGGTAAGTTCCCTACTTTACCACCATGGTGTAAACTCTGTTTACACCATGGTGGATGGCGGATTTACCGCCCCATTCCAAGGTGAGTGGGGCGGTAAATCCCCATTCCCCATTTACCCTTCCCCATTCCCATTTTTGCCCCATAGGGCATAATGGGAGTGGGGAAGGCGCTAATTACGGCACCGTAAATTACGGTGCCGTAATTAGCACCAAGGCAGGTTAACGCCTTGCATTTTAACGCCTGCTAAAAGCAGGCGTTAAAATGGTAATCAGGCGTTAAGGGTTAACGGCGCCGACGGCGCCGACGGCGCGGTTAACTCCTTAACGCCGGGGTTGTAATGAGGCCCATAGCCTTGGCTAAGGTCTTCATACATATCTTGCCTGATGCACAACTGGTGTGCCAGGCTCCAAGACTCAGATGATGATGGGGGGTCTCCTCATCTTCTCAGAGTCGTGCTTGAACATCGGGTATGGGTGATATCTGACAATGGCCAGGGCATACCCCTCCAATGGTGTCTTCTCTGAGACCAATATACATTGAGTTCCTCCGTCCCTTGGCCTAGAATGGGAATTATGGCTGAAGCATTTTGAGATGTTTTTCCTGGCAACCACAGGAACAGGTGATCTGATGAAGAGGTCAATTTTCTGCTGTGGTGGTACTTCAAGTCCCTTGGCAATGCCAATTTGGATCAATTAAAATTCCATCAGGCAAAACAAGGAGCTTAAGAATCTCTTGACACCTACCATGCCAAACTGAGGCATATAGCTCCAATATGCACACTTGTTACCAAAGAAAATAAGCTAAGGGTGTTTCTGACCAATGTGTTTTTTTCCACATGACTTAGCTGTCAGATCCTATGAGAGCTAGGCATATCTCTTCAGGGTATTCCAACATCGGAATTACTTTGAAAAAAATATATGGGGGTGTAAAAATGGGTGGGGTGGGGGTTAGAGTAGGGGGTCAAACAATAGAGAAGGGCGGTTTGGGGAGGACCGCCTAACATTAAAAAAGAAGTTGTGTTTTAAAAAGTAATTTCGACATCAGAAAGTACTTCGAAAGAAAGTCAGTCAGAAAACTAACATAACACCCTGTTCAGTGAATACATGAACTGGGATGTTCACAACCACTCACCAACATGGAACAAGTGCAAGCTTTTGGAGACGACTCGAAGAACGGGGCTGATCAAGGGGGAGTGGTGCTCAGTGGAAATTCCCAAAACCACTGACAACAAAACAAATATTTGTTTGCAAAACGCGTGGTTGGTCGTTTCCACATGTAGGACAGTGTCCAGCATCAGGCCTTGAACTGTGGCTGAAATTTAACCTAGAACCATTTCACCAAAGTATGCAGAGCAGCCACCCATGCCATGCTTCCAGAAACCATGATTAGGCCCTGACTTCCGGGCTCAATTGTAACTGATGTTTCAGCATCTGATGATGTAATAATCCATGACCCCGAGGAAAAGGAAGACACTGACGAGGTATTCTTCATTTCTACCAATGGGCAAAGCCAAGTCGAACAAGCAGCAACAGCCAAAGTGCCAAGCCAACATCCATTTCATGCCCTTGCTGGTCCTGACTGATAACAGGTCCTGCGTCACATTTAGGGTGTGGCACTACTCTGATAAGTTCCAACTGAAGCCAAAGCTGGTGATGCCACACGTTGAAAAATAAAAAACCTGGGTGGTTTCCCAACATGTGCTCATATCATTTAAAAGCGTGATTTCAACTAATGTGTATACACTTGTGGTTCCTAAATGTTTATGAATGGGACCAAACAATTATAACAATATTTTTCTTCAAAAGAACCTGTGAAAATATTTCTCTTTTTTGTGATTGTATATTCACCAATACATATTTTTGGAAAAATGTATATATCTTTTTATTATGCCTGTGTATAAAAAAAAAGAACCTGTGATAGGCTACTAATAACAATTAATTCAATTGAAATAACAAAACAATTATCATTGACGTAATGCGAGACAAAAACAATGAATGGGTCAGGTAGAATGAGATACATACAAACTAAAACATGTGCAGCAATTCAACACATAACACAACACATGTGCTTAACTATTGCGAAACCACTGTGTTATTTGCAAATGTGGTAGTTGTTACGCTTATTTGAACTTGGAAGAAAAAAGAGATATGGGCGGAACCCTCATTTTTGGGGGCCTGACTCTGGAGGGTTGAGAAATACAAGAGGGTAGAGTCAAAGGCTTCCCTGACCAAAACCATGACAGGGGGTCAACAGGGCCTTGCAAAAGAGCTAGGTAACTACTAGCTCGAAAACGAAATCACTGTAGGGTACAAAAACAGTGGAGATTTATTTTAACATGAAGAAATATTTACATAGTTTTCGTGTACCGAAGCACAAGGCATATGCATACTAAAGTACATTTGTAGTCTGCATAATAGTGGGTTAGTACATGTAGTGACAGTCTATTTCATATATTGTTCGACATCACAATACGTTAACACTGTCAAACAATACAGTGATTTCGTTTTCGAGCTAGTAGTTACCTAGCTCTTTTGCAAGGCCCTGTTGACCCCCTGTCACGCTTTTGGCCAGGGAATCTTATTTGAACTTGACAAAATAAAAAACCTTAAGCACGTTGAAATATTCATGTATGATGACTCAATGCCAGTGCAGCTACGGGGGTGTTTCCTACTGGCATCGCTTACGATCAAGGCAAGGGAACTACAACATTCCATGTCACATCAGAAGCCAAGGCACCCCCTTATTGAATTGCAGCGCTGCTAAAGCCCTCGGTTTGATGCACCTCACATTTGAAGACTAGGAATAAGAAATTGAAATGCTACTGCATTAATTTGGAGAATTATTCCAAAGAATTTACTGCCTAAAAGACATAGGGCCTCATTACGACCCAGGCGGATTTCGCGGTGCTAAATGCACCGCGAAGCATGGCGGAAAGCCGCCGATAGCGCCATGGGGGTTGGCGGATTTACCGCCCCATTCCGACCTCGGCGGAGCGGTAAATCCCCAATCCCCATTCTGCCCTTCCCCATTCCCATTCTTGCCCCATAGGGTATAATGGGAGTGGGGAAGGAGTTAATTACGCCACCGTAAAATACGGTGGCGTAATTAACAACGAGGTCCCGTAGCGCCATGGTTTTCTCCGGCTGGTAAAACCAGGCGGAGAAAACCTCCATGGCGCTACGGGAACTCGTAGTATGGCGGAGAGGTACGCCATGCACTACGCTGGCGTAATACCCTCTCCGCCAGGGTCCTAATGAGGCCCATACAATTGAGGCTACACGCTGACCAGTCCAGTCAATCGCTGTCACATGCATATTCTGTTTAATCTCTGCAATAAAGTGGAACTAGAACTGGCCAAACTACAAAGAGAAGCTAACATGTGGGCATCTCCCATAGTAGTGGGGGTGAATTCCAAGCAACCAGAATCCATCCACATTTGTGTCAACCTGACGCTGCCTAACACGGCAAGGAAAGGAGAAAGACACCCCATGCCAACAGTGGATGACACAATGGCAGCCTTTCAGGGCACAACAGATTTTGGAAAGTTGATCTGAAAGCAGACCACCACCAAGTGCCACTGCATAAAATATCAAGATACATAAGAATGTACTCCTCACACATCAGGCTATTCCGGCACCAGTCATTTAACTTTGGAATCCTACCAGCTGCAGACCATTCGCAGCACATGATTCGGGAAGAGTTAGCAGTGATGCCTACGTGTCAGCAATGACATTCGTATATATTTGTCATCAGTAAAGAAGCATCTTGTCAAAAGTAGAAATATTTGACTATGTCTTCTAACCTTCCAATAGGTCAGAAGAATGAGATGGACATTAAACATCCACTCCATCAGAAATAAGACATTTCTTGGGCATAGTTATTCTGTGTGGACGGCTCATCCTGGACCTGGTCACGCAAACAGGCCCCCTTGTCAGTTGATGAAAAAAGGCTGTGCATGGGTCTGGAGTGAAAAAGAAAACCAGCATTTGTAATAGTTTACTGAGCAGTGAAAGCAAACATCACCTTTTCGCACTTTCATCCAGGATTGGGGACTGAAATAATTGTGAACACCAGACCTTGTGGTTTAGGGGCAATTATAACTCTAATAGATGGTGGTGTAACCAGCTACCTCATTACAGGCTAGCCTGGTGCTGACGCAACAACCGTATTCACAAATAGGAAGAGAACTTTGTGTCATCCTCTGGGCTTGCAAACACTTTCCTGTGTAACAATCATTACTGACCACGAGCCGTTCACACCAATCATGACTGGCAGCTGTAAGAGGGACGCACACTCCGTGAGCTCCACACGATGTGACCAGGATATGCTGTAAATATACACTTTATCGATAATCAAGACGTCTGATCGATTGCACAAACTACCATTGCATATGACATCGGGTGGCTATGGCTGGGATTTTGCTGCCCGGAACGCCCTACTTGGTGTGCAACACCTGAAGACGCTGTGCCGGGACACCAAGTGGAACATGGCGGCTGAGGCGCTGGAGAGTGGGGCGGCGCAGTGGTGACTGTCCAGGACTGCTGCGTTGGGTGCCGGAGGGCCCAGACAAGCTGAAGAGAGGACCAGAGACTAGGAGAGTGGCCAAACATACTGCTGAGGAGGGAAACGCCAAGACAGGGAACAGGAGCGGGGGCGCCTGGCCGAGCGGCCCCGCACCAGTGACCCAGGAGCCCCGTTGGAAGAACGCGACTTGGGGAGACCGCGAACACGGAGCCAGCGAAAGAAGTGCTGCAGGCCAACCGCCGTGCGCAGAGCCAGAGAAGGGCAGGAGGGCTCGGAGGAGAGGCGCCTGGATTGTGGAGGGCAGTGGCCGGGCTCTGGAGAGAAGCTACAGCAGCGCTGCAGATAAGGGACCCGAGCAACAGGAGGCCCACACCACGAGAGTGGGCAAAAGAGACCGGGCTGAGCTGCTGACACGAGATGAGGAGCAAGTGGGGAGAGGGGACCCAACTGCATCGTGACGCCTGGGTGCCCTAGGAGCGAGGTGAGCTTCCCCCTTGCTGAACTCAGGATAGCACGGAGGAAGTGAAGACTTTCCCACCTGTAACGCAGGGGAGCTGCCGATCCCCGTTTGGGCCGACTGGCTGCGGAGTAACAAAGTGCACACTGTGAACTGGTGGGATCAGTGCTGCGGCCACAGAGTGGCGAAGGGCGGGAAGAAAGTGAACAAATTGGTACTGGGGCCGGCGCAGTTGCCCCACGGCACTAAACAAGTAAAGTGGCCCACTGGAACCGAGCCTCGGCCGCGGTTGGGAAGGGTTTCTTCCCAGATCATTGAAGCACGCGTGGCGAGCACCAGGATAGTGGCAGACTGGGGCCAGCTGGGCTGGGCAGGGTGCCTACATGCCAAAAGAAACCCCCTACCCAACAAGATATTACATATAGTGCAAGAAGATCTACAAGCCTCTCTGGCCCGTGCTGGATGCTGGTAAGCGGGAATCAGAGGCCAGTCTGCTGCGGGCTGGAATTCATAATGACTGCCTTGCGGTCGCAGTGCACTGGCCCAGAGGACCAGCACACTGAGCACAGTTGGCTCTTGGCGCACACTGCACTGGTGAGGGGACCCCTGGTAGAAAGGGCAAACTTGCCTCAACACAAGGAGATTTAACAATTGTAATAGAGTCCCACAGTGCAAACACGGCCCAATTTTGGAGTGTTATACAAAACGACACCCAGTGACCCAGAGCTACAAGGGCGTCACCACACGGCACCTTTACTACGGTGGCACTCACGACAGGTGAAGAAAAACAACGCTGCCGCCCAACTGCGTGGCATCTGCGATGAACGTACAGCCCCAAGCTGAGACCTACATAGCCCCTTGCCCTCGATATAATGTCCGCAAAGGGGGCCAAAGCCAAGCAAAAGCAGACCACCATGGAAACTTTTGCGGCCAGAGAGCTAATGAGACCTGACGCCATCCCGGCCGGTGCTGTGATGGCGTTGCCCGGGGCTTCAGAACCAGCGGCGGAACTGGGAAATGCACAGATTCTAGAGGCCATCAAGATTCTTCAGACAGCCATGGAGAACAAAATTGACTCAGTGGCCATAGACTTGGGCCTATTGTGGCAAGATGTCCGCAATATTGCTGGAAGGAGAGATGAGCTTGAAACCCAGGTTCGAAAAAACACTGAGGCTAAAACTCAGCTCTTGAAAGATGTTGACGAACTGGCACAGAAAGTGAAGCATCTAGAAGATAGGGCCGAAGAAGCTGAAGGAAGGGCACGCCGAAATAACATTAGGATCTTGGGCCTGCCGGAGGGCATTGAGGGAACTGATCCCACTAACTACGTGGAAAACCTTCTGCTACAAGAGATCGGTGCGCAGAAACTCTCATAGGGCATTACCATTGAAAGAGCTCACCGTTCCCTCACTAAGCGACCGCTGCCAGGAGCTCCACCTAGGCCGGTGATAGCTAAAGTGCTCAATTACAAAGATAGAGAAACAATTTTGGTTTTTTCGAGAACGGGAGGCCAGATCCAAAGAGACTCAGAGAAGATTGCCATATATCCTGATTACACCTTCCAAGTGCAAATGAAGAGGGCGCAATTTATTTACACGAAAGCTAGGTTGAAAAAGGCAGGACTATGCTATATGCTATTATACCCTGTGAGATTAAAAGTACTGCACAATAATAGGGCGCTTCTCTTCGAGACACCTGCTGAGGCCAGAGAATGGATGGACGGAGAACAGATCCAGGACCTTAAATCAAAATGACGAGGCGCATGCTAGGGACCGCCCAGCGAGGTCACAGGCCAGACTAGTTCAATTACCACACGGAATGAACCAAGCTCACACAAGTTAAAGATGGAACATATACCTATGCACAGCGAGACCGATCGTTCACAGGAGCCACGCAGGAGATGGTCTGCTCCCAACGAGCGAGTAGACTACAGCGGACCTCTTAAACCCTAAAGTTACTTGGGTATAGTTAACCTGCCCCTAGGGCACCAGGAGACAAGGATAAGGTCAAATGGAGCGGAAACTGGACAGTCATAATGGGGAAAACCCGGCTGGACAATGTTTGTTACTCGGGAGTTTAAAGTTGGGGGAGGGAGGGCAAATGGGAGTTAGCAAACAGGTTGAGTGAACAACAAGGACAAAGACAAGACCACCCAGAGCTTCGCAGATTGCCAAGACCGACGGGACGTCACCGGATGCGCCACTCACAAGAACACATGGGTTTCCAAATGCTATGGCTGACAAGATCAGAATTATGACGTGGAACGTCAGAGGAATGAACAGTTTTGTCAAGCAACGCCAAATCCAAGCACACATAAAGCGGAATAAGGTCGGAATCGCCCTGCTGCAGGAGACCCACCTTGATGCAAGTAAGCAAGCTGCATTAGCAAGAAATTGGAGAGGTACACTGATAGGCTCCACATATTCCACTTACGCCAGGGGGTTCCTGATCTGGGTACATCCAACCATCCCTTTTAAAACTATCACCAAGAAAATTGATGGTGAAGGAAGGATGGCCTTGTTACATGGCACAATAGAAGGGAAGGAGGTCTGTTTAATCAACACCTATGCCCCTAATCACAACGCCACAGTTTTTTTCCACTCACCATGCAAACGGCTGAGTCCGTTCAGAGATGGTACCTTGATATGGGGTGGAGATCATAATTGCACCATGGACCCCCATAAAAATAGAGCAGACAACAAACATACACGCCCATCCCCACCTGCTAAAATATTAGCGGCACTGACACAACAATTCAGGCTAAAAGACCTATGGAGAGAGCAGCATCCGGAGAATAGTGAGGACTCATTTTATTCGCCCTCACACGCTGTCTATACTAGGTTAGACTATATATTAGTCAGTGAAGAACAACAAGCTACGTTTGGGGACACACAATACTTGGCTAGAGTGTTATCAGATCACGCCCCACTCCTGACCACCTGGACTGTTTTTGCAATTAGACCCCCCGTGCCATCATGGAGGCTTAGAAGAGAGGCCTTGTAAAATACAGCCCTACGTCAACAGATCAAAAGAAGCACACAGGAATTCTGGCAGATAAATGAGAACAGTGTGCGACACGTTGGCACGGTGTGGGAAGCATATGGGGTTGTTATAAGGGGGCCTTGATTGCTGCCATAAGGGGAGCCCGAAGGTCCATTGAAACCACCTTAGCGGCCAATGAAAGGGAAGTAAGAGAATTAGAAACGGGGGCCAAATCAAACCCTGAACACTTGAAAAAGGAAGTTGAGCTTAGACAAGTGTGCTTAATGTATTGGGAAAAACTGGGCAAACTTAGCTACACAAAACATATCGAACGGAGCCATGCCCTTGGTGACAAACCAGGTGAATTATGAGCTTGGTTATACCAGCGAGAAGCCCCTAGAGCACCCATATGTCAAGTCCGTAACTCGGAGGGCAGGGTAGCGTATACACAAACTGAAATAAACTCGACCTTTTCCGCTTTTTATCAGGACCTCTATGCTAACACCCCTTCGGCCACTGATGCTGAAATAGAAGATATCCTGGACATCATTAAGCTACCCAAATTAGATGCACAAATGGCGCAAGCCCTAGAAGAACCCGTAACCCCGGATGAGGTCCTAGCCACTATCAGATCCCTACCATCCGGGAAAGCCCCTGGAATTGATGGACTCCCAGGAGAGTTTTATAAAGCGTACAAAGACGTATTGGCACCACTCATAGCCGAAGTATATAACGCAGCATACAAAGTGGGGGAACTCCCTGAATCCATGAGGGAAGCTGTCATCTCCCTCTATTAAAACCTGGGAGGATGGGGAGGATTGTGGCTCATACCGGCCCTTGGCTATGTTAAATCAAGACAACACGATTCTGATGGCACGTCTGGTGCGGAGACTGTGCAAAGCGATCCCTCTACTGATCCATCAAGACCAGATGGGTTACGTGCCTGGACGGACCATTTCCGAAAACCTGCATAGACTACACCATATCATATACAGCACTAGCGGCAAGCCCGACAAATGAGCCGTGGCGTCTCTAGATGCCACTAAAGATTTTGATTCAGTTAGATGGAACTGCCTATATGCCACCATGACAAAAATGGGGACTGGACCAGACTTCTTAAAATGGACCAAATTCATATACACAGGCCCTATGGCCAGAGTGCGTACGGATAAAACATACTCTGATAAATGGCAGCTATACAGGGGTACACGACAGGTTTGCCCACTTTCCCCCATGTTATATATCATAGCCACTGAACCGGTAGATGCGTATTTAAGACAGGAATATGGAGATGGGGGCATAGTAATAGATGGGGTAACCCATTTGGTGTCAATGTACCCAGACGACACACTGCTATACCTGAATAATCCCGAACACATACTACCATATATATTGGAAACACTAGATGGGTTCTATAGATACACAGGGATCCAAATAAATAAAGATAAATCATGCCTCTTTCCCCTAGCCGCCCTAGGTGAGGTCAAAATTGAGAGTCTCCCGATCATGGCCTTTCAGTGGTGGTCCACCTTCTTCAAATACTTGGGAATCACCATCCATCATAACCCCAAAACTGGACACACTCTGAACACGATAAAAGCCAGAGAGGGCCTGGAGAAATCAATGGTCTTCTGGAGCAAATTACCGCTGTAAATGGCAGGAAGAGCTGGACTTCTCAAAATGGTGGCACGGCCCTGACTGCTACACTGCTTTAGTAATGTTCCATATAACGATCCTCCACAGTTCTTTAGGGACCTATATAGGCTCTGCAGGTGATTCCTCTGGCAGGGAGGTAGGCATAGAGTCGCATTACAAGTACTGCAGAGACCCTATGAAAAAGGAGGCCTGAAAATTCCCAATTTCAAACTGTATTACTTGGCAGGACAACTGAAACATGTAGTGAGATGGATGGCAGACAAGATCACGACGGATACTCGACACTTACAACCAGCTGTCACACAAATGCTTCTTAGGGATCTACTCTGTGCCCCGGCAAGATCAACACAAAACTACCCCTATTTGGCGAAACTTGGGGTTCAGATCTGGAAACGGATCTGCAAGACCGTGAAGGTAACAGACCCAATCTCCCCCCAGATCCCTGTCGCAGAGATCATGGTGGGTAGACCTTGGGGACAGAGAGAAGTAAGAACTGGGTGGGAGCCCTGCGGAGTGGCCATAGTGGGGGATCTGGTGAATGACCAGGGGATCCTGACATTTACTGTATTGCATGAAACCACGGGACTGCCTGCTGGTCAGTCCCTGCTTCACAGAGCAGTGGTAGAGGGGCTCATGGCAAGGTGGCCTGATATCATTAATCAAGTAATAGAACATGAAACTATAGAGAACCTACTAAATGTTGCTGAAGGGGGCTACAAAATCTCGAGGCTCTATGAAACATTACTGGAGAGCACAACCAACGAAGAGCTTAGAAGTAAGGCGAAATGGGAACATGAACTGGGCTTGGAATTTGAGGATGCTTCATGGGAAACCATAACCCACTATCACAAAAAGGTATCAAGGAATGCTAGATTGCAGCTCATACAGTTCTACATTACCAACAGAGCGTACCTAACACCCGAGGTGATCTCTAAGTTCAAGGGGGCGGGAGATAAAGAATGCCCTAAATGCAATGAACCAAGTGCAGGAATGACTCACATGTTTTGGGGGTGCCGGCTAATACAATCCTTTTGGACACAGATAGCCGCAAAGGTGGCAGTGGCGGACATTGTCCTGGACGTACAAGCCCCGGCTGTATGCATCTTGGGTAGGTATAAGAAAATCCGGAGGAACAAACCATTGAACAAGCTAAAGGATTTGATGTACATGAGACGCATTGCCATGGGGTGGAAAAACACCAAGAGTCCAAGTGTGGTACAGTAGTGGGAGGACCTCGTAGGTGGGTGGCGGCGGAAACGGGGCATGGGAGAATGCACTTCGAGAACAGAAACTAGACATCAGCGAAGACTTGCAACAGTGGGTGGCACTCACTGTACCATTATTCAACCCGAGGATGGACGATGCGTCCACGGACGAAGCAGGGAGCCCGCAACGGTGCCTGGCATTGGCAGATCTAAGGAACAGAGGGTGGTCTGGGGTGGGGGGAGGGTAGAGAGTTGGGGTTTATATGTGACAATGACGGATAATGTATTAATGATTATAACGAGTTAAGTTTGTGTTGTTTTAAAATCTCAATAAAAAAAAAAAAAGAGGTGATGCAGTCAAATTAGTGTTCCAAGCAGGAGTGAAGAGTCCTATACATTTTCCCTCTCGCCCCAAATGCAAGCCAGTTGGGCTGACAGCCATTGAGGAGTTTGAGGCTGAAGACTATGTGGACTGGAAGCATATACCCTGGTTGCCATATCTATCGAAGAAATGTGACCTGCCAATTTGGAAGATAGATAGCTTCATGGACCTGAACACAGCCTTTGATAAAGTTAAAACAGCAAAACCGTGGCAGGTGCTCAGGTCAATTAAGTGCCCTAATGATATCTTGAACATCCTTACTGCTATCCACCAGGATAGTAAGGCTTGTGTCAGAAGTGGGAATAATAGTAACTGTATTCCCTACTTTTTGACAATTGTTATTTTCTTTATACATCAGTGGCCTTTGCGACTCGCTGGTTGAGAGCACAGTGATACCCCTAGGATTGGATACATGCCTCTACCTGTGTTGGCTTATGAAGACAACAGTTTGTTACTTGCACAGAATCCAAAAGCTCAACAACTGCTCATTACGAAGTACACAGTATTTATGAATTCATTAGATCTGCACTTTAATATGGTTAAATCTGCAATCTTGGTTTGTTCTCTCGACAAAAAAAAAACACAAAAATCCCAAAGATGTTCAGCAACAGGTTTATCCTTCCATTGGTCTCTGAATTTGATTACCTAGGCATTTGGTTTTCGAAAGGTCAACAGGCAAAGCACATTTTGACAAACAGGTCCCCACAATGAAGCAATTTCTGGGTCGGGTGCTCTTTTTCAACAAAATGTGTAAATCTTAACTCTTTAATATCATCGTGAAGCTCTAAGTGTCAAAAACAAAAGCTATTGCAAAGTATGGTGCCATCTTTTGGGGTTTTTCTAATGTTACTCTGCTCCAAATGGTAGAGAATGATTTTCTGAAAAGACTTTCAAGATCATCCTCTAATTATGCCACTTGTAATTGGTTTGGGGATTTTTGGAGGATGAGATAGTTCTCAAACCCCTTCTACACTGGATACGTGTGTGGTCCAACCCCAAGGAGTTAACTCAATTTCTTACCAATAACATTACAGTTAAAAAGTGCACTGCGACAGGGGGGAGTCAAGATGGCAGACAGACTGGACACTGCCTAGTGAGGCTCCTGTTGGTGGCTCCTGAGCACTTGAGACCACAGTTGGCAAATGCAGCCATGCCACTGATGTAAGGTCCAGCAAGACCCGAAGAAATGTCAGGTGTTTTGGGCGGGTGGAGGCGAGGGCTGAAGGTGTCACGCAGCGCCTGTGGGATATGCTGACCAGTCACGAGTGATCGCCATTTTGGGACCAGAGCAGAGGCGAGTGAACTTGTGCAAACATTACGAAAGCATGGTTGGGAAACCCTGAGTCGTGGCATGCCCTCCCCAATGGAGGAGTCGGTGAAGCCGTTTGGGCGAGTGCTGTGAGGCAAAAGCCTTGGTTCCTGGGTGCCTAAGGCAGAGTGTATGGGCACAGCAAAGCAGATCTGAGGCCTGGAGCCAGGCTGGCATATGTCTGTTTTCCCTGGGCCGGTGGCAGCAGAGGGACTCGCATTTGCGAGTCAGTGGGACTGCAGACAGTACTCAGACATTGGAGGGCACCCACCTGGGCCTGGAGAGCTAGTGTGACAGTAAGTGCCTTCCGTAGCCTTCCCAGAGCCAGCATGTAAATGGCTGGGGTTGTGTGCACTCAAGGCGTGATCTATGGGGAAGGCATGGCCACCCGCTGATGACGGACTGCAGATTAATTCTCTGCATATAGCCCCAAAAGGGGCTCTGGCTATATCTGCCCACATAAGACGTACCACTTTAAGGGTCCGAAGTGGAGGTGTGACACAGTTGGTGCATGGTGTATGGTTGACATAGATGTGCCGGAAACAAAACAGCACCACATCGTTTCAGGTAAGCTGATGCAAGGACTGCAGTGTAGAGGAGCTGCAATATAGAGGATTGCAAACAGTGAGTCCCAGAGTAAAGGATCCCAACCAGATGGGGTAGAGCGGCTGCCGAGTGCAGGAACTACTGGATCCTAGATGTGAAAAGCGAGTAAGAGCCTACTTCAAAAGCAGAAAGGCGACATTGAGAGATTCAAATGGGGAGCAGTCAGAGGAAAGTCTGCTTGGATCTCTTTCCCCACAGCGGAAAAGAGGGGCTCCCAAGGTGAAAGTACCCCAGTGGCCTTCAACAAAGAAGATTTGAAAGTCTGTCTTAGAAACCGGCAAGACAACCTAGCCAAGGAGATGTCAGACTTCAAAGAGGAGGTGGCCAAAAGTGTGGAGGGGCTCCAAAAAGAAGTAGACGCTCAGGGGGCACAATACACTTGGTTGAGCATTCACGTGGCAACACAGGTCCCCAAGGCTTCCACCAAGCTTAAGGAACTTCAACAGACGGTGACAGCCCTAGACGAGAAATGCAAGTACCTAGAAAATAGGTCAAGAAGGGGTAACATACAGCTGGAATTCCTTCAAGAGGTGGCTGAAGGGGAACGGGTGGAAGACCTGCAGCGAGACCTTTTTGCACTGCTGTGCCCAGGTGAATTGCCAGAGAAGCTGGAGTTGTACAGAGCCCACAGGGTCAAATCGTTCAGACCAACACAGCCGTATCTGAGGCTAAGGGACATTCTCTTTAAACCGCATTCCTTTCTGATGAAGGAGAAGATGATGCGTGAAGCTAGGTCAAAGGGCAGGTAACCTTCAGAGGATTGACCCACTATTGCTACCGGCAGGTTGCCGGCAACCTCGTTTTACCATTACCACTGCCTGACATCCCCATGCTACCGCCGCGATATCACAGGCGGCACAGTAAGTTTCAATTCCCATGGAGTCCCACATCGCTCCATGGGAGTGGGAACCCTAAAGCACTGCCACTGTTAGTTACGGTGCCGGTGCTTCAGTGAAAAACCTGCTGGTAGGATCCTAAACTCCCAGCAGTTCAGGCCTGCCAGTAGTTGAGTGCCCCTACTCTCAGTGAGCCAGTCCAGAAAAGGCGTTGGTAACCTGTTACTGGTACCTTTATTTCCAGACCGGCTCACTCATAATGAGGCCCACATGCTTCATCCAAGCTAAATAAGGAGCTGATTAGCCTAGTAGTGATAGACATCTGTCAGGAAACAAACCTAGATGAAAGGACTACTCCTACTGTTTGCAGGGTCTATATGAGAATGGATTATGTACCATTGTCTGACTCGCTGACTCGCTGCAAGGTCATGCATCAGAGGTAATGTAGGGTGACATCACGTTCTCCGACCACTCACCAGTTTCATTATGATCTGCTTTGCACGCGGTCAATCATGCCACCCTGATCAACCGACTCTGTGTGAACATGGTCATCATGGATAGGGCCCTGGTGTGTCTGACCTCCTTCCTACTGGACGGTACCTCCCAGGTCCAACTTGGGTCCTTTCTCTCCACCATCTCTCTACACATGTGGTGTCCCCGAAGGCTCTTTTCTCTCACCATAGCTCTTCAATGTCTATCTGATCCCTTTGGCCCACTTGATCTCCACCTTATCTTCTAACTTTCAGTGTTATGAAGATTACAATCAGCTCTCCTTCAGGCTTCCCTCAGCCTCCTCTCCTCCCTCGCTCATTCCTGACTGTTTCTGCACGATTCAGGATTGGTGCGCCACCAACAATCGTTCCCTTAATGCAGTAAGACCGAGATCCTCTCATTGGGACGCCTTCTCCCACTTTCCCTCTATCACGCTGGCAGCCCTCCTTGGGCCCTCTACCCTTGCCTTCCTGTGAGGCAAAAAACCTTTGCTATCATCTTCAACTCCACTCTCTCCTTCTCTCCTGTCATCACAAACCTTGCCAAAAAGGCCCACTTCTAGCTGCACCTCCTCAGCAGTATTCTACCTTTTCTCACTTTCCCCCAGAAGCTCTCTGTCTCCACAGCTCTGGTAGTCTCCAGGCTGGACTATTGCAACAGCCTCTTTCTCAATCTGCCCACCGCTATTCTTCGCCCTGTGCAACTAATTCAGAACAGGACTAAAGACTTATCCTTGGCCTCAAGCCCAGGGACCATATCTCTCCAGCCCTGAAATCTCTCCACTGGCTCACAGTGGCTGCGAGGATCAAATTCAAGACCCTCTGCATCACCCAAAAGGCTTTCTGGAGCCAGGACCTGCACTAAATCCAACTCTCTCTTTCAAAATTGCTCAGCTACCTTTAACTCTCTGAGGGTCAGACGCTTCTCCAGGCAGAGGGGATGGGGGGGGGGGGTAGATTTCTCTCCTCTACATGTGCCTCCCTCTGGAACGGCCTCCCTGCCCCTCTGAAACTTGAGTCGGACCACCTGAAATTCCAGAAGCAGCTCAAAACCCTCCTTTTCTCCTCTGTCTTCTCTCTCTTGCATTCTTGCTAACTTACCTGCCTGCTGCACCAACTGGTTGCTTGATACCCTCATGGGCTCACTGGGTTACAGGCTCCTCCATGACCAGTCTTCATTGCACTGCCTCCTAGCCTACTGTGCACTTAGGGGCTGTAACTGTAACCTCTACAGCCCCCCTGCCTCCTTGCACTTACCCACATTGATCTGGCTGCACTTACTGAGAGCCATGCGGCTTTGATCACAATTCCCCTACCCTCTCTCCTCCACTTCCCCCTGCACTTCTCATTGTCGCACTTGCACGGTCCGTATGCATAAGGCCTAGTAGGATCATTTGTCTTGTCTTCCCTCTGTCTTCCCTCCATTGTTCCTCTGGCGCCTAGAAGCACTTGTGTACAGGCGCGTTATAAATGTCATATCATATCATACTCTTCCATGCTTTGAGGCTGGACTCTGGCCTAAAGCGAGATATCGAAACCAATGTAACTTTTGTTTACATTCAATGTTGGCAAGTCTAGCCATGAAATAGCAGCAAAGAGCAACATGTCATCACATTTTTTATATATTTCCTGATTTGGTGCGTAGAAGTAAAAAGGTAAATCCATCCGGCTACTTGGATGTGCCGACCAAGTACAGTGTCATATGTGTGGTCTTGGTTGAAAGTGTGCCGTGCCCGAGGGGCAAACAATGTTTAAAAGACAATCCATGTGTCAAACCTTGATTCATAGCGTGTCATGCCCCGGCAGCAGATCGTGGAGTCCCACCTCATTGGCTGATAAGTGCTGCCCAAATTATTCCATCTTTTAGACCACTGATGTTAGTCTTTAAATGGTGGATCCAAGTTTGTTCCAATGTCAACAGTTCGGCTGGGTTTGGAAAAACAAACAGGTCTATTTTTAATTGATCAATCACTAGTCATCTGATATCATCTGGTCCATGGTTCTTAACTCGGTGATGGATGACCTTATGCGTCTTGTTGATCAGGGTGGTGTTGGAGCAGTCCTGCTTTTAGATCTGTCGGCTGCGTTCGACACCGTCGATCATTCTCTTCTTATCTCACGGCTCTCTGAGGCCAGAATCTCTGGTCAAGTCCTCAAATGGTTCTTAACCTTTCTTACTAATCGCTTGCAGTCAGTCTCACTTCCCCCTTTCTGCTCTGCTCCTGTTTTCCTCTCTTTTGGTGGTGTCCCTCAGGGCTCGGCGCTTTCTCCTATTCTGTTCAACATCTATATAAGATATATGCTGTTCCTCATTGAGTCTCATGGTTTCCGCTTCTATTCATATGTGGATAGAATACCCATAGGACCCAGCTACTGGTCCGTCTTGACCTAACCAAACATGAAACAGCTTACAGATTAAAAAAGTGTCTGGAGGAACTTGGTCTATGGATGACGCCGAATTGGCTCAAGCTAAACGGCACAAAAACTGAAGTCCTGGTTGTGGGTACTTCTACCCCTCATGTGTTCTGGACGGTCGACTTTTGGCCCCCGTCATTGGGCCCTCTTCCCATACCGTTCCATCAGTTAGGAACCTTGGAGTTCGATTCTCGGCTACCCTGACCATGGACAGGCAAGTCGGAGCAGTTTGCAAATCAGGTCCTTTTAAATTTAGGGTCCTTCGAAAAGTCCTCCCCTTCATCCCCTCTGACGGTCAGGCACCGCTTGTGGCAGCCCTGGTCCTTAGCGTCCTGGACTACTGCAACTCACTTTATCTGGCGCAACCTGCCTACCTGATTGGTCGGCTGCAGCTGCTTCAAAATGCTGCGACAACTTCACTGGCACCCTGTTGCTCAGCGCATTCTGTTCAAGTCTATGTCTATGTGCATAGTACATAGTACATCAGGCGTTTTAAGGATCTGGAGCAGAATATCTGCAAAGTAAATTTGCTCCCTATCAGCCCTCATGCACCCTCCACTCTCTTACCACCCGACGGGTGGTTGTACCTTATTTTAAAATGGCCCGTAAGGGTGGCCGTGCTTTCTCCGTCGCTGCTGCAAGAACATAGAATGACCTTCCCCTTCAGCTACGCGACACCACTAATCATCTTGCTTTTCGTCAAGGATTAAAAACCTTGCTTTTCTAGCTGTGCTCCTTTCTGCCCGCCTCCACAGTGCCAAGATGCCTCCGGGTGTATGTGCGCTTTAGAAGTCTTGATAACATAACATGTTTGTGGTCATGGAAATGCTGCACCACAGGTGCATTAGCAGTGTTGTTTCTAATCCTGTTTCTGTGTCCCCCTTATCTGAATCCTGGTCTTTCTTGTGTTCATGCCCAAGTAGATACCAGATCACAAGCGTATCGGATAACGTAGATCACATTTTTGGAGTTGCAGTTCGAGAACCGATGGAGTGTCCAATTTAGCTATTGGTATGTGAACATAGTGCTTTTCTTGGTAAAAACACAAACTGCTCAATTGCTGCAAGGATGGTGACCTGCAACACTTATGCGGGGGACCTGTCCATCCAGAGTGAGTGTAGTTTGTGCTGGGCGATCTCCTGATCGAAATCTGAAGTGAACCAGTTTGTCCCTGATATTTGTGCCCCATTTGAGTGTACATAATGGCATCTGCGATATGCATCCTGTTGATGTGAATTGGTTTGTCTGAGGTGAATAGGTGATTGCACAAATCACTTTGCCTGTTGCTTTAACAGGGGTCAGCAGACCCTCTCAGTTCATAAAACAGGCTCTTTTTCACAGCGTGGTTTAGGATTTTGTGGGATAATCACGCTGTCCTAATTGCTCTATTAAGGTCTCAACCAGGTCCTTGAAATCATCAAGATGTGGGTGCTTGCGCCTTAATCTGATAAATTTCCCATATGGAAGGCTGTCCCTTAAATTCCTAGGGTGCTGACTCTCATAAATTAAGAGCGTGTTACGATCAATAGGTTTCCGGAAGAGATTGGTATAGATTATCCCTTCTATGTTGCTGAGAATGAATTAAGTCTGAAAATGGTATATATTGCATAATATAGTTACTTGTGAATGACAAATCAGAGTGGCATTGATTCAACCCATTCACAAAATCCAATAGCCCTATTGCATCACTGCCCCAAATGAAGATAATGTTATCTATATAACGATGCCATAGTGTGATGAAGGCTGAATAGGGGTTGTTGTTGAAGACAAATAGTTCTTTGAATATTGCGATAAAGATATTGGCAAAACTTGGGGCAAATGAGGCACCCATCCCAGTGCCCTGTTTTTTGATGAAACAATGTCATGTCAAAGACAAAAAGGTTTTTACACAGAGCAGTCTCAATTGGGGCTATGATGAAATTAGTCAGAATCCTATGTGGCAGTGGTCTAGCATCTAGTCTATCCCTCACGACCGTAAGGGCTTCTTTCTGTGGGATGTTTGCATACAATGCAGCAATGTCAACCGTTACCAGAATATTGGTGGTAGGTTCAAAGCCTATTCCTTTGAAAATGTTGGTAACAGACGTCAAATTTCGCAGGCATAATCTAGTGATGGTCGCTAGATGTTGCAAAAATGCATCTATATATTGACCAATTGGTTCCAAAATAGAGCCGCAAAGGGACACAATCGATCTCTCCAGCGGGTTAGAGGTAGATTTGTGCATTTTGGGAATAGCATATATTGTAGGTACTTTGCATTCTGTAGGAGTCAAAAAATCAGCTTTCTTTCTGGTAATAAAGCCATCTGCAATTCCTTGCTCACAGAGTTCCACTATCTCTGACTTTAGATGTTCTATCGGGTCGGATCTCATTTTGGAGTAATGCCCCTCATTCTCCATGAGAATTCTGATCATTTTACAATACATGTTGTCCATCAGGTCAATGCCCCTGCCCTTATCAATGGGCTTAATGACCAGGTCTTTGTTGGTCGCTAACATCCTAAGGGCGTCTTTCTCTTCCGTAGATAGATTACTGTGTCGTGCCAGGTAGCAGTTTTCATAAATGGCTGGTAGTTCTCTTAGTACCACCATTTCAAAGGATAGAATCTCCGCAGTGATCTACGCATCATTAGGAATTAACTTGGATTTAGGTCTAAAATTGGTATTTGCATTCTCTGTCGTATATGCTGTTCCAAGGAAAAAGGCCCTAAGTCGTATAGACCTAAAAAATCTCCTGAGTTCTATTCAGATTCATTTATGGACACCTGTTGTTTGGGTACAAAGTTTAGGTCTTTAGACAAAACGCTGACCTGTGCCTTGTTGAGTGGGATATTAATGAGGAGAGGGATGGTTAGCTGGGATAATTCCTAATGTGGGTTTCAAAGTAATTTAATCTACCTGGAAAACCTGTGTTGTCTCCTCGCCAGGTTGACTGTCAGGTCCGCAGCTGGCCCCGTCCTAAAAAAGGTTGTGCAGAAGTTGTTGGTTCCCCCACCCATCCCTGTCCCGGTATCTTCCTCTGATGAAGTACTGCTTGTATTTGAGAACATCACCCAACGTTTTTTAGGTTCCTTGGAGCCTGTGTAATTGAAAAAATGTGGTGGTTTGTAATCAGGCACTAGATATGGATATACTCTTTCCTTGACAAAGAGGCTGATATCTCTTTGTAATTTAACAGATATCTTCTAAAAAATGTAAGATTTTAAATCATTCAGCCTCCTTGTTTACTGCCTCTAGTTTGTCCTGCACGTCTGTAATTAATGTGCCAGCCAGCAAGTCTATCTGTTATGTAGCATCAGATCCCTAGAGCATTTTGTCGCGATCTGGCTGTAGCCAATTTTGTATTCTACATCCTCCAGGAATAAAACACAAGACATTTGAATTTAAAAAACTCAATGGGATGATGTTTGCCCATAGATATTCCTTTAATAGATGTCCATGCAGTTCCATTTGGAACGGCCTCTTTTTAAAAATCTAATACATTTGTCTGCAGTGATATTCACTTGATGTGGATCAACTATTGGTAAATTGGATAAAAATTGAGGGGCCACTGAGGACCATCTGTATTTCTGCTTCTGTGAAACTAAGTGCACCGTGCTCAGACAACCAAAGGCACACACCGCTGGTGGCGAACCAAGAGGGCAGGGAAATGGGGAAATGTTTTCAGATGTGCAGAACTGAGGTGCAGTGTACCAACCAAAGACGTGAGTTGAAAGTTGAGATAGGTTGACTGCTCATTGGAGGACAGATGCTTAACCTGCTAAATTTGATACATAAATAAATGGGGTCACAACTTTAATTCATACAGACCTGTACTGAAGCAACAACAAAAAGGAGATCAAGCCACTATTATTTGTGCACAGTGGCCCAGAAGAACAGCAAACACAAAACAGAAAAAGGGGTCCCTGTTTTTGTCTTCAGTTTAGTTTAGTTCAGTTTGTTTATTTATAAAGCGCATCCGAACCCTCAGGTAGCTGGGCGCATAATCATGTGTACAGCAGAGTTACATATCGTTACACGACATCATAAATACAACAGATAGAGCGTACATCAGTCCAGGCTCTTAAAGTTTACGGTGTCTAGACATTTGGTCGACCTAAAACTGGTCGAATGACATTTGGTCGACGCAATTTGGTCGAAAACCAAATGGTCGATTTTTTTTCTTAATTATATATTTATTTTTCGGGTTTTCGTTTTTTACAAAAATGGGTTTTTAGAAAAAAAGGGGGTTGGGGGGGGGACCCCCCCCCCCCAAAAAAAAAAAGGTGAAAATAAAAAAATAAAAAAATTCGACCATTTGGTTTTCGACCAAATTGGTTCGACCATTTGTCTGGTCGACCAATTTTTTTCGACCAAATGTCTGGTAACCAAAGTTTACATACAGGAGTAGAATATACCGAGAACAGAATGTACAGAGGGCAAGTTACAGTGGCTGGTGCGGACCGGGTTACAGGTTGGTCCTGAATATGCTATGGATAGAGTAAACATTACTATAGGTCGAGCCCAGCAGCTAGCCAGTCATGTCGGTGAAATTCTGGATGTTTAGGCTAGTTATCTAGTTATTTTTCAATTATTTAATATAGTACATAGTCTTTGAAGTAACATGTGGAACACAACTTAATATTCAATTGTGTCATTTATTTAATAAAATATGATGTGAAATCAAAAGAGTAACATGGATTAAAATTACCTACATACATTCATACATGGGAGACAAAACAATTCATTGATAGGTTGCAATTATTTTATTTATTCCACCCCCCTTCACACGCAGGATCTAAAATTGATCTTGCGAGAGCCATTACATCCAACCAACATTCACCCATTCACACTCACATTCCTACTAATACACTTAACTGGGACAAGGAAAAAACAACTATAGTTGATAAACAACACAGTATGACAAAATGAATTGGTTAAGGGGAGACTGGATTAATCAAATCAGCTCCTTTCATCTGGTGTACAATTCCAGCAAGCCCTGTTAATTGTGAACATTCTGCACCATTACTCTGTAAAACGTGGCATACGAGAAACACGTGTGTATGAGTGCGGTATAAATAAAATATCATATCATATATGAATACAAAATAACACCAACGTCTCTAGAACTTTAATAGTAAAGCAATGCTTGTGCACTCAAAGGAACCCTAATCAGGTAGGAACAAGGCTAGTTGACTATTGCCAACTCGAGGTTCCGCCATCACAAGGATGGTGCCTGTGTGGGTCACAAGAGGCCTTATTCAGGACAAGAGGAGAGCATGGATTTTGGTCGTAAGAATGAACAGAAATATCTGTTGAAAAAACACAAGAAGAAGTGAAGATAAGAAAAAAGTCTAAAGATTTTTAAAACTAGCATACATTCAGTTGCTCTAGAGGGTTTGATAGAATAGCCATGGGCAAGTGGGTGTGTGCGATGTGGGGGCACACTGGCCATGTTGGTGGAGAAATGCAAAATTGGTAAAAAGGTTAGAACGGTTAAAAAGGGGGATTGGAGGACACTTGAGCCACATGTAAAGGGACTTGTGCTGACCTCTCTGAGTGGCTAGAAGCACTTTCATGTCACTCCGTTCATAGTCCCAGCCACCCATCTAAGTGTAACACACTTCCTATCTCTTGCAAAGCATCTAGGTGTAACACATGTCCTACCCCCAACATACTATCTAAGACTAGCATGTTCCTATCCCTCATAGAGCTTCTAAGTGAAACACATTTCCTACCCCCAACAATCCAGCTCAGTGTGAGATGTTTTGTACCCATAGCAGTTAAGTATTAGCAACGTGAACAGCAGCCTGGCAAGTCTTCCTCAAGATGGGTAAGAGGTTGTCGGGGTAATGACATGGATGACTATTGGGTAATGAGCCGAGGTAGAGGGTTGTGGGGGTAATGTCATGGATCAATATCGGGTAATGGGATGAGAAAGAAGGATGTGCTGGTAATGACATGGATTACTATTGAGTTATTGGGATGAGGAATGTGGGGGTAATGACATGCATTACTTTTGAGGTACTGAGATGAGAAAGAGGGATGTGATGGCATTGACATGGATTACTATTGGGGTACTGGGACAAGGGGGAGGGATGTGGGGTTAATGAAAAGGACTACTATTGTGTACTGGGATGAGGAAGAGGGATGTGGGGGTAATGAGATGGATTACTATTGTGTACTGGGATGATGAAGAGGGATTTGGGGGGAATTAATTTGATTACATTTGGGAACTGGGATGAGGTAGAGGGATGTGGGGCTAATGATATGGATTTCTTTTGGGTTACTGCAATGAGGAAGAGGGATGTGCGGGTAATAACATGGATTACAATTGGGTTACTGGGTCGAGGAAGAGGGACTTGTGGGTAATGCCATCAATTACTATTAGGGTACTAGAACTAGGAAGACGAATGAGTGGGTAATGACATGGATTACCTCTGGGTACTGAGACAAGGAATAGGGATGTGGAGGTAATGTCATGGATTACTATTGGGAAACTGGGATGAGGAAGAGAGATGTTTGGCTAATTAAATTGATCACTGTTTGGTTACTGGGACGAGCAAGTCGGATGTGAGGATATAGGCATGGATTACTATTACTGGGACAAAGCAGAGGTGTATGGGGTTAATGGCAGAATCACTATTGTGCACCGGGATGAGGAAGAGGATGTGGGGTAATGAGATGAATTACTATTGTGTAGTCGGACAAGGAAGTGGGATGCAGGGCTAATGTCAAGGATCAGTATTGGGTACTGGGATGGTGAAGAGTGATGTGGGGTACTGACATGGATTACTATTGGGTATTGAGAGGAAGAATATGGGTGTGCTGGTAACGACATCCATTACTTTTGGGATACCGGGAAGAGAAAGAGGGATGTGGCGGCATAAATATTGATCACTATTGGGGTAATGGGATGAGAAAAAGGAATGTGGGGTTAATGACAAGGATAACTATTGTGTACTGGGATGAGGAAAAGGGATTTCGGGGTAATGATATAGATAATATTATGTACTGGGATGAGGAAGAGGGATGTGGGGGTAATGAAATGGATTACTATTGGGTACTGGGATGAGTTAGAGGGATGTGGGGCTTATGACATGGATTGCTTTTGGGTTACAGGGATGAGGAAGAGGGATGTGCAGGTAATAACATGGATTACAATTTGGTTACCGGGTCGAGGAAGAGGGACATTGGGGTAATGGCATGGATTGCTGTTAGGGTACTGAGACTAGGAAGAGGGATGAGTGGGTAATGACATGGATCACCTCTGGGTCCTGGGACGAGGAAGAGGGATGTGGAGGTAATGACAAGGATTCCTATTGGGTACTGGTACCAGGAAGAGGGATTTGGGGGTAATGTCATGGATTACTTTTGGGTACTGGGACAAGGAACAGTGATGTGGCGGTATTGATATGGATTTTTATTGTGTACTCGGATGAGGAAGAGGGATATGCAGGTAATGACATGGATTACTATTATGTACTGGGATGAGGAAGAGGATGTGAGGGTAATGTGATGGGTTACTATTGTGTACTCTGATGAGGAAGAGGGATCTGAGGGTGTATACATGGATTACTATTAGGTACTGCGAAAGGTAAAGGGATGTGGGGAGGATAATGACATGGATTACTTTTGGGTTACTGGGAAGTGGGATGTGGGGGTAATGATATGCATTCGTTTTGGGATACTGGGACGAGAAAGAGTGATGTGAGAGCATACAAATTGATTACTGTTGGGGTACTATGACGAGGAAGACGGATGTGGGGTTAATGACAAGCATTAATATTGTGTACTGGGATGAGCAAGAGGATGTGGAGGTAATGCGATGGATTACTATTGTGTAGTGGGACGAATGAGAAGATGGATGTGGGGCTAATGACATGGATTACTTTTGGGATACTGCAACGAAGAAGAGGGATGTTGGATAATGTATTGTTGCTGCTGAAGTTCCTTCATTGTAAAGGCATGTGAAAACCTTGTACAGTCAAAACAAAGGCTGTTGTAGACAAATACAATAGTGTAGTTGCACTCCCCATAGGAAGAGCCTGGGTATACCTAGATGTGGGTCCCTGCCTGCTGGACCTAGAGACCTAAGCTACTCCTCACTAATATGGCTCAACAAGGCCGAACCATGCCTGGGGATGCTTGCGGTCTCATGCAGAAGGCATGTGACCAAGCAGTTTGGGCTGAACTGCCCCTTTTGGGATGGGACGAAGCCTGATTTGAATATGGTATGGTCTGTCCCTTTTGTTATTGCTTTTCCGGTGAAGAACATGGTGTGGAGAGTTGCCCAGGGCAATGCCAGAGGTTAAAATGTATTCTAAAGCTTCCAGCCATCACCTCTTTCGTTTTGATATGGTTTCATGAATACACAGCAGTGCTTCTACAGCAACATGTTGCTCTATGGGGAATTTGCATCACAAGACCCAATATTAAGTGGCTGTGTGACATAGCAACAGGAACAGCAGTTGTTTTGATGTCCCATGAACTATTGGTGCAATCATAACTTCAACCTTCATTTATAGAATGAACCATCAGCAAACAATGTAACATCCAGGCACACTGTGAACACGGGTTTAATTAAATTACTGATCCCCATAGGAAGAGATACCCAGCTGCTTTCTTATTACCATATTCTGTACTGGGGGCTTTGGCTGAAATGTTGCCAACATAGTCACGTGCGTTCCACTCTTGGAAAGTTCTGATGATTTCAGGTTCTGGCATTACATCAGGAATGGAGAGTAGAAAGGGAGTTGGGTGGCTGTCAAATTTCGTCTTGTTCAAGCTGATCTCTGCCATTGTTGGATAACGCCTTGGTGCTAAAAACTATGTAACTACGATGGCATTAAACACCCGTTGCAGCCCCTGGACTGGGTGCTTAATGCTATTAGCACCCCGGGTTACCAAAGCGCTAACCCGGGGTGGTAAAAAAAAAGGATTTCATTCATTGAACCGGATGCGCGAGGCGACCCGTGCATTGAATGAAATCTGTTTCTAAATTGGCTGCCATAGAATGGGACAGCGGGTCTCTTTGGATTCCCTCTTCCATTTCTATGGCAGCCAGAGAAGCAGGGCAGCAGTTGTGGCGGCGTCCTGAGCCACCACAACAAAACAGGTGAGTGGGGGTGGGAAAAGGGGAAAAAAGGAAACGGAGGGTGTGAGGAAGATGGCAGTGGGAGGAGCCGGGCGTTAGGTGCGTTGGAACGCAGGCTTCCACCAGCGGTTCAAGCCTGTGTTCCTAGCTACCTGATTGGCTGGTACTCCTGTCAGGGTGCTAATGCACATCCCAATAAACCGCCACATGACTGACCTGGAGAGAGAAAGGTGTCTCTGATGGTGGGTGAATCGGGGGTTTGCAGTTCTTATAGGAATGTATTACATTCATAATCTTGTGAATATTCCAGCAAGCCAAATCTCCCTCCACTGATTAAGATATGGCTACCTTAGATTGTGTTTTCTAGTCCTGGCTTCCACGCCCGGCTATCACCGTTGTGTTTGAGAATGGCTAATGTCATATTCTGTTCAATCGTTCAGAGCAAATCGCTCACATTAAGAATGCCAATATCATGCGCCCGCTACTCCTAACAGGTATGTTCGGTTATGTCCCTGTGACACGTTTTATATCTTTCTTTTATATGCCTGTAATTTTCCTCGGCTGGAGCCTTTATTATACCTTCAATGTTGTTATATTTAGATCCTGCTTTCATTGAACCCTTTCTTGTGGCGTTTGACAAGTGGAAGGGTAAATTACAGACAGCCGAAATACTGCTGGAAACCAGATTAGAATATGCCTCAGTGGTACTCTGAAACATTCATTTCCATTATGCATCTGAGCTCAATCAGACAGATATCCTTTTTCACAAGATTTTTCAATCTATGTTGTCGAACTTTCTGAAATGTTAGAGCTTGCCCTGAAATTTCAGGAAGTGGATCACATATGCATCAACATATTGATTCCACGCTGGAATGTTTTCTTGTGCATGGTTTCTTATTTCCATATTTATATCTAAAAAAGTTGGCTAAATGTACACTTGCTAACATTGTGTGCCATTATACAATTGAATAACTAAGTGCATGATAAAGATAAACATGTCCATTAAGCAGAAGATGCTTTACTGTATACTTGTACATTCCGTAGGGAAAAGTGATTGGGTAAATAAAATCACAAGCAGGCCTGTAGACAGGGATTTGCTATTATGAGGCAAATGTTCGTCAATTATATGAGCTGCAAATGTATGTTGTTATTATAGAACCAGTCAGATGGATTTAAGATGTGCCAATATGGTAGGATTTATTGAGAAATAGCTATGCTGTAGAAGCTTCTATCCACTTTTTCTTTTCTTCACCCCTCCTTTCCCTTCACCTCTCTTGCTTCAGCCCTCCTCTCCCATCCTTTCCTCCTCTTCCCCCTGCTTTAACCTCCTATCTTCTATCAACCCTCCTCTCCTTTCACCTCTGTGTTCACCTCCTATCACTTAACTCCTTCTCCCCTTCATCAATGTTCTCCCTTGAACACCTTCATTACTCCTATCCCTTAACCCCCTTCTCCCCTTTTCTCCTTTCAATGCTCCTCTTCCTCATCCCCTCCTCTTGTCTACCCCTCTTGGCACATTCCTGCCCTCCTTCTTACAATCCCGCACATCCTTCTAATACAGCCTTCACCTCTCCCTCTTCTCCCCACCTTCTTCTTATCCTTCTCGCCGGTCTCACAAACCCTCCAAGCGCATACTCACTAAGGTTCCTATCATAGAACCTCTCATGATAAACATCATGTACTTCCTTACTCCACCATTCAGATGTCCTCTTGCTGGCAGTGCAGACTCTACCCTACACAAGATGATGAATGCTCTCAATATCACCACCAGACATATCTGGATCTCCTTTAAAAGCAAAGCTCCCATCCCCTGGTGAGGATCATCAGTGAAATCCTCAAGAAGCTTGGCATTCACCTTGAGACCACAAGCATGTTGAACAGTTATAAACCAAGAGGACAAAATGGTGATTCAGCAGAATTACAACCCCTGTGCCAAGTTCATGCTTCTGCCCTAGAATTTTACAATTCTCACTGTCCAGGGTTGCCACAGCCAACACACGTTCTACCCTCTTCAAGCCACCACTTACCCGACCTTTCCGCGTACAACTTCCCCCATTTTTCTGCTCCCTGTTCATCCATAAACCTATTGTCCCTTTCTTAAACATCAAGTCCTCTATTGCAAACCTTCCTAATTCCACTCCCACTCTCTCCTCTTCCTCTCCACCATGTCAACCCTAAATGCACAACTCTTCTACATCCTCCCCCTTCCTACATCTCCACCCCTTCTACTTGTAATGATAATGACGAGAATGATGTGTTTATTCATATATCCCTTTTGCCAAATTGCTTTACATAGAACAAATTTACATACAATATTACCCAAACAAAGTTGGTACCCATTTATCAACCTTGAAAGGATGAAAGGCTGAGTTCACCTTGCTGGATTGGAACCTGCAACCTGCAGATCAAACATAGATTACACCCGTGAGCACTCAGCCCACTGAGTTCTCTAATTGGCTTATCACCTTCGACGCACCAAGAGTCTACCATTGTCAGCATGCCCCTCAACCCCATCTCCACATCTCACCCTCTCAAACACTATTGCAAACTCAGCCACAGTTAGTGCACCACTAATCTACCTCCATTTGCACCTCACTCTGTAATGCCACTTACTTGAATTGTCCACACGTTCCTCAGTTTTGCATCTTGGTACATCTTCTGCCAAGCCCGACACCACCCTTACCCTTACTTCATTGACCCTTCCCACCCTTTGTACACTCCCTTCAACACAGAGCTGTACATCTTGCTTCCACAACCTGAGTGTCCCTTACATCTATCCAAGTCTTCACCACCTTCTATTGCACTCCACTTTACCCCCTCCATTCTCACACCCAAAGTTCCATATCTTTCCCCAATCCTCCAGAAGCTACACCTAGGAGCAAATCAATTACTTCCTTATCTCTGTTTCCTGACTAATTTGCCCATCACCTTCCCTTCTGCCCACCTGCCATCTCAGGAAAAGAAGCTTACATCTGACCTCTCACCTACTTCATTCCCTCTTCCACCTGACCTGAAGAAACAGTCTTTTACACTTCCAAATATGTCTTCAATTGCCTATCAGTTGGTCTGTCAACTCCCCCAGCAAAAAGAGAGCTCCTTAACGCCCCCTTCAGCTCTTCAACTCGATCCAGGGAAATCTCTTCTCCCCTTTCTGGCATTGTCCCACTGCCCCTTGCTCCTGTGCCACAACACATATGCACCTACCGTCTCTTCATGTCCCTCCATAACCATCCACATTATATAACCTCTTGAGGGCCCTGAGCATATTCATTCGACCTCCCCACACTCCATTAACCCGAACAAGCATTCTCCTATCACACCCACATCTACCAACAATCAAGTGACTGGGAACTACTATTGCATACTAATCACAGCCAGATCGCTCTCCAAGAATTGTTGACACATCTTAATACCTATTCATCCATGAGCATGGCCACATCTTCTTCATCACAGATATGTTGTTCTCTAACAACTCCCTACATATCGTACATAAAGCCTTCACCCAGATAGAAAGTCTTTGCCCGGAATCATGTGTACAGTAACTCCAGCACAGCCACCACTATGGACACATTTCTTTCATTGATGGATTATGAAGCCCACCTGGTCAAATTCAGTTTTTCCACCTTCAACTTCTCAGTCATTCCTACCTATATACAGTCCTCACGCTTAGTTAATCATCACAAAATAACAGCCCTTAGAAATGCTAACATCTGTTCTGCTATGTCTCAGAAATCCGTGGCCCATTCTTTACTGGCCATTTTAGAATATATGCAACTCAGTCAGCATATATCAATCCCTGCTCACTCTGCAGGACACACTGTAGAAACAATATTTGGCCTCCAAGAATGACAGTAATATACCCATGACCCTACCCATGTCAAATCTGTGGTTAAAGGTTTATTTATTTTATTTTATTTTTTACATTTATATAGCGCACAGACATGCCAGGAGCATTGTGGCGCTGTTACTTGCAGCAGGTTTAGTTACATTATGCATAAGTTACAACATTGGGCGCAGAGATGTAATACATGTTATGCATAAAAACGGACACATTTCAAATATTCATAAAGGGGATGAACGTAATGAATGGGGTAAAGGAGATCAGGCGAATAGGGTGTTTTTCATGGTTTTACGGAAGGCGGTGAGTGAAGGATCAGCTCGCAGGGCAGTGGGGAGGGCATTCCAGTGCAGGGCAGCTAGGTAGGGGAAGCTGGTACCACCTGATCTTGCTCTTTTTACCATGGGTACGGTGAGTAGGTTGGCATAGGGGGTTCTAGATGGTCTTGAGGACAAGGAAGGGTGGATCCTTTGCGATAGGTATGCTGGTGCTGCGTGGTGAATGCATTTGTGGCTCAGGGTCAGGGTTTTGAAGATGATCCTCTCTTTTATAGGGAGCCAGTGGGAGGCTCTTTTGGCAGTAGGGATGTGCTCTCTTTTGGAAATGCCTTGTGCTGCGCGTAAGGCATTGTTTTGAATAACTTGCAGTTTCTCAAGGTTTTTTGTGGAGGTCCCTAGGAAGAGAACATTGCAGTAGTCCAACCGTGATCCAGTGACAGCCCTTGCTATGTTTGTGCAGGTGTCGTTGGAGAGGTAGGGTCTGACTGCATTGAAGAGTTTGGCCTGGTAGGCAGCAGAGGAGGCAATGGTGTTCACTTGTCTGGTCATGGACAGACTTGAGTCCAGGTAGACGCCTAAGGTTTTTACTGACTCAGATACTGGAATTTTGATGGAGTCAATGATGAAGTGGCTAAACTGGTCGTCAAGATTTTTTAGAGTGTCGGCGGAGCCTACAAGCAGGAGTTCTGTTTTGTCTGAATTGAGACAGAGGCTGTTGGCCGCCATCCAGGTTTGGATTGTGTTGTAGATGGTGTTGAGGGTCTTGGTGTTAGTGTCATAGTCGCCTGTCAGGGTGATGAGGATCTGCATGTCGTCCGCGTAGTTAGTGTAGGATATCCCCATGGCGTCAAGGATGAGGAAGAGGGGGCGAATGAATATATTGTAGAGGGTGGGAGAGAGGCATGAGCCTTGTGCTAACCCACATAGAAAAAGGGTGGGTGAAGCAGTAGCTAGATCAGAGAAAACCTGCATGGTCCTTCCTTGGAGGAATGAGGTGATCCAAGCACTAGCATGAGCTGAGAAGTTTGCAGTGGAAGTCAGGTGGTGGCATAAGACGTCATGATCAACAAAGTCGAACGCGGCGGAGAGATCGAGGAGAAGGAGCAGGATGGGTTTGCCTAGGTCTCTTGCATCATCCATCTGGTTTTTAAGGTCGAGTAGGGCGGTCTCAGTCCCGTTTTTCGGGCGGAAGCCGGATTGTCTCAAACCTAGTAGTTGATTCTCTTCGAGGAAGTGTTAAACTTGCAGGTAGGCTGCTTTGTCCAGAATTTTAAGAAGGAAGGGGACGGTGGTGATGGGTCTATAGTTGTTGGGTGAGGTGGGGTGAAGCGTGGGTTTCTTTATGAGAGGCCTGACCCATGCTTCCTTGAGGGATGAGGGTACATTCCCTGTGGTGAAGGAGGCGTTGACAAAGGCTGTGAGAAATGTGGCGAGGGAGTCGGCACAGTCCTTGATAATGGTAGCGGGGCAGGGGTCCCCTTTGCAGTTGGAGGGTTTGATGCCTTTCATTAGGTTAATGATGTCTTTCTCCTGGATGGTCTTGAAGGAGAAGGTGGGGGTGGCATGTGAGGTGTCAGGGCGTGTGGGAGTAGGGGGGGTAGAGAGAGTGAGTCTGGAGTTCTTCGTTTTGGCTTGAAGCAGGTCCAGTTTGTTACGCATGGCTGTTTGAATGCCATCGCACCAGGCTTTGTCTTTGGTGAAGTTTTGGGGTGTGGGGGTAGGGGTTTCAAGTTCCCTGAATATGCTGAACATTTCCTTTGTGTTGGATTTAGCTTCGGAGATTCTGGCTTCGAATGATTTGGCTTTGGCTTGGATGATGGCTTTTTTATATTCCTCTGAGCGGATTTGAAGTCAAGTTTGTCTTTGTCATCTTGGGAGGTTTACCAACGTGCAAGGGCAGAGCGTTTGTCTGTCCGGAGTTTGAGGAGGTCTGGGCTGAACCAGGTGTTGGTGTGGCTCATGGATATGGATTTCCGAAGTTTGAGAGGAGCACTGAAGTTGATTGCTGCCGATATAGCATTGTTGTAATTTTGCACCAGGGTTTCTGGGTCATTGGAGAAGGGAGGTCTGAAGGCAGGTCCCTGAAGGAATGGTAGGAGTCTTTCTTTGGTGAGGAGACGAGCGCTTCTAGTGAGGGCAGGTGGCAGGGGTTGGGGATGGTGGGGTGGGGGAGTGGTGGTGGGGATGTTGAAGGTTATGATGTGGTGGTCAGACCACGGGGTGGGGGAGTTGCCTATGATTGTGAGAGGGCAGTTGTGCTGTGCAATCCAGTCAAGTGTCCTACCCAAGGAGTGGGTAGGGTCTGTGACAGTGTTAGTGAAGCTAAGAATTTCAAGGGCTGAATTGAATGATTTAGAAGCAGGGTCTTTGGGGTCATTTAGTCCAAGGTTGACATCACCGAGGAGGATCGCTTTGGTAGATTTCTTTAGATTGTCAGCCAAAAGGTGGGGGATGGTGGATTGGAAGTCCCCTATGGGGCCGGGTGGCCAGTAGATGAGATGGAGTGTAATGGTGCAGTGGTGAGAGATGGAGAGTTTGAGTTGGAGGTAGTCGCTGATGTCATTGGTAGTTTTATCATTTTTTCTGATGGTGATGGAGTCTTTGACTATGATTGCTACTCCTCCACCTTTGGTAGGGCGGTCTTGTCTAATGACAGCATAGCCAGGTGGGAGAGCAAGGGAGAGTGTGGGGTCTGAGGCTTCATGCAGCCATGTTTCGGTGACCAGTAGGAGGTCTAGGTCTTTGGTAATGATGAGGTCATGGATGTCCAAAGCATGGGCATTGACAGACTGGGCATTGATCAAGGCACATTTGAGGTGAGGGGGTATGAGGGAGGTGGATTCTGGTAAGGGTGCAGTAGTTTCAGGGGTCACAGGCATAGTAACAGTGGCAGGTACATCACTACATTGCATGGTTAAAGTAGAAGAATTGGCAATAGTGGGGGTCCCGTTTTCAGGGGTCACGGGCATAGTAACAGTGGCTGGTACATCAATACATTGCATGGTTAAGGTAGAAGAATTGGCAATAGTGGGGGTCCCGTTTTCAGGGGTCACAGGCATCATCAAAGGTTCCTTTGATGATCTTCATATCCTCCACCACAACTTCCTTTTTCTACCCTTTCACACACAACCACAGAGAGTGGCTGAATGATTGCAATAATCTTCTCATGCAAAGACTTTCTAATACACTATAACTTTGTGCTCCGACATCCCATTGGGTAAACCCACAATAAGTACAAAACTCATAAGAAAATCACCCACTCCCCCCCACTGGAGACAAAGAGAGCACATTTCCTTGGCCATACGGTCATTCACTGGCTTCTGATCAGGCATTGTGACACCCTAAAAGTTAAATGTGTCGGTCAACAACCCTACACAAAAAAGAAGCTGAATTCTTCTGGGTAAAATTTTCATCCTACAAGTTAAAATAAAATATTAGATCTGTCTCTGCTCACCTACTTGAACTCCCTGTGACCGGATCTTCCTACATTTGTGGATCTGTGTCCTGTCTTCAAGCCCCTTAAATCAGCAGCACCCTTCCCATTGGCATCAGTCCTTCCTGTCTCTGCTGCTTTCTTAAACACTTGTTTAATCTCACACATCCATCCGACTCAAGAAAGCATTTTCATCCAAAATCCACAATATGAAGCAACCCTGGCCAATTACTTCAGAGCAGATTACTTAAAAACAACAGTAGATGGATCAGTTCTATGTTTTTTCTGCTTTTTGAAGGCGGCATAAGAGACTCATTTATTTCAGTCGATGTTCTGCAGCTCTCAAAAAGCCAACAAAGCACATCCCAGAGGTCTTTCACCCCACCGAGCTCCCCTTTCCTTTTTGCTCCCCCTCCCCCAACACATATACACTCAAACACGCAACCAGTTTCATTTCCCCTGCCCCTCCCTTCTCAAACATTCCTTTTTACAGAGTGGTCTTTCTAAATCGTCTTTTTTTTTCTCCACTAATTATAAAACTGCTATTTCACTTAATATCGATGGATCATGTGACTGAAGCAGACAACTGTGTTGTCTTGGTGTGGTACATTGATTGAAATGGTGTTCAGGTACCCTTGAGGAGGCCCCATTGCACAAGTGCATAGTTTTGGTTGTTACTTTGTTGAACCATAAAAACAATCTATTGAAAGCGAAAGGTTGAATACAGCAATTACCCCTCTCTCTCCTCTCTGACAGGATGATCTTCTCTTAGCCAAATTCCATGGGCTTCATTGTTGACAGTAGCATTTGCTTCCAAAAACACATAGCCAAAAAGGCACACATCGCATGGCTACAGATCCATGCACTCTGCAAATCAAACCCTTCATTCCCCTGAGCAAATTCTGTACTGTGGCCTACGCCCTCATTGTCAAATGCATCAATGGGGGAAATGCCCTCCTTACTGGGCTTCCAGCCGCACACCTGCCCCCCTTCAAAGCAGCACACCATGCTGCAGCCCACCTCATTACAGATATCTGGAAATTCGACATTACCGCTATAAAACTGCACACGCTTCAATGGCTCTCCCTGCCCACCGGGATCATATTAAAAACGGCTTGCATCACCTACAAAGCAGTCTCAAATGGGGCACCAACGTATTCAGTGGCTAAACTCGACACCCCTAGAAGCTCACGTTGCAAAACTATCAAAAGTTTGGAGTCAAAGCTAGCCCTCTAAGAGAAGACTCCCAAGCAGTCATTCTTCTGCCACTCCCTGACCATCTTAAACTCAATACTGATAGAGCTCGAAATTTCCCTACCATCCTCAAGTTCCAAAAAACGCTAAAAACGTGGCTCTTTTAGCAATACCTGCCAGAGGACTAAAAATCCATCTCTCCCTCCACCAACAGTACTCAGTTACTCTATAAAATGCTGATCCCAATTCCGGCACACTCCTGTTGTAAAGCGCTCCACTGCTCTTAGGCTAGGTTTTCGCTATAAGCAATACACAGAAAGAATAAAAATGTAGAAAAAGCAAAAGAAAGTACTTTGGATGTGTTGTTTTGAAAAATGCATTCTAAAAGCCTTTTAAAGAGCAACTATTCTGTAGGAGTAATGGGGTTTCCCAGCTGATCGCGTGAGTGAAAAGCTAACAATGGAAAGGACAGAATATATATAATTTTAGTGTGTTTAACTATCATGTGAGCATATGCTGTTTATTAAATGAAGGGGGTATATATGTGTTCACAGCTGCTCGCTGCTTTGTACCGCTAACAATTCACATCAAGTTAAAACTAATTGAATGGCACACTAATTCTCTATAGTGTTGTGAATATTCAAAGTGATGATTAGAGAACAATGCATCTACTTGACATATTGATGATATTCTGGCCATCACACTAGTCGAAACATCTAATTATAAGAATGCTGTCATTCCTATAACTTATGAAAAATAATTGATTTGATGTTATGTAATATTTGCATAGCACCTAACTGCCATTGTCATGACCTCAAAGTGCTACATTTTGTCCACGGTGTTGGCAGACTATTCAGAACATACATCATAAACAGTGCATCAAAATCATGCATTTATGGTTGCATGCTAATGACAAACAATACTTTGCAGTGCTGGAGAAGTGCATTAAGTGATGTTCTCTATATACAATTGCGTGACAGAGATGGTTTGTACTGTAGTGGTATATTTAGCAGTTGTGAGTGTTGGGTGCGGGGTGCGGGGTGCAGTGTGATTTGCTATTTCATTGAATATGTGGATGCTGGCATGAGGACAAGATATGGCGTGGGACCCATCCATCTAATAAGAATGCTACACTAAAAGTTGGACTAAACAGCATGTAGGCATCCGACTATCTACCTTGAGCAACAGATTGCAGTTGATGTGTCTGCGAAACTCTATATGCACATTAGCTGCACATGTCATAGACATTTGGTAACCAGTTGATGCCAACCAGTACATTACATTGCATTAGATGGCTAGGAACGTGGCCTGGAACCGCTGGTCGAAGTCCGCATTCCAAGCCGCCTGACGGCCGGATCCCTCTGCCGCCATCTTCTCCTCACCCTCTGTTCCCTTTTCTATTTTATCCTCTCCCCCATTCCCCTGCTTACCTTTTTTCGGTAGCGGCGAGTCCCGCAGCCACATGCGATCCTTCTCCTTGCGTCCTGCAGGCCACCATGGAAAGGGAACAGAAGTTCCATACGTGAGTCCCAGATTCCTTTTCCATGGCGGCCATCTTTGTAAAGGATTTTCCCTCGTTCAATGGGAACCCACACAACGTCCCATTGAATTAGGGAAAATCCTTTTATTAGCACCCAGGGTTACCGCTTTGGTAACACGGGATGTTAATGGCGTTAATAGCCGATCCGGGGCGCCAGATCAGGTGTTAATGCCACATTAATACATGGCAGACCAAAGTTTCATCATACAGTTGCTATAAATGAATTGTTACACTTGGGCAACTGTTTAACTGTTCCATTCCAGCCCAGTTATGTTAATCATACATGGTATTTGCCAGCTGTAAAATACCATAGGAAAATAATAGTACCTCAATTAAATGAAAGGAAAGGTCCAGTTATACGTGGTTATGTAATAAAGTTATATGGTGAGCATGAACATACATATTAGGTGCAGTGAGTTTAAGTGAATGGTTATGCAATGGCATTATGCCATCTATTTCAAGAGGCTGCCCCACACTCGGCCAACCATTAGGTGACTTATAAAAGGCTAATGCAATTTATTTGGTAAAGGTACATAAATCGGTCCTACCTGAATAGAACTGAACATGAGTCAGGTCCTCAGGTTACATCCATGTGCCTGGTATGAGAGTGGACCTCTTGAAGTATCTCCACCCCTTTCATAGGGACCTCTTCCATCAGGTCTTGAGAGATAGTAAGGTCCTCCTGTACCCCCTCCTTGACCTCTCTAACACCACCCTTCCTTCTCCATAATTGTTCACCCATCCGTGGTAACTCGAAGGAAAATATGGAGTCACATTATCTTACCTCTTATCGGATAATAAATGTCAAGCTCAACATTGCCATATTATTCATAGCTATATGATTGGCTAGAGTATTTACATGTCATTAAAAATACATAACTTAAATAGCTGATAGCCACTGTTCTGGGAGGAAGATGGTATGTGATACGGCAAAAGGCGTTGCAGTCTGTGCAGTTAGCTCTAAGTGGCTCTGTGGTTGTTAATATTATGGTGGTCATGGTAGCTGGCATATGATTGCAGTGTTTCTGGTGTCATTTTTATTAGCGCAGAGACGCTAGTAAATTGTAATGTGACTAGGTTAGCTGGGGATGACGAGGCAGTTAGGGGGACACACGATGAGCACTATTTAGAGTTTAAAGCCTTGACCAATCTGTTAGGTTTTCAGTTTGCCATTAGACTGAATGTGGAGGTCCTGTAATGTTAAAAATAGTATCTACAGAGTGATTCTTGCTGTTTTCAGCTACGATTTAATTATTTATTTTTGGATAAAGGTAGTTCAGGAGGATTATGAGTAATCCCATATATGTACTGCCAGGTTAGACTGACCTGTTAGGGATTTGGTTAGTGGCCATGCAAGTGAGGTGCTGGTGTAAAAAAGATGCTTCCATTTCTTGGTGGGGTGGGGGTACAAAGCAGGTCGAGCAGGTTGGAGTGGATCTTTGCGTAAAAGTCTATGATGACTAGTACCATGAAATAAAATGTGCTCAGTCCTTGAAAGACACATGCCCATGCCAGTTTCTCTGTATTATCCTTGTGACTACCCCAAAAGGGCTATTGAGTCTCCATTCAGTGGCCTCGAGGAATTTTTAATGCCTTCATCAAATCTTTACTAACTATAAATATTCTCCTTATCAACACAGTACCTCCAGTTAAGAGCAGTATCTGATTCTTGATCACAATTTAGAAATTCTGTGTATTACGGAATCCTGGCTTCCTGATGATAAGGCATGTGCCCGTTCTGGCGCTTGGGCTAAACTCTGCAATTACATCGACGAAAGAAGTAGACAAAGTTGCCTTGGCTATAAAACAATATTGAATATTTCATTAAAATATACTCCCCTTATTAAATACTGTGGACTACTTTTCCTAAAATGTCTCTTGTCTCTTTCATTCTCAGTAGACCTTATTATATGTAGCATGCCCAAAATTGGATTCAGAATTTCTGCCAACATTTTCCTGTGTCAATCTTAGTTTCATGGGCAACTAGAAATTTTGGTTTTCATTTCCAGGCCAGTTGTTTACCAAGCCCGTTTTGAAAGACATTGGTTTTCTTTGTCTATCCCAACATATTGGGGATCCCTCACTTTTTAGAGAGCATTTGTTGGAGACTAGTGGTGAGTTTACTTTGCTTCTGGCCTTGGTCTGATAATTTAGGAATAGCCTTCTTTATCAACTTAGACCAGGACCCCTCACTCAAGACAAAACATTGGTCCTCACACACATACAAGATATGGCCCAGTAGAACAGCAGACTAGCTGTTAATCTGTTTTGAAAATACCTGTGTCCGTTGCATTAGTTAGCAAATACACCTTGGCTAGGGACCAAACCCTTATTCCACTCTTGGAAGAATTCTGGTCCAAAATCTCTTTGGCTGTCATTGCTTCAATTCCCTTAGGGAAGACGCTAAAAAAAAAAAAAAAATCCATGCTTAACTATGAATGGTTCACTGAAGTCTTAGACATGGAAAGAAAATGACAGTGCCACTTAAAACCTATTTGCAGGGCTAATTAGGATACATATCACTTAGTGCCTCATCACGAGTTGGGCGGTAGCCCTTAAATGTGGCGTTAACACTATTATTGCCACATTTAAGGGTCCGCCCAATCTTGAGCTGGCAGCATTTATTTCCAGCTATAAACTGGGGCTATATGCGCTGCAAAAATGCTGATTTTCAGTGCAATTACTGTGCGGTAATAGCACCAGCGGTAATTGTGCCGAGAAAATGTCCCCTCAACCCAATGGGGAATGGGGAATTACAGTTACCGCCCAACCCGTGATCCGGCAGTAAAACCGCCTGAGGGTTGGGTGGTAATGCAAATACAGTTTGGTGGTATTCCAGTCGGGATACCACCCAACTCGTGATGAGGCTGTTAGTCACTTATCGTGGCTGCCTGAGAAAAACATTCTTAAGGAAACAGGAAGAGACTACACCAATAGAATCTTTTCCAGACAATTGACTCCAAAAAACTCTTCAGAGTAGTAAAGGCCTTTGAAGCACCCACGGCTCTTGAGTGTGTATTCCCTCTTTACAGCTCTGTGATTTTTGTTAGACGAAATTACATTTATTCCACAGCAACTTTGTTAGGTCGCACCTGAAGGTAATCTACATGCCTAATTGGTGAGGGAAGATGAGATCCCACATTTTGGGAGAAAATACTTATTATGGTAGGGCTACATAAGGTTTTAATTTTAGATATAAATCACAAAGGATTGTTTGTGTTTTTAACAGGGTAACTTTTCTCGTTTGTACATTTATTAGGGTGTGGAAGGAGGATGCTGGCATATAGGTGGCATGTTTTTGGGCAAATACTTGCATTCTTTTTAGAAATAAAGAGAACATCCTATCTTTTCCTAACTCCAAGAGGGGTTTCCCTTCCTCAACTAAACACTAAGGACAATGTCAGAATGTCCAGAAATAAAGAGTCCACCATCCAGTGTCAAAATCCTACTTCTATCCTTTATACCTGAAAACAAAACTAAAGTGGTTTATTGTCCTCTTGGTCCAGAAGAATGGCTCCCTTCTTCTGAACAGGCACAATTCCATACAATCGGCAGCTCAACAAAGTAGGGGTAATGTCTCCCTTCCCCTGGACTTGTTCAGGCTTGTTTTCACAGTTCCACAAAGTAGGGGGAATGCCTCCCTTCCCCAGGCTTTTTATCTGGCTTGTTTTCACAGTTCCACAAAGTAGGGGGAATGTTTCCCTTCCCCTGGCCTTTCTCATACCCCTGATGATTCCCTCCAGTGGCTCAATTGGGTAGACCTGATATTCGTCCTTACCAGGTACTGTGACGAAGAAGAAGGCTGTTGGAGGACTTTGTCTTCATGCACTGGTGGGTTCTCTAACCTGGTTTCTTTTCAGTATCTCTGGTATACTCCCCTGCCACATATTCTGTCTCTCCTCTGGAGAGTTCTCAACCCTTTTGCAAAAACTTCTTATTAGACTCCTTCACATTGGCTTTTCTTCCTTAGGTGTCAGACCCCTAAACTTTGGTTTCTCTTTCTTGGGTTCCAGACCCCTTCAAACTGGTTTCTCTTTCTCAGGTCCCAGACCCCTTCAGATGTGTTTCTCTTTCTCCGGTCCCAAACACCTTTATACTGGTTTCTCTTTCTCAGTTCCCAGACCCCTTCACATTTGTTTCTTGTGCCCAAGCAAGCTCCCTGGGCCACCCGGTACCTTTTGTGTGGGCTCCTGGTCTCACACCTTGGTCTTGGGGCTCTCTGCATCTTCCAGCCGTTCTTCTGCCTTGTTTCCTGTTTGCGCGCTGCCATACATAGCTCCCCTGCACATTCTGGGAGCCTGGCTGCACGTACCTGCTGGCCCGTCTTCCGTGTCGGAAGCCTCAGCCTCTTCCTGCTTTGGATCTTTGTTTTTTTTCAGCAACAGAGTAACCACTGAATGGGACACTGCTATTCTAAGGAAGATCTCAGAACTGCATTTTCACACAGTTGCAGAATTAAAGCCGCAGCAGCAGCTAAGGAGTGGATCAATTAAATCAATCAAAAAATAAATATATTGCCTGTCAAACTTCCATTGCATTTATGGCCCATCCGGGTCTGCAGGCATCAAAGGGTACGTAGTGAGGTCATCTTTCAGGCTGTCTCAGTATTGGTATTCCTTTTGATGGGCCAGGTGTGTTTTATTTGATGTATATTTCAGTGCTTTGGCTTTGGGGAAGGTACACCTATCCAGGAGGGGAGAGGATTATTACATTGAGGTCTGTACATACACTCATTCTTCCAGTGCCACACCTGTTTACCGTAGTTAAAGGCCACCAGATCTGTTTACTACCATTTCCTGGTGTGTTTCAGTAGTTTATAGTGATACTTTTGAATGCCATAGTTTAGAATGGTAAAGTTTCGAATACAAATGCGTCGAAAAAAAGCATTTAAAAAAAAAAAAAATATGGGGTCCCCCAAACCCCTGTTTTTTTACCCCTAAAACCCATTTTAGGTTAAAAAAAATCTAGCAAAGAATACTTTTTTTCGATGCATTTATTTCTAAACTTTTGTCATTCGAAACTGTTTTAGAAAGAATGACTGGATACCGTTTCAGTTTGGTGTTCCCCTTCCTCTTCTCCCAAATCTAGCTTTAAGTCAGCCCTTCCCACTGAGGGCCCCTGACCCTGCAAATGATGTACTGTAGTGCCATAAGCTTGTTTTCAATATTGTCCTTCTTTTGTTCTTGACATGTTAAACAGTGATTTACAACCATCACAAACAAGTGCTTTTTCTGCCACCCCATACAAATCATTTTCAACTTAGTTTGGATCTTAGGTTGCAGCCCAGAGGTGAAGGAGTTGATGCCTCTTGAGCCATTTCTACTGGTTTCTGATAGCTGAATGCTCCGTGAACACTACTTAGAACAGTCCAAATATTTAGCTCGGGATTCTCCCTTATTTTGTTAGCAGCTTCTATTCTTCTTCACATTTCTTAATAGGATTTACCTCAGGGTTCGCAGATTTTATTCTTTTCCATCCCTAATCTAATAAAGCACGTGTTTCAGGATCTGACACTGGCTACCAGGCCTGAAAGGTAAGAACTCCTGATGAGCTGGTTCATGTCATCACAGGAAGGAATGCAGAAACAGCTTACCATTTAGAGTTGTCTCAATAAAAAGTTAAAGCTCCTCACGGGTATGAGAGAAATCCTTAGCTAGGTTTCTTTGATTACCTGAAGTGCATGGATCATGGACCATCACAAATCGATTGGCATCCTTATTAGATCTTGCCAGTCTGGTTACCTGCCTCAGGGGCACCTGAAATATGACACTGGCCCATCATCATTTCTGTTGCCTATAGTCAAAGATGCAGGAAAGGGGAAGCTATAGGTATTTGTGTGACACCGTGGAAAGTGGGTTGTGAGCCCTTGCTGTGGGTTGGTTGTCCCTCGATTCCTGAAATGTTTCTTTGGCCACATCATTTCTCATTCAAATCCTTTAATCCCTATGGTTTAGATGAATTCTGTCACGATGGAGCTTCCTCACGCCATTTGGGATACACCCCCATTGTTTTGGACCTATGTTTCCCTTTTAGATTCCAATGCACGCTTCAATGTGGATAACCACTCCAGATGGACGGTTGCTTAAAGAGGGAATTGTGTTTGTCTATTGTACTGTGACAAATGATGCAAGGCATTGATATCTTCACAAGCGCAACTGTTATTATTAGTAGACATATGTTAAGCAGGCGTGTCCCTCAGTGGTACAGGCACCTTGTTTAACTGACCCTTGCCCATGAATTTCCCTCTTTTTATTGGTGCGTATTCAACAATTCACTCACCCCTATTCCATTAATACTGTGACTGCACTTTCGTTGTGACTCTCAAAGGGAAGGAAACCAAATACAGACATATTGCCTAGCTGTGCTGTGCTGAAAGGGACTTGGACACTCGCTCTGTACATGCTCCTTTGTATACAATTTAAAGCGGGCTACCTTGACCCGATCCCATGACACAAGGTATATTTACATTACACACCAGAACTGACCATTATCATACCAGACAGGACCAAATTACCAGACATTTGTAAAACCATTATCATGCCAGAACAGATATACCAGAGCCAATACCATACCAAATAACCAGGTTAGGTTACAACTATTACCAGTCAAAAATAACCAAAACAGAATATCAAAGCAGACTTGACGTAAACCTAAAATAAGTCTGCATAATTTTTATTTTCAGCATGGAAACCCTCGGCTTCTCTGAATGGCTATATGATGGCATCACTTATGGTCAGTCCTCTTCAGAGCACCACTGGAGTATTTTAAATCTGGCTCCTTAACTTTATTTAAACATGCTGGGTCATTCAAAAGAAAGTGGCCTGCAAGTCGTCGGTGGTCCGACGTTGCACGTTAATCAGAGTCCACAGCAACAGCATTATTGTTCAAACCAGGCTCACACATCACATTCTGGCTGGGACAGCTTTATTCTTGATTTTCAAGACAAAAAGATCACAGCAATCTACATCTATCAGAACTGAGCACATTAACTTGTCCCACCTTCCGGAATTCTCACATTTACAGGTCAATGGTCACCTCACCCAGCTGTCATGATGCCCGCACCCGGGGAGCCGGTTCAAGCCCTGCATCCCCGAAAGCGGACATCCAGTCCCCAAGGAAGGACCCAGCAACCCCATATAGGGGCCCTTTGGACAGTGTCCTGGCGCCTATGGCGCCAGGCTCATAAAAGACATCAGTCCTGGCGCCACAGGCGCCAGGCTCATTATGGGAGTGCTTGGGTGCACTTACCTGCTGCAGACCATGCTGCAGGATCCCGGCCTCCTTGAGGCCTGAAAGGAACTACTTTACCTGTGGGACTAATTTACCATCCGGGCATGGTCGGGGAAGGATACATACCTGATTGGAGGAAGGATACATACCTGGAACTTCTTCCAAGGCTATTTAAACCCCACCCGAACAGCCACACGTGCTTTGCGTTGTTCTGCATCTAGCAGCTGGACGCTCACCGTGTCTGCTCCTGCATCCTGACTTCTGCCACGCCTGCCAGCATCCTGGATCACCTGCAAAGGAAGAGAAGAAGAGAACAGAAGAAGGAAAAGTCCTTACCTGCTAAATCCGCATCCCGGAGACATCTTGCCGCAGCGCCGCATTCCACTCATCTTTACAGGGTGCCTCCATGTTCAGCAGCGATCATCCGGATTCGCAGTCACGCCCCAGCGCCTACGGAGAAAAAGACCAGAACAAAAGGTGAGAGAGAGAAGGGAATAAGGAAAGCTAAACCTCCATGTTAAGTCTTACCTGTCCGCGCCGCATCCTGGCATTTCCGGACCCCGGCCCCTCAGGGGAAAAAGAGACATCAGCGTTAATGAGCGAATGAAAAGACATTACCAAAAACGCTCATTAAAGACTTACCTGATTTCTACAAGGATTTCACCTCTCATCTCGGGTCGGTGCCTGTTCCCCGGCATTCCGTACCCTGGCCCCTATGGGGAAAAAGACACTAGCATTAGTACAATAATGCATGGACACAAGGGGAACCTCTTATCAAAAAACTTACCTGAAAGCCAAGCAAGTTTGGTTCTCACCAATCCGAAAATCCAGTGAAGTAACTGGATACCAACGCGCCCCTGCATCAGAAGCAGGATGGAGAGCTCGTCCTTCCAGAACATAAGGTGAGACACTACGAGGAATCACAGAAGGGTTTCGAGGAGGGTGAGAGGGGAAAGTGGGAGGCCGATTGCATTACCCCGCAGACAGTAAATCCCCTATTTTCGCCTACAGAAGGATACTTCTGCGAGCCAGACAAGCCAGATTTGGGGGCCCGGTCCAGTCCGTCTTCCGAACCCTGCGCATCACCTTAGAAGAGGTCACAGCAGCGCGAACCAGGCCAGCGCCTCCGTGGGAGTCAGGTGAGCGTTACACCAACTGAAAACTAAGAACATTCTGGTGAATCATTGTTTGGTCTTCCAGCAGGAGCATCTCACTTCCCACCAACACAATTGCATCCTTTATGTCTAGACCATTCTGATTCCCACTTCCAGTCCCCCTTATCATATAATGACTCCCGGTCTCTCGCTTCCCACAGAGGGGTGTAGGAGTAGACACTCCTCCCACCGTTACAACATCCTCAATCTGTGAGCAGTCCATTGTTCTTATCTGATTTGACTGGTTCATATAATCCAATGGGTCAAAGGATCCTTGGCCTTAATTCTTGCTGAACACTACTTTTTCCAGTCTTACCCTTTGTGTGTGCTCGAAAGTCTGCTGGGAAAGTTAAGCCATGGCAAAACAAATTGGAACAGTGTATCTGTGAGGAATTCGACCATCAGCATTGTGGACATGCGCTCCCCCAGGCTTTTTTAAATAGTTAATTAAATGGAATGATGGTAGACCATCCTCAGGAAAACGTGTGGAGCTAATACACTCACATTTTCCTATGCTCACACCATGAAAAACGCATAGACCGCCCAGTCATAATGAGTTGAAATGTGACAGGCAAGGGTGCACTATGTCAACTCCAGGAAGGGTGAGACCAAGCTTCCCACTACCATGGCCATCCTGATAAACTAACAATGGCTCCATGCATCTGCCCTGCTCTTGTGTTAGGTCCTGCATCTGGTGGCAGCATTTAATTTACCAATAGAGGGTACTACAACAGGCCCACATGGGGCCTGGCTGCAGAGGTTAACAAAGGAGATAGAAACCTCAAAAAACGTTTATATGTAACTGTGTCAACCCGAAGCTTGCTCCCACCCTTAGTATCAATGACAGTGAACTCCAGAGTGTCAGTGAGGTCAGGGTCTAGTGCAGCATCCCACACGTCCCAGGCCTCGGCACACCCTCTAAGTGGCCCAGTAATTGTTGCAGATGTTATTGATTTAGTGGCTACAAAGCTCCTGCGGGAGGAGAGGAGACTAGCGCTGGAGGAACGTAAACAGTGGGACAGGGTCACCATAGAGCTGTGCAAGCTGGCACTCGAAGAGAAGAAGGAGGCCAACAGATCCCCCTCTACCGAAAGCAGTGGTAGTGCCTCAAACCAGGGTTCCCAGTATAAGCCCCTGCGCCACATCCCCAAAGACTCAGTGCAGGCTTAGGAAGTGGGGAAGGATATTTTTTGACTGGATTGAAGCACTGAAACTTGCTTTTCAGCTACAGGAGGTGGACGAGGTACTGTGGGGCGTAGCCCTGATGAGTCGCTTACCAACACCCTGGACAGAGGGAATCCTTCAGTTAACCTCAGAGGAAAGGCTCGCTCGTGAAAGCATGACGGCAGCCCTCCCCAGGGAGTTCTGTAAAACCCTGAAGAGCATCTCAAGAGCTTCAGAGAGTTTGGAAAGAAAGGTGGGCAGACATTTGACGTTTTCACACACTTGCCGTTGAAATATCTGAGCGGGTGGGTGTCTGGAAACAAAGTTGGCTAATTTAAAGGGATGTATAATTTGATTGTGCGTGAACATGTCTTGAAGAATTGTGAGGTTGACCTACAATAGCATCTTGTTTACAAGACTATTACACACCCTAGGGAGACTGAAAAGGCTGCCGACATGTTTGTGAGTACTCAAGTCCAGAAAAAGGCTCAGCCGAACACACCCAAACCAGGTGAGAAATCCTCAGACAAGAAAAGTAGCAAGGATGGGAAGGATAAAGGCTCAAGCCATTCCTCTTCTAAATCAAGTCCCCAAAAGAATGAAGGGAATCCCAAAACTTTAGTTCAGCCGTCCACACAGAAAAGAAGAGCGCAGGCACCACTAAAATTGCGATCTCACAACCCAAAGGTTGTTTTGTGTGTAAGGTGCTGGACCATAGGAAAGGGGATCCTGCTTGCAAAGGCTTACCCAAGCAAGCCATAGTGATTGTTGGGACTCATGAAGGCAGACATCATTAGCGTGGGCCTCCTAGAGGAGGACTTCCCACTAGGTAAAGGAGTGGCTGAATGTGGATTGGCAACAATAAGTGGGAACGGTACCGGTTCTCCAGAAGCGATCCCAATTCCCAATAATACTCAACTGTTATTAGAACGTCTGTATATCAATGGACACAAAACTCTGGTGGTCAGAGACACCAAGGCTAGTATTACTGCTATCACATGGCAGTGGGTACAATCAGCACAGTGGGCCTCCTTACGAGTATGGAGGCAGCCATGCCCTTAATAAAGGCATGGCTGTCTCCATACCGGGCTTCAATACCGGGTTCCTTCAATGAGTAATAACCGGGCATTCTGACTTTGGAGGACCCAGTAATTCCTCCTTGAAGGAACCATTCCCCATTCCCATTTGAGCCCCCATAGGGCTCAATGGGAATGGGGAAGGAGGTAATAACAGGCACGTTACTAACGGCCCGTTATTAGCTCCCTCTTCCCCTCGCGGGACCCGGAAAGGATGTCTGGTTTTACCAGACGTCTGTTCCGGGTCCCGCAAAGGGAACCTCGTAATAGGTGCTCCCGTAATGAAGGGTGCCCGTCCCGTACCAGTACCCATCATTACGGGACCTCCAGGGTCGTAATGAGGCCCCGTATATTGATGAGCCTGGTTGCAGTGTCAGCTGGTTTTTCGGAAAGAGTATGTGGTGATAGTATAATTTAAACTGGCAAGGTGAAATGACCCAGTGGTGTGTAGCGGTCGAACACTCAATCCCTGTCCCATTTCTGTTTGGTAATGATCTTCCTAACCCAGAGATAGTCACAGCGGCTACCAGCACGATGGCCAAAGAGGCCGCCAGATTGAAGGCTCTGAGGTCCTAGAGTGCTTCCAGAGGGCTTGTTGGAGGGACCGGTGTGGCCGGTAGCCCCTGGTCCAGTTCCACAGACTGCGGCAGAGGGGTCAGTAGCCACTGAGGACCCTACATTGGTAGCAGGGAACTCAGTGACTTCAGGGCCTGGCTGCAGAGTTTAACAAAGGAGACAGGAAACCGAACAATCTTTCATATGTAACTGTGTCAACCTGAAGCCAGCTCCCGCCCTCAGTACAAATGACAGCGAGCTGTCATGTCTGGGACTGCTGTTTACAGTAAAACACCCTGCTAGTGGGGGCTCCATTCCTAAGGTACGAGAATGTGGTTTTTAGTATCCTGAGAGTCTGGTCTCATTGCAGTTTCAAGGGAGACCTGTTGCTTTAATCAGGAACCACAGAGAGAACCATTAACAAGAGAGACTCTTTGAACATAACAGACAGGAAGATAGGTGGCACGTTGTATCACAAGTGAGTGTGACCAGAGCTTTCTGCTCAGAGAAGGTTTCCACCATTTCAGTTCTTGAGCGCAATTGTTCCTGTTTTCACCCCTTTACCTTTCCTGCTACAAAGGTCTCTGGTTATGACCTCACGCATACAGGAGATTGTTGGTAGGCACCCCAGGATTGGTTCATTGAGCTAGGCTTTCCCTACACCAATCACTGTGGCCCACTTGGCTTTCAAAGGGGCTGGATCCCATCTCTGAAGACTTTGCAAGAAACAGCAAGAAGAACTCAACCTTGGACCCTGGCTGAATGTCCAGTCTGCCTTATAGCTTCTGACAGTGAAGGAAGGCCATAATCTCCAAAGAGGGAAGCATGATCCCTCCCCTAAACATCTCCCAGGGAACAGAGGGAGATACAGAACTCAGAGGGCCCTCCAGCACCGGTACCCAGTAAGCACACAGCGTTCCCTGCCTGGCTGTGCAGCAAGCTTCCGGATGGGTAGTGCCAGAACAACCAAGGATAAGGCAGCCCCCTGCAACACACTCCACTGCTGTGAGTTGTCCGCTTTAAAGGATGACATAAGCCCATTGAAGAAGCTGGGAGAAGTGCCTCAACGAGCATCTACCGAAGTCTGCCTTAAAAGCCATTTTTTAGCCAGTCGAGTTACTCTATCTGCAACCAATGGCAACCACTGGCATAATGGGCCATACCCCCCCCAACATCTGAGGTAAGGGTGGCCCTGTGTTGTGCCCCCCGCCCCACAAGAAAACCTTAAGTGCAATTCGAGCTCTGGCCTTTCTTTAAAAAACAAAAATGAAAAAGGCATCTTTTTCATTTTTATTTTCTTTCCGCATGGAGCTTGTGACTTTGTTTCCCTTTTTCCGTTTCGGGAAGCTTGCTCTGTGAGTTGGAGAAGAGCACCTCTGACATTATTCTCCCGCTCTGGGAACAGACTGAAGTCCAGAAGCAGATTAGTTGTGTGAAGTTGATGCACAGTGGAAGGACTTTCTTCTTTACATCTTCTAATGAGACTATTCTAGTGCAGCTTAAATGTTAGAAGCTGTTAACTCTCAATGTGCCTGAAACACACACTTATGAAGTGCTGTGAGATGGAGCTGTCTCTCTGTCCCCCTACCTTTGCAATCACTCCCCTGACATGCAAGTACTAACCCCACATCAATCCAGGGTAATCCAGACGTGGACCCCTTCCTCACTGTGTCCAGGCTCAGCTTCACCCCACTGATGAGGCCCGACTAGGCAAAAAAACACATGTCTGGGGTTGCTGATGGTACTCAATTTCAGAGGAGATTTGCCGAGCATTTCGGTGCTGGATGGCCATTGTGAGTGGGATAAAGAATGCCATGCAAATGGATATTTCTCTTCTATGAAGGGTGCATTGAGCTAAAATGTGGTTGTAGACCCTCCTCTGTGGAAGGTATTCCAGAGAGCAGGGTATTTGACCCATGTTCGTTCTCAGTATAGGGGGTCCCACACTCCTTTGTAACTGCACTAACATATACCGTGTCCACATGTTCATGGAAACGTGATTTGGCAAGCATAATTTGTAGCTGCTGGTTCATGAAAGTGATACACAGTCACTATACTGGCATAGATTGTGTCTTCAGCTTTCTGAAATGTATTTATAGTGACAGATGCGGCATAGATAGATTCTGGCCTCAACTTCACAAACGTGACTTACAGTGGCAAAGCTCATATATGTTGTGGACATGATGAAAATGTCAAATACCTCCCATGTACTGTTAATGAAATAACATCTACTCAATTGTTTTTCATGTATTATCCTAAAGAATAGTAAATTGCATGCCTTTTCACCCAATGTTTCTCAAGAATTTTGCCACATAATGGGCCATTTCAAAACATTACTTTAAAAGTTTTCTCAGCAAGAGCACCAACTATACCTCCTACATTACTAGGTCTCCCTTGCAATGCTTGGTGGCTCACACCAATTCGTGGGAGATGTTAATGGCCCTTCACTAAACATGTTCACCTGCCACCACTGACCTCATATTGTTTTCAATGCAAGTGGCCCCTAGGATCCACCCACACTCCCGGCATCAAAAAGCTGGCTCTACTTTTAGCATGTGCATGATCATTTTACTGGTTTGCGCAATATGGTGGTTGGGACTTTTTAGGGACAGATGCTGTGCCACTCCCTTGATCTTAAACTGGGTGAATGATGTAGGGCTTGATTAAAAATATGTAAATGTTTCATCCAGTGCAGTGCTTAGTGCCTCCTGTCAGCAGTACCGTCATCTGTGATTTGCCATGCATGGAGGCTGAGCTCGGCCTCTGGAGTCTTTAGCATTCCCTTTGCATAAATGAGATGCTTTGGGGGGGCCCCTCAGCAGAACTTGAAGGGGGGCCCCACATTTTGTTTTACGCAACTGACGGCAACACTGACCACTGTCAAGCCGTCGTCACATAATGATATCCGAGACGTCTCGACCAGTGATTCAGAACCGCTGATCAGCACTGAGACAATTCCTGACCCTGACCCACTGTGTAGGCCACCCTGCAGCCGTTCGTCCAACTTCGCTCGCCGAACCACCTTGCTGCCTGATACCCGCAGCTGACTCCCTTCTCAAATTCTGTCACTGAAGCCTGCAAAGCTCCCTGAAGCTGACTCAACCTTGACAAGCACCACAAACAACTACAGCATACTGTAGAGTGTGGTTTTGTCCCCCAGCTCCTTCTCAGAAAGTCCCTAGAGACATTTTAAAACCCAATTCTCCCTTTGTGCTGAAGCCAAGAAACCTTAAACTGTTGTGATTATTAACCATACCGACTACCCTCCTGTCAGTATCCAGAGTGCATCCCATTTCCTTAATTGAAAGTGTCTTTTCTCTGCATTCCTTTACAGGGTGGGTTGTATTTCGTAGTGTTCCTAGAACTGTCTGTTGTGTGTTGTGATATAAATAAAGTAGATATTTTTGATACAACCTTGACTGGAAAGTCCCTTTTATCATTGGGTAATAATTGTATTTTCGATGTGTTGCAACTAACCAACGATCCACGACCTTTCGGAAATAAGCCTGCCATTCCACCCATGTTACCAACATTGGACAAGGAGGTTTATAATTATTTATTTATTTATTTGCATTTATAAAGCGCACAGAGCTGCCCTGAGGCATTGTGGCGCTGTTACAGAAGACTTGATATCATAGCATAGGATGTAACATTCACTAGCAGTGGTACGACGACAGTGGTAATCAATAAAGTGATACTATGCTAGGGTTACAGTGCAGGCATAACAGTGCAAATTAGTTCCGAAACTTTAGTGAAATAGGAAGGTTTTTAGATTTTTTTCGAAAGGTGGTGTATGATTTTTCATTCCTTAGTGAGGTTGGCAAGGCATTCCAATTTTTGGGTGCGAGGTATTGGAAGCTGGACCCTCCAGCTCTTAGCTTGTTATTCCAATCTTTTCAGATCCCTTTGAGTGTATTAGAGGTGCTGGGCTGATTGGTGGATTAGAAACCGATAGTCATCCCTGGACCACTGGTACCCCGGATGTTGATTCGTCACTGTATCGGAATCCACAAAGTCTGCTTCAAGGAAACATTATCTAAGGGCTTTGCTAACACAATGTGACTAACGGGTTGTGGCCTAAACTTAATTTGTATGTGGGTGTTTTTTTTTTGTTAATTGTTTTAATTAAATGTTCTTTATTTATTAAACTCATTTCTTCTCCTACACAACCATGAAAGGATAACGATGTCCCAGATGTGCAACATGGAAAAGTTATAATAGATGCGGGAAAGCAAGTTTTGTATGAGGAATCATCTTCTAAGCAATTTGGGGAAGTGTATCCAACATGTGTCTACCCTGATAGTTTTTCTTCAGTGAGTCTGAGTTCCAGTAGGTCTGTGTTCCATAGCTTCACTGTGCAGACAGAAGATGCACAGACACTTAACCGGCTTGTTTTGGTTTTGGGAACAATGAATGCAAGTGAGGGTATAGAGCTCAGCATTCTATATGGAATACACTTTATACATCCTGATTTAATAACGTGGGAAATTTCACTCTAAATCCCAAATTTTAGATATTGTTATTGTTATTGTTATTTTGCACTTATATAGCGCCTTATATACCATTGGTATGGTCTGAAGGCGCTGGTAGGTTGAACGCCCTTGGGAACCAAAGTTCAGATCAGTAGAGCGGGTAGAGAGAGTCAAAGCTGCGTGTGAGCACCGGGTATGTGTGCAGCTCGTGCGGGATCCGTGTAATAGCTGCTTCTTAGCGGTAGGTGTGGTGGTCGAGAGATCAGGAGTATGTGTTCGTTCTGGCAGAATATATCCAGATCGGATGTGGCTGCGTTAGGTCTGAGGAGAACGCCTGGCTGGGGGGTGTGTAACCAGCAGTGTTTACTTAGAATGATGTGGAGTGAGCGGCAGATGTTGGTATGAGAACAGTTATACCGAATGGTGTCATAGTATCTCTGTGTTCTAGTTGAGTGGTGATGTAAAGGAGAGAGTAAGCATGGTGGTGAGATAAGATGGGATATATGCTCTTTCAGATGTCTACGCATTCACTCCCTCTAGGCACTCACCCCGTCAATCCACACATCCCCTCTACCCACACACCCTTCTACACACATACCCCTTCTACCGTCTCGCCCCCTCTACGCACTCTCCCCCTCTATGAACTCCCCCCTCTACGCACTCGCCCCCTCTACGCACTCGCTCCCTCTACGCACTCATGTTCTCCCCGCACTCATCGTCTTTAAGCAATCGCGTTTTTCACGCAATCAGCAGCAATATCAAGTTCTATATATTCTTCTGTTCACTCCTCTGTTCTATACTTTCATCCGTTCTATACACTTATCCACTCCTCCGCTACATGCACTCATCTGCTCTATCCACTCAACTGCTCTATCCACTTAACCGCTCTATCCATACATCTGTTCTATCCACTCTATCCACTCATCTGCTCTATCCACTCGTCCGCTCAATCTACTCATCTTCGCTATCCACTCTATTCACTCGTCCGCTCAATCTACTCATCCTCTCTATCCACTCTATTCACTCGTCCGCTCAATCTACTCATCCTCTCTATCCACTATATTCACTCGTCCGCTCTATCCACTCGTCTGCTCATCCACTCATCCATACTTATCCACCCTCCGCTCTATCCACTCATCCGCTTTATTCACTCATCATCTCGTCCGCTCTATCTACTCATCCGCTCTATGCATGCATCTGTTCTATCCATTCCATCCACTCATCTGCTCTATCTACTCATCCGCTCTATCTACTCATCAGCTCTACCTACTCATCCGCTCTACCTACTCATCCGCTCTACCTACTTGTCCGCTCTATCTACTCGTCCGCTCTATCCACACGTTCGCTCTATCCACTCGTCCGTTCTATCCACTCGTCCGCTCTACCCACTCGTCCGCTCTACCCACTTGTCCACACATCTGCTCTATCCACTCATCTACTCATCTACTCATCCATTCATCTACTCTATGCACACATCCGTTCTATCCAATCTATCCAGTCCTCCGCTCTGTCTGCTCATCCGCTCTATCTACTCATCCGCTCTATCTACTCGTCCGCTCAGTCTACTCATCCTCTCTATCCACTCGTCCACTCTATCCACTCGTCCACTCTACCCACTCTACCCACTCGTCTGATCATCCACTCATCCATACATTTATCTACTCCTTCACTCTATCCACTCATCCGTTCCATCCACTCATCTACTCATCCACACATCCACTTTATGCACACATCCGTTCTATCCACTCTATCTAGTCGTCCGCTCTATCTACTCATCCACTCTATCTACTCATCCGCTCTATCTACTCAACCGCTCTATCTACTCATCGGCTCTTATCAACTCATCCTTTCTGTACACTTTATCCACTCATACGCTCCATCTACTCATTCTCTTTGTACACTTTATCTACTCATCCGCTCTATCCGCTCATCCGTTCTATCCACTCATCCGTTCTATCCACCTATCCGCTCATCCACTCACCCACTCACCCACTCACCCACTCATCCATTCTATCCTTTCATCCACTCACCCATTCATCCACTCATCCATTCATCTGTTCTATCCGCTCTATCTACACATCCACTCATCCGCTCTATCCATTCGTCCTCTCGTCTGTACCATCCACACATCCGCTCTATCTACTCATCTGTAGCAGCCACTCACCCGCTCTAGCCACTCATCCGCTCTAGCCACTCATCCGCTCTAGCCACTCGTCCGCTCTATCCACTCATCCGCTCTATCCACTCATCCGCCCTAACCACTCATCTGCTCTATCCACTCGTCCGTTCTCTCCACTCATCCTTTCTGAACACTTTATCCACTCATCTGCTCTATCTACTCATCCTCTCTGTATACTTCAACCACTCATCCGCTCTATCAACTCATCCGCTCTATCCACACATCCGCTCTATCCACACATCCGCTCTATCCACACATCCGCTCTATCCACTCATTCACTCACCCACTGATCGGTTCTATCCTTTCGTCCACTCATCCACTCACCTATTCATCCACTCATCCGTTCCTCTGTTCTATCCGCTCTATCTACTCATCTAGTCATCCCCTCTATCCATTCATCCACTTATTCCGATATGAATTGACAGTGTGCACCAGAACATCCGATTATGAGTCTTTACACAGTCCCAAGTTGCTGTGAGAAGGCTGCAATCCTAGCGGAACCATTGGCACAAACTGGTCATGAGATTGGAAGTGGTCATGGGCAGCACTATGTCCCTCGTGTTCTGAGGCACACATACTCAACCAAGTATTACCGTTGTACAACATTACCCTCTAATAGTGAGAAGGGACTATCCAGTTTATGAAATATCACTTTGAATAAGGCGGGATAGCATGTCGTAAGGCCTAGTCTACAACATCTCAATGTTTGGCCAGATGGGCATTGGCATCAAAAGATGGGGGTCTACTAGGCGGGTAACGTGCCAATGAGTAAGATGTTGTCAGTTTGTCTTTCAAACAACTAAAATCTCCTTTGACTTAACATCACTGAAAATTGACTGAGGGCGATTTACATGAAAATCCATGGCCCTTCCCACAATAAGTCAACCCAAACCAACTGCTCAGTCTCACCAACGTCAATCACAGTACCTCTCAAAGAGTAGCACCAAGACTTCCCCCACCCAGGTGGTTGATTATCCTCCCAAATTCAAGAATATGGGCGACTCATGCATCCTCCCCGTCCCCTTGGCTGCATTCGGCACCGCCAACCAACACATCTCCCTCTGCCTCCTCATCGAAAGGTTAAGATTCTCTGACATGGTCCTAAATTACTTTACCTCTTGCCTCTCAGACATCCACCAGTCCGCCAAGGCTACATCCTCTCACTGATCCTTTTTAACCTTTAACATGGAGCCTCTGGGCACACTGTTCAAAGATACTCTCAGAAGTACACAGGTAAAAAGCCAACAGGACATCAGCCGTCTCTGCAATTACCTAGCCATCATCCAGTCCTGGATGTGGACTTCCTCCCAAGACTGAATGCCCCGCAGCCCACAAAGGATTCGGAATTGAGGGAAGCTGGGAGCTATTTAGCTCCTATTTGTAGCGCAGAAGAGCCTGGTTAGCTTCACACCAACCGCTAACAAGAGCTACGTTTGGCCCTCCAGGCCAACCGATGCCTAACAAACACACCGATGTGAATTTAACTGTGCGATTGGTTGAATCTATAAACCAACTTTAAGACATGTAATCTATACAACATTTAAAACATAAGGGGTCAAGATGGACACATTGATATGTTGGCATCTTATGTGGAAGTGAGATTTGTGGAACGCTATGTACTAGCTCCTTGTTCCCCAGTGGTAGCTTCTGGTCAAAGGTTAATGCATAAATAAGAGCTGCTTTTTGCTCCTTACCCAATCCCAATTTCGAACCCCGCTAAACAATCACCTGTCCAACAATGACATGCACCAGGAGGTTTTGATCCGCAACTACCGGATTTAGAACAATCCATAGGCTTCACGAGCAGCCTGTACTCCCAGAAAGACATATCCAAGAAGGCCCTGGCGGGCTAGCTCCAAATCTCCACCCATGACAAAATCAAGTACGTCATCCTGCCAGGACTTTAGGAGCGTAATGCAGGCCCTTGTGACCTTTTATATACATAGGTGGGGGAATGCCCTTGCTGCAGCACGACTTATTACGGGTTCACAGAAAATGTAGTCCCCGCAATCCTATGGGAGCTACACTGGCTTCCTCTCAAGGGCGGAAAATACTACATTCATTAACGACAAAGCAGTCACGAGTAGAAAACATACGTGGCAACCAAGCTCGACATATCTGTTGGCACAAGCTCCTTGCACAGCAAAACAACCAGCTTGAATCCCACTCATCCGCAAAAATCTCTCGTCACTCCAAATTAGTAAATCTCTCAAAACGTGGCTTTTTCCAACACAATCCGACATGGTAGTCGAGATAAATCTCAGCACTGTGCTACAATTAAAATGATGAGAACCCAAACACTGGCCACCCACACGCTGTACAGCACTCGGGGATCGTGTGCTAGGACCACACTATAAACATTAAAAAGAAATGACTGTAGCAAACCTGAATTCTTCTATCCAAGTATGGCCTCTACAACCAAGATGCAGCATTCTGCTTCTGTCTTCACTATGTTGCACTACCACCCAACCAGCCCTTTCTCTACCTGCAAAATGGTGCTATATAAAACGAACAAAAGCAGGGTAGCATGGCACAACGGGTACAAATTTCACGTTGCAATACAAGCCAGGTTTTGTTCTGATCTTTGCCGGTCCGGCTCAAAGCACTGACCGCATCCAATCAGCATCTCAGTGCTCACTCCGGTGCAAAAACAGAAAAGCTGACACAAGGAGCGAACTGACAATGCACCAACAGAGCGGCAAATCAACAGTAACCGCGCTTCAACTAAACCAACTAAAGGGATACTTGTAGGTCCCAAAAAGTCACATCCCATTCGGGCAATGCACTCCTGCCATTACTCCCGAGTACTACACATTCCCCAACCAATGGCACTCACCAGGAGGCATGATGCAACTTGCCACTAAGGAGGCTGGGGGGATCCCCAAGCGTGTCAGGGCAGCTGAATACATTCCGTCGTTGGAATGAAGCAGGAGTAAGAGCAGGACAAGTGTGCTAAAGGGGCACTATAGATCCATAACCCAGTTACAAGACCTACTAAATATAGGATTTCTCAGCCTTCCATTATCTACAGATCAAGCAAGTACTCGCAGATGAGAATTGGCGAGAGAATATGAAGGCGGCTCACACCAAGAGGATCCTTTTAACACGGGGAAATTGTAAAGGTGTAATAGCTGCAATGTATATGGCCATATTACTTGCATAACCTGTCGATGTGTTGAGGATTAGGAAGCAATGGGAAGTGGACACAGGCAGAGATGGAGCAGACATTGCAGCTCAACATTCCAGACTTCCATAGCCACACAATATAAATTGCATTCTTTGAAACTATTTCTCATGGAATATTCATTCAACATTCTCCGAGCTGCACCTGCATATAAACAGTCTTGGCATCACAGGAGCCAGAAGGACAAGCAAAATAATAAAATATACACCAAAATGACAAATAATCTCACCCCAGATCGGCCTCGGAGGGGCGTGGGGAGGTGGTAAGCCAAGCCCTACAGGATCCTGAGTGCACAGTATGCGTAAGAGATTTAAAGTATGCTATAAAAACTGAAGTCACTTACCACCTCAATTCAGTACATGCACACATCACACCAATGCTTACTCGACAAGAGTAAAATGTTACTAGCTAATTGGGAGTACAAATTTTGCGCCCTGTAAGAGCACTTTTAAAATAGTGTAATCACCCGCCCGGTTGCGGCACCAAATAGGAGCTCTATCGCGAGTTTGGGTATGGTTGCCCGGCATACATTTCGCTAGCAAAACAACCTAAGAAACAAAACTAACATGCATGTTGGGAAGTGGAAACATCTGGCTTGTGGGGGTTGGTCGCGTGCCTGGGTTGCTCGAGTATCCCACACCAACAGACATGGAGCTTGTTTTGTCAAAGCTTTGTGGTACAGGTCAGAGTGACGCTGTGTGTGAACGCGAAACAGACCTTGCAGACAAAGGTCCCTGCCCTTGTATGTGTGTATGAGAGGTACACATCCCCTATACTGTCTGTCTGCACAGGACGGGGAGATTGTAGGGTGGATGTACACTTCCCTTCAGCCCCCATGACCAGACGGTTTAGGGAGGGTTGTATATCAAATGCTTAGAGTGCGCCTGGTTAGTTTGGTTGAGTGCAAGGAAGGGAGGTGTTTTGTGACAAGATTGTGTGTGTGAGTGATTGCCTGAATGATTGGGAAGAAGTCTGGGGGGGGCGATTTGATGTAGCTCGACCAGGCAAGTGAGTCACGGAGCAGGAACCAAACTGGCTCAGGTAGGAACAAAAGAAAAAGACGCTCTTTTTGTTCTTGGTTACAACAAACCATATTGCCTGGTTCTGCGACGTTGGACCAGCCAATGGCAGGCAGTACTGGTCCGGCAAATGTTCTGCCTGGGGTGGGGGCATGGTAGGGTATTGTCAATCAGTGGTACGCAGCAATGCATGACTACCCAAGGCCAGGGGCTGGCGGCTGCACCGTCCCATGTCACCCAGTGGCGGCGAGCCACGCTCCGGCCGCCTGGTTCCGTGCAGCGCGATCCTCCCCGGGGCATGAATCCCTGCTCGGGCGGCCAGGGACCCCTGCTGCATGCCCGCTTCCCGGGCACCGTCCCATATCACCCGGAGCCAGAGATCCGGACCCGGCCTGCCCGGTTCCGTGGAGGGTGATATCAAACAAACATGGTAAGGAAATGATATTTTTGCTCTTAGTTAAAATGTAGAGGTCCATTTTAGGACTATACCACCGCATCCTATTTTAGCAAGTCGTGCTATAAGCACCTTGTGCGACACCACATCAGAGTGGGTGAATAGATGCAGGATAATTTTGGTGCCATAATATTATGATCTGCTATATATGTCATGATAAATCAGTATAGATGTGTTGACAGATTCAGCTCTGTGAAGAGGTCTAAACCCAGTCTGTAATAAGCCCAAAATATCATTATTGTCCATGAAGTTCTGCAGTTAACTTGTCACCTTTCTTTCAACTAGTTTGGCCATGGATGGTAGATAAGAGATTGGTGGCACATTAGAAGGAGTGAAATGGTCAGCTATAGGTTGTTTTAAAGGTGGACTAACCAAATATGCTTTTAGGCTAATTGTCTGGGACCCTGAAATGAGAAAGTCATTTAATATTCTGAGCATAGATTTTGCGGTGAAATTGATAAAGGCAAGACTTTTTACTGTGAAGGGGTGATAGAGTTAGATGTTCTGTGGGTAGGTAATTGAATTACAATTTCTAAGTGGTCGGACCAAATGATGTCCTTCCTTGTCCGCTGGCTTACTAGTCTCTTGATGTAGTTGCAGATGAGATAACCCTTCAGAAGAGTTTTTGAGGGAAAGAAGTCCTAAGCAGCCACATGTAAATTAAAACCTTGCAAAGCTTTGATGTTTTCATACGGTCAGAAGTTCTATCACTAGGTTTGTAGGTAGGCCAGCATTTCCGGAATTTTATCAGTGTTGTCTGCAGACCAAAGAGATAAAGTAGTACATATAGAGAACTAGAGAACAAGTAACAAGAGCAAAGTAACACCTCACCTCTGTGCACCTGTTTGCAAGTAAGAATGGAAGGCAATACAAGGGTCTATTAACAGTGATCATTTATTGATTAATCCGATCTAAATCAGGAAGGATTGGAGTACATTTTATTCTTAACTATGGCTCCCTTAAAACATGTGATGCCCAGCATCTGCGAATCAGTGAATTCTGCTACGTTGGAACAGTATTTGACTTCAGAGCGTGAAGTGAGCAGAGCAACGGGTGCTGTTTTGTTATAATGAGGCAAAGGGGTTTCTTACGTAATGATGGCAGATTTGATAGTAGAAAATCAAATTCACAGGCGTTTGCTTTCCCTGCACTGGGACAATAGATATGTTAAGAGGAATATACTGCTAGATTGTCCCCAATGAAAGACACTCTTCTCTGTGCCCATATATATTTAGCTTGAATTCATAGTCTCCTTGGTTTAAATAGTCTGAATCTTTTTTTCTCCTTTAGAAATATTAAATAATGTCTTGTAACATTTTCACCTTATTGGACAAGAGTGCCTGAACGTCCACTCATGTTGTGAGTCTTGCACCTGGCACATAATAAACAGTGGGAATATCTAGAAGCCAATATAGTTCAAAAACCCTTGAATAGGGGGTTGCTCAGACTACTTAAATTAATAAGACTATGATTTCCCATTTAAAACTGTTGGACCAAACATTTCAGGAGCTGAAGAGTCTGGTAATTGCGCAGAGCTTTGGAAATAGTGGTAGTTGGTGTGTCCACGGAAGGATGGATCTGTCAGTGGAGTTCAACACTGTTTCTTCTGGAATACCTCCTGGAATGCCTCAATCAGATTAGCATCTGAAATAAAGCTCTGTACTGGATTTGATCTTAACTGGAATCGAGTTTAAATCCTGGCAATACCCTATAAAAATCTTCATCTCAGCCTTTGTCCTCAGGGTTGTGCTATCTCTCTCCTACGCTTTAATCTCTACATTGCACCTCTGGCACATCTGATTATGTCTTACCATTACTATGTTTTAGATGCATCAAATTCACCCAGAGTCTACTCCTTGTGGATGGTCAGCTGGGATTTGCAGCTGCCAATTGTAAAGCCTGCATGGTGGCAGTGGCCATTTCCTAGTGCTATAACCCATTAAGAATGACAGTAAAACCAGCTATTGTGGTACCGCGGAGCCAGGCTAATACCATGGCCCCAGTTGCCTAGCTGCATTGAATGGAACCTGTCCACAAGCAAGTCTGAGGTAAAAACCCTGGCCAAAGAAACATATTTTTTCTCCTACGCTAGCATATTAACGTTATCCATTTTTTTACATTCCATCCTAATTAATGGCTTTATTTATGAGCGCCTAACATCTGTCCCTTATGCAAATGTCTAAGCTCATGCTTCAGGGACTCGGGAATGTGGTCAGTTGCATAATGAAACTCAAAAACCGTGGTCGCAGCTCTCCAGCCATATGGGCACTTAATTTGCTGCCAGTTTATGTTATGTTACATTTTGTTACGCTATGCCCAGGTTCATAAAGCCTTACATAAAGCCTTACACTATGCAATGACATGTATTACTTAGAAATACGTTATGCGTGCACAGCCTGGCCCAGACTCAATGATCTAATGGATCCCCCTTTGAAAGAATATTCATTTTTAAAATGGCCACTCTCAGAGCGTGATCATACACTGTATGACCTGCAAAAATGTGGAACAGCCTTTTGTCCAAAATACAAACCATCAACATTTGTTACCTTTCAGAAAATAAATCAAAACATTTATTTCCCCCTCCTCGGCTCAGTTCTTGATGTGAACATGTGTAAACATCACTGCACTCAGAGTCAAGACAACTCGTTAGTGGGCTTTATACATTTACCTAAATAGAAATAGAAAGATGAATCAATCAAGGGGTCACATGTGAGTCTGTATTTTGTGGCCCACAATTCATAGATGGCCAGGCCTTCAGTGGGCAGGGTTCTCTGATGGCGGTGATGTGCTTTGCTCTAATACTCTGATTACGTACAAATCCTGATACACACCCAGAATGCCCTGATTGGAGCAAACTTAGAAGATCAAACTCCAGGCCACTGGGTACATTCGTAGGAACAGTGGTAGAGATAGAGTGAGAAGGATATGCAACTTCCTTTTTTAGCAAGTAGTAGGCTGACCTCCTCCACCTCATCTTCCTCAACCAATACCTTTCACCACACAGCCTAATTCTGTGGTACACAAAATCCCACCAGCTACCTTACAAGCAATACAAGAGGCTGTTGATCCATATCTTTCGAAAACAACAGTCCACTGTATATAATGCAACACAGCACTCTGATGGGGGAAGCAATATTAAAGTGCTATTGAAGCTGTTATCAACGAGCATGAGAAACACTGCCCCCTACCATAGAAGTAACAAATGTGCAACATCTTCCCCTGTCCACCTGCCTCTCCATATTAGGGTGTGGTGCCTCTTCGCTCATTTTCCTCCCCACCTTACGTTCTAACCTATCCTGCAAAAAAAGAAAAATACATCAAAAAACAACAAAAGAAAGGTTTCTTAGGAACCACCTTTCACAGTTAAAAAATAGAATAAAAAAAAAGAAATCTTATAGACTCCATCTACTTTACATTTCTCAGTAAAGTAAATAGACTCAATAAGATAGACTCAATAAGAGTTTCCAACAGTGCTCCCCCACCCACTCCATAATCAACCCCAGTGCTCCCCCACCCACTCCATAATCAACCCCAGGGTTCCCCCACCCACTCCATAATCAACCCCAGGGCTCCCCCACCCACTCTGAAAACAACCCCAGGGCCCCCCCACCCACTACAGAAATAAACCCAGGGCTCCCCCAACCCATTTCAAAGTAAACCCCAAGGCCCCACACTCACTCCAAAAACAACCCCCAAACACGCACACCCACTCCAAAAACCACCCCATAGCTCCCCAACCCACGTCAAAATCAACACATGGGCCCCCACCTGCTCCATAAACCACCCCAGGGACTCCTCCTTACCTCTGTCCCGGTTCTGCTCCATTCCACCAACAGGAATCACTAGATTCAAACACCCTGGAAGCACGCTCTCTGGAAAAGGACAGAGAGCGTGCTTCCAGGATGTTTATTTCCTGGGCCGGCCATGCCTGCTGACCCTAAACCTGGCCCTGTGACACTAGGCATGTGGGTGGGGGGCCATGTTTGGATGGGATATGCACAAATGCTCTGATTACTTACTAGTAATCTTCATTACTCCTAGTCCTACTCTTCCTCGTCACCGTACTTACCTCATGAGGCACCTGCCCCATAACCATGTCACTCAGTTTTCTATTACCAAGCCGTAGCATGGTACCTTACCCGCAGGGAGGGTGAGGAGGGTCATCAGTACTGTGACGAGGAAGAGTAGGACTAGGAGTAATGAGGATTACCATTAAGTAATCAGAGCATTACCTCCACGTCCACTCTTCCTCGTCCCAGTACTTACCTCATGAGGCATACCATAGCAGCAACGGGTGAAAAGGTCCAAATGAGACATAGAGCCAAAAACAGTGCAGAAAACAAACACCTTTAATAACTCAAAAGTCACATCCCCACTGACAAAACCCCAACCCCGAAGGAACCCTCCCCCGAGTGGGAGACATTCAACCGATGGTGGTTGACGAAAGTGCTTTGATCAGCCCAGGTGGCAGCCCTACAAATCTCTTGTAGAGAAACCCCCCTTGCATCAGCCCAGGAAGCTGCAAAAAACCCTGGTGTACCATCCCTGAAAATGCGAGGGCACAGGGAGCCCAGCCGCCACATAAGCCATGGAGACAACAACCCTAATCCAACGGCTGCGTAAGAGGGCAGTCTGCGCCAAATACTCCAACACCGCCTGCTGTGGATCAATGGCATGCCAAGCCACCTCCTCAGGCGTTTGTGGATTCTGAAAAAATGTAGGGAGAACCAGATCCAGAGAGGTGTGAAACCGAGACACAACTTTAGGAAGGAACTATGGATCCCACCTCAATACCACAGAGTCCGGCAGCACCCTCAGGAAAGGTGGGTGACACAATAGAGCCCCAACCTCCCCCAGCCTACGGGCAGAAGTGATAGCAATACGAAAGGCAGTCTTCTGCGTAAGATGCTTTATGTCAATCTCAGAAATGGGCTCAAAGGGTGGACACTGAAGGAATTGTAAGACAAGAGTGAGGTCCCAAGGGGGAAGCCCCTTATAAGCACAGGGCTGGGAAGAAGAAAAACCCCAGAACAACTTCCCCACTAACACCTCCCCATCCAGGTGGCCATCAGAGACCCCCAAGAGGAACTTAATGGAAGACCATTGAGAACGCAGCGTGGAGACCGCCAAGCCTTTGTCAAAACCCTCCTGGAGGAATTGGAGAATAACAGGTAAACCAGCACACAGGGGAGGGATCCCAGACCACCCACACCAGTCCCGGAAATAGCACCAATGCATGCCATATGCCTTCAGAGTACAGGGTCTATGAGCATTCATTATAGACTCGGCCACAGGACCTGAAAACCCCTGAGACATCAACCTAGACCGCGCAATAGCCACACTGCCTATTGAATCCGGCAGACTTTCAACCGCAGACCCCCCTGAAGGGGACAAAGCCACTTTGGAAACAATAAAGGTTCCAGGGACTGAAGCTCCAACAGAGAGGGGAACCAACACCGGTGGGGCCAGAACGGAGCTATCAACAACACAGTCACCCTTGACACTCTGATGTGCTGAACCACCCGGGGCAGAAGGGGAAGAGGTGAAAAAGCATAAAGGAGATCCTGAGGCCACTGCACCAAGAGGGCGTCCAACCCCCAAACACCCTCGGCCTGAAACCGAGAGCAGAAGAGGAAAACCTTTGCCAAGGCTGGAGACGTGAATAGATCTAGAACGGGGGTCCTGAATCTGACACAGCTCTCCACAAAGACCCGTCCGACAGAACCAGATCTGCAGAGGAGGGAAACCGGTGGCTGAGAAGATCCGCTCGGACATTGTCCACCCCCCTGACATGTAGGCCACCAGGGACACCAGATGCGATTCCCCCCAAGAACCTATCTGAGCCGCTAGAGCATTCAAGGAGCGACCAGAACCTCCTTGGTGGTTGACATATACCAAAACCGCCCGGCCTTCCAGAAACACCTTGAAGTACACCAGAGCCTGGAGAATGGCACACAACTCTCGCCAATTGGATGAACGACGGCTCTCCTCTGGATCCCACAACCCTTGAGCTGAGAGGACCCCCAATGTTGCCCCCAACCCCTTCTGCTGGCGTCGGAAATAAGAGTGGTCACAGGAGGAAGGTCTAGGGACACCCCAGCCATGAGATTCGGAACCCACAACCACCACGGCAGGGAAACCTGCAGCGCAGGGGACACCAGAATCAAAGCCTCATAAGCTTGAGATGTCGGTAGAAAGTGGGAGAGAAGATAAGACACCAGAGGATATAAATGAAGACGGGCCCAAGGAACCAGAAACATGCAAGATGCCATATATCCATGCAACTTGAGCAACAGGCGAGTCAAGACACACTACCGCCTGAGAACCCTGTCCAGAACAGCCAGCAAGCGATGGACCCTCTCCTGGGACAAGAACACCCTTCCCATCCTGGTGCAAATCTGTGCCCGATGAAAACTAGATCCTAAGAAGGCCCCAGCTGAGACTTCTGCCAGTTCACCAGGAATCCCCAGTCCTGCAATGCCTGGCAGACTAATTGGGGATGAGTCAGGACAGTCTGCCGGCAGGACGCCTTGATCAACCAATCATCCTGGTAGAGAAATATCTGAATGCCCCGCAGATGCAAATGCGTCACCAGGGGAGCCACCAGCGTCGTGAACACTCTGGGGGCAGATCGCAACCCATACGGGAGCACTCTGAACTGAAAATGTCAGGATCCCACTGTAAAACGGAAGAACTTCATGTGCCAGGGCCAGAGATCCACATGGTAATAAGCATCCTGGAGATCCAGAGATCCAGAGATGCCATCCAATCCCCCCTGTACAACATTGGAGTAATGTTGTGCAAAGTCTCCATTTTGAAGTGTTCCTTCTGAAGGAAGCAGTTCAGGGCCTTAAGGTCCAGAATTAGGCGATACTTCCCTGAAGGTTTGGGGACCAGGAACACCCACGAGTGGAATCCCTGACACCGAACAGGGAGAGGAACGGGCATGATGGCCGCCTTCAACAACAAATTGGAGAGAGCGGTTTCTATAGCCAAACTCTTGGTCCGTGACCTGTGAACCACAGTCTGAACCATGCAACCCTGGACCGGTGGAGATAGCAAATTTACTTGATAACCCCTCCGAACTGTGTCCAGAACCCAGGAATCCGACCACCATCGTTCCCATGCTGGAAAAACGGCTGGAGCCGCCCGCCTACCGGCATGTCCAAACCGTCAGGACTTTGGTACCAGACCAGGATGCGAGGAGCGTGGAGGAACCCGACCCTCCCCTTGCTTTTTGAAAATAATGAGATGAGGAGCCAGGGAAAGACCTACCGGTCACCGAACCAGCACTAGAGGGAGACTTCTTGGCTGTTGAAGCAGGCTTCCTTCGCAATTTTTCAGCATAGCACGTTTCTCAGATACCAAGGGTAACCTTATCCTAGGGGTATGACTAAACTGGTGAATAGCAGGGTCAGCCCCCTTCACTGGTACCAGGGGCTCTGAAAACCCCATGCAGTCCACAACTTGAGCAAGGTCCTCCTCCACTCCCTCCCTGTCCAGATATTACCCTTCTGCATCAGCCGATGAGGAACAGGAAGAAGCAGAGGACTCAGTACCAGAAGAAGAGGATGAAGATGAAGACAGACGCTAGCGCTTGCGTCCATGGGCATGGATGCGACTCCCTCCATGATGTTTGAGCAGTTTTCTTAACTTCTTTCCGGTCAGGGAAAAACATTTAGCCTTCTTCTTTCTTCTATTGTACAACTCAGGTGAAGATGAAGATGAAGATGAAGAAGAAGACATGACCAGATGCCTGCACTTTGCAGAATGTTTACCCATGGCGAGTCTTCCCAGAAACAGCGATCAATGGATACCTGTTTCACCACTACATTCCTCTGTACAATGGACCAAGGCCTCACAGACAACAAAATGCTAACTTGCCACTCCCACATTTAAAAAGAGGGCAGTAAAACATCAACGAAACGAAAAACAATTCCCATGGTAACACTGCTCCGTAGCACCAGAGCAGGAGCCCACCCGCCTCTGGATCATATCAGGAGGAATTTACAAAAGGGAGCCGGTAAGCCGCGCCCAGCTGTCTTGGAACGCATGGCCACACCAGCAGGAGAATAATTCACCCAACTCCTTACCTCAACCCTGGTCCTCATCTGGGATCCAAGGACCCAGGCCGTGATGCCCTGCGCCGGCCACAGCCCTGCAGAAACTGGGCAAGGCAATCCTGATCAACCGTGGCCCCGAGGCCCGTAGAGAGCCCAGGAGCATTGCCGCACCTGAGGGAGCCCAAATCCCTGCCCCACAGCCCCACCAGGGTGCCAGCAATCGTTGTTCCCCGGCGCTCCACGCCTGGAAATGTCAAACCTGCCAGAGGCAGGAAAAATTCCACTGAGTGACGTGGTTATGGGGCAGGAGTTATAGGGACTAAAAGAAATAAAAGAAGGTCCTGTGTCGGAGGCAGGGGCCTCATGAGGAAAGTATTTGGACGAGGAAGAGTGGACGTGGAGGAAATGTGCATATCCCATCCCACGCTGGGTTTTTCTTTCCATTTTTTTATTTCCCGAGGTGTAATTTTCACACTCAGGCCACGCCCCATTTTGAAAACCAATGCATTAGAGAATTGTGCAGTTGCAGCACGGCAAACGTACAAGAGTTTTATTAGGGAATTTTAAAAAGTAACTCTCGACCAATCTACTTTACATCTGTGTAACTGTAACAAGAATTGCATTCGTTTGAAACAGACAAAAAGAAGTAAAAGCCCTGTTTTTCTCTATTGCTTCCTGTTCAAGTTAATTCAGCACGGTGTCATATTTAACCCATTGATTATTTGGCTTCTGAAGGACAAAGACCCGTACCCTTATAAGCATATCCCCATCAAGAGAGTGCGCGAGGGAGCAGAAGGGGTTAAGGAAAATCAACCCTTACAAGTAAAAACAGCTCAGTACGTGTTTGTTCATTGCTCCACAGGGCATAGCAGATGTTATGTCTGGTAGTAAGAAGGGCCCAGGAGGTGTGAGCTGTCAGTCACCGTTTTTTTGCCTTCAAACTACAGTCTGTGCTATAGATATGAAGCACGACTGAAACAATCTGGCTCAGCTGGGGCGTGTGAGGTATCAATAAGCCGTGGCAGAAGTGTCAAGAGCTTTGCTACAATCAGCTTATACCGCTGACCAGCTGCCTGCCAAGTGAACAGGCGAGCTGCCAGCATAATGCCACGGCGTTCTACTCGGTCGGGTGCTCGGTGCAACAATCAATAGAGCCTGGAAACGGCACGGCGGCTTTGCTAGGAACTCACCTCACGCAGCTTATTCCGCTTTCATTTGGAAACATGTACAAAACGCAAATGCAAATAGCTCGGTCAAGCACAATGCACAGAGGGACAAAAGAAGCAGAACGACTGCGGCAGCAAGTCAGTCTGAAGAAATGGGCACAGCTGCAATGCCTGCGTGGTGTGTCCGGGAAAGAACATGCCACTAAGTCCCCCATTATTCCCAGTTTTACTATCAAATTAATGGTATCTACAACACTAACACTAACTGCATACCTTGGCATTATTTATTCTGGGAAGTTCACCTCAAGTTCAGGGCTACTGAGCAAAGCATTATGTGTGCGCACATTATCCAAAATGCATGCTTTTGCTCCAGAAAACCGTCTTTGTCTCATAGGGCAATGCTATTTCATATATAGCTGCATATTGTATACATAGCTTAAGCAACACTAGACAGGCAGTTCTCAAATATATAGAAAACTACATACACATTTCACCCTCATTAGGTATCATAAGTATGGTATCGCATTTGAGCTAATTTGCATACCCACAATGCATTGCTCAGTGCCTCTGAACTAGATTTGAACTTCCAGGGATGGCTATGTGCTGGCTATTACAGATGGCACAACAATCACTACAACTCTCGTGAGGCAGTGTAGGGGATCTTTATTTAATCTTTAATGGGTCAAAAGGCTGTTCCTCTCTCTATAGCCTTGTAACGAAGCTTACTTGTTCTCACAATTATTCCTTAATATCATCTGCGTATGCTCCCACAGGGACTTCCTAACTGCCCCTACTCCTTCCAATGGTTAGTGTCCAAGAGGGATAGGGACTGTGCCTTACAGACACCCAGTTGTAATTGGTCAGACTAACTTCCTACTTTTCCTCTCCTGCCTTCTTGCTACACACTCTGTAAATCTCCATCTCCCTCGTTCTTTCCCTCCCTCTCTTCTGTCCCTCTGATGTCAATCAACCTTTCTAGAACGTACCTCTACCCTTAGAGGTTACTCCTCCCTCTGGCTCCACCGTACTACTTCCTCCTTCCCACTATTATTACTCCATCTTCCACACTACCGCCCCCCCTCCACACTACTACTCCCTCCCCCACACTACCAGTACTCCCTCATCCACACTACCTCCTCCTCCTTCACGCTACTACTCCCTCCTCAAACGACTCCTCCATCCCCCACATTACAACACCTTCTGCTGCCTCCGTCCCCTACTTCGCAAACACCCTCCTTTCACTCAGTACCACGTAACGTGGCATAGTCACTCCTTCCATTTAGCTATTCTATACACAATTGCCACACTAACATGCACATTCACACAGCAATACCACTTCCACTCAATAACGAAAACCTCACCTTTCCCAGATGTCAACTCCACACTCTGATGCTCCCTCCTCCCTGCTGCGGGTCTTCTGGTACTCCACCTCGAACCCCTATGGCCTCACCCGAATAACCCTCCATTCCTGCTTTCTGTGGTCCCATTTTATAGCACACACCTTCTGGGGATGTGCTCCCTTTTTCTGGCCAATCTGGCCCTGTCTTCCCCACTTGCAATAGTTTAAATGGGAAAAATATTTTAATACAAGGGATAAGCCCCACCCACTTCTTGTCCCGGTCTCCGCCATGGAACAACCTCAATCACAACGCAGGAAGGGCAATGTTCAGCTTTTGGGTTCCAGGTGATGGTTTCTAAGGTACAGCCTATGGGGAGGCGAGAGTGTAGTGGTCTGTGGGGGGAGTGTTCTTCTTGCATGGGCTTGGTGGTGCTTCCTGGTGATTTAGGTTTTTCTAGGACAGCACATGCAAAGATGGATGGGTTACATAGAAGACTGTTTTACCCTTTGTAAGTAGAGCAAACACGTTTGCATGGGCCTTCACCCCACTAGATGCAATAGACTTTGGGCCTCATTACACGGTAGGCGGTAAGGGTTTAGCAGTACCGGGATTTTACCGGTACCAGTAAATCCTTACCGCCTTACTACGAGGTCCCTTTGCGGGTTGGGGAATTTAACGCCTGCTTTTTGCAGGAGTTAAAAACCAACCCGCAAAGGGACCAGTGGAGCTAATTACGGTACCGCAATTTGTAGTACCGTAATTAGCGCCTTCCCCATTCCCATTGAGCCCTATGGGGCAAAAATGGGAATGGGGAAGGGCAATGGTGGAAGGGGGAATTACCCCCCGCCAACCTTGGAATGGGGCGGTAATTCCCCTTTCCACCAAGGCGGTGCCGGTATTTTACCGGCATGAACCATGGCTCTAATAGCGCCATGGTTCTCCGACTACCGTGTAATGAGGCCCTTTGTATGGAGCAAACATTAGGCATTTGTTAAGGGCTGCATAGCCAAACTGCTTATATTTGTAACTCTAAACTGGAGGCAAACTTCCACGGATAGGCACTATGAGATGTGTGGCATGCGAACTGAAATGACCTATTCTACTATCCAATGATTGGATCATGAGCTACTATCATCCTGCATTTGTATCGATGAGAGAGGGGTGATAATGACACACGTGAGAATAACTGGCATTTTGCTATTATTATATAAAGACAACAAAGCCTCCGTGAGATGAAATCTAAGTGGTGACCTAACAGATTTATCTGAAGTGGGGAAAGTTGTCCGACAAGCGACACCAACACTTTTTGCCTTTTTATAAATGGTATAATTAACAACAAATTAACAACATTCTATCAACCCTATATGACGCCCCTTCCGTATGTTCAGACAAACTGTAACAATATATTGAGAGTTCACGCTAACATAGTGAGTCCCCATTCCCCATTAAGATGGACCACAATAAACATTTTATTCGTGGTTCAGCTATCAGTATCTATGACTAATATAGTGCCACGTAGATCCCTCCCCTGTGCTAACAAAGAGCCAATAACGAGGCCGTGCTATAGAGAGAATATTTATTCAAAGTATATGTTCAATTTATTTTTTTATTTTTTATTGCAACATTTGATTTATTACAAATCTTTTTGCAATTACAGCCATCAATTCACTAATTCATTTAATATTTTAACAACACCCCAAAGGCAAATGGTAACATTAAACTCCTTTTGAACACATAAAACAATTCGGGCCTCATTCCGAGTACGGCGCTAACCAATGGCGCTATTAACGCCTTGGTTGACGCCGTACCCGGACCGGCAGCGCCTTGGTGGATGGCGGAATTACCGCCCCATTCCAAGGTTGGCGGGGCGGTAATTCCCCAATCCCCATTTACCCTTCCCCATTCCCATTCTTGCCCCATAGGGCATAATGGGAGTGGGGAAGGCGTTAATTACGCCACCGTAAATTACGGTGGCGTAATTAACATCAAGGTCCCTTAGCGCCATGGTTTTTAACACCTGCTAAAAGCAGGTGTTAAAACCTCCATGGCACAAAGGGAACTCGGAGTATGGCGGTAAGGGATTACCGCCACCGCTCTCGTTAGCGGTGGCCGCTATCCCTTACCGCCATACTCGGAATGAGGCCCATCATCACTTACTTTCATCATCACATTTATCTTTGTTTTAAAAATAGCATCTAGCAACAAAGCCGAGACTAAAACCAGGGAGATGGTTCCCCCCCTAATTAATAGCAACCACCATTCTTCTGAAGATAAAGGGCCTCATTACGACCCAGGCGGTAAGTTACCGCCTGGGCCGTGACTTTACCACCATGGCGTAAACTACGTTTACGCCATGGTGGTTGGCGGACTTACCGTCCCATTCCGACCTTGGCGGGGCGGTAAGTCCCCAATCCCCATAGGGCATAATGGGAGTGGGGAAGGCGTTAATTACGCCACCGTAAATTACGGTGGCGTAATTAACTCCATGGTCCCTTAGCGCCATGGATTTTAACACCTGCTAAAAGCAGGTGTTAAAAGCACCATGGCGCTAGGGGACCTCGTAATCAGGCGGTAAGGGTCGGCGCTGTTAACGCTGCTGTAAACCCCTTACCGCCTGGGTCGTAATGGGGCCCAAAGTACTCTGTGCCTCTATAATAATACCGGCATATATAATAAAAGATTTGAAATAAGTAGTTCTCAATTGCGTCCACACTGGACAGAACAGTAGTAGATGCTTTAAAGTTCCCCCCGCCTCCTAGCTTTTGCAATGATCGCAATTAACCTTTTGTAGGTCTTGGCTTCTTTCTCAGTGACAATATCTCTGCTGTTGGCATTAAACTCAATCGAATCTTCATAAATTGTGATCTGAAATAGCAGTTGGGGAATTTAGGTAGGTATTTTGGCAGACAGCCAAACTCCCTCACTCATGTCTCAGGTGGTAGAAAACTGTGTACTTGTTGGCTTCCTCAGACATGAGGATCCAATCTGCCCTCCAGATGCTTATTTTACCCCTGCCCAGATTTTCCTTAAATTCCTCCTCTGAAGAGCCAACTCTGTCAAGCAGATCCATTCACCTTTTCACCGATAGTTGTAGCACACGCTCCCTTTATCTGAAAATTTCCTTTTTAAATCATAAAAATCAGCAGGGATTCCTCCAAAATACATTTCCTATACAGAGACAGTGCAGCCCAATCAACTCTGGCCTTCAGCAAGATTAACCCGAACTCTCGACGAATAATCTGGATTGGTATTGCCGTGGGGAATAGCAGGACCCGATTCCAAAACACGCCTCCAACCTCGCCCATAGCAAATCCAGAATAAAAAATAGCATCTGCACTGTAAGTCAAAGTGGCTGTCATTTTAAGTAAATCATTGCCTTCAAGGGTTACATACACCACCTTATCTGTGGCACAAAACAAAGCTTCAATACAAAATGCAGTTTTTCCTTTTTGCAATAAACAGGTATATTTGATAAGATCTTAGATTTAAAACACATAGGCAGTTCTGGTTTTCACAAAAATATAAATTACACATGCAGTCCTTTGCACTTATCAATTCCCTGCAACCTTTAAAAAACAAGAAGTTTTGAAATCACACAGACTTGAAAATACTTTTGATTGACAGAACCTTTCTTTCTTCTCTCAAAAACAATACAAAATCGTTCTGTTATCATGGTTAAGTACTCACTCTCAGAAAAGCGTTTGGACCTCATTACAAGTTTGGAGGTATTTTGGAGGTAAATCCTCCAACATACCAACAGACGGATTTACAGTTAGCAGAAATTGGTCCCGTGGATTAAGAACAGGATTACAAGTGGGGGTAGGCAGTGTAAAACCCAATTTTCTGGAGTCCATAGGACTACATTGGGGATTTTTGGTAGGATTTCCACCAATGGAATTACGAGTGATAATTCCGCCTGTTTTCTGGGAGGAAAAGTGGAGGATTCACCTCCAGCATCATGCTGGAGGTACATTCTCCATTTCTCCTAAACAAAATCAGCAGAATTACCACTCGTAAATTCCACAGTTTGTAATTCTGTCAAAATTTGTAATTTGGCAGTGTGGGAAAAACGGAAGTAATGGAATTACCTTAACTTTTCTCCTGCACCACCAATCTCATAATGAGGACCCCTGGTTTGACTTTGCAAAGCACTTCTCTCCCAAGCACGAAAACCCAGGCATCAGTTATATGCAGCACTCGCTGTTTACAGGCCAGGTCTAGGGAGCAGGGACAGCTTAGGAATTTTGTTTTGGGCCACGGAAGCCCCTTGGTTTAAAGGCAAGGTTGGAGAAGTGATGACAAATAGGAATTTCATTTTGGGACTTTAAAGAAGTATGTGGTTGACAGGGAAATTAAATGAACCCCAATTACATGAAGTGATTTCAATTTATCTTCCCGCTAGGAAAGAGGACAGAGGTTTTGAACTCCTCCGAGCTCCATCGTGCATAAATCTATTTGGGAATTAATTAAATTAATATTCAGTCAAATATACTAAGGGTCCGCACAATTACCCCTCCCCCGGCCACTATTAAGGGAAGATATTAAGGCAGGCAGATCCACCACACATTTGGTGACATCTGGATGAATCTACTTTCATTGGAAACCACTGTTTTTGGGAACTCGGGAAAGATGGCAGGACTCTTTGGGACAGCACAGGGTCTGGTCAAACGCTTCAGTCAAAGATAGCCACCAGCACACTTCCCTCATTTGGCTCTCCCTAATCAAAGCCCCTGTCAGCTCTTAGGTTTTCCCAGCATCTGTCTCCCATGCAAGGTTGTATCCATGCATTTTAAGTCCTGTCCGGCCCAGTAAGGCCCAGTAAGATCAGGCAGCTATCTCACGATTCAACGAGATGGATTATAGGCATGTCTCCTTCAAGATGTTAGCAGCTCTCCCTCAACAATGGTTTTTAGGCAAGTTCTGTCCTAGATGGTGTTTGGCAGGTTTTTTATCTGTCTGTTATTCACAGAGCAAGGGTGTTTTACTCTATGAGCTATACCTCCAATTATTAAAATTAGAAGGTACCAGTTTATTGGTTCTAACTTATTCATTGGAGGATTATCATCTTTTCCTCCTCACAAGATCCAATCCCTCTTTTTACATGTCAGCTTTTGCTCTCAAAAAGTCCCTACATGGCAAAAACGAGTAATTTACCAATAAGTGCCAGAAAATATAGATACTAATGTTCCCCTAATCAAAACGGATATATGGAACTTACTTTCATTTCAGCAGGTTATTGCACATGCCCGCTATGGTTTTTCACCCTAAATGCAAAAATTAACATAGATGGAAATGTGAAATTTTCAAACCAGATATCTAATTTAATAGGTCCTCAGCTCCCCAACATTTGGATTCAGGACATTTATGGGGAAAGCTAGAAACACCTTTTCATTGTAACTGAAATCCCCCAAATCACATTTGAATAAAAGTCATATCAACATCACCGCCTTGAAATCAGCCTTAAAATGACATCTGCCAGACCCTGTAAGTATCATGGTTCCAAGCTTACTGAGTAAATTGGCATTTCTAGTGTAGGTCTATGGCCACATCATTAACATAGATATGTTGCAGTATAATTTCTTCATTTTAATTTGCAGGGAGTACAAAGCATTTGTTAGTCCCTCGGCCTAATATTGACTTAATGCTGGAGTGAACACATTATCTCGGTGAGAGCTAGTGGGGCTGAAGAGATTCTTATCCTTCAGCATATGGCTCACCTCTGACCTCAGACATCATGAGGCTTTGCTGGCATTTGCCATTTGTCCTTGCAATCTTGAGCCCACTACAGTTCAGATCTATTCTTTGTATTTTTAAGAGCTGCACCCACCCAAGTTGGCTCTGTTGTCAGTCAGCCCATCATACATACCTGATATACTTGAGTGGAATCCTGCTACTCTAGTCTCACAGAGATGTGACTTCCAGATAAAGAGCCAAGCAGATCAGCACAGGGCGAACAGAGTTTTGAAATTCTGCCCAGCAATTACTTTCTTTAGCTCATAAGAGATTTACATGTTGCATTTGCAAGAAAATAGCCTGTTCACTTTGTTACATTTGTTTCTCATGTGAAGCCTTTTATTATCTTTCAATAACTTGCATCTTGCTATCATTGCTCAATGTACTTCTGAATCAGTGTATTTCTTCTTCACACAGCATTGGTTTCTCAATAGAGCAATTGAAAGTGAAACCCTGCTGTTCATGTAGAAGCACACTTTTATTTTATTTTACCTTACCCTATATGCCAGGCACTTCTGCATCAGTGTCTTTCCCTTGCTTTGAACTTCCAATAGTTTTAATTTGGCAGCTGGAATTGATAGGCTGACCATTCCTTTTGTCATTCACAATGTGCGTTTTCCATTTTACAATGTTCCTTGTTTCACTTTCAGCAAAACGCACACGCATTAGAGGCCTATCCCAGCCTTTCTGTTGTGGCATTCTGGGTCGGTCATTGAACCCCAACCCCTCCTGGATCTTTTTTCCATATCACTCATGAGAACGAGCAGGGGAGAGTGGAGTTTTCTTCAGAAGTCAATTTTTCGTTGGAGCACCTCCTGCTCATTTTCCTTCACTAGGGAGTGGGCGTTCTGGCCTCCACTTCCTTGTTTTGGTCATTCCGGGATATCGTCATGGAGCCCCTTCCTTTCTTGGGTCTCCTTTTCCTTGGTCCCTGGGATCCCTCAGGCTGGAAGGGAAGGAGGTTACTTGTCTTTGGATAGGAATAAAAAGAGAGGTTCAGTATTTAATCTAAAACATATTTCACCGGAAAATAGGACACAGAAGTCGAATAAAAAAACATTAAATAGAACGAAATATGACATTGCAGATAAGAGACATCACATTTCCAATCCTTCGAAACAATTCAGATGAATATTAATTAAACTACTCACCTGTTACAAGTTTCCATCCAGGGTTTGCGTACTTGTCTCTCATTCCTCAGACAGTCCCTCAGCTCAAAATTCCTTGGGCTCCTCAATCAGTCGTAAAGCTTGTCTCGGATGACAGCTTTTCAAATGATTGATATGGACCCATTTCTCTTTCGTCTGTTCTCCTTTTGGGATGTGTATCTTGTAGGCAACAGGTTAGATTGTATTTACAATTTCAAAGCTACTACACCAATACAGAAGAAATTTCCGGTCCTTGGTCTGATTCCTCTGAAAATTGTAAAAGTAAACCTGGTCCTCTACCTCGTTCTCCTTCTTTGTTGTCTTTAGATCATAATATGTTTTTATTCCTTCAGCCGTCTTTTCTAAATTGCGCTGAGTATAAGCAAAAGCCTGCTGGAGGTGCTTTCTTACATTTTTAATGTACTCATGAGAGGTGGACGCATTTATCAGTGTCTGCTTCTGAGTTCTATAAAGCAGATGCTGAGGTAATACCATTTTTCGTCTAGTCTTAAGCACAAATGGAGACATTGTAGTTGCAGAATATGGTGTAGACCTAATAGTTAATAAGACGAGCAGTAATCGAATGTCCCAACTGGGTCCAGAGTCTGCCACAAATGTCTTTAAGATGTTCACAATTGTGTTGTTCTATCTCTCTACCCCACGCTTGAGCCTGGGCAGAAGGCAATGTGGACTTTTCTTTTTACCCCAGGAATCTGTCGCATGTTTTCCATAACCAGAATGGTAAAATGACTTCCTTGGTCCGACACAATCCTTTGCGGAAAGCCGAAAAGAGCAAAGATGTGATTCATCATTAGTGCAGCCGCTGTCTCTGCCTTACAATTCAGGGCAGGAAGAAATTCTACCCACTTTGTGAAAAAGCATGTTACAGTCAACGTGTTTCCTCTAGAGGAGCGAATCACTGGCTTAATGAAATCCACCTGTTAATCTGACCAAGGCAGTGTCATTCCCCTTTCTAGTAGGGGAGCTTTTTGTGTGAGTGAACTGGGTTGAAACTGAGCGCACACAAGACACCCCTTTAAATAAAAGTTGCGGTCCTGGCCCATGTGTGGCCAGTAAGCAACCTCATGCAAGATCTCCATTGTAGTATGAAACCCCATATGACCGGCAGTGGCCACATCATGGGTGTGGTTCCACATCAGGCTTTGGAATGAGGTTGGTAGTACCCACTGGTCACATCCCGATAGGGATCTTGTACCAACAATGTGTCTTGAATTAAAAATATATTAGAAAATCTCATCAACACCCAAAGATCATCTTGCATAATCTTTTCTGTGTCTATGAAATTTCCCTGCAGGGCTCTGGTTTTAGTCAACTGGTCAGCCAGGTCATTCCTAGTCTTATCGGGCCCCTCTATTTTGGAATGTCTTCTTATCTTCTTCCAATAAATGGTCATCTCATTAGAGGTCACCAGATCATCAGTTTCCCATGTTTTAGTGGTTTGTGGTTGGCACAAAGCATGCCTCAATTCTTCCAGTTGATCAGGTGTTCCACATACCCATTCCTGACATAAACAGAGTCAGTGATTATGACCAGTACTTTGAGTTGGTGGCGCACTGCAGTGAGGTTGGCTTGAAAAATGGGCAGAAACTCTGCCACCTGACTACTTTGGGATCCTAATGTGTAACCAGCCGAGGGCTCCGGAAAATCATTCCCCCAGGCATTCCCAATGCCAGCTATGATTTCTTTTTTCCCGTTATTACCAACATGATAAGAGCAGCCTTCCAAATAAACCGTGGGTGTCTCCTGACACATGTCTTCTTCATAGACCATGTGCGGGCAAGTTAAATACGCCACTATATTGTTGTTGGTCATTAAACATTTGTCTTTTAGACAGTTTTCTTGAGCACAATAATGCAAGTCTGTCAATCCTTGCACGAGAGGACTCTTCTTGTTTTGGCCATATCTGACCCCAGTAATTCTGGAATTGCTTACTTTGCCACCAGATTCTGTCACTTTGTAAGTATTGCATGGGTTGCTGAGGAGTCTCTACGATGATGGGCTCTGCCTGGATGAATGAGTTTTCCAACACTCACACCATTGCCAGGAGTGCCTTTTCACAGTCATTGAATTTTTCCTCCACAAAGAACAGCATTTTGCTCAAATACGAGATGACTTTGTTGACCTTGTCATGCTTTTGGTGCAATAGCGCTGTTGGCAAGTATCTGAGAACCCTGTCTCCAAGAAGAACTCCTTATTCTTGATTGGGTAAGCCAAACAAGGAGCTTGGAAAAGGCTTCTTTTCAGTTGTTTAGCTGCCTCAGATTGTTCGGGCCTGACTGCCCTTGACTCTAGCCTTTAATAAATGGACCATGGATCTAGTGACTTCTGCGTAGTCTTCAATGAACATTTGACTATAATTAGTGAGTCCAAGAAGGCTTCTTAATTCTTGTAGCATAGTAGGGTCTTTTAATTTCAATAAGTCTTCCACCTGCTTCACCTGGGGTTTGAGACACTCAGTGGTGATTTGGTGCCCTATGTTCACTCGGGTCTTGCACCTCTGCACCTTCTGAAAGGACAGTTTCAATCCGGCTTTCTGTAACTGGGTCAAAATATAGTGGATTTCTGCTATATGTGCCTTCAAAGTTGAGCTCTTGATAAGAAGATCATCTACATAGGCCAGGTTACCCCTTACACCCAAGTCGGGCATGGCCTTATGCAGAAAGATGTTGTACTCATTGCCTGAGTTTATGTATCCAAAGGTGGTTTGGGTCCACGTTATTGCTGCTCGCTGAAGGTAAAGGCAAGCTTGTATTGGTGTTCTCTACCCACCCGTACAGTCCAGTAGCCGTTGGTCAAGTCAATGATTGTGTACACCTTTGACCACTGGATCTGTGCCAGCCTTTGATCAAGGTAGGATGGTGGCTATCTTGACATGTGGACCCATTTATTCAACTCCCTCAGATCTGCACATAGTCTCCATTGGCCATTTGGTTTTAGTATCCCCAGTACTGTGTTGTTAAAAGTACTGTGGATTGGACAAAGTATGTGACGGGATTCTACATGTTTAATAATTTCTGTCAATGACTCCATGGACGCAAGAGGTAACCGGTATTACTTAACAGAAACTGGAACCATCTGTCGGTTTGTGGGTATGGTGGTTGAATGAATAGATGTGAGTCCACAGTCAAATGAGTCCACTGAAAGGATATCCTGGAAGTCCAGGAATACTCATTTCAGCATTTGTTTTTGCGCCTTGGTCTCACAGGCATCAGCAAGATTGGTCCAATCTTCCACCATCTGCTTCAAAACTAGAAAGACCTCAGTCTTGGCAATTTCTGTGGTATCCTCCAGTTGGGTGGAGAGATCTCTTTTTATGGTGTTGACCTAGGCAATAGGTGACAGGGATTTGTGGTAGTTGTTATTGACTCTGAATACTACCTCATGCTTCCTGATGCCAAAGGTCACCTCTTCCACCCCATAAGAGCAAAAAGAGTACACCAAGAAATTCCCCCTCATGCCTGGTAAAAATCTTTTCTGGAGGAATATCGTCACTGTTGTTGAAAAAAGCGTTTGGAATTTGTCTGATGATTTGATTACCTAAATCAACAGAAAATGTTGGGCATTAACCACCATTCCAATCAAAGTGTCTGCGCCCATAGTGATTCTTTGAGGGTTGCTTTTATACACCAATATTTGTACCAATATTCAAATGATGTTGTGTTCTACATCTACTAGCAGTGTTGGATTTAAATAAACACTTTGTTATTGAAGATCGGAGTTCAAATTTGTATAGGAGTCTTGATAATCAGGAGGAGAATAGTGATTTGTTGCACCTGTCCTGGGTGGGTAACCACTTCTTGCACTTGAACTTCGACTGCATAAGGCAGTAACTGAGCTGACCGGAATACTTTTCTTTCCCGGTGTTGTCAATGCCCATGGGTTTACCCGCCCGTCCCAGATGTGACCAGGCTTTATTATTAATTAGGTCCAAATTGATTGTTAATTGGTTGAGAATTTCACTACCTAAATAAAAGGTGGAAGCAACATCTTTCACGACACAACAATTATTTTCTATTCTTTTGTTGCCAATGGACATTTTCAGCCTACACCTCCTAGGGAGAAAATGTTTAGAATTTGGGTTTTTCAGACTTTCCCATTTATCAATCAATTTAATTTGTGGGAATGGTCTGATGCTTTCGGAGTTTCCAGAATAATCCTTCACTGATTAAGCTTTTTCCATTATTCAGACATACTCTGGCAAGCACAGGCTCCTTCCCCTTATTTATTTGAATGGGGAAAAACAACTGTTCACCCTTTTCCTGAATGTCCGTCAGACTTTGAGCTGGTTTTTCATCGTCTTTTGTCATGGGGCTCAATATTTCTTTTGACTTTGGACTGTGTGGAATACCACTTAAAACTGGGAGAAGGGTGGATTTTCAATAATGAAGACAGGTTCCCCTTCACCAGTTTGTTCTCCTACAGAGATGATGTTGATGTCTGGGACCAGATTATTCTTGAAATGAATCTCCACTTTCCCAGAGCTTTGCTCAATCAAATGACAGGTACCATTCAAGCTTAGATAATGCATACTCATTTTTAGTTTGATAGGCCAGTTAGTCTGGGTCCAGAGGACCTGGTTTACACATTCAATCAGAGGTGATACACTCCAAAGGAGATTGTTTCCTAATAAGCAATGTGTGCCCTCTGGAGTCACGATTATCACTGGATGTTTCAACCAATGTCACCCAATTTGTATTTCCACATCCGCAGTCCCTTCAATGGAAATATAATTCCCATTGACATTTTGTTGTCTCGGAAGAAGTATGAGGATCATTTGGTGACCCTTCCCCCTTCCTGAGTTGTGTTCGTCAAATGCCTTTTTGGACAGGAGGGTGGTTTAGGATCCATTATCCACCTGAGCTGATAATTCACACTGACCCTGCACCTTGACTGGTTCATAAAAAAAGGTCCTTCATTTCATCTAAGAGCTTCAGTATAGCTGTAGTGTCTTTTATATATGATTTTATATTCATATATACAAACCAAGAAATGACATTACCCCAGAGTGAAATCTTTATAGTAACCCTAGACATAGAATCACTGTATTCCAAAATACCGCAAGGTGAAACACTTAGGGTCATTGAAAGAGTATTACAAGAGCAGACACCCAGAGTGCAAATTCCTGTTACATGTATAATGCAACTGGCTGAAATAGACCTCACAAAGAATGTATTTCTTCTAGAAGACAGCTACTGTAAGCAAACATCTGGACCAGCGATGGGTGCGAAATTTGCACCCAGCCTTGCAAATTTATATGTAGCCGATTTTGAGGAACTAACTATATATCACAAATAAAATCCATACTTGAATAACATAGAGATTTGGAGGCCCTACATAGATGATGTGCTGATGTTTATTGAGGGTGAAGAGCATCTACTGATGGAATTTATAGGTTGGTTGAACATACAAATCCCCTACCTAAGATTCACACATTAATATAGCAAGAAGGAAGCAACACTTCTAGATCTTAAAATCGTGAGAAATGGGGAATTTCTAGAAACAACAGTATACAAAAAGGCAATGGATAGAAATCCCTTGCTCAAATTTAAAAGCTTTCACCAAAGAACTTTGAAAGAAAATATGCCCTTTGGGCCATTTCTCAGGATCAGAAGAAACTGTACGACCAAAAGGGAATATGATCATCAGGCAAACATATGAACAATAAATGTTGGGAACAGCACTCTAAATGTTCCCCTTTTTGCAATAAAAAAAGAAGAAACATACCAGACTCTTTGGTTAACACTTACATGGAAGACACACAAGAAGGGTGAAAAAAAAATAATTTGACTTCCTACTGTGTGCAATTCTTTTTAGTTGCTACGAATGCAGAGATAGAGGGAAGAGTCAGCCTCTCTTCTATCCCCTAACCTAGGCAGGCGGCACATCAGCACTGACTGGGGAGACTGAATCTCATTTAGGGACAGCTAGTCTCTTTCGTATAGGGATATCTAGCAAGCAATAGGCTACTATAGATATAGAGGTTATTAACAAATAACTCAAGACATTCCTTTCTGTCTGAAAAATCAGTGGGCTTCATCCAGAGATTGATTGCTGCCCTTAGACTTTTGTAGTATTGAAATTTCTTTCTAGCGGTGTGACAAACCGTGAGTCAGTGTATCAATAATAGCACTCAAAAATGAAAATTAGAGAGGAACCAGACTCTGGAGAATCCATCAAGTCTTATACTCAAAAATCGCCTGTTTAAATAGGCAATATGGCAGAGGTGACATATTTGGCATATGCAGAGGAGTTGGTGGAAGGCATCTTATCCAACAAGTGGGCCCACATACTAAAAAGGATGAGTGGAACGAACCAGAAGTCCTCAGAAAAAACTAATCCGTACCGAGCTCCATGGAGCGATGATGACCAAATATTTGAGGTCACACATAGCCCCCAATGGACTCATCATCAAAATTGAACCGCAAATATTTCTGGATCAAATCCAGTTTAGAAAAGACTGGAATTATATTGCCAACAAGTGCACCAGTGACTAGTTAGTACTTATCATCAACACAGCAAAGGCAGTATCCAAAAAAAAATCATGAACAAAATACTACAAAAACAAGACTCTTTGGCTGCAAAAATGACTATTGGGGCATATAGAAAGATCATGGAAGCATTGGGTGCCAATATAAAAGAGTTTAAGGAATTTAACTTAAACAAAAACATAATAAAACTAAAAAAGGACATCACAATGTTTACACATGAAAAGAAATAGCCATATGTAATAGATGCTTATTATGAAGAACATGACCAAAACCAGAATATTGGACAACAGAGAGGGTGTCAACAACAACAAAGAAATAAACCCAGACCCAATAATTTGAGTTTTTCAAGCGGAAGCTCAGACAAAGGGAGAGCAGGTACATCGACAGATGGCCAAAATAACACAAGAACTGGAAGAAGTATACAGTTTGATACCGAGAGCAAGGTAGAAAAGGAAACAACCAGGGCTTTCAGCCACCCAGAGGTCGAGGCAGATCCAGAGGATGGTGGCAAGACTAGTCACCCAGAAGTACACACAACAGAGGCAGGGGATGGTACCAACAAAATGCCCCAGAAGCCAAAGTGTAAGAAACAGAATACAAAATGAACCTGAACAATCTTTGATGGTTAATTTATCAAAACTTGAACTCACCCGAACGCATATGCAAGTCTTACAAAACAGCCTGTCATTTGTCCCCACAATACAACATGATCCATTTCGAACGAGAATTGAAATAACGCAATTAATGAGAAAAATGTGTTTGAAACAATTCTTTTATAATAATACCTCTGAAGGCCAGAGGGATGTCACCAACCGACAAAAGTCCACATTTTACCCTAATCGTGGTACTATATCATCTGAATCGATTACTTTTGAAAAAGCACAACAAAAAAAGCTCTAAGAGATAGAGGCTCAGAATCACATCCCATTCTACAAGTTGACATAGGGCCTCATCACGAGTTTGGCGGTAGCCCTTAAATCTGGCAGTAACGGTGTTACCACCGCATTTAAGGGTCCGCCAAATCACGGCTTTGGCTGATTTCACCCAGCTCTGAGTTGGGGCGAAATCCGCCGAGATTTTGCCGATTTTCGCGAAATTTCCCCATTGAGCCCAATGGGGAATTTCCGAATGGGCCAATGGGGAATGGGCAATACCCGTTCCGCAAAAGCCGTGATCTGGCGCTAATAGCACCAGTGGGTTTGGCGGTAGGGCTAATAACGCCAGCGCTTTTAGTGCGGGCGTTACCGCCCAACTCGTGATGAGGCCCATAGTCTGAGAAAGAAGCACTTAGAGATTTCCCAAAAAACTGTGACATTGTAATAAAATCAGCAGATAAGGGTGGAGCAATGGTTATAATGGACATGAAAGAATACCGCAAAATCGTAGACACACTAGTCAATGAAAGAACAACCTATACGAGACTGGGGAGTGACCCCACCAACAATCTCAGAGAGATCATTGAACGGATAATTGAAACATCATTGGCAAAAGGACATATTGTTACACTCACCTGGTCTCTGCAGAGGCATTGGGGCATGGTTGCAGCCCTCCTGGGGGTGAGGTCACTCGGGTCCAACTTTGTCCTCTGCGCTTATGTGGTGACTGGTGGTAATAGGTGATGCTGCTTGGGACTGCTCCTGCGTGGAGAATAGGGGGCGTGAGTATGCCAGCTTGTGCGCCTGATCCACCTCCAGACCCCTTCTCCCAAACCGTGGTACCCATGGGAAGCGATGACCCTGGAAAGCTCTCCTGTTGATTAGTTTTGGAGTGCACTCCGTCCTGCTGCTTCTGGCAGTGGCGCGTGTATGATCTGGACAGAGTTCCTTCACTGGTCCCTTGCATGTGGCAGTCCAGTCCTGCTGCGACTAAGCCACTATACTTCAGGTAAGTGTTCCTGTTTGCCTTTGTCTTTCCTCATCTGTTTTTGTTGTATTGTAAAGTTTGTTGTCTTGTATTGCTATCCGTTCCACTTTTGATGTTTGCTCTTTTGCTTTCTTCCCTTTCAGGTGATGTTGCCAGTCCAGCGGAAGCTGCAGAGCTTGAGGCGGCAGTCGTAGGGAATGAGGAACGAAGCTGCAGCAGTACATTAGCTGGTAATTTGTTAACTAGGGGGCGCGCTGGGTTCAAATGTGGCACTTCCCTAGGACGGATGTTCTAACCTTGTCTTTCTTCTTCTTCACAGGGTCTGAGTTCGTGGATGCGGAGTGCGGTGCTGCGGCGTCAGGATCAAGATCACTGGATGTCAGGCGATGAGTCTGCAGTTGAAGTGATTAAGCACCAGTTTCCTGGAGGCGAGTATGCAGGAGAATGCTTGGTTTGCAAAAGTAAGTAAACTTGTCCATGCGGCAGTGAGCGTCACGTTGCACACAAGTGCACGGTAACGTGAAGCATCGGCCTTAAGGATGGATCAGCTTATATAGCTGAGCTTCTGAAGACACGACCACCAGGTTCAGCCTGCCTGCCACACCCTGCTACACCCGATGAGTCAGCACATGAAGAGCAGGCCTAGGTAGCCACACCCAATGAGTCAGCACATGAGGATGTTCTCTGGGATAAAGGCTTTCAGCTCCTGGAAAGTTCTTGTAAAATAAAAGCACTCCTGCACTGAAATAAAGTGTTCCTGCTCACATCTCTATATGATCCTGGCGCAAAGGCGCCAGGACTGAGTCCAGCCAGGGCCCCTGTGTTTATAGGTCCCAAAAGAACATAAGTGAGTCAAGTGACCCATTGCCCCATCACTAGATGGTGTGGTTTTTGTGTTCTGGGGCCTGTGGCCATGACAGCACTCCCCCTCAAGGCCACTCTCATGGGTGGTTTCCCCCCTGGCCCTGGTTTAGTGGGGTTATTGCGGTGGAACTGCCTGATTAATCGTGGAGTGTGGACCTGCTCACTGGGTTACCAGGTCTGATCTTGGGGTCCATAATCTTTCCAGTCTATAAGGTAGTATAACTTGGACCGGACCATCTTAGAGTCTAGGATCCTTTTAACTTTGTATTATGGTTCTCCTTCAACTATTTCATGATCTGGTGGAGTATCGATCTGCGTACCTGGTCTCAATGGTTTTAGGATTGGAGACATGAAACACCGGGTGGATCCGCATGTGCACCGGTAATTCTAATTTCATGGCTGCAGGGTTGATCACTGCCTTGATAGTGTAGGGTCCCAGATATCAGGGACGGAACGCCCGTGGTCCTTTCAGGGGAATGTTTTTGGATGCTAACCAAACCTTGTCTCCGACTTGGTAGTTGGGAGCTTCCCTTCGGTGTCGATCCGTAAACTGCTTCTGTTTCTCTTTGGCTCTGGCACGTTGCTCTGCTTCTTCCTTAAAAACCTGGGTGATGGTTTTGTGTAAGGTCATTACAGTGGGCATTTCTAATGATTCAAGTGGGTCAAAAAGTGATGTCCGTGGATGTCGACCATACACTAAGCAGAATGGGCTTTGTCCCGTACTGGTGTGAATGGAGGTTTTATATGCGTATTCTGCTAACCAAAGTATGTCCTTCCAGGTATCCTCGGTTTGTTGCAGCATACACCTTATGTATTGCTCGAGGGTCTGTTTAGTCCGTTCGGTCTGGCTGTCGGTTTGGGGGTGATGGCTTGTAGATAACCAGAGGTCGATTTTGGCAATTTTACAACACCTTTTCCAGAATTCAGAGACAAACTGAATTCCTCAGTCTGATATCAATATTGATGTGAACCCGTGTATTCGGACAATCTGTTCCAAAAACACAGTAGCCAGAGTAGAAGCAGTTGGGAGACCTTTCAGGGAAATAAAGTGGGCCATTTTGGAAAACAGATCTACGACGACTAAGATGGTAAGGTATCCGTTAGAGGAGGGAAGGTCTGTAATAAAATCCATTGATAGCGTATGCCAAGGTGCAGGGAGCACTTCTAAAGGACGTAGCAGACCTGCGGGACTTTGTTTTTGGGACTTGTGTTGTGCACAGGTGCCACAAGTTGCGATGATCTGGACAATGTCCTTTCGCCAAGTTGGCCACCAGTAATTTTTCTTTATTTTAGCTTGGGTTTTGGCTATTCATAGATGCCCTTCTACTAATGAATCGTGATAGTTTGCAATTATTTTATTCTGTAGTTTCTTATCCAGGTTATACAATCGTCCTTGGTAGTATGGTAGGTTGTCCATGATCGTATACTGGTCTCCCTTTCCTAGCCATTCCTGTTGTGCTGGTGGACTCATCAAGTGTTGCAGGTCAGATTTTAAGTTGTCTAGAGTGCTAGCTGCAGCAATTATGCCTTGAATTCATCCTCCAGGGATGATGGCCATGGGGTGTGGTGTAGTGAATGCCTCTTCTCCCTCACTCATGCGAGACAGGGCGTCCGATTTTCGATTGCATACTCCTGGTCTATAGGTGATGACAAGTCGTATTCCGCAAAGAAGAGAGCCCAGCGGAGTTGGCGTGATGATTGTGCTTTATCGGTCTTCAGATATTGTAGATTGTGATGATCTGTGAGGACGGTGACTGTATGTCTAGCTCCAAGAAGACAATGGGCCTCATTAGGACTCCGGCGCTAAACCATGGTGCTATTAGCACCATGGTCCATGCCGGAGTCCGCCATGGCGTAATGGGGAATTACCATCCCATTCCAAGGTTGGTGGGCGGTAATTCCCCATGCCGCCATGGCCCTTCCCCATTCCCATTTTTGCCCGATAGGGCTCAATGGGAATGGGGAGGCGCTAATTACGGTACCACAAATTGCGGTACCATAATTAGAACCAAGGTCCCTTTGCGGGTCCCTACTTTAACGGCTGGTAAAACCAGCCGGTAAGGTCGGGTCCCGCAAAGTGACCTCGTAATTAGGCGCTAGGTGTTTAACGGCGCCGCAGCCTTTTACGGCGCTGTTAAACATGTAGCGCCTGGGTCATAATGAATGTCTCCAGGCTTTGAACGCTGCCTTAATTGCTAGCAGTTCTTTATCAGTGATTGCATAATTCAATTCAGGGGCTGAAAACTTGTGAGACCAGAATGCCGCAGGATGCAACTGACCTGTTTCCGGGTCTCGTTGTGACATGACTGCTCCCATTGCTATGTTGGAAGCAACAGTTTTGACCACGTATGGTAGTTCCGGTGGAGGATGCCATAGAATTGTTGCTGTGGTAAATGCTTGTTTTAGCTCCTGGAAGGTTTTCTCTGCCTCTGCGGACCAATTAAATTGTTTATTTTTCCATAGTAAAGAGGTGATTGGGTGAACGATCTGGGAGAACCCGGGAATGAACCGGCGATAAAAGTTGGCGAACCCAAGTACACTCTGTACTCCCTTAATGGATGTCGGTGAGGGCCAGATAAGGATAGCGTCTACCTTGCGCATGTCCATGCGTACGCCCCATGAAGTGAGAATAAAGCAGAGGAATTCTACCTCTGTCACATGAAGGAAGCATTTATCCAATTTGGCAATTTGCCGCAGTTTCTCCAAAACCTGGTTGACATGGTGCTCCTTGGTGGTCAAATAGATAAGAATGTCATCAATATAGACAAGAGCGCAGACGTCCAACAGTTCACGCAGCACGTCATTAATCAAAAAATTGGAATGATGCCGGGCATTACATAGTTCAAAGGGCATAACCTGATATCCATAAAGCCCATATTTCGTGCAAAAGGGCGTCTTCCACTCGTCTCCTTTTTTGACTCTTACTAGATGGCAGGCCCCTCATAAGTCTAGTTTTGTATATATCTGAGCATTTTTGACTTGATCCAAGAGCTCGGGGATAAGCGGTAGCGGGCACCATTTTTTTACAGTGATCTGGTTAAGTGCTCTGTAGTCAATGCAAGTTCTCAGGTCTCCCTCCTTTTTAGGCACAAAGAAGAGGGGAGAGGATGCAGGGGACTTGGACGGATGAATGAAGCCATTTGCCAGATACTGATTGAGGTAGGTTTTTAGATGCTGGTTTTCCTGTTCTGTTAGGGAATAAATCCAGCTGCAGGGAATATGAGCTCCAAGTACCAGATCAAGTTGGCAGTCATACGGTCCGTGTGGAGGTAGGGGAGGTAGGGTGTTCGCTTGCTCTTTTTGAAAGACATCTTGGTAATCCAGGTATTCAGGTGGTAGTGAACTGGTGAGGCCCAGTATGGTTTCTTTCTTTGATGAACCTGGGTTGGTAAGACCTTTTAATGAGAATCCCTTGCTATAACAGGTGTCGGTGCAGTCTTGGGGAAAGGTCAGAACTCGTTTACGCCATTCAATCCTGGGATTGTGGGTCTCCAGCCAGGGCATTCCCAATATCACCTGGAACTGAGGAGCGCCGATGAGATCGAAGGTGATGTCCTCTTGGTGACCGTCCTGACACAGAAGCATGACCTTCTCGGTGTAATGCGTCACTGGGCCGGATGATAGCTGAAATCCATCAACTGCTGTGAGGTTTTCCGAAACCTGCTTCTGTCAGAGAGGAATGCCTATCTGGTTAGCCAGATATTGGTCCATGTAATTTCCCACAGCCCCACTGTCAATGTATGCCTCCAAGGCATGTATTTTTGACAGTTGCTTGTGGTTTACCAGGAGCACAGGGATGTAAGGTTTGTATAGGTTCTGTTTCATTGCTCGACAAGTGGAACCCTACGCTTGCCGGGCGTTGGAGTTTCCAGAGTCCTGTTGTTCTTCTTTACCCTTGTCAGTTTCTTCAACTGCTTTCCTGGGTCGTTTCACCGGGCATTCTTGGAGATGTGACCTGCCTTACCACAGTACAAACAAAGCTGCTGCTGTCTCCTTTTCTCCCTTTCTGCCTTGGTGAGTGGGCTCTGCAAGCCTCCGATTTGCATTGGCTCAGACGGATCGTGTGATTTGGTTTAATTCTCACGGGGTCGCATGTAGACCGTCTGCCCCTCGGTCTTGGCCCGATCCATCTTCTGATCCTGCAATCTGTGATCGAGCTGCACTATCAGGTTGATCTATTCAGCACATCTTTCTGGGGGATTTAATACTTCGGCTAATACGTCCTTAAGTTTCCCTTGCAAGCCTTGGTAAAAGAGCATAGTTCTTTGTCCTCTGGCCAGTTAGTTTGTGCTATCAGACGATTGAAGGAAGCGATATATGTTGGTAGGTCTTGATTACCCTGCCGTAGTGATAACAGCTCATTGTCCAGAGCCCGCCCTTGAGTATGCCATGCAAATAGTTTCTTCATTTCACGCTGGAAACCTCAGAAGTTTCAAAGCAAAGGATCATCCTGGTTTACCAAGGATATTGACCAGTCCGCTGCATTACCTCCCAAATATGAGAGTACAAATGCCACTCTTGCTTGATCATTGGGGAATGCCCAGGTCTGCACAAGAAATGTAGGCAACATTGATTCAAAAAGATGGCATACATTTGCAGATCACCTGTGAAGCATTCTGGTGGGCAAGAGGAAACCCCCCTGGAAGAACCACCTGTACTCGCATGGGCTGTGGAGGCGCGGCAGGAGAGGCATACCCCAGCAGTGGGACCTGGCCTGCCTGTGCCTGGAACATTTGCCTTGCTAGTTCATCTGTCCGGTCCGGGTTCACAATTAGATCCCTCCTTAGGGCATTGATTTCCTGTCTTGAGGCATGAACTTCAGCCCGTAACTCTCCCAGTAATGGGGCCAACTGGCCCATTTCAGAAGTTTCCATAATGCCCAGGCAGAGATTCGAAGAGGCTTCGCATTCTGTTATGCTCACCTGGTCTCTGCAGAGGTGTTGGGGCATGGTTGCAGCCCTCCGGGGGTGAGGTCGCTCCGGTCCAACTTCGCCCTCTGCGCTTATGTGGTGACTGGTGGTAACAGATAATGCTGCTCGGGACTGCTCCTGTGTGGAGAATAAGGGGCGTGAGCATGCCAGCTTGTGCGCATGATCCCCTTCCAAACCCTTTCTTACAAACCGTGGTACCCGTGGGATACACTGTCCCTGGAAAGCTCACCTGTTGATTAGTTTTGGCGAGCACTCCGTCCTGCTGCTTCTGGCAGGGACACTTGTATAATCTGGACCAAGTTCCTTCACTGGTCCCTTGCATGTGGTAGTCCAGGCCTGCTGTGACTAAGCCACTATACTTCAGGTAAGTGTTCCTGTTTGCCTTTGTCTTTCCTCGTTATTTTTGTTGTAATTAACAGTTTGTTGTCTTGTATTGCTGTCCATTCCACTTTTGATGTTTGCTCTTTTGCTTTCTCCCCTTGCAGGTGATTTTGCCGGCCAGGCAGAAGCTGCGGAGCTCGAGGCGACAGCCGGAGGGAATTAGGAACGAAGCCGCAGTGGTACAGTAGCTGGTAAATTGTTAACTAGGGGGCGCACTGGTTTCAAATGCAGCGCGTCGCTAGGACGAATGTTCTAACTTTGTCTTTCTTCTTCTTCACAGCGTCCGAGTTCGTGGATGCAGAGTGCAGTGCTGCGGCATCGGGATCAAGATCAATGGATGTCAGGAGATGAGTCTGCTGATGAAGTGATGACGCACCGGTTTCCTGGAGGTGAGCATGCAGGAGGATGCCTGGTTTCCAAAGGTAAGTAAACTGGTCCAAGTGGCGGTGAGCATCACATTGCACGCAGGTGCACAGTAACGTGAAGCACCAGCCTTAAGGATGGATCAGTTTATATAGCTGAGCTTCTGAAGCCACGCCCACCAGGTTCAGCCTGCCTGCCACACCCGATGAGTCAGCACATGAAGACCAGGCCTAGGGAGCCGCACTCAATGAGTCAGCACATGAGGATGTTCTCTGGAATAAAGGCTTCCAGATCCTGGAAAGTTCTTGTAAAATAAAAGCACTCCTGCACTGAAATAAATTAAAAGCACTCCTGCACTGAAATAAATTAAAAGCACTCCTGCACTGAAATAAAGTTTTCCTGCTACAATCTCTATAGGAGCCTGGCGCCAAAGGCGCCAGGACTGAGTCCTGCCAGGTCCCCTGAGTTTATAGGGCCCAAAGGGACATAAGTGAGTCAAGTGACCCATTGCCCTCATCACTAGATGGTGTGGTTTTTGTGTTCTGGGGCCTGTGGCCATGACACAGATTAGCCAAAGAGAAGCTAACTTTCTATGTCCAAAACACCCAAGATGTCCAGCTTTTTACGCCCTCCCTAAGATACATAAGGGCACTATACCACCACTGGATTGCCCTATCATCTCAGGAATTGGATCAATCCTGGAGCCTCTTTCTCAGTTTGTAAACTTTTTTCTAAAAGAGAAATGATGAAAATTAAATCATTTATAAAAGAGACGTCAGCGGTACTGAAACTGTTAGATGAAATGACATTATCCCAGAGTGAAATCTCTATAGTAACCCTAGACATAGAATTATTACAATCCAAAATACCTCAAGGCGAAACACTTAGGGTCATTGAAAGAGTATTACAAAAGCAGACACCCAGAGTGCAAATTCCTGTTACATTTATAATGCAACTGGCTGCAATAGCCCTCACAAATAATTTCTTTCTTCTAGAAGACAGCTACTATGAGCAAATGTCTGGAACAGCAATTGCTAATGTATATGTAGCCGATTTTGAGGAACGAACTAAATATCACAAATCAAATCCATACTTGAATAACATACAGCATTGGAGGCGCTACATAGATGATGTGCTGATGTTTTTTTAGGGTGAATAGCACCAACTGATGGAATTTATAGGTTGGTTGAATGTACAAAACCCCTACCTAAGTTTCACACATGAATATAGCAAGAAGGAAGTGACATTCCTAGATCTTAAAATCACGAGGAATGGGGAATTTCTAGAAATGACAGTATACCAAAAGGCAACGATAGAAATTCCTTGCAGAAATTTAACAGCTTTCACCAAAGAACTCTCAAAGAAAATGTGCCCTTTGGGCAATTTGTCACATTCAGAAGAAACTGTACGACCAGAAGGGAATATGATCATCAGGCAAACATACTAACGAAAAAATGAAGAGAAGGGAACTATCCCGAAAAAAGCATATGGCATGCGAGAAAAAGAGCCTGCAACATACCAATGGAAATCACTTTGACTCAAAATGAGAAAAGACATAGCGGAGAGTATCAAATAACAGCAGTCTTCAGCCACTCACCAGTGTTGAATACATTGAAATAAGAGGTTAAAACACTTTAGCATATATTCAATGTCAGGAACAACACTCTAAATGTTCCCATTTTTGCAATAAAAAGAACAAGGAACATACGAGACTCATTGGTTAACAGGGATGACCTAGAAGGTATCAACAACCAGACAAGACTATGGGATCTACCAAAGGTGGTCTGACATACCCCATGTGGACAATGTTCTGTATTCCCCCTTACCAAACGGACGACAGAGATAGATATCGGATGGTCACTAACATGGGAACAACACATTTTCATGAATTGTTATACAACAAATGTGATCTATATGATCGTATGTGCTTGTAAACAACAGTATATAGTCATGACTACAAGAGTCATTAAGTTCAGAATCTATGAGCACCGGACAAATATAAGGACCAAATGCATTACAGCACCACTGGTGGAGCATTATGTGAACAGAAAACATACTGAGAACGGCATCTCATGGACAATATTGGAGAAAATTAAGATACCAAAAAGAAGAGGCAATATAGGGTCTATGCTCCTTAAGAGAGAACAATTGTGGATATTTCAGCCTAACAGTTATAAAGATGGCCTGAACGAACAGATCTGTTGGCAAACTTTAGCAACCTTATGAGGGCAACAACTTACTCAGAGACTTAGATACCTTGAGTAATTAGCAATAGAGGCCTGTACAAGATTATTATTAAAACAAAATAGTTACGATCAAAATCAATGCTGTAGTTCTCGAAAAGGCTCTATGGCCATTTGAAAAAACTACACAGGCCATCATGTATGGTAGCCATAATGTAATATACCCTGAGAAGATGGGACAACATATAAAAAAGAAATAGCTGGTATCTAAGCTTAGGTATAATAAAAAACTGATATATGTGTGCAAACTACAGGGACCACCAAGTACTGCAGCCACAGTGCGCAAAGAAATAATATCTGAGCATGACTTAAAAATTCAGAACAACAGGATGCAATTTGGAATTAACAGGTAAACGGGAATCACTAACAGAACTGAAAATCCAGAATCAGTTGATACATCAGGATCGAGAACCTGACAAAAGACAGCATGAGCATAACATAGACAAGAAAAGAGGACTGGATCAAGTCCACGTATCACATGACTGGTGAACGCAGATATCAGCAATATGCGCACCACAACCAAGGTAGTTTAAGACTGGAGCGAGAAAGTCAGGAGAACGCACAAGGTAAGCCATAAGAATGACTGTTGAAATTCCGGGTTAGGCATATCCTGCTTTGGATACCGAACCATGAGTCACGTACAGACTCGCAATGGAAAGCAAGAACTTTAATTGCGAGATACGATTCTGTGTGTGTGCGGACATCATGCCGGGCAGCTCGATCTGAAAGTTTGACACCCTCGAAAGACAAGAACCGGAGTCTTGCTCTGTGAGACATGGTTGTCTGTTGACACGTTCATTAAATGAAACAGATACTAGGCGAACACCAGAGAAATAGGAGATGTGATATAAGTGTATATAAAGAAAAGGAAAATTGAATGTTTTGGAAATATAGGTACCCGGGTGTCTGCAAATGTGTAAAGTGTGTTTAAAAATATGCCGAGTAATCAAGTTGCTCTGACCATCAATACAAATATATACATATCACAATGAAATAGAGCCTGAGTTCATATAGTCTTAAGCAACAGCAGCCAACTGATGTACATTAACAAAATAGGTTTCTGAGTGACAAGAGGCATAGACAGATATGAAAAAGATATTGTCTGGAGTATGTGTTGTGTTATGTAAAAGAAAACGTAACAGATATATATAAAAATAGCGAACAAAATTACATATGTAACCAATCACTTACTTAGACCACACTTTCCAACAGGTAAAATAAAATAAAAGAAGATCCCACAAGTTGTGAAAAACTCATAGCCAAGAAGAAAAAGGATCTGTAAAAGCCCAAAGCAACATGTTGGTAAGTGGTGTAATAAATATCCATCATATGCCATGTAACACCACGATTCGCACCAAGATACTAGATCTAAATAGACCCCCATTTATTTGCAGGGAAAACATGGAAGCTGGGTGACAATCAAAAAGACCCAAGGAGAGAGATAGAAGCAAAGTATTGGTAAGAATACCAGTATGCCAAATGTGGAACATTTATGTTCGCACCTAAAGAATAAGAATTGAGTGATGGTTCGCCATTTTTATGTTTTCCCTTGTAGCGACCTTGAAGAAGAAAAGAAAAAAGAAAAAGAAAACAGAAACAAACACTCCCAGCAATAAGAAGGAGACCTAGACACAAATAATGATGCTGTTTATACACAACTAAAAACCTTGACTAGCCATGTCAAGGGTGAGGTCCAGAAGAAAGTGGATATATTGACATAGATTCTGCTGAAAACGGTCGACCATACGAGTGTTTCAGGGTGATAACCTGAACCCCCGAGACTAACAGGTAGATTGCAAGCTCGTTGAAAATGTATCACTCCATTTAGCAGATGAAGTCTGTAAATATCCGTTTTTAGAAGCCGCAATACACAAGGAAATGTTTTAACTTTGATTTTGTTTTGTTGCATTTGTATAAGACACACGAGAAGGGAGGAATAAAAAATTAATTTGTCTCCCTACCGTGTACAAATGTTTTTATTTGCTAGGAAAGCAGTGAGAGAGGGAAGGGTCAGTCTCTTTTCTATCCCCTAACCTAGACAGGTGGCTTATCAGCACTGACTAGGGAGACTGCATCTTATTTAGGGACAGCTGGTCTCTTTTGTATAGGGATATCTAGTAATCAATAGGCTAATATAGACATAGAAGTTATTAGCAAATAACTCAAGAAATGTCTGCTGTGTTGTGTGAAAATGTAGTGGGCTTCAGACAGAGATTAATGCCTTTAGACTTTTGTAGTATGAAAAAAAATACTCTTTACCTGGAGACAGTTCTCAGAATCTGTTTGGGGGAGGATACCTCTTCATCCTCTGTATTAACTAGCTCATACGATTGGGGTCTAAGAATTTCTTTATATGGGTTGGTCTTCATACTTACCCTTTCCAACTGGCCCTCATTACGAGTCCGGCGGTAGTCGTGCCTGTGAAACCGGCAGGCTGCCGCCGGACCTGTAGTGAATTACCAGCACCGAACTTGCCATATTTACTGGAGCATTACAACCCCAGTAGTCTGGTAAATCCGGTGCCTGCTATTCTGTAAATCCCCACTCCTGTGGAGTCCCATAGGACTCCATGGGAATGGGGACCACAGAAACACCGGCACCATATCGTAATGGTGGCAGTGTTTCTGTGCATCTCTGAGGCTGGGTGCCTTTCCGCCCGCAGAACTTACAGTTTGTCGGTCTGGAAAAATTGACCTATTTTCCTTTGGGGAGGATCCCCCATTTCCTGAACGAGAAGGTCTGCTTACCTGAATCCTCCAGGAACTCTTCTCTTTCAAAGGGGATGATCTTGAGTTCCTAGACAAACCGGGTTCTTCTTTGGCCTTTCCTACTTAAACTTTGCTTTGTGGGTTTAAACTTTCCTGGGGTAGAAGAGTCGAATTCAGGCTGAGAGGTTTCCAGCTGTTCTGTCTGGATGAGAAAGGAAGCGTCCTCTAGGGCTTAGCATCTCCCCTCCACCTGGGCCCAACTTCTCAGGAACATGTGGTTTGTTGGGCATTTCATGCTGTAATTCCACCCCCCTGGGCATCAGACCCAGGTGTTGGGGAATTCTGGGAAGCAGGGTTAGGTAGAGGGTTTGACAGAGCCCTCAGCATGCACCCCAGATCGTCGGTCAGCTGCTGATCCTGTCGCTCCAGCTATGAGACTTTTTCTGTGTTGTTGGGTGGTCTTGAGTCATACCTTTGCTCCTCCCAAAAAGGGTAACTGTCCCTTCTCCCAGAGAAGCTCGGGTACTGGAAATTTCCCCTATCATTTTCCATCCTGATCCTCCCTTCTCCCAGGTTCAGGTATCTATTGTCTTGGAACAGGGGAGAAATAGAAGGATCATTCTGGAAGTTCTGATTCAGAGGGTACCTTGGGAAAAAATTCAGGTTGAGAGGTGGGGTGATACTTCTCTCCTGAAGGAAGTTTGGAGGGAAGTTTCCGGGCAGTCCTTACCTGGTTGGGCCCCACCCCTGGTGCCATGGGGAGTGCACATGTACCCCAGGATTGGTTTTGTACCCTTATACCTAGAGTTAACATAGGTGGCAGGGTTAGAGGGATCATTGTTCTGAACTCGTGCATGACTACCATTTGATTGGCCCAGGGTGAGGGTCCCTTCTTCCTTTCATTCTGACTGTTAGCAGGAGGAGTATTTTAGGCCCCCCCTGTCTCCATGTCCAAAGGATGGGTAGTTCTCACTTCTGCCACTTTTGCAGCACCCAGTGTGGTTGATGGCTTTGGGGTTGTTCTTATTTTCCATGGGCTTCTGGAAATCATAGATCATGGTGGTTTGCTCAATTACCCAATCCAGGGTTATACGCTCATGAAAATGATGCACCAATTGAGTAATGATGTATTTGGGTAGCGCATGGAAATATGTGGTCACAAACCCCCTACTATTTGTGTTCACCCATCTGGAAGTCTGCGCAAATGTACATTTTAACTCCTGCACCAACTCCGTAGTTGCCTTATCTTCCCCACATTGCAAATTAAATGCAGCCTTACAGGCCTCTTATGTGTTTCGATGTGTGGAGAAATGTTTCAAAATGGGCTCCTTTTAGGTAGACCATTTATAATGATCCTGGTCCTCCAGTCCTGCAAAGAAACTGCGGTACTCAGGTGAGAAAGTCTATTTGGCAAATGCTATGCAAATGCTATGCAATTTATATAATTTCTGATCTCAAATTAGGACATTTGCTCATACATTTCCAAGTGTTCCCACACTGAATACTTGTTATTCTTATGGTATGGGGTCAGGAAACTCCTATCTCTGTTTCGCTGTCTTTCTTTTTCTCTGCACCTGAGTCAATTCAATTTCTGACTCAAAGCTGCTATTTGGATAATATTCCCATTTAGTATGCCCGTCCTAAACTGGAGCTCTGGATTTTCTCCTCCAGCGAAACGGCTGCGGTGGTCTCCGTAATCTCATTGTCAGCCAATCTAACTCCCTGATTTTCACATCATAGGAGTTTTCAGGGTCTGAAGAACTCACAATATTCTTTTTAGTCTGCCAGGACACACTGGTCTGCCCCCCCTTCCCTTCTGTGTGGTAGAGATAAATAGTCATCAATGTCATAAAAGGACTGGCCTTCTGGGTCAGTTTGGCTAGGCCTGGGTAAGTCCAATTGCCTCATGTCACCCTGTTCTCTATGGGTAGTCTGCATGAGGGTAGTTGCCATTTGTACATGCAAATTTGTGGCTACCTGGCCAGAGGTCCCTGATGAGAGGGACATCACTCCTTGATAAGGGGGCCTATCCCATACCCTGATTGGTCAGTGGGCCTCAAGGCCTGTTTATATTTCTCAATTTAATTTATGAAACTCCCACACCTGCTTCTCTCTGTCCTTATTTCCTGTTTGAATTCAGAGAGTTGGCTTTTTAACTCTGGCACCAAGGCATGACTGGTCTTGAGCACCCTGCTCTGAGACACTAATCGACCCTTAATTTCCCTTACGTCATCCTGAAATGTTTCATTTTCTCCCTGGTAGTCCTGTATTATGCATGCTTATTCCAGGCGCTTGTCTTTCAGGAGACTAATCTCTTTCTCTTGCGTGCCCGTACAATGCGCTGTTGGCACCAACACTTTTTTGTCTTTTTATAAATGGTATAATAACAACATTCTATCATCCCCAACTGACACCCCTGCCCTATATTCAGACACATTGTAATGATATATTGGGAGACCATGCTAAGAAAGTGAGTCCCCCCAATTAAGATGGCCCACAATACACCATGTATTCTTGGTCCAGCTACCCATAGCTAGTATATGTTCAATTAATAATTGCCTTTAATGGTTACACACACCACCTTCTCTATGGCACAAAACAAAGCTTCAATACAAAACTCACATTTTCATTTCTGTAACAAACAGGTAAATATTACTTGATAAGATTTAGATTTAGATTTAAAACAACTGCACAGTTTCTTGTTTTCACAAAAATACAAATTACACATGCAGCCCTTTCTCTATGTCAATTGTACATGTCAATTCCTTACACACTTGAAAATGCTAGCAGTTTTAATAACACAAACACTAGAAAATGCTTTTGATTGATAGAACCATTCTTTCTTCATCCCAAAAACAATACAAAATCGTTCTTCTTTTAGGGTTTCTTACTCACTCTCAGAAAAGAGTGTATATTCTTCAGTGGATAATTACATGTGGTTTCACTTTGCAAAGCACTTCTCTCCCCAGGACCAAGACCCAGGCATCAAGCAGTACCTCACTGTTTAAAGCCGGAGTGGGGACAGTTTAGGAATTTCATTTGGGGCCAAGGGAGCCTCTTGGTTTAAAGCCATGCTTTGGGAAGTGGTGACAATTAGGAATTTTGCTTTTGGACACTGTCACCTCTTTGTGTAAAGACATGGCCTAAAGAGTGGTGACAATTAGAATGTTCCTTGTGGACCAAAGGATCCCCTGGGTGTAAAGGCAAGCTCTGGGGAGTGGGTAAAGTTGGGTATTTCATTTTGTGCCAACGGAAACCCTTGGTTGGTTCAAAGGCAAGGTCTGGAGAGTGGGGATAGTTGGGCATTTGGTTTTGGGCCAGGAACACCCCTGTTCTTTAGAGAAGTCTGGGATTGAGAGGAAAAATAAATGCACCACAATTACTTTAAGTGACTATAACTTAACTTCCCAGTAGGAAAGAGGGCGGAGGCTTCAAACACATCTGAGCTCCTCCCTTTGTCAATCTATTTGGGAGTTAATTACATTTCTATTCAGTCAAACATGCTAAGGGTCTACACAATTTGCCCCCATCAACTATTAAGAGAAGATACTAAGGCAGGCAAATCCCCCACACATTTCATGTCATTTGGATAAATCTACTTACATTGGTAACCTCTGTTTTTTGGCACTCAGAAAAGATGGCAGGCCTCCTCTTTGGGACAGCACAGGGTCTGGTCAAACATTTCAGTCGAAGATAGTCACCAGCATCCATCCCTCATTTGGCTCACCTTAAGCATATGGCCCATCAGCTCTGGGTTTTCCTAGTATCTGTCTCCCATGAAAGGTTACATCTCTATTCATTTTAAGTCATCTCCACCCCTCTAAGGTCAGACAGCTGTCTCAGGATTCACCCAGATCAATTATAGGCAAGTCTCCTTTAAGATGTTATCATCTTTCATCCAAATTGTATTTTAGACAAGTTCTGTCCTAAATGGTTTTTAAGCAGGTTTTTTCTCTGTCTGTTTTTCATAGAGCAAGGGCGTTTTACTCTATGAGCCACACCTCCAATTAATACAATTAGAAGGTGCCAGTGCATTGGTTCTAACGTTTTCATTGGAGGAGTATCCTGTTTTCCTCCCCCCAAGATCCAACCCCTCTCTGCCAAGTTCTGTTGGGGTTTGTCATTTAAATATGTTTCACCAGTCAGCTTTTACACTCAAAATGTCCCTACATGTCAAAAATGTGTATTTTACCAATACATGGCATAATACATAGATATTAATTCTCCACTTATCATGACGGATATGTGGAACCTTTGTTTCGGCAGGTTATTGCATGTGTGCGCTGTGCTTTGTTGCCCTTTATGCAAAAATTAACTTAATAGGGAATGTGACATTTTTGACCCAGATATCTAATTTGATAAATCATCAGCTCCACAACATTTGGATTTAGGACATTAATGGGGAAGCTAGAAAATCCCTTTATATTGTAACTAAATATCCCAAATTGCAATTAAATGAAAGTCCTATCAACACCACCGTCTTGAAATCAGCTTTAAATTGGCATCTGCACAGACACTGTAAGTATCACGGTTCCAAAGTTACTGAATCAAATGATATGGACACATTATTAACATGGATAATTTGCAGTTTAATTTCTTCATTTTAAGTTCAGGCAGATGATTGCATCCCTGTGCCTAATGTTGACTTAAGGCTGGGGTAAATGCATTAGCCCTTTGTTCATTACAAGCTAATGGGGCTGAAGAGATTCCTATCCTTCAGCATATGGCTCAACTCTGCCCTCTGACATCATAGCCATGATGCCATTTGCTATTTGTCCTTTCAATCTCGAGTCCACCATAGTTAATATCTATAATCTGTATTTTGAAGAACTGCACCCACAGAGGCTGGCTCTGCTGTTTATCAGCCCATCATAAATACCTGGTATGCCTGAGGAAAATCCTTCCACTCTAGCCTCACAGAGATCTGACTTCCAAATAAAGAGCCAAGCAGATCTGTAATGGAGGAAGGTAGCTTTAAAATTCTGTCCAGTAACCTACATACATGTCTTGCTTGGGCTCATAAGAGATTTACATGTTGAATTTTCAAGAAAATAGCCTTTTCACTTTATTACATTCATTTTTCATGTGAAGCCTTTTATTCCCTTTCAATAACTTGCATCTTGCTATCATTGTTCGATGCACTTCTGAATCAGTGTATTTCTTCTTTCACACAGGATTGGTTTCTCAATGGGGCAACTGAAAGTTAAACCCTGCTGTTCATGTTGAAGCATACATTTACAATACCCACTCCAAAAACAGTGTGCATTATTTAGAACTTTTGCAATGATAGACTATTCCAAATCAAAATCAATGATGTCCACAAAAAAAAAAAAAAAGCATCCCAATGTACAGCTGCATTTTGAGCATGGCAATATTGCAAAAGTGAAAAGCTATGATAATTTAGGCTTCAGATTCACTAAGTAAGGGAAATGGGACCAACAGGTTAAGGAAGCTGTCAACACACTCTCCAGATAGGAAGGGGACATAGCAAAATGTACTAAAGAAAAGGGTAATGGTGTAGTATGCCTGGTACTAGAGGTGTACAAATTGCAGGCATCAATGTATGAGCAGAACTTTGGAGTCACCATAATACACTAAGGACCCAATTCATGGAATAGTGCACAGAGATCGGGCAAAGGCAACAGAGTCAAGAAAATATGACTCTACGCGAGCCTGAGTGCAGAAGTTTTTCTGGGCACTTCATGTATTCATGGATTGTTTGCACAAAGTAACCATGTATGCAAGTCGCGGCTGGAACGCCCCCGACATGCCCCCATGCAAATCAATAAACAGCCAGAAAAAGCTATCTTTGTGTGTTCCCCGGGCGCAAATGCAGGCACCCTTAAAAAAGTGCGTGGAGTCCGGCACAAGCAGGCCTGCATATCGGGGACCCTGTGCAGGGTCCCCCGTAACCGTTACCGGCACCTCAACAACATGCATATGATTTACGTTTACGCCATGGTGGTTGGCGGACTTACCACCCCATTCCGAGGTGAGTGGGGCGGTAAGTCCCCATTAACCCATTTACCCTTCCCCATTCCCATTTTTGCCCCATAGGGCATAATGGGAGTGGGGAAGGCGTTAATTACGCCACTGTAAATTACGGTGGCGTAATTAACAACAAGGTCCCTTAGCGCCATGGATTTTAACACCTGCTAAAAGCAGGTGTTAAAACCTCCATAGCGCTAAGGGACCTCGGAATCAGACGGTAAGGGTCGGCGCTGTTTACGCCGCCGTAAACCCCTTACCGCCTGGGTCCTAATGAGGCCCTTTGTGTTATTTTGTGTAGAGGCGATATGTGTGCAGAAACATAACGGTGAAACATTGTCACACGGAGGCCCCCTCCAAACACAGCTAAAGCAAGTGATCATTATGTGCAAATGAGTTTAGCTGTATGAATGGCGCTCATGATAGGAGATCATAATAGGATATAAAATGCACACATAATGGTACACATGTGTAGGAAGTGTTTTTTGAATCTAGTAAAAGATATGAAATATATGAGGTGGGATTAGTCTGCGTATCATGGGTCTCTGCATTGTGGATCGATCAGAAGGGTGTTTTTGCCATCATGGCAAAGGTTTGCAAAGGCTTTGTCAATAGTTGTTGAACAGGATTTTCAAGTTGATCAATGGGTTAGCTGCAGTCAGTTTGCAGATGGCTCAAGTGCTGAAGGGCAAGGGAAGATATGATATCTGTTGAACTGGAGAGCTCATTGTTGTAAGAGTTATGCATCTTGTGAATTCATGGGGTTGTTTGAAGCAGGTGGCTCTCCTTGGGCACTTGCAGAGACCAGTAGTAATACATTTTAGAATAACTATTGCATTGTCAGAGAGTGGGTGAAACTCATGTGAATAGGAAAAGGTCAGCCACATAGAAATCATAAAAATCGGACACCGGACAGGTCTGGGCAATGCGATTAGCAAACATGAATAGATCAGAAGGGAATCTAGGTGTCTTCTCTCATCTTCATGTGCTTAGGTATTTTTTGGGTAGGTCTGTGTTCATCATTAATAGGAATTCCGTTATTTTGTAACTGTGAGGCAAGGCTGCCACCAAATATAGAGAAGCTTTTGGGAAGGGTGTGTGTTGAAAATGTAAACCTTGTAATTAGTTTTAGGGGATTGTGTTATAATCTCTGTGTCCAATGAACTGTGTGGGTTTTAGATTTCTCTGTACAGGGCAACTGATTAAGTTTGTGGCAACGATTTTGGAACTATATCTGGGGGAGTGTATTAACTGTTGTAAACTGTAATACGTGTTCTTTGTGTGGTTCAGGGAGACTAGGGTTAGTTTGACTCTTAGATGTCATCTAAGCACCCCTCCCAGCCGTTGTGCAATAAACTTGCTTTATGGACAAAAGGTGCACTTACTAAATTTAGAGGTGGATCTATTTGGGTAAAGGGGCAGAGCTAAAGGTCCATACCTACAATTTGGAAAGCCAGGTAGGAGCCTTATGCTCTCTGAAAATTTTAGGGGTCTCCTGTGCGTCCAGTTTGACTGTTATCTGTCACTGCAGGGACAAGCTCGTGCAAGAAAAAAAAGTGGTTTTTAGGCACCAAGATACCTGTCTGGTCCCCGAGTCGGAAGTTCTGCAGCCCAGCTGTGAAGCAGAACCGATTGGGGGAGAAGCAGATCAGAGCACTTCGAGGTTTCGATGTCCATGTTCAAAGACCAAAGGAAATATCAAGGCTTAGTACCACCAAAAATGAAATACGCCAGTCACGAGTTCAGAGGTACATGTACAATTTTAATATGCAGATACAGATAGCTATCTGGCTCCCAACACCTCACAGTGTGTACAAGCAGACACCGTGAGGGGAGAGAGTGCTGGACATTACAAAGAAGGCAACTTTTATACACAATCCCGGTTACACCGTCCAGCCCTTCTCCAAGTTAACAATTTACTAGGTTTCATTCCCAGTTCACATTGCCAATACAGAGTCAAATAACTATACATTGTACAATGATTTCCTTAAACACTAGACATATTTGTCTGTACACATAATACAATGGTAACATCTGTTTTTCTTTTTCGAGCTTAAAGTAATTCCAGTTTCAAGAACAACCACAATGGATTTCTGCAAAGGTACATAGTTTTAGCTATTCACCATCCTGTTCCAGTGTTTGAACGAGGATGATACTATTGGTACAGACAACATCTAAATTGAGGTTCAGTTCAGCTCCAAGATTTCTTAGTTCAGGACAAACATTCTGTTACAGTGCAAAGTTCATTTTTCTCTGCTGGAGCCGAAAACACAGTTTAACATGAGACAGAAAACAGGAGTTTAATCAAAATGGCGGATGATTCTAAAATGGTGGCAAAGTCAGCTTCATTCACGTTTATTCAGACACGGTTTTCAGTGCAATGTGAATGTGCTTAGGCCAATGTTCATTATCAGGCAGTATTATGTGAAATATGGTTTTACAAACCCTTCTTTTGGCCTTAGCCAAGAGCATTTACTCAGACATGTTCACTATACAAAGACCATGTATCATTGTCAGAGCAACCTGAGTCACTGGTTTTAGAGATATCAATCGCCATTGACTCCTTGATGTTAATTAACTGCATTACTAAGACATTGGTAGCTTTTTCAGGCACATGTATCTTAAGTCCTAGTGTACCAATGGCTTGTGAACAGCATCCTCCTATCGTAGAAAAAATGACAGGCAGGTATTATATACAACAACAGCAGAACAGAAAGATGCCAAGGATTACCATCAAGACTGCAAACATTTTCCAACTCCAAGATCGCAACAAGTCCCCGAACCATGTGCTAATATTGCAGTTTCCCTCTGGGACATGTACTTCAGTACTTAAGGTATGTAGATTCTGAATTGCATTAAATATGGTGGGAGAGGAATCAAGTACAAAAACACAACATGCATATCCCAACATTTTGCATACCCCACCACGATCAGCTAGAAGGTTGTATAACACCATCCTATTTTGGATAGCCACTAATCTAATTGTCTTCTGTTCTAATGTCATGTTATACAAAATATCAGTGGTTTTATTGATGGTTTTCTCCCGTACCCTAAACAATTTTATAATATCTTCAGAATTAATTATTTGTCCCCAGAATGGCACGAATGATTTGGCAACATCACCCAAGACTTATGCAGGAGAATCACCATTCTCATCTCTCCTGGGACGAGCTTTAGAGACTTCAGCAGTGGTGGTGACATATATTCCTGGCATCAATATACCCAAATAACAAGTACCCTCCCAATCTCTGGGTAACCACCAATAGGCCTCATTGCCACAAACAAAGTAAACAGGATCTCCTACATACAAAGGTCTATCCTCACTAGTTAGTACTGCAATATTTGTACATCCTTCAAATATACCCATTGGTTGGGAACCTTCTCACTGTATGCAGAATTGAACGGAGTTTGGACCATGGTTGATAGTATAAGAAGGAAGCATGGCATCCCTATTGCCTACGTGAGCCATCTTGAAGGAAATCAATGATTGAAAAGGTCTAGAGAGTCGGTCAGAAGCCTAATAGAAGCAACATTGAGCTTGCTCCTATTCGCAAATAAAGAACATCCTAGAGGTGTTAAAACACGCTTTTCAAATTCATTAAGATTAGTCCCATCAAAATTCCAAGTGACACTATTGTTGCATCGGCCAAAGAATAATGCCCTACATGAGGCATAACAGGCAGTAGTTAAAGGAAGAGGATGTATATACCACCCCATTCCCTTTTCCCCATTTTGCGGTAAATGCGAACACACCCAGCAATTTGTTTTATTTAGAAAGGCATGGGTTGCATTCATAATTGTCAAAAGAGTGTTATTATGATAACCCTCTCTATGTTGGAGGTCTCGAGGAGGAAGCGTGTGCAAATGTACGTAAGGTGGAGACACAGTGGAGATACTTGCAGTCGTTAACAAAACATCAAGTGAATGTGCGTTTTCTAGGTACCAAAACCCAATTGTCAATACAATTATAATAAATACTGCTATTGGAACCAGTAACCATTTGGTCCTCGGGGACAATGACCCTTGATGGGTAGATTCATCATCAAACAAGTGACCAACATCCTTTTTAGTATGAGTGGCTTTCAAAATGGGCATTGTTTCTCAGCGTCAGTTAAGAAGCCTCACTGTTAGGCTTTTTTAGTTCATCCGTCGGTGGCACCTGACCACGTGGCCTATGTTGATTGAAAGTAACTTTGCTGTTCCCTTCCTTTTATTTGATGCAGCAGAGGAATGACGAGGGACTGGCTCAACAGTGGTTTCTTGTGGGCACAGCCTAGGCAGCACTTCCCTAACCTATTTACATTAACGTAAATGTCAGCAACTCTAAATCTAAATCCGATTCCGTGGTCGCAGATCGTATCTTGAGACTCAATGTACAGAATGGTTGGTGAACAGAGTGTCATCGTTTCCTGAAGACAATTAAGAAACTCAAGCAGGATCGAGCAACGGTGAAGAAGAAATTGAGGATGCAACCATCTCTGCAGGCCCCACGGGCACAGGAAGGATTTTTGAAGACGAAATAGCAGTCTCCCCAGGCCCCCCGGGCTCAGGAAGAATTTCCGTGACAGCCTCGGTGTTGATTAGAGCAAGCTCATTGTGTGCGTCAGGGTCACCAATTCTCTTCTCCTCTCCTTTGTCATAGGGCAGAGGAAAAGGAATCCTCTTCACATGCATTGTGTGGATCCAGTTCTTCTTGCCTGCCACTCGTACGGCGGTCTGGGTGGCCAAAATGATTTGGACTCTCATATTTTACTGGGAGGGCTGCTTGCACCTGTTGATGAATCAAATATTTTATAAATATTTGATTAAATAAATATTTTGAGTTAACTGGTCACAATAGTCAGACAGAAGTGGATATTCAGAATTTTTCAACTGTTTGCATTTTGGTACATTCCATATATTGGCTGGTCTTCCCATTATAATTTCATAGGGGGAGAGCCTGTCTTTTACTGTGCGGTCGTCCACATTGATAATAAGGCTATTGGTAAAGCATCAGGCCATTTAAAATTGCTATGTGCACACACCTTTGCTATTTTGTTCTTCGAAATTCCGTTATGGCGTTCCACAAGACCGTCACTCTGAGTGTGTCTGGCCCAGTGGAACTGTTTATCAATCTGCAACCCTGCATAGACTTGCAGGATGGCAGCAGCAATAAAATATAGACCATTATCAGACCAAATGACTCTCGGCAAACCAAACCTAGGAAAATATTCCTTCAGCATGGTTTTCGCCGTTGACATTGCTGTGGCATCTTTTGGTGGAAAAGCTTCAACCCATTTACTGAAGGCACAGATGACCGACTAAATCATACTTATAGTTCTGACAACGCTCCATTTCAATAAAATCAAAGTGAATAACCTCAAAAAGCATGGAGGGGGGACCAAAACTATCCTTTGGTGTCGGTGTTCCTTTCCCAATATTATGCTGTGAATATATCATGCAACTTTGGACAAATTGATCAGCAGTTTGCTGAATATTAGCATTTTACCAGACAGGATCTAATAGTTTGCAAATCTTTTTGGCACATATGTGTGTGGGGCCATGAGCCATTGTCACCATAGCAGTAACATAGGCATTGGGTAGCATCCATCTTAACTTTCCACTATCTACCCAACAACCCTATTCATCCAAACCCTCTGAACCCTCAGCCAACTGTTTAATTAGTGTCAGCCTGAATTTCTTTTATACAACCAATTCCTTCATCTATCATACAATTTATCAGTGACCTCTTTTGTTGGATCTTATACGTACATTCTTGAGTGTAAACCAGTAGTAGTCTGTTTGACTATTCTGTCAGCAAAAGCGTTTCCTTTTCCTACGTCGTCCGTCACCTTCTGTTATGCGGCACACTTCATTATTGCTAACTGTGTAGGAAGCACAAGTGCTGAAAGCAACCGAACTATTAAGGTGCCATGCTGAATCTTTGTTCCATACGAGGTCAAGAAACCTCTGTCAGCCCATAGTCGACCAAAGTTGTGCACTACTCCAAAAGCATATTGGCTGTCTGTGAATATATTTACACTAATCCCTTCGGATATTTCACAAGCTATAGTCAATACAATAATCTCTGCGGCCTGCGCAGAGTTATACGGAATTTGTTTGGTTTCAACAATAGTGCTTAATGTGGTGAGTGCGTAAGCAGCAGTGGATGTACCATCTGGGAGTTTAAAGCAGGAGCCATCACAAAACAGCTCCCCTTGAGGATTTCTTAGAGGTGTATCACTTAAATCAATTCTGACCTTAGTTTCTTGTTCTGTGGTATAGAGGCAGTCATGTGACTTCTTGTCACTACAATTAGTTCCTTGCGGAAGAGGCAATAGTTCGCCGGAATTAATGTGCAGCATGTCTTAATTTGGATATGCAGAGGAAATAGAATCAGCTCATAGCTTGTTAGTCGTGCTGATGTGAGATGTTGTGCCTGCATTCTGTTTAATACAACGTCTACAGAGTGGGGTACCATCACAGTTAAAGAATGACCTAAAACCATACCCTCACTTTGTTTTACAGATGCAGCAGCAGCGACTACAGCTCTCAAACATCTCGGCAAAGCACATGCAACAGAGTCTAACACAAAGGAAAAATGACTGTACGGTCTATTCTTGCCCCCATGTTCCTGTGTCAAAACAGCCAAAGCGCCTCCATCACATTTCATGCACATACAGCACAAAGATCTTTTCGTAATTTGATGTGCCCAAAACTGGTGCTGAACACAACGCAGCATTGAGCAGATGAAAAGCATTCTGGCAATCCATGTTCCACAGTAAAGGCAAAGAAATGCCCTTCTTTGTCAGTACCAACATAGGTTTTATCATTAATGAAACATTTGGGAGCCACTGTCTACAGTATGAAGCCATGCCTATTAAAGCTCTGACCTCTTTCTGTGTATTTGGGACAGACTTGCTAGAGATGCTTTGTACCCATTCAGGTGTCAGTCTTCTTCCCTCCTTCGCCAGGAGATAGCATAAATAGGTGATCTCCTGTTGACAATATTAAAACTTCTTTAATGAAGACTTATTCTCATGTTCTGCTAAATGGATAATCAGCAACACGGTGCCCTCCTTGGAAGCAACATCAGAATCTGCAGCTAGAAGAAAATCATCTGCGTACTGCAACAACGTGCAAGTAGAAGGTAACTCAAGTGTATCAAGCTGTTCTTTCAATAGTATAGATGCTTGGATTCTCAGTGTACACTTGTGGCACACAAGTGAATCTAAACGAGCGCTCCCCTAGGGTGAAAGCAAACAAATATCTACTTTCAACAGTTACAGGAATACTTAAAAAAGTGTTTTTAAAATCTACACCACTAAAATGGGTAGCTGTGGCTAGAATAATTGTAAATATTGTAGTAATATCAGGTACAATCAGAAACTGTGGAGTAACAACCTTATTAATAGCGCGTAAGTCAATGATGAAGCGAAAAGGAATCGCATTATCCCCTTTCTTATAAACTGGCAAAATCAAACTATTACACACGCTCCCTGCAATTTCCTCAATCCCACCAATATGTACAAAATCAGAAATAATATTCTTCAAAACCTTCAACTGAAATCTTATAATGCGGAATATGTGACAATTTAGCACCTGGTTTCAACACAATTTTAACTGGTTCAATTTGTAAAATGCCAACGTCATTGCCATTAACTGCCCATAGACATGTCGGAACCTTATTCAATTCAGTTGGAAAAGGTCTAGACATAAATTGTGGAACGGAAGTTTGTTGAGGTGAAATCGTAAAGTACACTCCACCCAGAGAACAGTAAATCACATCATTAAATTCTTTTAATAAATTTAATCCCAACAAATGTTTGCCACAATTTGTCATCAGAAGAAATGTACAAGAGTCAATAAACGGCCCCAGTGAAATCGGTACCGGCCGGGAGTCTGGACTAACCACTGACGTACCAGATAACCCTAAAGAAATGTTGTTCTGCCCTGAAAGTGGAATATCTGGAACCTGTCAATGATCAATAGAACACTTATTTGCTTCTGTATCTATCAAGAATAGATGCTCCCTATTCCCCACCTTCATTTCAACGTAGGGCTCTTTCTGATCGATGGGAATATGTACCGGTTTCAGACCCTGCTTCAAGCTGTCCTAGCGGAACAGTATATCGTCAAATACGAGATCCTCAGCAAAATAGAAAGTCGAAGAATTATCAAAAATATTCCCACTATTAACACTCTGTTGCTGACTATCCTGTAATGGTGCCTGTTGATTCTGTGCAAACTGACTTCTACCAGGACACCCTCTGGATCATCTACCCATGGCACCATATATGCTATTTGATCTCTGCTGAAGGATCAGGCATTGTGCTCGTCAATGACCTTCCTGTCGACAATATGCACATTGGTTCATGTGTACAGGACTCAGTTGTGCATTACCCTATGGCACAAATTGGCCTCTAAACTGTGTATTCCCACCTATGGCTAGCTATTTGCTGTATTAATACATTAGTTTTCAAGTTTCTTCTTCTTTTCCGCCTTTTCCTTCTCTGTATTAACCCTATTTTCATAGTACTGAGCCATATGTAATACTTCAGATTGTGATTTCGCTTGCCAAGCACTCTCAGAAGTCATAATCTGGGATTGGATTTCAGGCAACAATCCGCGCACAAACTTGTCTACAAACAGCCTTTTCCCTGTCTCTGTACTCAAGTCATGACCACTAAAATCTGAAAATACTTGCTCAAATCTGTTAAAAAACTCAGTTGCACCGCCTGACTTCAATTGTATGCAAGCCGTACGTTTATCCCATATGATTCTTTTCTCAGGAACCAACGTTTTTAATTTAGCTACTATTCTATCCGGCAACATCAGTATCACTTGTAGCGGTTTCTCACCAGCATTCTTTTCCCCATCTATTCGTACCAAGTTATCCAATGTATCAGCCATCCCTGCCTGATCGTCAACAGTCCTAATCTGTTTCCATAAATCAGCAGAAAGGATCACGGGAAACAATACATTTGTATCACCCAGCATGAAAACTGACGAATGCAAAACAGATTCAATTTCTTTATAAAATCTTGTTGGATTCTTCCTAATATCTGGAATCGTTTGTCTAATGGTATTCACTTCCTGTCTAGAAAATTGGACTGAACAAACTGAGAGACAAAATGTGCTTCAATAGTAGTAGCAGGCGTTACTGCTACGGCATCAGTTGGAATTTATACTTTCAGAACAAATTTCAGAGGAACCTCCCTCATCAGTAATTGTAAACTAGGCAAATCAGAACGCTTATTAAGCAATAAGGCTAAATCAAGTGACAAAGTAGGCAAAGCAGTATCGGGCGAAAATGCTGTCTTATAAATGACCATCAAATCTGAGGGACAGCAAACCTTTCTCTTTATAAACTCATCTTGTAGATACTCTACCATAACCTGTAACACTTTCCTTTGCATTGCAGGAGCATATGACTAAACGTGTCATGCACTTCAATGGGAGAAATTGAAACATCCGAAATCCATTTAAGAGTGTCTCTTGTGCAAATTTGCATTTATTCACTCATTGGTTTCAATGGAGGAAGAAATTGTTTCTGCACCTGTGAGGCTTCCCGTCTGTTACCATCCATCACGTCCATCAAATCAATCCATATATCAGCTAAATGCATTCCCATCCCTTCTATCAAAATAGTCTGTTCAGGAATATTCTCTTGGACAGAAATTGCAGCTAAAATGGCCGATTCATCACCCTCTACTATATACTTTTTTGCCCATGTGTGCAATTCTCTTTTTCTAGCTTTGGATACTGTACCACAAGTCACTATTCTTGAATCAACTCCCGTCCCTTCAACTACTACAGGTGGAGCAGAACCACTCGGTAAAGAAAGTTTAGACAAATCTTGTTCAATAGGTAGCAGAGACACTACCGCTGGCGTTGGAGACGGAATTAGGAGGACGGCAACTGTCGCTAAGGGTGAAGGTGCAGGAGGAGGAACAACAACAGGAAGTGGGAGGAGGCACATAAGGAGGTGGTGCGGTTGCAACAGTTCTATGTTCATTCAACAATTTGTTAATTAGTACATCTGATGTATGAACATATATATCTTATGCACATTAAGTGAGAAAGCCCTATCAATAATTCTAACAGATTCAGACTGTTTCTGCTGATCATGTAATAATGCTTTTTCAGTATTCGACATGTGTCTATGTGCATGCGTTTCCTGACTTTTAAGTTTCTGCATAGCTTCCTTTCTCCAATCTTTAACTGCATCAAATACTGCAGGCCTAGCCTTTTTCTTCAACCATATAGATTCTAAATACTCTATGCAGGAAATTTCAAAACTGCCATGGACTGGCCACTGAAGTTCGGAAACATGTCTGGTTTGTCTGTGGCAAATATCATTAAATGTCATTCCGCAGAGATAAATGTCTATCTCTGTGGAATAATACCCTGAAACAGGATGACAATTTCCCAGGCATATCAGATAACTGGTGTTACCTGGCGTTGATTGTATTCGCGAATTCAAATCTGCAAACAATATCAGGATTCTTGGGAATCGGGGCACGAGCCAACTGATTTAAAATGCAAAAAGGGTCTGATCGGATTTCAAAGGATTGTCGTAGCTGCCGATTTCGGCAAAGAGCCTGCCTCGATATGGGGACCCTCGTCAAGATGTCCTACTGACCGCTTGATCACCGTCCAGGGATCGGATCATGCAGTCTGCTGCGGAGTCACATCTCGCTTTGCAGTGGACCCCTTCACTCTCCGATCCCAGTCTGGTAACCGCATCTCTTTTTCAGTGATGTAACATCAATCTTGAGGGTCCCTATTCGGGCGCCATCTGAAAGACCAAAGGAAATATCAAGGCTTAGTACCACCAAAAATGAAATACGCAGGTTACAAGTTCATAGGTACATGTACAATTTTAATATGCAGATACAGATAGCTATCTGGCTCCCAACACTTCGCAGTGTACCAGCAGACACCATGAGGGGAGAGAGTGCTTGACATTACAAAGCATGCAGCTTTTATACACAATCCCGGTTACATCATTCAGCCCTTCTCCAAGTTAACAATTTACTAGGGTTCATACCCAGTTCACATTGCTAATACAGAATCAAATAACTATACATTGTACAATGTTTTCCTTAAACACTAGACATATTTGTCTGTACACAGAATACAATGGTAACATCTGTTTTTTGAGCTTAAAGTAAGTCCAGTTTCAAGAGAAATCACAATTGATTTCTGCAAAGGCACATAGTTTTAGCTGTTCAACATTCTGTTCCAGTATTTGAACGAGGATGATACTATTGGTACAGACAAACATTCTGCTTCAGTAGCCTCAACATGTTGCCAGAGTGCAACGTTCATTTTTCTCTGCTGGAACCGAAAACACAGTTTAAAATGAGACAGAAAACAGGAGTTTAATCAAAATGGCGGATGATTCTAAAATGGTGGCGAAGTCAGCTTCATTCAGGTTTATTCGGACGCGGTTTTCAGTGCGATGCGAATGTGCTTAGGCCAATATTCATTATCAGGCGGTATTATGAGAAATATGGTTTTACAATATAAGTGCATCTCTGTCAGGTAAACCAAGTGGGGTGTAATAGGAGAAAAAGGAAACAGGATTTTTAGGTAGGGCAAGAAATCTATTTGTGGGATTAGAAGGGACTAAGCAGGTTGAAGAGTGAATGTGTTTAGGAAGTGTATGAATCGTTTTATGTTGTTAAAACATTTTTTCATATCTACTTTGTTAATTTAGAGGTGTTGTCTGTCAGCACAGTGTGTTACTCGTGGGGATAGGCTCTATACCCTTCAGGTTGCTTTTCTGGTTGGCTGGAGCCCTTACTTTAGAGTGAGCTGGCATCCTTTGGTAAGACCACCTGTATATACCTTTCTGAGGCATTTCTTGGTAAGGCCTTATTTGTACTAATTGCCGGGCAGACATTACACCTCGAGTTGCTTGGTTAGTCTAACGTAGTGTGGGTCTCCTCTGGTAGTTTCGGAGAAGATGGCTCTGTAGTAGAAAGGGCCATACTAATGAAAAGAGGAAGAGATGCAGTGGTGTTGTAGTGAAAAACATTGCGCTACTTTTATGCTGGTGAAATCTCAAAGGAATGTAAATAATTTGGGCTGGCGTGTTTTAATAAGAGGTCTTTTGTGCGTGGTTGAGGAATACATAGTTATTGAGATGGTTATGTTAAAGCAGTGAGTGCAGCGAGTGAGTGTGGGGACAATCTTCTAAGGTACAGAGAAAGGAATTTCTGGATAGTAATTTTTGTTTTGATGGGTTGGGGTTTTCTTTAATAGTATTGGGATTTTTGGGATTTTTTTTGAAACATGGAAACCCCATTGAATCATTTATGCCAAGTGCTCCTCGGACCTAAAATAAAAATATTGGCGTATCATCTGGAATGGTTGAGGGAAACGAAGGGTAAGATGTTTCAACCGTGGCCTAATGAGGGGTCCTTTGATAAGGATATATCTGTATAAATATTGAACAATTCGTAGTTATAAATGCAAACATCTTTTTCATTTTCCTATTGTGAACAAATATTTCTTGCGCACCCAATTGTCACTAACTCATCACTGTGTGACTATTGAAAAGCGAAAATATTCACTGTGAAATTATTGTTCAACATATTGAATTTATGTCTGTTTTTTCTCTACTCACAAACTAGCCAGCTATGGTTTATGATGATTTTTTGGTTAAAATAAAAAAGAATAACATGAACAATGGTTAAATCAAATTGAATAATGATTAAGAATGAGGGATTTGTGCCTCTTTCTGCCATATATGGTGATCTGATTATGCATGTAAAGGATACTTGGTTTACTATTTGAAACCCCACTTTGAAATAATTCACAATAGAATTATACAGACACTCCGACATTAGGATAGTGTTAAGAATTACATCTGTGGTTGGAGCCCTTTCTGTTCTCCATTGTTTTAGAGCCCTCTTCCTTCCACAGCAGGGGGTGTCCCTCCTGTTAAAAAGAAAAAAGGTAAGAAAACAGGCATTTTCTTTCATGATCAACACAGGGGCCACGACATCCTGTATTAAAGAAGGTGGATTACTCCTATCAGTCAAAGCAATGGACACACAGGTATTTTCTGGGGCTGCCCTATCGGTTCCATACACTGAAGATGTGTACACAAGGTAGGTAATCAAACTTTATCTGCTCCCTTCTTATACTGCAAAGATACCCCAGCAAACCTTCTGGGAAGGGAACTCCTAAACAAGCTTAATATGTTGATCACTTTTTCAAAGGATGGCATAGTATGCTCAACTCCAGGATTGTACCCATTAAGATAAGCAACACTTTCCCTCTCTATTGCAGTGACATCGCGATTATGGGGGTGCTAGTACATTCTGCATTATTCTTGTATAGGGTAATGATAGTGTTGAGTTGGGTACCTGGAATAAAAGATCAGACATGGCAGATACCCCTAGCATCTTTTTTCCAGTATGCCGAGTCACAGAAGATAACGCCACGGACTATCATTACCTTTATTCTAGAAGCCGTGGTTTTGAAGAAAAACAGGGTGGTTCTTTCAGGCACCAATGAGGAAGGAGGCAAATGGCACACAGTGTTATGTGTATTGATCCAACCTCATCGTTAAGAGACATGTCCGATGAGCAGTTGTTCGAGGACACGGAAGACACAGGTGAAATTGTTTTTGAGATTGGGGTACCTTGTCAGGTAATGGTGGAGCAAAGGGAGGTACCACAGACTATATTAATTGTGAGAAAAACATCACCATACTGGAAGGAGGATTTGGAGAAAGTGCCGAATCACTTATGGACCAGCAATCCCCATGATGTGGGGCTATTGAAAAGTGTAGGGGCAATGCAAATAAAATGTAAACAAGGAGCAATTTTACCAAGGGTTAGGCAATAACCAATGTCTAAGGAGGCAGATCAAGGGGTTTTTGATACCATTATGGTAATGTTGAAGCAAGGCATTATACAGCCTTCCGCATCCCCATGTAACATGCCCATTTACCCTCTGAAGAAGGCAAAGGGGTCTAGTTGGAGGGTGCAGGATTTGCGGCCTCTGAAAAACATTGTTGAAGTAGTATTTCTGGTGGTACCAAATCCTGCTACCATTCTATCTAACATCCCTACTGGGTCGACCCATTTCACAGTTATTGATTTGAAAAATGCCCTTTTCTCAGTTCCTTTGCAACCCGATTCCCAGTACCTCACAGCATTTAAGTATCGTGGACGTGTATTTTAAGACACAAGGTTACCCCAGGGGTACCGTGAATCTCCAAGTGTTTTTAATATTGTAATTCAGTTGGATTTGGGGAACTTTCAAATGTCCAGTACTGTTATTGAGTATTATTGAGTACTTGTTTGTAGTGCTTCAGAGGAACAGTGTAGAGGAGACTCATTCAGATTCCTCACTCGGCTCACGGAGAAGCGGTACAAAGTGGACAAAGAAAAACTGCAACATTGTCACACAGAAGTAGTGCATTTGTGTTATGCTCACCTGATATCCCCGGGGGCCGTCTGGAATTCTCTGAGATCCGGAACCCTGGATGCGTAGTTGCAAAGTGCTGAATAATGAATCTTAGTTATTTGTAGGGTGATCTACCCGTCCTGCGTTTCTTGTGCAGGGGCGCTTGACGTTTGTTGGCGAGCTGCCCGAGTTGCTTCACTGGTGCAGTATGCCTTCGTTGGACCCAGGCCTGCTGTGACCCCGAATCTGCTGGTAGGCAGGAAGGTTTGTTAATTGTAAGTCTTTGTTCTGTTTCTGGTGGGAACTTGTTAATGTCTTTATCTGCTTCTTTTCAGGTGCAAAGGTCTTGATGCTGGCGTGCCAGATGGAGAGGCACGTTTCTAGGTAAAAGAAAGCACTAAGCGCAGCGCCTATATTGTCTTTTGGTGCTAACCTGTGTTTTCTTCTTCTTCTCCTCACAGGCCGCTGTGGTGCTGCGAGTGGATGAGAGCACGATGAAAAACAGGTCCCCGGAATCCATTAAGGTAAGTACAGCGCTGTGCGGTTGTTTAATATTGAAAGCAAATCTCAATATGTCTCTTTTCCTTTGCAGATGTTGCTGTGGTGCTCCGGATGAAAGCATGGTGTAGTGCAATGGAATTCAGGTAAGACTGATGTAATTCGATGTTTTGGAAGCGTGCATTCTAATATTGTTTTTCCCTTTCTCGTTATTGCAGGTCACAATGTTCGAACAGCTGCTGTGGTAGTGGTTTGCCAGAGGTCCTTAAGCTAGTACTCACAGGTGAGTGATGTTTCTTCTACTCTCAGTTTCCACAGATTGCAGCCCAGTTGAGATGCTGAGTGCTGGATGGTGTTTTCTCAGGTAAGACAGAACAATCTTGTTCTTGTTCTTGCAGGATCACAGGAAGATGCTGAAGACCAGGAGCTGGACACAATGAGTGTCACGCTGCTGGTTGCAGAATAACACAAAGCGTGTTCTGCAGTCAGGGTGTGGTTTATATAGCCCAGGTAAAGTAGTACCAGGGAAAATAGTTTCAGGCCTGCCAAAACACCCAAAACACTAGACTGCATGGCTTGGTTCTTAGAACTAGACTGTGTGGGTGCTTCCATGTTGGATTTAAAGGCCCATGTACATAAATCGGACCTAGTTTGAACAGCCCTTCCTTCCTACTGGCTCCAGAAGCCCTTTTGCAGTGGTTTTAAGGCCTACAGGGTTCTGGTGGGAGCATGCTTGTGGCACAACTTGTGCCCCCTCACAGTGGCCATGACAGTTTGGGACAGGTACTATCATCTGCAGGGAGAAGGGTAATGCCTGAGAGAGCCACCACAGTTCAGAACACTCCTCAACCAACTACGGTAAAACAGATGCAGCAGTTTTGGGGCTTTGTAAATATTGTAGGTGTGGGATTCTCGACTATTATAGCTACACACGGCCCTTGCTGCAAGCTTTCAAAGAAGCACAGAAAGCGAAGAGCCCAATCGAGGGGTCAGATGAAATGATAACTTGTTTCCAGCAGCTCAAGACTGCGATCAGTAATGCTCCAGTTTTGATGACACCAGATTACCAAAAGCTATTTTCTCTTTTTTCACATACAGATGGGAAGGTAATGACAGCGGTGCTAACACAGAAAACATCATTAGGTCACAAACCCTTGGCCTAGTATAGTGGGTTGTTAGACTCAATTATACAGGGTCATTTTCCATGTGAGCAATCACTTGCGGCAGGAGCCTTTGCAATACAAAAGTACTCAGCCATTACTAGGGGCTGTGTGTGGAGCATTCAGTTTTTGCAATTTTGGAGACTTTAACTACTCAGAGAGTTTCTAGGTACGAGGTTATTTTGTCAAATGTTTCCGTACAACCAGTGAGGTGTTATGTAGTAAACCTAGTGACTTTTTTTTGACCCAGTGCAGCCTGGTGATGATGTTCATGATTGTGTGACCTCTGAGGGTGATGAGGGAAAAAGTACAAGTGTTAAAGAAGATGCTTTGGAGACAGGAGGAACACTTTTTGTTGATGGATCATCAATGATTGATCAGGGCACTGGTGAGAGACATACATGAACAGCGCTTGTCAGGCGCTTGTAAGTCTTTTGGGTGGTGAGTACCGTGTGGAGGGGGAGAAGTGATTTCCATCACATTACTCTGTGCAAGCAGCTGAGTTGGTGGTGCTTATTGAGGCACCGGATCATTCCTGATCATTTTCAAATGTTTAGCCGTACAGGAACTTTGTTCTGCTCTCTATTGGCCCCAGGCGTGTAATCCTCTGTCAATGGAAAATGGCTACAAAAACCTCGTTATGAGTTGCTATTATTTCTCAATTCCTCTGTGTTAGTGTTCAGTGCCATCAAAGAAGAATTTAGGGCTTTGCATCTTGATGCCCTACAAAATTGTTACATCCTGGATCTCCTAAAAGCTATGGAGGGTGGGGTGTGCCATAAATTGGCCAAAATGTGCTGCACATATGGCCTCCTAATGACTCGGATAATGGAACATTGCCTCAAACAATTACTGAACTGAAAACTCTGAAGGGGGCCATACCTTTTTGGACTATTTTCTCTTGGATGCCGTCATGATGAGCATAATCTAAAAAATACTTTCACCTATTTTGATTTTTTCTCTAGCACTGTTTTGCTCTTGTCAGTTATGTCTTCAACGATGCTCGATTCAGATGCCTCAGAGTACTGCCATGTGGTATAGGACCAATTCTCTTCCTGGTATAGGACCAATTCTCTTCCCATGGGCGCCCAAACTGATTTTGGAATGATTGAAGGGGGTTTTCGTCCTTCCCCAAGTTGGAGTGAATGTGTAGAAGAATGGTTAGTTGGCAGAACTAATGATGAGTCAAATTGGGGTTGTCTAGCAGAGGATTATGGGAAAAACGGTTGTGTAGCTTTGCTCCATCAAAATAGAGCGATTGATGATTTGGAAATTGGTTTGTTAGTTAATAGATTAACTAAAGGGGTGAATGTTGGGCAATTGGAAACATTTGAACTTCACACACCATAGCACTGACTGGGGATGGACACGTCATCATCATCATTTCTGTCACTTTCACAAATTGCTACAAATATTACAATATTTATGGTGAATGGGATAAGTGTTACATTTAGGCTACTTTGTGTTATTTTGTGTAGAGGTGATACATTTGTAGATGTGTGTATGCACAGAAACATAACAATGAAACATTGTCACCCGGAGGCCCCCTCCACACTCAGGTAAAGCAGACGATCGATATGTGCACATGGAGTTTACCTGTTTGAATGGCGCTCATGATATTACATCATAATAGGTGATAAAATGCACCCATAATGGTACACATGTATTTGCATTTTTTTTTTCATTTTTTTTTTTCCAAATGTAGTAAAAGATATGAAATACATGAGGTGGGATTGGTCTGTGTATCAGGAGTCTCTGCTTTTTTGGATCAATCAGAAGGGTGTTTTCGCCATCATGGCAAAGGTATGCAAAAGATTCATCAGCAGTTGTGGAACATGATTTTCGAGTTGATCAATGGGGAAGCTGCGGTCAGTTTGCAGATGGCTCAAGTGTTGAAGTACAAGGGAAGATATGATCTCTGGTGAACTGGAAAGCTCAATGTTGTAAGAGATAGGCATCTCGTGAATTTATGGGGTTGTTTGAAGGAGGTGCCTCTCCTGGGGCACTTGAAGAGACCAGTAGTAATGCATTTTAGGAGACGATTGTGTTATTGGAGAGTGGGCGGAACTCATGTGAATAGGAAAAGGCCAGCCATGTAGAAATCATAAAAATTGGACAGCGGACAGGTCTGGGCAATGCGATTAGCAAACATGAATAGGTCACAAGGGAATTTACGTGTCTTTCTCTCGTCTTCATGTGCTTAGGTATTTTTGGGGTTGGTCTGTGTGCGTCATTAATAGGAATACAGTTATTTTGTAACTAGGAGGCAAGGCTGCAACCAAATATGGAGAGGCTTTCGGGAAGGGGTGTGTTGAAAATGTAAACCTTGTAATTATAACTTTTAGGTGATTGTCTTATAATGTCTGTATCCAATTAACTGTGTGGGTTTTAGATTTCACTGTACAGGTCAACCAATACTGTTTGGGTGGACGATTTTGTAATGCTATCTCGGAGAGTGTATTAACTGTTGTAAACTATTTATAATATGTATTTGTTATGTGGTTCAGAGAGACCAGGGTACGTTTGACTGTTAGATGTCATCTAAGCCCCTCCAGGCCATCGTACAATAAACTTGCTTTATGGACAAAAGGCACACTTACTAATTTTAGAGGTGGGCCTAATATGGGTAAAGGGGCAGAGCTAAAGGTCCACACCTACATGCACCCCTAAATTAGATTGGAATCTGAGCTGCATACACGTACACCTAAATCCGAGACCCGATCTTACCTCTGCGCTGTGAATCCTATGTGCAAGGGTTTGTACACCTGCCTTCAACTGGCGGATAGAATTAGGGCTTTGTTTGGCCATTTCCCTGCCGAGAGGTTGCGTGGTTGTAGCCATGAATAGGTATCATTCCATGCAATAGTGGGTGTGCGATTGCATGCGGCTCATCCCTCGTAACTACCACATTTTCCCTTGTTCTTCCTCGTTTTACAAGTTCTGCCTCCTTCCCAGCCCTCTGGGCAAGTCACTCCCATGTTGTGTGTGGTGTCTCGCGCAAGGCACTCAGACGCTCGCAGGGACGTGCCGAGCCTGCACAAATTCCCTGCAAATTATGAAAAAAAGTGCAGCACAGTCGATAGGGACGTGCCGAGCCTCCACAAATTCCCCTGCAAATTATGAAAAAAAGTGCAGCACAGTCGTTTCCATGAATCGTCAAACTGGATTTTCCATGCAGTTTGGCTTGCAAATTCCCTATTTATAGCGCCGATAATTCCATGAATTGTACCATAGAAAATTGGGTTTTAAAAAGAATTCTAGGTTTTCCAAAAAAATACATTGACTATTCCAATGCATGAGGAATTAAATATGCCGTATATAGAAAAATGTATTGCAAGTAAACTTGTTCTATATTGGGATAATTTATGGCGTGCCCCAGAGCTCAGTAAATACTGAGAAGCTATGAAAGGTGTTTTTTGTACAAGAGGGCCAGCACTCACTATCCTGGTGTAAATCCATCTAAGAGTTCTTGCAAGGTAAAGGGCAAAATTGCTTATTGACTAATCCTAGCGAAGCAATCACCAATACTGAATTGATGTTAGTGAACTTACTTGAGTATAAGAAAAATTATGATGTAATGTTGAAAAGGTTTAGCTCTGCCTCATTATTGGAATATTTGGAAATCAAGTTAACGCCAGGATTTCACCCCTATCTAGAGATTATGAGACCTAAATGTATGCATTCCTTGTTTATTAAAATGCAGTTTGGATTACTTCCCCAGGCATATCATTTGAACAAGTGGAACAGGAAAAATTCAGAATAGTGTGCCTAATGCAAAACAAGTTGTGAAACTATTGAACAATTTTTCTTTTTTGTGTCTATTTTACTTACAATACACGACATTGTATTACAAATTGAAATGTTGGTATACTGGAATGCACTGTGATAGAAGCTATATCACTGTGTAAAACGACATGCAACGAGGTATCATCGTTTGCTGCAGCCAAGTATCTATTCACGGCAGGGAATAAGAGAAACACATTTTTAAGTTCAGTTCCCTTACCCTTTGCATTTAGAGAATTATGCACCAGGCAATGTACCCATGTCTTAATTAAGGTTCTTTGATTAAGCTACCTTGTTTTAAATCACCAAGGGCCTGATTAATGGAACATTTTCCTCTGGGATTGCGCCATTATAAAACACTTCCGTGGATCAGGCCCTTTATTTTGATGATTATTTATTATGCCTATTTATATGGAATGTGTTATAGATATATAACATGTTTGTGTCTGATGATATAATGTCAAATAAAGGTGAATAAGAGTGAACAAACTTTCTTGCATGGGCCCACTGGTGCTTCCTGATGATTTAGTTTGTCTAGGACAGCACATGCAAAGATGGATGGGTTAAATTTTGTTAGTCGAGCAAAAATGTTTGCATGACCTTCAGCCCACAGGTCAATTGATATTGTTTGGAGCAGAAATGCAACCATTTGTTAGTGGCTGCATAGCCATACTGCTTAGCTCTGTAGCTCTAATCTGGAGGCAAACTTCCAAGGATAGACACTAGGTGGCACTATGACATGTGTGGCTTGTTGCTTGTGAACAGAAATTGCCTATTTTACTATCTAATGAGAGGATAATCAGCTTACCGCGCTCCTGTATGTGATTCTATAAGAGAGAGGTGATAACGACCTAGGTGAGTATAACAGGCGTTTTGCCAATACCAAATAAGACATTTTCAATTGTTATGTAGAAAGTGTAGGATGGTCTAGTTTGACCAACATGATGTAGCATATATAATGCATTCTGTATGTTCTTTACTGCAAGAACTTAGTGTAAGACCAAACATTCCAAGCTGCAGTGGGGCAACCTTGTATTATTTTGGGTCTAGGTCTAAGCCCCACCCATTGAAGACCACATACCATTGAAGACCTCATACCTCCGGTCACTGGGGCCTAGCAGCCCCTGAGTGCGCTTGTGTGTGTTGTGGGGCAGGGCTTGGCCAGCCTCAGCAGTCTGCAGCCTTGGTTATGCTGCTTTTTGATGGTACAAAGGTTTAGATCACAGGTAAAATATGGCATACCATTGTTTTTATGTCCTATCTGGCAACCCAGTGATTTTTTACTTTTCAATGAATAGCACTTTTTCCTAAACCTTGACAACAACACTAATCTGAATGTGCATCAGTGGGGTACCCCTTTTTCAAAGGGTTCAGACTGCGCGCTGTACTTTGCCCAAGGAAAGACTTTGGTTGATGGCCATTTTATCTCATTCAGGCATGCCTATATTTTTGGTGATGCTCCCACTGTCTCCCATTCCAGTGGTGAGGTGCATTCAGACCTTATAACTATGGAAGTGTATTTGTGTCTAATTATAGTCAGAATTAATGCACATTCTGAATCTTTCTGGAAAGTCAGACAGGTTTAAGCGTAAGAAAACATCTGAGTGTGTAGCAGTCATAATATTTGAATGGAATCAACCATTTGATTAGGGTTTGGAGCCTTTACCCCTATTGCATTTTTTATAAATACCAAATGTCAGTTCTGTTAATGGTTACCATGTGGACGAATTGGCTGAGCTGAAGATTACTTGTTAATCATGTCAAAGAATCGCACCAAGAACCTCCAAGACATTTTATGACAAAGCTTTTCCTAGAACCTTCAGGAACCAGACTTCTAATGTCCAGATTGAGAACAAGAGTTAGTGCTAACTTCCTCTCTTTTTTGGGGGGGAATTCTTTTATTTAGATTAATAGAACATAGCCAAATGACATGAATAGAGAGTAACAATTATGCATGGAGAGAAGACTAGGTAAACCACCACAACAGAAAGAACCAAGGCATATGAGTGTTTGATAATAGAAATGTCACATTTTTGAATGGGGTAAAAAAATAAAGACAAACAAGAGAGATGCAAGTGAGGACGGAGGAAGGGGAGATGGGTTAACCTAACAAATGACATTAATGTTTAGTGAGAACCCGCTTCCGTAGAAAGGAAATCCAAAAAAGCTTTCCAATTCAATTCATGTTTATGCAGTAGATTTGCAGAGGAGGAAATACATCTTTCTAATCTGTCAGTGTTACAAATGGAATTGCACCAGAATTTATAGTTAATATGATCTAGATTTTTCCAATTGGCTGTAATGGTTTGGATAGCAACCAAAATAAAAAGATCAAACATATAACAAGTATTGATCTCTAACATGTGTTGCACGAGTGTCCTACCAAAAAGAAGAAACTTAAAATTAAAATCCTTGTATATCTTGAAGATGTGTTTCACAGAGCCCCACACATTTTCCCAGAACTTTTTGACTAACATACACTACATGAACATATGTTTGAATGAACCCTCAGTATTAATACAACTCCAAAATGTGTTATTTTGAGCAATTCTACATTTGAAGAGAATGGTGGAAGAGACAAAAACTCTGTGATGAAAGAAGTATAATGTTTGCGTTAAACTTGCAGAGGCTGTGATCAAAGAAAGGTGTTTTCCAAACACGTGCCCAATACTCATCTTCAACAGTTACAGAACACCATGTTGCCTAGCCAGCTGTGCCCCCAGCTGTGATCGCAGACAGTTTTCACAGAGAGATTTATAAAACATTGAAGCGGTAAAATGAGGATTGTGCATAATTTGTAGTCTTTCATTGCTTAGAGGAGGTGTGCTCACCAATAAGGTCTCAAAGTTATCCATTAGAGCATTGTTTAGAATAGAGTATTGATGCCAAAAGGAAATTGGAGTAGAGCATCTCGCAGTGAATTCATTAAAGGTAAGTGGGATCCCCTTATTAAATAGTTGATGAACATATTTAGGGCTTGATTCACAGAGCGTTTTTCTATGGGATTGCCCCATTATAAAACACTTCTGTGAATCAGGCCCTTAATAGCTTTACACAGCCACACTTTCCAGAAGACCATTTTTCCATTGATATGAATCAAATCATTGAACCACAGGTATTGCGAAACAATTTGGGGTGGGTTAACAGACTATAAGTACATTCTAATATGTTTGGCAGAGGAGATAACATTGGTGGATTTAATTAATTGGTTCCTCCTTTTAAGCAAATGGCAATCTGTCAATCATAGAGGCAACAGTGAGATTCTATGCTTTTTCTTGCCCCATAAAAATGTGGCCAGATATGAATCGATTGCTTTGTATGATTTGGAGGGCATAGTTAAAGGGATCATATATTGAGTATAAAAACCGATTGGAGATATCATCATTTTGATGGTCTGGAGCCGCCCCACCAGGACAGAAATAGCGGGGACCATGAGTCATATTTTCTTTAACAATATCTTTTTGTGAGGAGGCCGTGTATGCCTAAATATTTACTACCTCTTGGGGACCATTTCATACCATAGAGTTGGATGTGATGTTTAGAACAATAGATATTAAGGTGTAATACCTCTGATTTTTCCATGTTGAGCATGTTGCCAGAGGCTAATGAAAAGTGAGTATTAATTGCCAGCAAACTTTGCAAACTTGAATTGTGATTTTTGAGAAGTAAAAGTATATCATCTGTGTATGCGGCTAATACTCTGAATTGTTAAGTCTATTTTGATGGTCTCAAGAAAAGGTTCAAGGGCTAGTATAAACAAAGAGGAAGAGAGATGACACCCTTGTCTAGTACCTCTGTACAGTGGAAAGTAAGATGACAATTGTTCATTAATGAAGATGCCTGTTTTTGGTTAGTGTAGAGCACATTAATCATAGATATAAACAAATCCTCCAGACCATGCCACCTAAGTGCATTGAATGTAAAATCCCATTCCACCCTATCAAATGCTTTTTCTGCATCAAGAGCAATAGCTTCAAAGGGGTCTTTTGAATTATCTATAGCATCTAGAACATCCAGAAACACACTCATGTTAGAGGAAGATAATCTCCCTTTTACATAACCTACTTGATCCACTTTTGATTAAATTGGGTAGGCATGGGAGGAGTCGATTGGCCAGGATCTTAGAAAATATTTTACAATCAGCATTAATAAGAGAGACAGGTCTATAGCTTGGAGGGAGCGCAGGGGTTTGTTGGGTTTTGGGGAAACAATTAGCATGGCTTCTGTAAAGGAGCATACAGCCTTAGAGAGTGAAATAAAATGAGAAAAGAGTTCACAATGTTTTGGGATCTGGTACATTATTGGCGTGAGTAAAGACATCGATAGGGAGGCCATCTGGTCTTGGAGATTTTCCTTTTTTGAGGTCCCGGATTGCATTAAAAAAGTACATTTTGAGTGATCGGATTGTTCAACGAGGATAAATCCAGTACAGGGTAGGTGGAGCTAGAGAGGTTCCTGAGGAATTCTTTACTATGGGGATTGCTTGGGACAGATTCTGAAGTGTATAGTTTCTGATAGAATTTGGAAAAAATGTCAATACAATTATTGTCCAGAAATGTGCTGATACCTAAAGTATCTTTAATTACTGCAACTCTGGATCTGTAGGCTAGTGATTTGCTAGTCATATTAGAGAATTGCTATATCTTAGCCTTGTACTTTAGAGGCCTAGCACAAGAATAATCTAAAGTATACTTAATTCCCGATTGTATGATGCTATTAAGGACATTCTGAGATGGATTTTGGATATATTGCTTCTCAAGGATTTTCAGCTGTTTTCAAAAGTTTCTGATTCATGTCTTCTTTTACTTAGACACATATGAAATCATAAGTCCTAGAAGCACATCTTTGTAGCTATCCTCACTTTGTTGTGTGTGAAAAAATCATGATGTGCATTAATAAGGAAAGGTGTAAACAAATCATCTTTCAAAAGTGCACAGTTAAATCGCCATCTATTTGATTTATGACCTTGATGTGCGATTTCAAGTTTAATGTGAAAAGAGGGATGGTCTGAAAGGGAGATACAGTCAATACCGGTATCAATGAGGCTAGAAGACATAGAATTAGAAAGGAAGATGTAATCAATTCTACAGAATGAATCATGTAAACTGGAGTAAAAAGTAAACTCTAAGTCTGAAAGGTGAGTGATGCGCCAAGCATCGATAAGACCTAAATCAGTAATAAAGTTTAGTAATTGCTTCAGTGATTTAGAGTTCTTAAAGCGCACCTTTGACTTTCGGCCAAGGACTGGGTCGATAATTTAATTGCAATCACCACATACAATGAGGATCTGAACATTGGAATGGAATAAGTAGTCCTTTAAGTGCGACCAAAAGGCATGATCAGGTGAGCTGAGACCATAACTATTCAGTATTGAATACTCAACTGAGTTGATAATAATTTAGAAGAATAACAATCTGCCCGAGTCATCTGAGTCTGATGTACTTACTTTGTAATTGAGAGCCTTGTTAAGTAAAGTAATAACACCATTATTCTTCCGATGAGCTGCACTTGTAAAGACTTAACCAAACCACAATCTCTTAAGTTTAGCTGCTTCAGTCTCTGACAAGTGAGTTTCCTGAATACAACCAATTGATGGTTTAGTTCTGTTTAAAAAAGAGAGTACTTTTTGCCTTTTTATGGAGTTATGGAGACCCTTAACATTCCAGGAAAATAAATTTATTGACATGGGAGAGCAAAAGGCAGTAGAAATGAGAAACATATTGATACATACTTGAAGTGGAGGAAAGCGTCCAACAAGTAGAAATACGCTTTGTCATTGAAGAGTGATAAAAAGACTGTTTGTGATACACGGAAGAACAGGAAGGAGAAGAGACAAGAGGCAAAAGGGGAGACAGATGACAACATAAGTTTAATCCATACAAAATAGCAACTTTCAAGTAGAAATAACAATGTGACTAACAGGAAACAGCCACACCAAATCATGTTGATCTAAGTTATATTGTGAGTAGGGCCTATTGAGATGAGACTGACTGCGGCACCACTCCAATACAAGATCTCCTTTATACCCAATAACGTTTTTCACCATAAGTTCCCATACAGTATTTTTTTGGGGAAAGGGATGGAAGTATCCATATCCTCCATCCCCTCTGACTGAATAAAATGTCTGAGGTCACTGGGATTTTCAAATGTTGCTTTCAGACCTTTGAGCGTCACTTTTAGAACGCCAGGATGGAGGATACCAAATATGTTCCATTAAGCTGCCTTAGCGCTGGTCTAAAAGCAAGGAGTTATTTTCTTCTTGTAGCTGTTGCATTAGACACATCATGTGAAATAAAAATCCTTCTGCCATTGCATATAAGTTGTTTAGCTTGTTTCACTTTGTTGATTATGAGATGTATATGAGTGTAATCCGAAAAAGCAGAAATTAGAGTTCTTGTTGAGTTATACAGCTGACAGGACCCACATGGTGGGCTCTTTGAATATTTTATTGTAGAGATGTCGGAAGATCCAAGAGCTTTGGGAGCATGGTAGTAAGGAATAGAACAGGGCTGTCTTTCTCAATTCCCTTCGGAAGACCCAACAACAAATACATTATTGCTTCTATTTCATTATCGCTTCTCCCAGCTCAATTTCCACACTGAATCTTTTGGTTGTCTTCATGGCCATCAGTCAGGCTTCAGAGCTGCCAGAATCATGGAAACTGCTCTCCTAAACATCCGTGAAGACCTGCTCTCCAACCTGGACTCTTACACCCCCTGTGTCCTCATCCTTCTTGATCTCTCTTCTGCCTTTGACACGGTCAACTATGCCATCCTGCTCAAATGTCTCTGTGATAACCTGGGTATCACCGGTCAGGCCCTGGCCTGGCTGACTTCTTTCCTCTCTGACTGACCCTCCCAGGTCCAACTTGGATCCTTCCTCTCCGCAATCTTTTTATTTGCCTGAGGTGTCCCCCAAAGGGTCTAACCTCTCTCCCTGGCTGTTCAACCAATACCTGACACTTCGTGCCCACTGCATTGCCGCTCCCTGCCCCAACTTTCAGAGTTATGCGGATGACACACAGCTTATTTTAAGGCTACCGTCAGCCACCTCTTCTCCATCTGTCATCACTGACTGTCTGTCTGCTATCCAGGAGTGGTGTGCCGCCAATGACCTCTGCCTTAATGCCAGTAAGACTGAGATTCTCCTCATTGGCGCACCGACTCCCTCCTTCCCTGTCGCTCTCTGGTCGGCCTCTCTTGGCCCTCTTCCTGCTCCCACCTGCGAGGCTAAAAACATCGGGGCCACGTTCGACTCTAGACTCTCCTTCTCTCCTTACATCTCTGACGTCTCTAAGAAGTCACACTATCAGCTGCACCTCCTCAAAGGTATTCTTCCTTTCCTCTCCTTCCCCCAGAAGCTCACTGTCTCCAGAACTCTGGTTCTCTCTAGGCTGGACTATTGCAAAAACCTCTTTCTAAATCTGCCAGCCTCTACTCTCAGCCCTCTTCAACTCATCCAGAACAGGACTGCGAGACTTGTCGCTGATCCGCCTCCAACTCCCTCAGGGTCAGTCGCTTCTCCAAGCAACAAGTTGGTGGTAGATCTCTTTCTTTGGCTGGGGCCTCCCTCTGGAACAGCCTCCATGCCTCCCTGAAACTTGAGGAGAACCATCTCCGGTTCCAGAAGCACCTCAAAACCTTTCCTTTTGCTTCTGTTTTTTCTCTTCCTCTCCCCTGCTGTCCTCCTGGCTGAACTGAAACTGCACTGGTCACCTGGCGACCCTCTGATCTCTGGCCCAGTTCCCTCTTATACCAGTCACACACACCTGCACTGCCTGCCTGGCAACCCCCGCACTTGAGGACTGTTTCTGTATCCCTACAGTCCTACTACCAGCAATTGACACCCGATGTCTGCACTTACCTTTGCACTTGCCACCTGCTGGCCGTTACCTTTACTGATTATTATTATTCTACTCCAATGTACTGCACTGTCCCTTTCCCCTCCCCCCGCACTCTTCCCTTCTCCCTTCCCATGCACTTGCGCGATCTGAATGACACCTGCCTAGTAGGATTGTTGTCTGTCCTCCTTCTGTTTCCCCCTCCCTTGCCTCGTCGCACCTTGAAACACTTATGTATAGGCGCGTTATAAATGCCACATCATATCATATTGTCTAGGTTTTCAGATTGTTTCTGCAGAGTTTTGACAGTAATGTCCAACGTTGCCACTCTGTTAGTGAAATCCTCTGCACTACCAACTTGCTTCTTGACGTCTGTTATGCTTAACTGAAATGCAGACCATTTGTCATCTAATTGTTGCAGCTTTGCATTGGTGGATTCCCTAAAGGACTGCAGAGCCCTTATTTCGATTAATATGGCGTGCATGGCCGGATCGATATTGTCTTCCTTTGGTGTTGGCGATTTACTCTTTTGCCTTTTGAATGTATTAGACAAAGCAGGGGCAACCTACTTAGCTTGACCTTTGTTTGAAGTAGCCATCGTTTTGTTCTCAAATGTCAAAAATAAGGAGAGAAATTCTAGTGGTGCTTCTTCAAGAGCAAAGACGACGTGCGATCTACGTATGGTATGATAGATAGTTTGTGCCAGCAGCCAGTGCTTACTGGAATAGGTATGGAAGTAGTTTTAGCACATTACATCTCTCCCTTCATATATGAAAATTGGCAGCGTGACACACACAACAATGAGGGGCTGAATACCATATGCTCCTTTATAATAGTTGTCAGTCAATGATATGCTATAATGCTCCTGTGGTTTTCCACATGATATCATATGATATGATAGTTTATTTATATAGCGCCTATACACAATGTGTTTCAAAGAGCTTCAAGGCAAGGGAGGGAACAAGGAAAAATACAGTGACATTCTTACAGGCCATGAACAGTAAGGATGTAAAATTAACTATTGTACTCGGCCTGATGACATTTCAGATAGTGTAAGAGCTAAGACATAGATAAGGAAGGGAGGGGGAGAGTGGGGAGGAAATGGAAACAGACAGGCGACTACCGTACTAGGCCTGACGACATTTCCGGTAGAGCCGGAGAAAAACAAAAGGTGAGGGAGAGGGGTGCAGAAAGGTAGGGGAGGAACAAAACAAGCGACATAGTAGCCTGATGACATGTCAGATAGTGCTGGAGGGGGTGTGGGGAGGAATAAACCAGTAAGGGGAGGGGGGGAGGAGACAGATGAGGTTCCTATCATACTAGGTCCAGGGACAATTCTGATAGAGTAAGTGCATAGAAGAAAGTATGCATATAAACATGTATAAAATATAAGTGGTAAACTGTTAAGTAAACTCCAGTTTCCTTTATGATAATCCTAGTCTTAAATGGTGATACACACCATTAAACCAGAGGAGAAACCAAGAAAGCGTCTGAATATGCCCCCAAATTCTTCAATTATATCTTCAAAATTAAAATAGAATCTGGCCATTCAGTGGAACTTTGAGAATGAAATGCAAATCCAGCCATATAAAGGGGAAGGATAACAAAGATTAAAAATATGTTACGGTAAAACTTCATTTCCTTATGGTAAAACTTGCCAGTATAGTGCATATGCAGCCAACATGAGGCAAACTTGATATTATTGCAAAGATCTGTGGTAAACTACCCTTCATTTATATGTTTTCCATACTGGGCCTGTATATAGATAGGGGACCAGTGTTGTGGGAGAAACATGCTTTCCACAGCCCTCCAGACACACACGCCAGAACAGCTGACAGGAGCGTTGGCTTTCTCAATTACACCATACCGCTGCTCTCCGGTGAAGAGCCATCCATATCTCTCCCAGCACCGCTGGGCAAGATAGCCCAATGGTGAGTTGAAGTTCCATTTTAGGAACTAAATTACCATAAATAGTTATACTTCAAACCCTGTAAAATGGCGTTTAGAGCTGGAGCGCAGGATCTGCCTGCTATCCCGTTCAGCGTCAAGCCATGCCCCCGCTCACTTCCTCTATAATGGCCGGACGTCTCAACCATCTTACTCTCCTGTGCTCAGCCATTAAATTCACACTGCTCCTTGGAGAGAGTGTCAGCCAAAACCAGATGCTCCAAAAAATGACAGAGTGAGATAACTGCAGCTGTGAGCCACCATATATGGTGCCCTTAAGTGCACTGCAATACAAAGAAAGTTTGTCATCAGGTGCCACTTCTCCATGAGGCCCATACCTCTCTCAAGGACAACTGCTACCGTGGTTCATTGCAGTAATCCACCGATACGTACTCTGGTTCCACCACCCTGGGTGATACGACCCTTTGTAGCAGAAGCTCTGCATCGCACACCTACATCAATAAACATGACTTCAGTGGCTCCCGATCCTCTCTGACATGCAATGGGACCCTTCTTCTAATTGAATGCCCACCCTGATGCCAAAATACTTCGTCAGGAATAAAACCCCAAACCACTGCAGTCTCCAGAACCGAAACAGTGGGGCAGACTTCAGAACAAACAGTGGGGCAGAACTGCTAGTTTGCTACCAGAGGGCAGGATACCAATCTATTTAGGAAACACGTGTCTTCTCCGAATAAGTCGCAAGAGCCCGACAGTGCTGCGGTATCCCAGAGACGGCAGAGCCTGAGAGATTCATTAGTTCCTATGGGATTCATAAGATTTAGTTGAAAACGGGACATCTGAAAAGGGGGAAAGTGAAAGTGTTGCAGGTATGGTTGGAACAGTGGAGTCACTGCCAGCTGAAAAATGCAGAAATGTCGAGATTGTAGGGACATGTAGGTCGCAGCTGTGGCACGTGGCTGGGGTGAAATCATCCAGAGGCAAGAAAGAAACGAGAATTCTCCATGCCTTTAACGAATAGGCACACATTTTGTAATCACCTAGGCTGATGGACCGGTTTGACATGGCCAACAGGTTTTGGGCTAGAAACATTGATGCACTTCATCAGGCTGGGGTACCACATACTGTTTTATAGCTATGGCCGTTGCTCTCACAGCGCTCATCATCTATTGCCTAAGCAAGGTAAAATGAACACTTCAAATTATAAAGAATTATAGATGAGTACTTTATCAGCTAGATGGATATATTTCAATGAAGGGCACTCAGTGACATCTGCTAGAAAGCGAGGGTGAAGCTCGAGCTCTCTTTGGTTTGTTTGTTTGTTTGTTTATTTGATAATGCGCACAAAACCCAGGGGTAGCCGGGCGCAGCAGTCATAAGAATACTTGAGCTTAGGTTACATACATGGAGTACATACAAGAAATGCAGTACATGAAGAAATTACAGAACAGGTATACAGAGTGCATTAGGTACAAGATACGTGAAATACAGGTTCCTAGTATGAGGTAATCTAATGTCAGGTAACAGAGGTAACAAGGCAGTTAAAAATGCTAATCGGTCCTGGCCTAGCGCAATTGTAGGTCATCATTGGTCCAAAGCCAACTTTTCACTTTGCATCTAAATCTGGTGTAAGGTAGGTTGGCTCTCAGTGCGGTGGGCAGTGCATTCCAGGCATGGGCAGCTCTAACAGGGAAGCTTGCCCCACCCACTTTGGATAGTCTGAATCTGGGTATTTCAAGTAGAAGGTGGTTAGAAGCTCTAGTGTGTTGAGTAGAGGATTTTCTTGTCAGTCGGGCTGAGATATATGGGGGTGCAGTGTTATTCAAGCCTTTGTGGGTGAGGGATAGTGTCTTGAGGAGAACTCTATCATTGATTTTTAACCAATGCTGGTCTTTTCTGATGTTAGAGATGTGGGCTCTACGGGGTATGTCCAGAGCTGCTCTAAGAGCATTGTTCTGCAGTATTTGCATTTTGTTTATGACAGTTTTGCTGGCGCCTGCATAGAGGGCGTTACAATAGTCCAGTTTCGACATTACTAAGGTATTGGCTAGGGTGATGCAATTAGTTTTGGAAAGGTAAGGTCTGCAGGCCCTGATTAGTTTGCAGGTGTAAACTGTGTTGGACGCTAAGGAATTAACTTGTTTTTTAAGAGATAGAGTGGAGTCGAGGTAGAAACCTAGTGTTTTTACCTCCGTTGCCACTTTGATTATGTTGCCATCTATGTTGAAGGCACAGTAGTTTGGGCTAAGTTTTCTGAGGTTAGAGTCAGAACCCAGGATCAGTATCTCAGTTTTGTCATCATTCAGGCAGAGGCCGTGGGAGGCCATCCATGCCTGAATGAGGAGGTAGATCTTGTTTACTAGAGCTGTGTCTTCGCCAAAGTTGCCAGATAGTGGTATGAGGATCTGCGTATCGTCTGCATAGTTGGTATAAGTTACCCCTAGTCTGTCCAGTTTGTCAAAGAGTGGCTTAGTGAAGATATTGTACATGGTAGGTGAGACACATGAACCTTGTGGGACGCCACAGGTGATTTGTATTGGGTCCGCTGAGGCTAAAAGGGAGAACACTCTCATCGCACGGTTGGCTAGGAAGGATTGTACCCAGGCTATAGCTTCACTTGAGAAATAGGCGGCAGACGCTAGGTGGTTGCATAACACTGCATGGTCCACCAGGTCAAAGGCCGCTGATAAATCAAGGAGGAGGAGCATAACTGTTTTACCTTTATCCTTCAGCTCGTCGATTTGTGTTTTGAGATCGATAAGGGCTGTTTCAGTGCCATGTAATGGTCTGAAACCAGATTGGCGAGATCCTAATAGTTGGTTCGTCTCCAGATAGTTTTGGATCTGGAGGTAGGCTACTCTATCGATGATTCTGAGGAGGAATGGGGCTCTGGTGATTGGCCTATAGTTGGTGGGGATAGCTGGGTTGAGGGTCTGTTTTTTAAGGAGGGGTAGTACCCAGGATTCTTTAAGGTTGGATGGTACAGTGCTAGATTTAAATGAAGCGTTAATTCGTTTTGAGATGAAGGGTGCTAAATCTTGTGCTGCGTCCTTAATGACTTGTGCAGGGCAGTTGTCACCTTGGCAGTTAGAAGGCTTCAGTGATAGGATCACCTTTACAGTTTCCAGGATGGATATGTTAGTAAAACTGAAAGGTTGACAATTGTATTGGGTGGCTGTTCTGGGTGAGTTGGTCAAGTGAATGGTGTGGGCTCTAGTAGGGTGCAAGGATGCTTTCTTCTTTGTGATTTTAGTTTGCAGGGTTGCAATTTTGTTAGCTAGGGCATTTTGAATGCTAGTGCACCATTGTTTATCTTTGGGGACGTTGTCTACGGGAGCAATAGGGTTTTCCTCACCTGTGTCACCTGGTGTCACTCACCTGTGCTGTGGAGTGCTTCCTGTCAGCGTGGAATGGTGCGAGCAGGGGCCTGACCAACAATTGAGTAAGGTTGGTGTGCAGTGGGCAGGCCTACGGCGCCACCATGTTGTATAATTATTGAAATAATAAACAAGAGGCTGCGTGGCTGCAGATGACATTTCTTTATTCACCAGGAACATCAAGTTGAAATCTGCATCTTAAATCACATGACACAAAAAGGGCAACATGTCCTAGAACACTGGTGCAGCTGATGTGGGTATTTAGTCTCTAGTGAGGCATTTAGGCCAGTACAATGGAGGAGCACACAGGAGCTGATGCTACTCCGTGCCTCTCTTCCCTGCGTCTGCCGCGCGCCGAGCGCGGGAGCCACACTTACACTTTTTTCTCGAGATCTTGCGAGACTTGGAGGTCTCACGATATCTCTACACACCTCCCTCTGATAATGCAAAACAGGTTATTGCTTGACATAGTCATTGTATCTCACCGGTTTTCTGTGCTCCCTTCGCGGCCGGTCACCTCTCTCGCTGTGGGCATCCTACTTCAGTTCATCTTCTTGCTCTACTCTGGGTGCATCTGCTTCAAACTCATTTCCTTCCGCTTCTCTTCTGTCTGTCTCCGGCTCTCATTTCTCTCTCTCTCACTGTCCATTACCTCCTCGGTTTCGGGTCTTTCATGGGTCTTTTCTCTCTCTTGCATTTTCTCGAACATGGCTACCCTCTCCATGTTCCATTTGCGGCCGTCTTCGGTGCGTGTTTTGATCCAATCTCCTTCTTTTACGTCTAACCCTTGTTTTGTCCTTCTTCTTCTGTCGCTCCACCTTTTCATGCATGCTTTGTTGTTCTCTATTCTCCACACCACTTCCGACATGTCTACTTCCTCATCTTCTCTTACTCTGGCTAACCATGGTGGCACTAGTGTGGAGGCTGCTCTCCTCCCTCTCAACATGCAAAAAGGAGAGATTTGGGTGATCCCATTGGGAGTCATTCTGTGCGCTGCAATGGCCTCTTTGGTCATTTTGAAGGGATTCATTCACAAGGTGGTCGCTAATTGAATTGCTCCCTTGATAAACCTGTTGGCCCTCTCCACGAGCCCATTGGCTTGGGGATGATACAGCGCTGCTTTCTTCTGTTGTATGTTGTGCTTCTTCAGGAACAGTTCCATGTCTCTGGATATTAGTTGTACCCCATTGTCTGTCAATAACTCATTAGGGAGTCCTTCCCTCTGGTAGATAGCAGTGAGGACTTCTGTTACGGTGGCGGTCGTGATGTTGGGGACAAACTCGGCCTCAACCACTTTGATAAGTAGTCCACTAGCACTATTCCGTAGCGATGTTCGGGCGCCATTGCTTCCAATGGTCCTATAAAGTCCAGGTCCACTTTTGACCACACCGCTTCAGGGGTTTCTGTGGGAATCATGGCCGCCTGCCTTATCTTTAGGCGCTTATCACTGTTGAGACACTCATGGCATTTCTCAATCATGGTACTGTTAGGACTTGATGGTCGTGTAGATGATGAGACCTCCGTCCCCAAGTACCACACGAGCAAAATAGCAATATTTCTGCTCGTGCAATCTTTGAGGCCACAGGTGTAGAGTGCCGTCAGCCTGCAACCAGGAACACCGGAAAGCCCCCCTGACCACTGTAAGGCAAGCAACCAGGTTAAACAATGGAAGCAATCCCAATCAGAGCAATACAATATCACTACAGAAGGCTTACCCAATACAGGTGACAGGGTACCCAGGATAAGGTGAATGGACAGGGGTCTGCAGTAGTCGACGGTGGTAGGCGACAGTTGTTACACAGGATGGCACTCTAGTTGGGTGGTAATAACACCTGATATAGGAGGAAAAACATGAGCCAAAGGCGGAGCCAGAAGAGGCGAAATTCAGTCTGGTAAACAATCTGAGGTCAGAGCACCAAGAGATAATGTCAAATGCAGAGGAAAATCCAATAACAATTCCAATCGAAGGCCGAGGTCAAAAATCCGAGTAAGTCGCCAGAACAAATGTAGAAGTACCAAAGGAAAGCGAAGAGGAATCCAGGAAGCAGTCCGTGGTCGAGATAATCAAGAGCAACAAAAATCAGTGAGAATGCCAAACAGGACTAACGAAGTCAGCTGTGAAGCACTGAATGTGAGTCAGTACGTTCCTTTTGAATACGAAGGTGATCACATGATTCAGTCACGTGACGCATGCTCTGCGTCCCACTGCTCCGACCAGGTCCCTTCCTGGTCACGTGGCGAATTGCGTGACGAGCCCAGTGGTGCCAGTGCCTTGGGTGCCCGGTGGCAAGCCGCCACGGCATTCGCCAATGTAGGAAAGGGGACCGCACCGGGCGCATTGGACGTAGGTCCTTCTGAGACTGCCAAGTGCCGTCGTCCACTCGCCGTCGGCAGACCTGCATAGGTAAGTGGGACCTGGTCTGTCTGGGAACCTGAAGTGTTTGTTGTTGTGCTAACGGGGCCGCTAATGGGGGCGTGACAGGTACGGATCTCCTGATCCATGGACGGCCACCAGTAGGCTTCCCGAACTCTGCGACGTGTCATGGTGTTCCCCAAATGGCCTGCATGAGCTCTGCACATGATGGTTTTCTTCATAACTGTGGGTGGAATCACTTGGTCAGTTTTCATAATTATGCCGTCGGCTTCCGAGATTTCTGCCACTTTCCAATATGGTCTCATTCCTTCTGGTACTGCCCTTTCCTCTGGCCATCTGTTCTTGACCCATCCTCTAATTCTCGCCATGGTGGGGTCTTTTCCGTCTTCTTCCATCCAGTGTCTCTCACTTAGCTCTAGGTAGTCTCTGGCCTTGAGATCTGTGATGGATGCTACAATGCATTCTTCTTGCAAGAAGGTGGTGGCATTGTCCTTGCCTTCTGGCAATCTTGACATGCAGTCCGCCTGCAAATTCTTCCACACAGAGATGTGTTGTACCTCAAAGGTATATTCTTGCAGTTTGGCTGCTATATGTGCTAATCTGGGTGTTGACACTTTGGTGCCGCCTGCGCTGACCATATGGATGAGGGGTTTGTGGTCAGTGACTAACTTGAACCTTGTGTCCCACACATATGTCCTGAAATGTTCCACAGCCCATGCACACGCCTTCTCGATTGTAGAGTAGTTTTGTTCAGCTGACGATAGGGCTTTAGAGGCAAATGCCACCACATGTTCCGTATCACCCTTTTTCTGGGTGAGCAGAGCTCCTAATCCGTATGCACTAGCGTCCGTGGTGATGACTGTACTCCAATCTGGGTTGAATGGTTGTAAGCACGGCGCTTCCACTATGTGAAGTTTGATGCTTTCCACCACTTTCTTCTGAGCTCCTTGCCACGTGTACTCAGACCCTTTGTTGAGAAGCTCGCAGAGCTGCACTGAGGTTTCAGAGAATTTGGGGATGAATTTTGAGTAATATTCTGCCAGCCCGAGGAATGACCTCACTTCGTCTCTGTTGGTGGGTTTGGGAGCTTTAATTATAGCCGGTAGTAGGTTTTGCTTGGGACTTATACCTTGCTTTGATATCTTGTACACCAAATACTCAACTTCTTTTGCTTTGAATATGCCTTTTTCATACCTTAATCTTACTCACGCTTCTTAAAGCTTGGTGAGGACCGTTTTCAATGTGGCATCATGCGTCTGCTCGTCCCCTGCGTATACCAGGATGTCATCTTGGAAGTATGACACGTTCCTGACGTTCCGTAGTAGGGCATCCATCATGCGTTGAAACACTGAGGCTGCGGATGATAGGCCAAACGGCATCTTTGTGAATTTATAAGTGCCAAACGGAGTGGTGAAAGCGGTCAGTGGCTTGGACTCCTTGTGTATTTGTATTTGATGGTAGGCATTTCTCATGTCCAACTTCGAGAACACTCTGGCCTCCTTCATCATGACGATGAATACATTGATGCTCGGCAGGGGGTAGCTGTCCGCGATTACTTCCAGGTTTAAAGTGCAGAGATCAATGCATACCTTTAACTCTTGTGAATTCTTTTTTATTTGTTTTATTTATTTATTTGCCTTTATCAAATCAATGATTTTGCAAAGTTCTTTGGTTTCATATTTCTTTTCGTGTCATTGTTTCTTATTTCTTAAGCTTTGGTCGTGTTACTCGCTGGTTTGTTTGATACAGTCTTCGAGGACAGCCCTTAGAATTTTCGCAGTTGCTAGGGACCAAGATGTCTTTGTGCCACTCAGAAGTCGACTCCACCATACTTCTTCTTCATACAGGATGCTTGATTCAATTATGGGACCGAGGTACGCTCTTCTCCATTTGATGGTCGCTGGACAAGTCATCAGGAGGTGTTTCACCGATTCAATTTTTGATTTGTTTTTGCATAGGCGACAATGGTTTGTTGTTGATTGGCCCCTCACAGCCCGGATTTCATTTGTCGGAAGTAGATTTAGACATGACCTTAGAAAGGTGAGTCTCAAGTTTTTATCCGGAAACCTTTTCCGGATTTGGCTAGTAAAGTGCTGTTTTTTAGCCTGAAAAGGTAAGTGGGTCAGTAACTTGTTTTTTTCTGCTACAGCTTGAGTTTCAATACAGTCCGCCTGGTCCATTTTGCGTTTGACTTTTGTAGGGTTCTGGATCAGGACTTCTTCTGAGCATGCAATGTTTGCAAGGTGGAATCTCTGTTTGACGGCCCATGCTGTTAGTGCCTTGCAGCCTCCAGCCTTCATTTCTGTTTTAATCACATTGTACAGTGGGGGAGATTCAGACATTATCACTTTTCTGTACAAGGCCATTTCTCCAGCTTCGTTAGCTGCTTTCAAGGAAAGTAGACCCAATTCTCTTCGAATTACCGAGATGGAAGTGTCGTTAGGGAATTGAAGGACCTTGCACCAGAAATAACCCTCCAGTTTTTGCCATATTGTCGGGGGGATCGTTGGCATTGCGTCGCATCCATACACCAGGCTGGGCACCACTTTTCCCTTGTAGTACTTTAGTACTGGTAACAGCGAGAAACGGCCTTATTTCCTATCTATTATACGAGCCTGGATGGTAAGTTTTCTTGTCTTTTCCCAAAGGTGATTTTGCATTGCTGTTTCCCCTTTTGAGCTATCCACCATCACGCCCAGGTATTTGAAGTCTTTCACTACTTCGATTTTTGAATTTTCAATGTGCCAGCCTCGGTTCTTCTCCTTCTTTTTCGGTGTTTGTCTAGAATCAGGATTTTCGTTTTCTCTTTGTTTATCTCCAAGTGTTTTTTTGATATATAGTTGGTCAAATTGTCCAGTTGTCTTTGGAGACCAATTGCAGTCTGATCAAGAAGAATAATGTCGTCTGTGTAAAGTAGGTGGGTCACTGCTGTTGAGCCAACTTTTGGCGGAAAAGAACTTGTGAGACAGTCGCCCTCTTTGAAGTCGCCCAGGAAAGAAATAAACAGGGCCGGTGCAAGCGGGCAGCCCTGCTTTACCCCTCTGTGCGTAGGAATTTCGGCAGATGGCAGAACCTTTTGGTTTAGCTTAACTCTCATGGTAGTCCCAGTATGCAGTGCTTTGATTGGTTCCAGTATATCTTTTGGACAGTTCTAGTGGATCAGTTTCGACCATAGCATCTCTCTATCGATCTGATCAAACGCCTGACTGAGATCTATGAACGCCAAGTATACCTTTCCTGCCCCTGTCAGGAGTATGTTTTTTATGATGCTGAGTATCATAATATTTACTGTTGTTCCAGCTTTTTTCATGAACCCCGCTTGAAAGAGGTCATTGCACAGGGCTGTTTTTGGCCATTTTTGGAAATTCCTTAAGAGGAATGAGCCATAGATCTTGCTGATCGTGTCCAGCAGCGAAATGGGGCCGTAATTCCCAGGGACCGCCCTATCTCCTTTTTTGTAAATTGGAGCAACCACAGAGGAGGTCCAGGACTTTGGAATTGATCTTGAAAGGGAGCAGTTCTTAAAAACTTGGCTGATGAACAGAGCCCATTCAGACGGATGATTTTTCAAGTCTATGTTAGTAATTCCATCTGTGCCCCGGGGCTCTGGAGGATTTTAGTCTTCTTATAGCCGTCTCTATGTCATCTGTGTCCGAGAAGTCTTCCCAATTGGGTAATTCAGGGTCTTCTTCATTTAAGATCAGCGTTGCCTTAGGGAGCTGAAATATGGAGGTGAAGTGAGATTTCCAGTTTTCCTCCGTGACGCTATTTGACGATGTAAGGGACTGTGTGCTGCCAGCATTTTGATCAGTTGCCAAAAGGCTCTGGAATTTGTGTCTGCTAACTTTCTTAGCATTTCCTCTGAGTCTTGTTGGTACAGGGAACATCGATGGAATCTTAGCCAATATTTGTACTATTTTTGTTCATCTAAGTAGGCATTCTTTGAACAATCAGTGTTGCCGATTTTCGCCTGTCTTTTTAATTTCCTCAGGTTTCGTCATTTCATCACCAGCTCCTTGTCGTGCTCATGAAGGGGTTGTGCGTTTCCCCTTAGTTTTTTCTTTGAGCTCGAAAAGTATGGTAATAGTAGAGGTTGATAGTCCATTTGAGGCGTCAGTTCACTCTGCTTCCTGGAGAGCTGAGTAGCATAGTTTTTTGAAAGTTCTTTGATTCTTTCTGCCGTTAATCTGAGGCGGTTTCCTTGCCCTGTTGTCTCAGTTTCTTCGGGCATGTATAGATGCGTGCTACTCATTGTGGGCCACCCAATTTTCAAAATGTTGTGGTCACTGGCCTCCGTCCGTATAACCTCGAACGATATTATCAGGCTTTGCATTCCCTCTGATGTAAAGATATAGTCAATTATCCCTGTCTGTGTGCCTCTTTTCCGTGTTGGTATGTGCTGGGGAGAAGGACTGCTCGATGTTATGGAGATTTCTTGAGTTCATGAGTGATTGCCATAGTTGTCACGAGATTCTGCCTTGAGTTTGTGGGATGGTGGGTTGATGCTGGATGCTCCTCTTGGGCATTTAGCGTTCAGGTCTCCACTTATTATTATTAGTGGTTCGTCCTGGGCTGCCATTATTCCATCGATCTCTGTCTCAATGACGTTAAGGAAATTCTTGTCTGTGGTGGCCTGTGGATTCCAATAAGTTGTTATTATCGCGAGCCAGGAAGTCTTGGTCAGTTTAGGGCGAGAGGCCGGACGCCCCCACTTCACTAGTACTGCTAAGTGGCTTTAGGAGTAAGCGAGGGGTTTGTGGATTGACAGACCCAATCCTGATTCAACTGCCACTAACAGGCCCGCAGCGGGCGGCCCAGTCACCCTTTGATTGCTGGAGAAACCATTACGTAAAAACCGTCTATTGCTGGGGTATTGAGAAGCCATGTTTCTTGTAATGTTATAATGTCGAAGTCTCCCAGGTTGACATCTCCTGCTCTTGTAAAATGGGAGAATCCTCTGGTGTTCCAGGACATCATTTTGAGCTCCACAATAGGTTCTATCTTTTCCGTGTGAAATCCAGTTGGTTTTGTAAGGTCTGCTTTTTGTGGTTTTACTAGCTGATGTTATTTGCTGTTTACACGATTTGGACCCCGGGGCGGAAGCCATGCTAGTAGTTGTTTGATTGATCTAAATGCTGACGAGGTATTACTGGAGGTTGTAGATTTCAAGTGTGCTCGGGCTTGGAAGTCCTTGTCGATGGAGCTCTGGACTCTCGTTGCAGCTTCTTGGAACAGGCCTGGGCTTGAGTTGTTCATTTTGAGGTCTTTAGGTCCCCTTGGCAGCCTTGCGAGATTTTGGGTGCCTTCCCTGATTGCTGGCTCATTCTGAGTTTGGTTGCCAGTGCACCCCGGCGTTTGATAATAGGGTGATTTATGGGGACGAGGTGAGTTCCACTTGAAGGCCTCTGTTTTAGATCTGTAGTGGGGTTTCCGAGGCGATGGGAGACTGTCCCGAGTTTGGGTTTTTCGTTCCTGTCTTCAACTTGTCATCTCTGCGACATAGTAGCCTTTTTGGAGGAGGTCTGCTGCCCCTTCTTTTGTCCTCTGGCCAAGGGCGTTAGCTCTGACGTGTAAGTAGGACTTCGCCTTTTGGTCTTTGTGATATGGCTCGACTAAGATTAGGTCGTCCGTCGTCAGGTCTTTGAAATCTATAGCATGTTTCAGGACTCTTAGGACCGTTCCCCTGTTCAGGGTTATGGCCTCAGAGTTTTGCGGGATCTGTTCTAACTTGAACATTTTTGTTAGTGTTAGGTGTCGCTGATTTGTTGTTTTTTGTGTACTCATTTTTTCCCTATGGGGGCTGCTCTGGTTTCGATGACCAAGTTGTTCTTGTCTGCTTAGGTGAGGTACGTCTTTCTCTTCGATCTTCTTTGTCATGGTTAGGTTGGTCTGCACTTTTGTGATGTCTGTTTGATGATAGAAGACAGGTTCTAAAAGATTCTGGGGCTCTCGAAAATCTGGGATTTTTTTTCGCCTTTCTCTATTTGGTTGTTATTGCTGTACCTTATGGGTTTTTTTGAGGCTGGAGATTCTGCGCGGTTAGGATTGGTGGTCAAGGTTTTTCTTCCATTTTTACATTTCTCTTCCCGAGGGACACTTTCCGGTGATATGTGAAGAGTAATGTTCATGAAGTTTCGACCCTCATGAAATCCTCTACCGTTATCTGCGATTTTTGTTCAGAGGCCTGGGTAGAGTTTCTGGCGAGATGGGCCCCCTGCATAGGTCACCTTGATTCACCACTGTTCTCAGTGGCTTTTTGTTGATGGATCCAATTTTGCACGTGGTGGGACTGCTCCATTTCCCGCTACTGGAGCAATTTGTACAGCTGTTTTCGCAGGTCGTAAAAAGATTTTTGAGTTTTCTACAGTCTTGTCATTAAGTAGAAGATCCTCTTGAGAAGGGGCCCTGTTTGGGTTTGGCATGATTTGCGCTGGACCAGTAATCTTCCCCTTTTGTTGAAGGCTGGGTTTGTGACCCCCCCTTTTGGGACCCTACAAATGTGAATAGCTGTATTGGTTTGGTCGATTCTTTATTTAACTGTTTTGTTGTTGTTTTTTTTGTGAGGCGGCAGTGTTTCTAATGGAATTTGGATTTCCCGGCTGCTTGTTTTTGGAGAATCGGACTGTTTTCTTTAGAGGGGGGCAGAGTTGTTTGGGTGGCGCAATCTGTTGAGTCTTTGATGAAAATTGCTTGAGGCAAAGGGGCCTCTGTTGGCGGGCCTGCTCATGGGGGCACTGCCAGAATTTTGTTGTACAATTCAGTGTCTATTTTTTCTTTTGCAGTTATGTAACCCTCCAAGCAGGTCAGTTTAGTATGAGTCATTGCAATTAGAGTCGTTTGGTCCTTCAGTGAGTCATTTATGGCCTCGTACAATTTTCCGAAGGGAGCTAATGCGATTGTTATTGCGGACATCAAAGTTGTTAAATCCAGTTTTTTTGCGGTGGTGTCTTTCAGAACTTCGTCTGCCTGTTCTCCTGCTTTACTTTTTCTTTGAGGTGTTGCTTGGAGAGATACCTGTGGGAAGGGCACTTGTGCTAGGTTACTCCGAGGCCGCTGGTGCTTGGTAGTTAAAGGAGAAAAGGCCCCTGAGACTGAGTCACTTTTCGATGATGTAACATTTCGATGATGTAACATGTGATGGGGCGGGGAACGCCTGAATCGGTGAGTCTGTTGGGTCTCTCGGGAACTGATGCTTTGGCGGGGGACAGATTGCCCGTGTGTTCTGGAGCAGTTTGGTTTTCTTTAGTACAGGCTGACAGAGCAGTAGAAGGGGCTTTAGCAGGAAGAGCCCAACGACTCAGTGAGCCTTCTGGTGAATTGGGAGAACTGACTTCCTGGATCGAAGGTGGAATCGAAATATGGGATCCTGGGAGTTGATTTCCTGGAGGCAAGGGTGAGTTCGTGTAAGAGGCTAGGTCTGTTGACGACCACTTATTTGGGATGAAAGAGGTTTTTGGATCTTTAGGGCCCACTGGGTGATCTGCGGTAGCATCCAACATTTCAGCATCTGTTAATTCTGTCAGCACATTGTATTTTTTTTTTTGCCTTGACTGGCAAAATATTCTTTCAACGAATTACAGATTGATGATTTTGACAGGATCTTTGTAGCAAGTTTCTTTTGTTTTTGGGAGGACAATTGTAATGATCTTTTATTATTTTGTTGTGGCTTTTGGGTGCTTTTACCCCCATTTCTTGTTTTATTTCTCTTCTGGGATGGTGTTAGGAAGTTCGGAATAGGTGTAGGAGGATCCGCACTTATTTCTTCTAAGTTTGCGGCTCCCTGGATTGCATCTACTGTGCGGTATCCTGGCCCTGCTCCTTCTCTTTCCGATTGCAAGGCCCCGCCTCCAAGCGGCTCCTCGACCACGCCCCTTCAGGTAGCTGAGCCTCGCACTCGTCCGCATGAACTAAGGCCCAGACTTCCCACTGCACCGATGACAAGAGCGAGCCAGGAGGGAGAGCCGCAGGCACATCCACACCTCCACTGCCAGTGGGGGAGCCAGCCCGCTCCTGCAGACCCGGGAGCTTGGCTGCGCATTCCAGCGTGTGTACCGCGGCAGACAAGGTAGGAGTAGGGATGTTGGTTGAGTCTCGTTGGCTTTCTTCGTGGGGGACCGCTGGGGCCGCAGCCCAGCAGCCCGTAGGCCCTTCCCTCGCAGTCCACCTTCGGTGGGCTGCACTGGGTGCCTAATGGGAATTGGGTCCCCCAGCACTGGTTCACCCATTACTTGGTTCATCTCCAAAGTATTGTGGTTTATGATCAGGTCCTCCTCTAATGCCAAAGTTTCTTCCGATAGAGGGAGTTTCTGCTGACGCACTGGTGAGCAAGCTTTTGGTGGCTTAGTTGTTTGAACAGTTATGCACGGAGGGAGGTTCTGCTGGAATGAAAAAGCTTTGCCCGGCTCCGGCATCGGGGATAAGCGTGGTCTAGAGGTAGAGCGGGCCGCAGAGGCACGGGGGGGTCAGGTCTGCTTTGGCCTGACCTGGAACTTCTCATCCAGCGCCACTCCTCGGTGACTCCCTGAGGTAGTGTAGGGGAGGCGTCGAGGCCACCGGTCTCCATTACAGGGGAGTCCGCCAGTCCTAGCCACGGACTGCCACAGACTGTGCTAACTCAGCAGCTAACTCTGCGGCCGCTCTGCGGATACTGGCAGAAAAACCGTCTCCCAACCCCACCTCCCTCCCACTCCTCCGATCCCCCCTTCCCAGATCCAAGAGTTCAATTGGAGGCGTGACCTCTGCATTGGAGATGGAAACATAGTGAATGTTACTTTGACCCGGGTGCCCGGGTAGGACATTAAACTTGCTACTCAAAAGGGCTTTCCGTCGGATAAATGCTGTCACCCACCGAAGTCTTCACCGATCCGATTCATCTTAAGGGTGTATTATTCCCAGTAATTCCATAGCCTTGGGGCACCAGGCCCGACGGGCTTCCACTTTTAGATAAGACAACAAATTGGCCCAGTCTGACAAGAACTGCATATGGAGCCCTTGGATAGAGTATGTGAGCCATTCCATGGCTAGCAATGACCACAGCTTCGCAACCCACTCATGCCCCTGAGGAGGGACCTTTGACTTCCACTTTCAGGCCAAGACCAATGCTGCCACCAGCATCATTATGACGTAAAGCTTGTGGTCTTATAAGTACCACTGAGCTCAGCCACTCTGATGCTTCAATTTCCTCGATGGTACCATCTTCCCTCATTCTGTCCAATTGACTTCTGAGAGTGTCTCTTGCGGTTGCCGGTACTGGTCTTACCCTGTGTTTGACGTGGACTGCGTTGGCCTTAAGTAGTATTTTGTGGACGAAGCCCTTGATGTGCCCTGGTTCTTCCAAAAATAGTTTTGGGTAGTCTCCTTTCGCTACTGGCGCTCCTCTCAAGCTGACTGACAGTACCTGATCCTCCGTGCTGGGGTCCAGCTTGATTTTCAGTTTTGCCTGGTCTTCCCACCCTAGTACTGCTGGGCCTTCTTGACTAAGGTAAACTTTTGTGGTAGTCTCTCTTCCCTTGAACTCCACTTTCCCTTTGATGTAGCTCAGCAGGTCTACTGAAGCACCGCCGAAGACTGTAGGCCTGTGCCACGTGCTGAGCACTTGGACCGTCTCTGTTCCCATCATCTCTTTGTACGTGCGCAGGGGTATTATGGTGAGGTCAGAGCCCAAGTCGGCCATGACTCTTGTTTCCAGTCCATTGATTTTGATTGCGCAGTGGAGCTTTTCTCTTCTGGCCCGTGGACTGTTCACCATTATGACGGTAGGTCTCCCTTCATCTTCAGAAGACGATTCCCTCTCCGTATTGTGTTCAGCATTGACATTAGTGACTTTTTTGTTACGCCATCAGCACACAATTGAGAAATGTCCAATCTTTTTGCACACCGAGCATTCCTTGTCCCTTGCCGGGCACTCTTTATCAAAAGCTAAGTGCTTTGTGCTGGTGTACCTGTGACATTTTAACGGTTCTTTCCTCACCCATTTCCCTTCTCTCGCGTCGAGGGCCTGCCTCTCCTTCTTTGGGCGGAAAGCAACTGCTTGCACTTCGGCTGGGCTGTGGGCGCTTGCAAATTCTTTTCTTCTACCTGCCGTCTCTTCCACTGCTCTCGCAATTTCAATTGCTTTTCCAGCTGTAGTTCTTTCTCTAAAATGAACTTGTCTTGCACCTTCCTGCTGTTGGTATGAACCACCAGCATGTCGCAGATCAGACTCTCTGCATTGTTTCCAAAGTTGCATAGCGCTGCCAAATCACGCATTTTGGTAACATAGTCATCTACTGGTTCAGACGCCTCCTGCTTGCGGCTATACAACGGTATCCTGTTTAGGACAGTATTCTCCTTGCTGGCGGATCTCTTGACAATCCTTCTTACGGCTTCCTTAAATACATCATCGTTGTCGCCGGCTACCGGTTCCAAGGTGAGACTCTCGAACACCCTTTGTCCTTCGACGCCCAGGGCATTTAGTAACATCTCCCTGCGTCTCGCTGCTGAGTAGCCTGCACCGCCCAAGGCCTCCACGTATGTAGTGAATAAGGGTTGCCATTGTGGCCACAGAATGGCAGGCCTACCTGGAGTTTGCAGGAAAGGCGTGGTGGTGTCGCTCCTTGCCTGGCGCCACTTAGATTTCAGTGGTGATCCTCATCTCCAATTATGTTGTATAATAATTATTGAAATAATAAACAAGAGGCTGCATGGCTGCAGATGACGTTTCTTTATTCAGCAGGAACATCAAGTTGAAATCTGCATCTCAAATCACACAAAAAGGGCAACATGTCCTAGAACACTGGTGCAGCTGACGTGGGTATTTAGTCTCTAGTGAGGCTCATAGGCCAGTCCAGCGGAGTAGCACACAGGAGCTGATGCTGCTCCGTGCCTCTCTTCCCCGCGTCTACCGCGTGCCGAGTGCGGGAGCCGCACTTCCGCTTTTTTCTCGAGATCATGCGAGACAGGGAGGTCTCGCGATATCTCTAGACACCACTTTCACATTTCACTGCAGTGATGTCAGGGTGATGAGTTTTGACTTTTTAGTTCAGTTATATCGTGTAAGCGGCTGCACGTGGAGCCATATGCGACATTCATATAAGATGTGTATCGCTAACGTTTACGGCAACAGACTTTTAAATGTAATTGCAAGTGCAGTAGCATTTAAAATGCTCAGCTCTATGCAATGTACACAAACTTGCTGGTAATCAGCCCTGTCACAGTAAAGCTGCATTCACACCTCATTGGCACAAATCTAATCCACCTATGTCTGAGGCCCTAAAGAAAGGCATGTTATCTTTGCGTGTCTATAGTTCCTAAAGAGACGCCTGCACAGTCCTAAAAGCAATCTAAAACATTATGCGTGCATTAATTAGCTGCAAATAATCAAAATATTGTCAGATGTACAAAATATACCATGAAGGGTAGCTCTCTTTTGATGAAATCGTGATACTTTTTGTGTGAATCCAAACTCTTTAAGTATTGTTGTTTTCTTAATTATTTGTGTGCACGACTTCGAACCTTTATGTGCAGCTCGAGTTTCCAGCAAGATCTGTCATTTGCAATGAAACATGAATGTCCGCTTTGTTTTTGTCTTGGCTTCAAATAGTTCAATAACGCAATCAGCCATCAAGGCCTCTGCGAGCGCCGTGTCTCACCCCCAGAGCGCGGCCTTTCTTCCAGAAACGCGCCGCAGCTGTGACTCCCAACTCGCCTCAGAGGCAGATACAATAAAACCCTGGGAGGGAATGGGGCTGCACGGGAGCATGAAATGGACGACATGAGGCCCCTTTGTGCCAGGCCAATAGGCTGTGAAGACACCATAGCAACATACAGTGATTAGCTCCAGGTGGACTGACATAATCACGTAATCTTCCCAAAAAAGCACAAAAAGGGTTAGAGAAAAGCCAGCCTATAATTACTGAAGTCGCCTCCCACACAAATATTGTCCAAGACGTTATTATGCTTGATTGGGGTAGACAGAAAATTGAAATAGTGCGTTGACAGGGGACTTCACTCCATTTCGGATGGACAAGTGAATATTGCGAACAGAAGAGGGGGGCAACACATTTGAAGCCCCGAGGCTGAGAATAAAGGCCACAACGTGCCTCAGCCCTGTTGAATTTCCCAAAAAGCGACTGCGCAGCCCATGGCCTGCTGGTGATATTAATGTCTGTTTACATTCTGGAGTATGTTACTGTGCTTCCTGGTCTAGGGTCCATCCCTATTGTTAACAGTGCTGTCCTGTTGTGGTTAAGAAGAGGGACGGACCATCTGGTGTCGCCCCTCCGTGTGGATGTGAACATATTACAGCAGGTGAGTGAGAGTGACCTAAGGACATTGCATAGAATGACACAACACCTTTTGTTGCATTAGCCACAACAGGTGTTTAGTACCCAGTACTGCCGGAATCCCACTGCATAAGAACCCTCCTTGACAAAGGATGGGTGTACACGAACCGGAATGCACAATGTATTCTGTATCTTGCAATGGATTAATGGACACCAGCCGATCCACCATAGAGACGTCCAGAGAAATGTACATACAGCGTGTTATGCTAGTCTACATATGATATGGTATTTTATTTATATCGCGCTCGTACACAAGTGTTTCACAGCAGGAAAAGGCGAGGGAAGGGAACAACGATCTTACTAGGCCCAGTGACATTGAGAAGGTGCAAGTTCATGGGAAAAAGATTGTGTACCCTAACACTTAACGGAAAACGAAGCACAGCTAATGAAGAAAATAATAACCCAGCTGGGCTGCTTTCTGACTGTCTATGGCTTCCACGACATGAGATGCTGCTACTTATATGATCTGTACATGATTAATAGGGTAAGCGCTCAGCTGTAACTTTACTCATGCAGTGTGGTTTCCGAGCCGTTGCCCGCCCTACCCTCTCCCTCTGCTGACATTGCATTAAGAGTGGGAATAATAATGGCATTTGTTTTCATTATGAGATTATAATTATAGACTGCTGCATGTCTGAGTATTGAAATGATCGTGTCATGCATTAGTAACGATAACAATAACAATAATAATACATACAATGCCAGTACTATCGGGTCCGTTATATGTCCGTCCTAATGTCCAGTGTTGCATGTTTCTTCATGCTCCTTCCATTCTGTCCCGGGTCCTGGATTTGTCCCGCTGGCACCCAGGGCCCTTCCTGAGCATGCTGTCACCTCTGGCTGGATGTATTCATGGTATCAAAGTCTGCCGCAGAATTCTTCTTTCTGAAAATGATGGGTGCGAGCAGCAAAGATGCTGGATGTTGGGGTGGACCTACAGTGTCCATCTCTTCCTGCAGTTCAGAAATTATCATCTTAGCTGGATCGAAAAACCAATATTTCAAATATTTCTTTTAGAGCTTGGGTCAAAGTTCTCATACCTGTTTTCTATGGGCCTCATTACAAATTTGGAGGTAGTAATACAGGCAGGCTACCTCGTAACTAGCTAAAAAATCTGGCACCCGCAAATGTGCAATTACTAGGGTATTCCACCCCTAACGGACCCGGTAATTGCCCTTTCGGGGGTGCGTGAATCGGGTGATCCCCATTCCCATTTGAGCCCCATAGGGCTCAATGGGGATGCTTGTAGCACCAGCACCAATCATTATGGTGCCTGTGCTACAGGCAAGCTGTGCTCGTGGGTGCCTTTCATTCCGCTCGGCCAGACCTGGCGGAATGAAAGGCACCCGCAAGCACAACTCAGAGTTTGCCGGTCCACATACAACGGTACCGGCAAGCTTACTGGTACCGTTGAATCCGGACCGGCAAACTCGTAATGAGGCCCATGTTACCTTGATTTGATGTTAGACATGCTTGCTGAATAAGCCTGGTCAGATGTCCAGAACAAACCATCCCACAAGCACCAGCAGACTCTGCTATTCTATTTGGGTGAATCCAAGTCACCCCTCAGCCCAATCCTGGTGCCCAATATTTTCGGGTGAGGTCAGGAAGACCTTGCTTGGAATCAGGACTTGCACAAGAAGTCGGAAGAGATTGTGATGTTTAGATGTCATTCAGGTTTCCTCGTAAGGATTTTGGTGAGCTCTGAGGTGGAAAGCCAGTTCCAACAACCATACAAAGGAACTTGGAACATGCTGGATAGAGTTTAGCTGCAGAGAGTTAAGACAAGACTAATCCACACCACAGTTGAAAGAGTTTTGGAGGGAGATAAGGCAGCAATTTGTTTTCTTGTCAGGGAGGAGGATTTTTGTTTTCTTTTTGAAACACGTGTTATTCAGTTTTGAAACAAACCAACAAACAAACTTACAACAGACAGGTGTACATTTCGTCCACGTTATTGTGTGGTTACACATCACAGAATGACCTTACTCAGGCTTTTTTTATGGCCCTCTCGCAACCCACCCCATCATGGCTTCCCATATCATGCTCCGTATACTTCTGGTCCGACATCTTGTACAGTCTGTTGGATCCAGATTTTTTTTTTACCTCCGAGGTGCCTTACCCCTTCAGATTAAGTTAGTGCCTCTTCTTCCGAACTGAACATTGCCTGTTTTAATATGTTCCAGGTGTCAACCCCTGTGCTCTGCTCATGTATCCCCTTTGCAATGCTCCGATCCATACCGTAGTTTCATCTAGCGACAAGCGCTTCAATTCAGCCCACCAAGCTTCAATCCTGTGGCCCTCACTGGATTTCCAGGCCATTGCAATTCTACGTTTTGCCAGTATGTAAATCAGGTCTTTCATTCTGGCCAGGTGTGCAACTTGTTTACTACCTCTCGGAAACAGTCCCAACAAGTAGTATTCCAGGCGCCACGTTTGCATCTGAATCTCTCCCTTAACCACCCTTTCTGCTACCTGCCACCACAATTTCCCAATAACTGCGCACGTCCAAAACATGTGTATCATGCCCGCTTTCACTTGGGCGCACCTCTGACATGTTTGTTCTCCTTTTCCTCCCATTTTTGACAGCCTGTATGGGGTAAGGTATGCTCTGTGCGTGACGTATAATTGTTCGAGCTTAAATCTTGCATTCCTGGAAACCCCCTTAGTGTACCGCAGCACCCTTTTCCATTCCGCTTCTGAAAAGGTCCTCCCCCGGTCCCTCTCCCAGTTTGTGCGTGCTGCAAGTTCAGTTATGTCGGGCCAATTAGTAGCAAGTGATATATTCTGGAGACCATGTGGCCTCCTTCTGTTACATCATAAATATTTTCTAAAACTATGCTGGTCCCCACCCCTTCTCAGAGCCCCAGCACTCTCCTGTCCAGCCTCCCGATCATGCCAATATACAGTAAGAATTGTCCCCTGTGTATTCCATGTTCGCTGAACAAGGGTCTGAAAGTCTATCCATTGGCTGCCCTGCAACAAGTCGCCCACCATGGCTATTCCCCTGCTTTCCCAGTGCCTTCTAAACCACTCTATAGCCTCTTGTTGATTGTTGATCACCACGGTAAAGGGGACGCACAGGAAGCAGGTGTCAGGGTTCCCACCAGTTTCCAAGCCCTGTGCCACAATTCTATCCCGAGGCACAGTAGCCTGGAGGGCCCCCCTAACTTCACTTTCTCCGCCCATAACACTTATTTCAAGAAGTATTGCCCCATCATTGGCTGTATTAGCAACATGTCTTGCTGGACCTCATCTCCTAACCAGTTCACCAGGAATTGCAGTTGTCCTGCCAGGTAATGAAGCTCAAAGTGGGGTAATCTGATTCCCCCCTACCGTAATCTCTCTGTAGTGTTCTCAGTGCTATTCTTTTTCTTCCCCCCACATGAATTCTCTAGCCATTGTGTTGAGGTGCTGGAAAAAACACATGTGAGATGACTGGGTTGTGCTACACATGGACTCCCAGGTAACAAAATGTGTCCTTTGTCCATCTGAGGCCCAGCACAGGCAGCTGTTAATGGTGTGCCCCCGAAGTCCCACCAGTGGTAAAAAACAGGATTTCCCCCTGTTGACCTGGATACCTGAAAGGGTAGTGAATCAGTCTGTAAAGTCTAGCAAATGCAGTAGGTTGTTCTTGGGTTGGTTTACATACAGTAGAATGTTGTCAGCATATAGGGAGATTAAGTGTTCTATCCCATCTATCACAATCTCAGCTTCCACATACTCCGTCCTGAGAAAGGCGACCAATGGCTCCAATGCTAGCATGAACGGCATTGGCGACAGTGGGCAACCCTGTTTAGTACCCCTGTGTGCCTCCTACGACTCAGAGATTTGTCTACCCGTTTTTACCCTATCTTGTGGTGCAGTGTAGATCAATCATACCCATCTCAGGAACCATGCTCCTATCCCGAACTGCCCGAGGGTCCACAGCAACCAGTCCTAGTGGACTGAGTTGAAAGCCTTTACCTCGTCCAGGGAGGCCACCGCACAATCTACTGTCATGTGATAGTGCTGTCAATCACGTGATGGAGTCTTCTCAAGTTTCATATGGTGCTGCATCCCGGCACCTACCCAGTTTGATCCTCATGGACCAGGTCTCCTATTAACCTTTTTGAATCTGTTCACCAGTACCGCCGTCAGGATCTTACAATCCAGGTTCCCCATGGAGAGTGGCCTACATGAGCCTAAGCACTGTGGGGTTCTGCCTAGCTTGAGGACTGGTATTATAATGATTCTCTCATATTTCTGGGCGAAACTCCCTGTTTATACGCTTCTGCATACACCTCTAGGAGCCTGAGTGCTAGCTCTTCAGTGCATGTTTGAAAGAAATCTCTTCGTAGCCAGTCTGGTCCCGGGGTTTGGGCAGACGTGAATTGTCTTATGACAGCCTTGATCTCTTCCAGCGTCAGTCGGGTGTCAAGCATGTCCGCCTGTTCTCTCTCTAGTTTGGGTAAGTTTATTTGGGCTAGGGCTTCCCTTATGTCACTATCTTCCTTCCCTTCATCTCCCGAGAACAGAGATTCGTAATACCTGGAGAATACCCCATTGATCCCACGCTGAGTTCTGATCTTGGTGTCTTTGTCATCCTTAATGGCACTGATCATACCCCTCGGGTTCTCTCTCTTGCATAGCCATGCTAGTAATCTCCCGGGCTCATCCCCTTCCGCATGCAGTCTCTGAGTGTATTTTGTGATGTTGAACCTGCCCAATCTCTCCCATATCTATATGCACTCTTGGCGCAATTCTAGTAGTTCGGACAACTCCTCACAGTCCTTTCCCTCAGCTTTCTCTTTCTGCACAATAGCCATTTCGGTATTCATCAGGGCCTCTAACATATTCCTCCTGAGGCCTCCCATTTCTCCAATTGCCACTCCACGCATGACCACTTTGAAGGCATCCCACAGGGTACCCGCTTCTGCGACACTACCAGTGTTAGTGGCAAAATACTCCTCAACCCCGTCCCCTAGTTAACCCCTGAAGTCATCCTCAAGAATGGCCTCTTCTCTCAGCCTCCAAGTGGGTATCGGGGGTTTTTGTGTAGTGCCCTGCCATGTCACCAGCAGCAGGGCATGATCCGGGAGGGCTCTGGCTTTGTAGTCTATCTCCCATAACTCCCCCGGAGTTTCTACCCCGGTGAAAATATAATCAATCCGCATGTGTATGCCATGTGGGGCCGAAAGGTGGGAGCAGCCATGTGCCACTCAATGTTTTTCACCCCAAACATCCATTAACTGTATGTCACCCAAGAGGGAACCAAGGGCTTTGGCTGGTGGTGCTGGTTCATTATCTTTAGCATCTGATCTGTCCAGTCTTGGGTTAAGGGTGCAGTTAAAGTCACTCCCAGACCCATGCAGCCTCTCTGTACAGGGCCATCTTAAGCACTTTTGGGGCCCGGGGCATGGACACCCTTGGGGCCCCCTCCACCGAATCAAAGGGCTTGAGGGATCCGAATATCTGGTTGCACACCCCTCTTGTCATGATCACCACCATACATAGCTTGATATGCTGGCTCACATTGATCAAAATAAGCATGGCTACTCCCTTTCAGTCCCTTTATCATATTCATTCTTGGTGTAATAAGAATGATAAACAAGTAGCATTTCAAGGACAACATTAGCAGTCCACAACAAGAGTACTTCTTTTCTAGTATAGGTACAGGCCACTTTTCATCAATAGTAGCCATGAGGAAGGTACATCGGTCATAGTATAAATGCCGGACAGAGATCGTATGAAAAAGGTGTACATAACCCAGAATAGACAGAGGACCCATATTTTCTGCCTCAAAGAAAGAAAAAGTGCTCAAGCATGGACACAGGAGACTGATTGGAAGTACGGAGTAAGCTACTTATTGTCTCGGGAGGATAGCTCAGCGGCAACACTACACAGAGCAACACAGGTTCGATCCCCGGGTCTGCGCTTAGACACCGCTGGGTATTAAGCGCGTTATAAATAACCCATCATATCGTACCATCATACCATTGAATAGATAGTGGGTGATGATTGGAAGCTCCAGGAATGTGTCCATATCCAGAAAGGCTGAGTTTACAAAAGGGACATGGCTTTCAAGTAGAGTTCCCATTAGAGAGCAAAGCAAGGCAAGTGGTTGTGGTGTGCAATATATACATGCTCACTATTATTATAGGCTAAGCAAGACTATAGCCAGTGAAACCATGAGTGAGTCTTTTTTAGAAGATCACACTTTTGAAAGTTTTAGGGAGTAGTAACTTTGACAGGTTAGGCAATACGAGATTAAATAAGGTTGGGATCACACATGGGTTAAGAAGTGATGCTGGGATTTGCACTCATTCTGCCATTTCTGCACTTTACAACTTTATTTTGCAGTTATTATCCAGTTATTATCATAAAAAAACTAATCCAATTTTATAGAACTGACTTGGACGTACACAAATCACATAAGTCAAAATGACAATTTTTAAAAACAAAAGTTATAGCAGCATATTAGGCTAAATGGGGCTGCTTCTAGCTTCGCTGTCTCCACCATCAAGGAAAGTATACAAGTACCAGCATACTAACTGATGTGATCTTAAATGATTGTATCTGGTATTCTCTTTTGCATTTTAAAGCTCTTTAAATATGCCCAAAACAAAGGCTTGTGAAATTGTTATTTATAAATTTGCAGATAAACCTTTGAATTGTACAAAAAAAGCAAAATGTTTTGTGTCAAATAGACAGACCTTAAAATATGCTTGCCAGAGGCCTGCAATATTTACTTTCTTCTCTCTAGAATCCCTTCCAATTAAATGGCATACATAATAAATATACAAAAAGAAAGATCAGGTAATGTGTTAAACAATGCCACCAGCATGTGAGAAGGTAAACCTTTCCACAGAACACAGCGTAGTATGATCAGTGATATAATATGATTTGTCTAGGATCACTGTATCGTCTGCTTGCAAAGCCAGAATATGAGAAGGAACGCATTGGTTGCATGGTCCTGAATTTGATTAGCTAATCGCATCACCAGACTAACACTTTATGCTCATCATTAGTGGTCGCTGCCTCGCTTTTACAACCAACCTCCTGAAGAAAACAATTTCTAGTCCGTCACCTTACTGATGCTATGTTTGTTTTTATAGAAACCGCTATGTAGTGCCAGTACATTGCTGATAATAGCACCTGATGTGCTAAAAACAAAGTACATATACAGGCAGGTTATCAACCTCAGACATAGGAATGTCTAAATTTGCTTGCTGGTACTTGGTTTTGTAATCTTGCATATGAACACAGATCTCTGCAATGAGTGCTTAACACACTGAGCTATATTCTGAACCATCCCAGCAATCGAGTGTATCAATGTGCATTTCAACTTAAGCTATTGCACCTGATCACCATGATCCCCACAGACAGGTCAGAAGGCTACAGGAGATGTGCCACAGTGAATGCACACACTATTTATACCACAGTGAACACAGAAGCATTACAGGATGCATTAATCACAGCAGAATGTAATTGTCAAAAACAGACAGGCAATAGGTTTGGCCTCAGCAACATGCCATAAAATATCCTGATGAGTGCCCTTTATGTTTGGTGAGTAAGGGAAACTAACTTCTTTAGATCAGGCAGTCTTGAGGGTCCCCCCTTCAGGGTGGGGGCCCGGGGCAAGTGCCCTGTTTGCCCTCCCATAAGGACGTCACTGTCTCTGTTTATGGATAACTTTGAGTACAATGTTCAGAAGAACCCTGTAGTCATGGTTCAGGGCATAAGTATTCACAAAGCAGAATTCCATATCTTCCAATAGCCTATCTATTATGACTAGTCTGCCCTCGTCATCTGTTTTAGACTCCAGCAACTGGAAGGGGACAGTGGGAGAAATCCATATGAGGACCCCCCCCCCGGCACATGCTGAGAAATGTGAGACGTACATTTTGCTGGCGCATTTTCTGGCCAACATGGCTTTCCTATCTTGTGTGAGAGGCATTTCCCGTAATACCGCAACTCGGACCTTCATTCTGTTCAGACACACATGAACTCACAAACTTTTTATATAATCATTGAGCCCCATAACTTTCCAGGTGACTATGTTCATGTTATCCATCCTTTCTGAGTCAATGCCCTCACCCGCACCCGCTTCCAGAGCCATCTAAAGCCGGGCATCATTCCCGTACCAAACTCTGATATCATGTCTGACTCTTATAAACCTGTCAAAGAACCAAGCACACACCGCTTGAAGAACCACTTGCCAACTACCACCCAACCATCAACAACCCAAAAACATTCCCCAACTTTAAACAATGGCACAGCAGTGCACTGCCTGCTCAGGCCCAGCTGCTTCTCCCGTATGTGCCTCCTCACTCCCAGATATTGTGCAGAAGCTTGATGCCTCTGAACTGGCATCTTGGCTTACAACTGAGTCGTGAACCAGTCACCCGCAGCGGCCAAGACACCTGTTCTCAGTCACTGTGTCTCAGGTCTGCATGTCCAGCTCTCCCGCAATTGTCACTTCCGCCTTTAGCTTCGGGCTTGCAGGTATTCACAAAAGAAACAAGGAGGTGCAGTTCCTGATCATGTTGTCATTAACATGCTATCGCATATTATTTCCCCTACCCGACAGCTACTTTGTAAAGGACCTGTGGGCTCGTTTGACGGTGAAACCCTGTGTTAACGTCTCCGGGCCAACTTCTTATAGGAGCATATTTTCTACGTAGGCAGTAGGGTCCCCACCTTCTTCACCCTCCAGGAGGCCAAGTATTTTGACATTAATCCTGCATGCCCTACCCTCAGCGTCCTACGCTCTTTGTTCCAAGGTGTTCACGCGGTCCAGCAGAACTTCCTCCACCTGGGTTTGGGCATTGGCTATGTTAGTCATATTGCTCTTTGCCTGTTGTTCCACTGTTCCCAAGGGATCCACCAGACCTTGCACATCTTGACACAGTAGTCTGACATCCACAATGACGGCATCAATATAATTTTCCAGCACCGCTTTCAGGGCCGCTATCGCCACCAGGATGGGACCATCTTCCTGTCGACCTGTCTGCGATGATGTGGATGGCTCAGCCAGAGCACCTTGCAGTCCTGTGTCGTTCTGCTCTTTGTGGGCATAGGTCTCCATAACTGTTTCTCTGCCTTTCCCTTTGCGATTCTTGCCCAGCATTTAGACAGAATCCCCTCCGGGCTGAGGTGGGTGCTGTTAGAGCTCAGTTGACCCCTAATTACACTCACACTGCCTCACAAGCAGGGTGCAGCCAGGTATCCCAGTCACTCTTCTGGGTTCCTCGACCCTCACCTCGTCTTCCACCGTGTTATTGTTCCTCGCCTCTCTTCCTGCCTCCTCATTCTTCTGCAGTACAGGGTCCTCACAGTCTCTTGGCTATCCTTGCAGGCACTTGAGTGCACTGTCTTGTTCCCCTACCAGAGTACTATACGCTGGGTATTAGGGATCTATGGTGTCTATTGCCAGTGCATGCACTGATTGTGTTGGTCCCCCAGTGCAATGTGTGGGGAAGCAGGCAGTGCTTGCGTTCCTTGCCTTGTAGTTTGTGGCCAATGCGCTTCTGGACTCCTTATGTCACCCCAGCAGTGTGGTATCTTGGTCTCACCAGGCGACGCATAGCGGGATAATCTGCCTCATAATTCAGGTTCCGATGGGTAAAGGCGTCTGTCTCAGGGGTGATAGGTCGACCCTGCAGCACCTTATGACTATTGTGCTAGTTCTATCATCCATTGTTTAGTTTATTTACTGGCATGGGTAGTTATCCCTTTCTGAAAGGGTTGAGCCTTTGTTTTGTTCATCAGTGTCTCTTTCTGGGATGGTCGTGTGCCCTCCCTTGCAGCCGCTGTCCCCAAACTGCACATGCTGGCCCAGAATCTGTGATGGCCTCCCCTCCTGGGGTCTGGCGTATGTGCACACAGAACTGTGCTCTTTTCTCAATTTCCTGGCACCTCTGTGTGTGTCCCGTGCTGGCTCTTCCCTATGGGGTAGCTTGCCCACTCCCAGTTGGGGGCCTGCACTGCTCATGCGGCGTCATCACTGCACCTACCGCGCTAGCTGGAATACGGTCCCACATTGGTCAGCTCTGCAGATTCAGTCCACCTCACTGAGGGACAGCTCCACTCTCCACCTATGCACTTCTCACTGCGCTGTTCCAGGCAGCCCTGTGATGAGGCTCCGTTAATCAATGCTGGATCACCGCGACTCGCCAGGAGTTCCTCTCCATCTGTGGTGCAGGGAAGCACAGCCCTTCACCAGTGTGTCACGGGGGTCGCTGCCACCACCTTGGATACGGCGGGCTCGATCTTCGGCGTTCCGTACCACCTCCACTTCTCGATGGTAGTCGCAGGGCTCCCACTGTGGTGTTCTGGACATTTTCAGCCCTTTTTCCCTGCAGGAACGGTGGTTACAATTAGATGAAAGGATAAAGTGGGAGCTCTGCCGGTCTCCTGCCTCACTGCATGGCTGCTGGCCGAGGATGATTGAGTGTTATTTGAATCCTTTGGTATTTTTGGAGGGAAACTTTTATGTCTTAGTTTGGGAACCATTTTGTTTTGTGAGGCCAATTTGTTTTGGGACAACATTTTGTTTTGTTAGGGAAATCGTTTTTTTGTGGTGAATATAAAGGCATGATGAGAGAAAGAAGATGTAGTCCTGTCTATTAGAGTACTCCTTATCAAATTTTCTTTTTGAGGGGGTGCAGATGGATGCAGAACTGTCATCCTTTTAGCTTGGATTGGAAAGGGAGGAGGTAAAGTTATTTTACATGTTTGGTATGATGAGGCACACAGGCAATCATGATGTGTACATTCTTTATATATGTTAAGATTTATTTTTTGCAAAGACATATTTGTGTGTGTTGCTTGCCAAATTCAATCCAAAATGCAAAATAAATAAATAAATATAATCAACCTTGAAATCAATGCCTAAAAGCACCATCTAAATTAAATTGCTTAAGCTCTTAAACATCCAACCTCACCCTAGCAATTCTCTAAAAGACTGCCATGTACTGCTGACAATCACCAGATCCAAGTCCCTCATGTAGACAGGTGAATCTGTTTGCCCAAACTTCATTAATTAGATTTCTTGTAAGATGAAGAAATTCAATACATCCCACACATTGTGGTCATTAAGGCGATTTTAGTTTGGTGGACAATTTTCCCCCTGGAAGATTGATGATGCCTGAGAAGGAATGACTGGTCCGGGGGCTTCACAGCTGTTGTCATCACTGGATCTGAATTTATATGCATATTAGCTTTCTAAACATTGTCAGAGTTAACATATAGACATTATAGAAGCCATACCTTCATAAAAAATGGTGGTTATTGTGATGGATTGTCATCCATGAGTGTGTGGAAGCCTTAGCTTTTTAGATAGTTTTTAATATAACATGATCCAGATAATTCTGATTCTGCAAGGTGGGTCTGCTAATCAGACCGCCACATTCATAAATGCTTCCATTACAGTGCAAGTATGTGACTTTGCTGAGGTAATCTACAGACTCCCTCAGTTTCAGCACTGAAGTGGCCGAGTGCAGGTTTGAAGGTCACTTCCTTTCCTGACAGTAGCCGAAACACACATTCCTGAGGACAGAGGTGTTATTTTAATATGCTGCATCTCCTTTTCCATACTAAATAATTGTATTCCTTAGTCAGTCTGTTGGCATGTAAATCTTTAAATACAAGCCATGCTTGCTTGTGACATGGTTACTAATAAGCGGACACATGGGTCAGCTCTGTGAGCAGGGTCCAGCTATGAAAGGAATGTGTTTTGGTGCCTAGTCTGATTGTCTCCACATCTGCCATATTCAATAATGGTCAGGATTATTCCTCTTTGATCCCACAGAGGAAGGCCAACACCTTCCTCCTAGAGCAGAGGAACCTCCGACAGGAGGTCTCCTGGGAACCAGTGCTCCAAAGGCAGCACTGACATAAAAGAGCCATACCACACTCACACCACAAAGTCAGCGGGCATTGGAAAGAAGCACAATTTGAGTAGCCAGAAGGGAAGAAGGGAGACGTACACTGAAAAGGGGTATCACCATCATGGTTTCAGTTAGGGCTCTCTATTACTTCCTGTCCCCCATCCTATTTACTATGGGCAAGGGACTCTGGGTGTAATGTCATAAGGCAAATGTCACTTCTAACAACAGCCTGGATTGAAGTGATTACAGCATGATTGCTTTGGACAAATCCCCTCTGACATTTTGCATTTATATGGAAGAGGGAGCCTCTCTTTCTTTAATTCATCTTTTGACAGTAAAAGAATATGATTCATCTGGAAATATGTCATCTAGAAACCGAATATTCCAAAGTCATCTGTCATAAAGGTAAAGAGAGAGAGAGCTGTGCCCCATACCAATACCCACAGAACATTGGAGGTGGCACTGCCATTGCACCAACGTATCTCTGCTGGCTGTACACTGACACCGAGATCCTGCTCACTGTAGGTGAAGGGTCCATCATCAGTGCCAGACAACTTCCTGAAATGGAGTGCAGAACATAGGACTCACCTTTTCTTTGGAGAACCTGGATTAGCGCTCCAAGCAACAAAGAAGACAAGGAACAGACCTGGACCCAGATTGCTGCATTGAACTGTTTGTGCGCTACTCCGCCTCAGGTATCACTGCCTCTTCCAAGCTTCTTCATACCCCTGAAATTGCTGCTTGGACTGCACTGCATGTTGAATACAGTTGACCAGCTCACCAATTCAACTCCATATCACTGCCTCAGGAAGGACCTGGATTCCTGAACTGACATTGTTGAGCTCCCAATGGGAAGAAACCAAAGGTACTGTGGAGTGGCCCTGACCCCAGCCCACCTTTTGGGACCATGTTCACATTTAAGCCCCGCTTTCCCTTCCCTTTTTCTACAAAGTCATATCCTTGAACTGTTGACTTTGTCACCAAGTCTGTTCCCCCCAAAAAAAATCTAGCTAATCACCTTTCACACCAAGTTCTGCATTATCAGGGTTTTCTTTACAGGGATGGGTTTGTATTGTTTTTGGTTAATATGATTTCATTGTTTTATTAAAGTTCATATATGTTTATAGAACATTGATAGGACATTCCTTTATTTTGAGAACAGTGTATTAAAACATGTTGGGTGCCTACTGGTATCAGCTCACACCGCCGTGAAGATATAGCCTGCCCATGGCATGTGCTACCCAGTGAGGCAAAGGACAAACCTGCTGCTGGACAACTGCACAGCCACGCTGTTTTGCCTTACCCGAACAGAGGCGCAACAAAAGCAGCTGAGGAAGCCCTTTCCGGCATAGCCTGCAGCCAGTCAAGGGCGCTGCCACGCTGTTTGGGGCTGTTCGGGGCAGCAAAGGAATGATGTGGGTAAGAACTCGCTGCTCACATCCTGTGGTCAATAATTTGTTTTTGGTGGTTGGGAGCAATCCAGCACATAGGCATCTGATTACAAAACCTTGAAACTTACTGTAGATCTCTTTGGAGTTCCCTACAGAAGGTGATGATCAATTGCTGACTAATCAAACAATGGATTTATTACAAGGAATATATGTGAACTACCAATGAAGGCCTATGCAGATGTGCTTAATTGTACAGCATTTTATTTACCTTCTGCAGGGGAGGGTATTTGGGCATACTCTGCACAGGTCTATTTCTTGAGACCATTTCTTTGAGGCAGCTGTAATTGCAAGTTCTCAATTAACTGCATATTATTTCTCTATGCCTTGTGCAGAGGAGGAGAGTCAGACTTTGGGTGCTCCTTGAATCATCGGGCATGCCTTGCACAGGTCTATGCATTATTATTTCGGCTTTTTAATTGTACACTTACTTGTGTAGTCGCATTACGCCACCGATTAGGATACTGAGTTCGACCAGCACAGATTATGGCACAGGTCTTTTTGGGGTTTTAGTATTTACAATGCTTATATTTAGCAACCAGCTGTGAGATGATTAGACCATCTAAGTTTTTAACATGGTTAAATGAAAGGTGGTTCGCTACCCACCTTCTACCAGATCTGCAAAATAGCCCTCTACGATTAGCAAACCAATTGATGAGTTGAATATTCTTATAAAGGAAATAGAGGTTCTTTTGAATTGTTTGAAGCATGATGGGTGAATATAACACCTAACATTGTCAACGCAATGGTGGGAATCACAAGCACTGCCAATTGTATTTTAGGCAGCACTGATAAGAGCCTTCAGATAACCACATGCTGTCATGTGCAGCAACCAACACAAGTAATTGCAACTGCAAGCAAGGGAGAAAAACAGACATGCAGTGTTGGAACCAAATGGAAAACAAGAAGGGAAACTGAATCCATATTGTCCTTACCTAAGAAAAATAATCCCCTAACAGCATTAAAAATCCACATTGGTGAAACCTTACCAAACATTGAGATCCCAAAAAAAAGACACACAACTAGGTGCTTGAAATTATGGCTTCCCAACATATATTCACATTTAACAGAAGGAGTCTAAGGAAATCTTTAATGGGGAAAGGGATAGTGTAACTGATTCTGACCCTACAGAAGAAGGCTGCCCCGCCTTGTATCCACTAGCACTAGAGGTTTCAAACAGATTTGAAGTTGTATTACCTTTATTGACAACAGTGAAAATGACTACAACTCTTATAGGAAGAATGACACTCCGAAAACGTTTAGTAGGGGGGATATAGACTGAATGTGTTTCAAACCGGATTTCGTAAAGGGCACGGCACAAACGTTAATGGTTTTGTTGTGCGTAGAGGAACAGCCTTGGAGGGAAAAACAGGATCAGACATTGCTGCCTCAATTGACTTATCAGCAGCTTTGGATGCTGTAGTACGACCTAGACTGCAAACTGGGGAATGCAAACTGGGAAATGCCGGGAGGTCTCATGAAGTTGATCAAAGGCATACATAATGGATCTGGCATAAGGATTAGGTTGAATAAAGAAGGCAAGCTTTCTGGGCGGATAGAAACTGGGATCAGACTAAGGCAGGGATATGTTTTGGCTCCCTGCCTTTTTAATTTTCACTTTTTAGATAGAATAACTGCTGCTGCATTAATTTCCCCAAAAATAGGAAGCTTGTGTATTCCTTGGGTAGCCTACACAGATGATCTTTTCTTTTTTGATAAGACACAAATTTGTTTGCAGCATCTCTTGAGGGCCTTCAAAGTTTTTGCAAAAGATAATGGGCTAATGAGTAATCCCAAAAAACCAAACAATTTAGAATTTTCCAAAACTTTTAAATATAGTATGTTTAACTGGACCTTGAATAAGGTTCATTTGAGTAATGAAAAGAGCATTTTATATTTGGGTTTTATGATTTCTAGTCAGCCAAAGAAGAAACATTTTATCACAAGCTTAAAGCGTAAAGCACTGCTGCTAGATTATCATATGCTGAGAATTAATAGTAAATATGGTCGATTTTCACTTAGGCCTGTGTTTAAGTATTATGAAGGGAAAGTCTGCCCGAAATTGATGTCTGTGACAGCGTTGTGGGGATCATGGTTGTATGAAAACCTGGACACAATTATAGCGATTATTTGGAGGAAATGCTTAAGAGTTCCAAATTCCATTCCTCTAGCAGCAATCCAATTTGAGGTAGGCATTTACTCATTGCAAGCAAAAGTTAAATGGCGATCACTATCCTTGTACCAAAAAAGTAGGTTTCCTCCTGAGAAGACACTATTTCATGATAACATGTTGATGGCGAATGGAAAGATACATTTTTTAAAGGAATTTCCTAAAATCTGTGAAGACATCTTGGAAGATATCAGAAGGAAGACTGTTGATCTTGAATATGATGTACTTAAGGTGAAAAATGTAAGGTGGGGACCGGTCAAAGAAAGTGGATACATTTCATGGGTACCCCTCTTTACCACATCTCTCATTAGAACACAAAAAGGGGTCCCCATGCCCAATATTTAGTGTGCTTTCTGAATCGACATTTTAGAGAGATCATCTTGCGCTTCAGGTGGAACATCTTAAATACCAAGGAGGTCCTACTGAGGCGTAGGCTGATAGAGGTTAAAGATGCATATTGTCAATTCTGTAAAGCTGCTGATGGAGTTTAAACTTTGAAAGATTTGTTAATAGAGTGTCCGGCACTGTCGATATTGAGAATGAGTTATATTAACAAATTACTATGAGGCGCCAATTACAAAACATTGAATGAAAATCTCTTCACAGAGATCGATTGGTCCTTGGCTATCAAGAGGGACAGACCGTACGTGTGCCTGAAAAAATCATTTGTATACAAACTTAACAGATGGGACTGGTGTGGGTATTACACAACTTGACAAAGTTAAAAGGGTATGAGGCAGTGATGCATGTTGTGCACCGATACCTGAAAACCCAGCCCAACCTATTGTTGTGTCCCGCACCTGATGTAAGACAGTTCCTTTTAAAACTGTGTATAAATAAATTGCCTGTTCTGGGCCACCGCTTAGAGGTAGCATTGGAAGGTGGAATCTGCCGTATTTGTGGTTTAGCCAGACAAATGGAATCGGATAGACATGTCCTAACACAATATGCCAGCTTGGGACCTCTATGCATGTGTATGGTAGGTAGATTTACCCACAATTATGAGGCAATTACTGCATATTCTTTTTGGGATTACTGTCTGAACTCCGACACCATCAATGTTCAACTTGCTTTATTAAGGACGCAGCACGTTAAAACCCTTTTACCTGATTAGGGCTGCTGTGTTTCTTTGCCCTTGAGCTCTCTTGGTTTCTTGAATCTTTGGACTTTTGCCCTGCCTTAAATAACATGCCTCTCTCATCTGATAACAGCTAGGAGGTTGAGGTGCTTCGGGTACACTTCTCCCTATCTCCATTTGTACCTACCCCGTTTTGTTCCGATCATCTAAATCTGTTTGATGAACTGCCTGATGAGCTCGGTACCGAACTGAAGTCACATGATCATTTGAACATTATGTATTATGCATCCTAGGATCTTATGACCCATGACACAAATTAGGCTGAAAGGTCACACATCTGGGAAATCAGATGCCCACCATGGATGGTGTTGGCTCCATATGCACATAGACACTTGTAGTTACACTAAATCCACTTTGGAAATATGAAATTAAGAAAGTATTGCATTGCATTGTACTTCATATGCTTCATGACATATGTTTTATATGTTGTATGCATTTTATTATGTGCAAAGTCCTAATTATGGACTAAATCACAATACAATTATTATTATTATTTACAAATTGGGCATGGATCTAAGATGTGTGGACAGTGAATTTATTTGGAGGCAATGCTGTAGTTTTAATTCCACTTCGACTGGGCTTGTTGTTGCTGGTTCTTTGAAAAATGTTGAATTAAATAAATTGGGAAATGGGGATTTATCAGCAACTTGTTCTCGGGTGGGCATCACCGCTTTTTTAAAATAGGAGTTGGTGGTATTTTATACATTCTGCACTGTTGCACTTCAATTGAATGTAATGTACTACTTGTATGGGGAGGCTCTTGTTTTAATCTGTTTTGTATTAAGTTATACAGTTTAGAGATGGTTGGTTGGCTGGACTAAATGTAATTCTTTTACATTTTTTGTTGTTGCTATGTTGTGTAAGGAATATATTTGAATCTTAACAATAATGTTTTGAATTATAGTTTTTTTCAGGAAAATTGTGTATTCATGTAAATGTTATAAAACCTATGGGGTCTGACTCAAGTGTAATTTAATAAAAGTCATTGAAATGTGTTGTATTTCGTAAAGGTTTGTATAAACAAAATACAAATTAAAAAAAATATAGAGCCTATCGCTGTTAAAGTCAATGATACTAGGAGGACAGAGAACAAGAGAAAGATCTGAAAAAATCCACTTGCCTGGAACAGTCTAGCAGAAAAATAAGTGAATCACGGATGCATGTTCTGCATGTATGCAGTTGAGAAACACAGTGGAATAACTCAGAGATGTGGTCTATGTGATGCAGCAGGGCATAGTCAAGTTGAGAAACCTGATTAAAGAGAAGGATGGAAGTGGCCAGGGGGGATACAATGACTCCGAAGAAATATCGAGTGGTCCCTACTTGCTGGGAAATTGGCAGACCATTAATAAACCGCACAGTGATCTGTTGAAAGCAAATGTGAACAAAATGATAGACACCTTTTTATTAAATAATCCCCATGAATGTAAAAAGACCCGCCCAGCCAAAGCTGAACATTTGAGAAAACTTAAAGGATCAATTTCGGGCAATTGTACAGAGTCCAACCATGGAAATCAAACAGGCAATATTATACCAGGAAATGTATCAATTGTACTCCCAATGAGAAGCAAACTGAATAGCTTCTTGATATACCTTGTTAATTTACCGAAGCTAAGGGAAAAAGCCATTCAATATCAGGACGCCCCAATAAATAAAGCTATCCGCTGGTTCAGGTTTAGTAGAGGATGTTGCTCTATAATCAGAGAAGATATATACATTTTTGTATTGCATATAGTTCAATAAAAATCCTTTACAATTGTGTAAAATGCAAAAAATAGTTATTTCTTCACAAAATTACAAATCTCATTAAACAATGTTTAAATACCACATTGAAATAACACTCATAGCATTAAAAAAAAGAACTAAAACACATTATCACACCAAGCTCCTTCCAATAATTGTAAAAGCCAACACACCCATACAAACAGTGTTGACCAACGTATACCCTCTAGGGAATAAATCGCAGCAATGAAGAAATCTCTCCATGGCAAGTGTAAGCACTACAGACCTACCTCCCAGCACATTATACCACAAGTTCTCATAATCCACATATGCCAGATCAGTTACAAATTTACCAAAATGATTAATAAGCAAAGTCAATAGCGAAGGGGAACTTTAATAACAGATGTGGAAGATTCTCCTTAGTACATAGGTTTTCACAAGATCTGCAAAATGCCAGGTCCTGGGGATCTTACTGCGACAGAACACTATTTCATTAGTTAAAAGTACATTAAAATGGAACCGCATACCATTATTTCTAAACATTTTATCTGGGAATTTAATCAAATATGGTTCGATGACACCCGCCCTCTTATGACTTAACATAAGATGTACATGTAAAACGTACCTCTCCACAATGTCCCGCCAATCCAATCTCTTAGCAAAATGACCTGCTTGATTTTCAAGAACATCGCCTAAGTCACGTCCATATCCCTGAGCTGGCTTTTAGAATATTCAGGAGCCATGCATTCGCTAAACTCAAACTTCCAAAATCAACATATAATAAAGAGGAAGGGAAATGTAAGAACTTGTGGTAAAGAGACAGCAACTTCCACAGAACCATACTGCATAGGGACTGATGTCCCAACTCTTAACATGTTACCTCAATCCGGACGCAGGCCATGATGAAATACAAAACCCACCTACAGATAACTGCTTAAGTGTCCAACCCCTTCATCAGCCAGATTGGGAGTACTTCCAACCCATAGAGGAGTTTTGGTACCACCTTCCCAATATAACATTTCAAAGCAGGAATCAGGGATATATGCCATATTTAGCATCCATCTTTACCATGTGAGCGGCAAGCATCTTGGCTTTGCTTCTAAAATGGTCACGATAAAAATAATTATTTGGATGGGCTAAAATGGGATAACCCAAGTACTTAATCTTATCAGTAAGCTAGAGTCTAATGTTATTAAGAAACCATGCAAAATTACATTTCTTTTCTTTGCGACAGAACTTAATTACTAGTGTTTTAGTGGGGTTCATTATAATCGAACCTCACCAACATTGGGGGGGGGGTAATTGTCATTTTCAATAAAATAATGCTGATATCAGTCACATATAAATTGGCAAGGGTCCAAAATGCGGCATATATAGGAGAGATGTACTTTCCCCAAGACTGATTTCTAAATACAGCTCATTATGAAGCTGTTACAGTCCGTACCCATATTGAACCTGAATCCAGTTTGGAATTTTTCAAGGACCCTATTTTCCATAGCCCATTCCTTCCACGTTCTCCAAAACCAATGCCGCAGATATTTTGGAGTCAGCATCTATATGGGTGATTGGCAGATAGTTGCTCGGAACCAATCTATTTGTATCTTTTTATAGATGGGGATCACATATGCCTTCTTCCGTGAAGGCGGTACTTGCTGATTGTGAAGTATAGCTTTAAGCAGGTTATACAAAATACCACACCACAGGGTGGGCACCTAATATTTGATAGGTTATTTGGAGCCCCCACTCTCGAGATGCTAGCTTGTGCTATCATCCTCTCAAAATCATTAATGGAGAAATCTAAACGCCAGTTATCATCCTCGGGTGACAGCCACTAGTCCAAATCATCACCTCTTTACCATACCACCTTAAGAAATTATTTCACCCATATCTTTTAAGAGATCGGATTAGACTGGTATCCACCTGATTAAGCTCAGTTACATTGATAATACACAATAAATGTGTATACTTCATGCAAGTCACTATAGCCAACATAGCTTCGTCATCCTACTGAAGTAGTAGATGGCGATGGGACTTATGCCAGTTTTTCAACTTTTTCTTCTCTTTCTTAGTGCATTTTGCCTGAAGAACGAACAAGCTACCATACAGGGGCTGCAATGCATTCTGAATAGACTGATTTATTACACTCACAGAGAATAAACTAAGCTTTTGAGTTAATGAAGAGTTCATAAAAGTGATTTCCATATTCCTACAAAAAGAGAGGAGATGTTTGTCATTCCACTTCAAACAACTAGGCTCCCCGTTTACTATCAAAGAGTTGAGACCACACCTGTTACAATCTCTCCATATGATTGAAAAGCCTGCTTGTCAATATGCTATGATCACTAAGGTAATTTTCTTTGATACGGAAATCCAAACACTGCTCTAATAAATCCCTGGTTACAAACATGTAATAGAGGACAGATGAAGAATCACCCCTATGCCAGGTCGTGTGGCTATAAAAATCCCCTTTCAATTAGTCGTTCAAAAAGGATAAACCCTAGTCCTCCATAGTTTGATGCCACAGCTGACCCTGTGTGTTTTATGCAGATCCACCTGTGAGGAGTAGGGAACTCTGAGGCATGAACCAGAAACCCTCTTGCTACCACAATCCAAGTTCAGGTCACCAGCCACAATCCCCTGTACTCCAGAGAAACTGGAAAACCACATCGCAAATAAAATAGATGATTTCTCAATTATGCCAGTTAGATACCCATGCAAATATTGCTAATAGATGTTCACAAGTAGGAGGTAAGTGTACCCCTTATTCTCAGTACTTTTGAGACCCACAGCCAGCACCCCATGGCTAGATACACTTGCTTGAATACCACAAACCCTGAGTCATTTTGAACGGCTACAATTAGCCCACCGGAGGGCCTCCCACATTTCCCCTGAATGGCAGGTTGTAGAATTATGTGGTATCCATCAAAAACTGGGCAGAAAGTCAACCACACTTCTTGTAATACAATAACTGAAAATGATCTCAAAAATAAACATAGCTCAGAATTATGCATTAAGCATTCCATGAAATACATGAAAAGAGCTGCTGTTAGTAAAATATGTTCTTTCATCTCCATAAGTTGCCCAATGGAGTGCTTCAACGAAAGAGACAACCATCTGCATTGACTAGCCTGAATCAGATTCATATCCCGTCCCTTCCACTCTAATTCTGAGGCAGCCCTGTTTTCAAAGCATGATTTTCCTCCTACATATACCACCGCAACCTTCCTATGGCCAACTGTAGGACCCACAACCCCTCTGTTGCCCCTAAATTAGCCTTAAATGGGGTAAGGTAATAACCAAATTGATGCATGCTTGTGACCTCCTTTATTAACACTTCGTACACCATCCTAGAAGGGATGACTAGAGAGACACAGTCATACCTAACAGGGTCAACACATTCCACTACGTCAATATCTCAGGATGTAATCAACCAGAGACCAAGTATTTCACTAAACAGTCAATATATTTGATCTATTAAGAATATCAGGTCCACTCAAATAAATATTCTAGGAACAATTTGGGAGTGCAGTCCTGAACCATACAATTTTCCTGCCTCCCTTCCCTCCCAATACGATTACGGAAGGCCGCAACAACCCAGTGTGGGACCTCCTTATGCAGACAGGCCACTAGAGAGATTTGACACTGCACGCTCTGTATGGCTAGCTGACAAAGCTCCAACAAGAGGACTCCTCAAGCTTTATTATCAGATATTCGGTGAGCTTGCAGATCATCTGCAGTGGGAGACTTAGACACCCACACACTCCCTGCACCTCACAGACATCAGTTTGACATTCCTCATTCGCTATGTGGAATCTCGGTTCTGTAGATAGAAGCTTGACAAGGACTTGCCAAAAAATATATAACAATGGGGGGGCTCCTTTTCAGGATTTACTAGGTGAAGATTGTCCCAACACAGAGACACACAACCCCACATTGTTTAAATCATGTTCTATAATTGTTCTGTAATTGTCCCAATCATGATTATGGAGACATTTCTTCTGATATCAGGGTACTACTCATGACTGGATCCAATGCCTGGGCTTCCCCCACCTTTGAAACCCTGTTGAGTTTGCCCACACCAGGCTTATTAAGAGACCACTTACTGTTAAGTGCCCTAAAGAGGCAGGGGAGGATTAAATAATGTGCCTCTTATTTGTTAAAGATGGAACTGTTCCTATAACAGCTGCTGGTAAGATAACCACATCAAGGGGAATAAACCACCCCCCCCCAGCTGATTTGATATTTGAAGACTCAAGACAGGCTTTTTCCAAGTTAACCAAACAAGTCTGGCCCTTAAGTTCCTCACAAATATTCTTGCAGAACTTCTCCACAGACACAAAAGCCAGATGAAAATCAACCCATGTCGGCATATGTTCAAAGTCCACCACCTCTGCCCTTTGAGCAGCACCCATACTTTCCTCGTCACTTTGAATATGATGAGATATGTAGAAATCTCATCTTCTGAGAAGATGGGAGGTGTGTTTAGTAAGGAAGGGCTCAACAGGGGAGGCAGATGGGGAGCCATATCGGGCACCCGTCTTGGCTCATCAAGAACATTCTTTCCTAAGATTTGATAGTCCACAGTTCTGAAAGTGTCCCAAACTCGCTATACTGTGAGGCATCCTCAACTTCTCTATTTCTTTAACCAGGAGAAAATGATCATCTATTTTATCTTTACCTCGCTTTTTTTCCATTTGTTCTCCTTGCCTACCAAGGGCCGAGGCACTTCACTTATAGGGGAGGGAGGTAGCAGCGTGGCCATCACCCCACTAAGGCAATATTTTCTAATTGTGAACACCAGCAGGGCCAAGATGATAACTGATCTCTAAGGAACCCTTTTCTCTGTTGCGTAAATCATACATGTCCCTCATCATTGGGACACAAAGTGATAAAAAGAGGAAACTCCCGGTTTACCAATTAAAGATGTTATTGGATCACAGTAGCTAACAAGCACACAGAAAACTCACCATATTCAGGTAGAAACCTGCAAACGTCCGTCAGCTTCACACAGCTGTTTTCAAGGCCAGTGGGGATAAAATACCTTTCGAAAATGCCTTTATGTCCAAAATTAATTTGTCAAAGATGCTTACGACCTCAATGCATAACTTCCAAACTGCCAGAACACTTAACAAAGCACATGGTCAGAGTGCCCGCCCATAAGTGCGGTGCAGCTGCTTTTAACGGTAGGAAGTAGGCGAGCAGGCAATCCGGTCTCAGGCAAATTCAAACCTGGTGCTCACAGAGTTAATGCATCAGGCAAATACCAAAGAAGCAGGGTCTCCTGCCAAACTGCCAGAGCACTTAACAAAGCACTCGCTCAGAGTGGGTACGCATGAGCATGGTGCAGGTGCTTTTAAAGGTAGGCAGTAGGTGAGCAGGGAATCCGGTCCCAAGCCAGTCCAAACCAGGTGCCCACAAGGTACATGGATCAGGCGAACAGAAAAGCAGCAGGGTCTCCTGCCAAACTACCAGAGTTCTTAAGAAAGCACTTGCTCAGATATATTAGGTTTCCCACATCATCATGCCTTGGATGGCAGTCTTTCCATTGCCTACAGGTCAAACCTAGAAACAGGTATTTGATGGAGGGCCTTCTTTCAATAGAATACAGATCCTACCCTCCTACGGTGTCAATATAGTATTGAGACCAAATCTGCCAGGAAAAAGATCCCTTGACATCAAAAGCACTGGTTCAGCAGTCCCTGCCAGGATCAATGAACCCTAAGGAGTACTCTGGTGGAAATAAGAATTCAGGAGTGCGACACATGAACCCTCACAAGAGCCTACATCAGAGCACAGTGTAATCTCTGATGTCTTTGGTCCAATTGCCCAAGAAAAGAATAGGCGTTCTGAAAATAAAAATGAACCACCCAAATAAAACACTCCAGGAAAAACTCCAAGATCAGAGTTGTTATGGATGCTGGCAATCCAACTGCCCAATCAAGGGATGGTAAAACTTTAACTAACACCAAGCCCACATGACCTGGTGTGCACCTCGAAACAAGGGTGTTCCCATTGGTAGTTGATGGTCTGGGTGTTCCAACAGTTTCCGAGGTGCATATATTATTGTGGAATATTGCAGATATGTTAAAAAATATGTATGTAGTTGCTTGTGGACGATTGTCATCTAGCAAGCTTGTAGAAGTTTTTATTTTTTTATTTTTATAAAAAAATACAATTATGCAGATAATTCTACCTCAGAACGGGTGGTCTACTAAACAGCTCCCCTTTCAGTACAAACTCCATGCCAAAAGCATAGTGTACACCTGTGTCCTTCTGCATCATTAGCTGGATATGCAGAGCCAGCCCTCCAGTGGCACAGATCAGGTTCAGAGGCCATGGGTGCCCTCCTGAAATCTGCAGTCACAGCTAAGTCACTTCAGCACATGGTGTGCATAAAAGATATGCAACCCTGTTACCAAACTATATCATTAAAAAAAAATCACCATCCTGTTGGCAGTTATATTTGTCAGGAGCAGAGGAGTATTCACACCCTCTCCCAAACCACAGACTGGAGTACGACCCTGCAACATTGGTTTTAGAATAACTAGTCACCATGAGGCAGACAATGGGAGGAAGAGGGCTAAGGAGAGGATGTCGATATTTAGGGGGAAGTTAGGAACGCCAGAAAGAGGGTTAGGGTAGCTTTATTGGATAGGTAGCGGTATTTAAGCGTAACATCGATTCATGCATCTGCACCACACAGACAATTCCCTCCTTGGATAGTAGTTGCAAAAATAAAAAAATACTCTGCTGTAACCTACCCCGACCCTATACTGACTTACCTAATCCTGCCTATCGTCCCTATCTTAACTGAAACATGTTAGCAACAGTACATAGTGATGTGATAGGTTATTTATAATGCGCTTAATACCCAGAGGTTTCTAAGCGTGGACCCGGAGATCGAACCAGTGTTGCTCCGTGTCGTCTTGCTTCCGTGTCATCTTGCTTCCAAGACAAGCACATTGCTGCTGAGCTATCCTCCGAGTACTTCGCTCAGACCCATGGGTGTGCTGGTGGTGGAGGTGATCTTCTGAGTTGTGTGCCTCTGTGTGTAAACCTCTGGAGCTGCACAGTTCATCTGCTTTGAACCTGAAACACCACACATGCTTCCTACCCTGAACACACCCATGCCGTGAAGAGGAACAATAACCAGTACTCAGAACGGGTAGGAGTGGAGTTCATAAAGACCCAGTAACACATGTGTAATGCATCATGGGAAATGTAGTTTCCGGCTGCCCGGCTGCAAACTGTCCCCAAAACCCTCACAATATTCTGTAAACATAAACCATACCTGAATTTGGGGTATGGTAGGCTAGTATTTCAAATAATTATTAAAGCTGCACCTGAATCTGTATCATACATATGGCAACACTGTGAGCCAGGCTAGACATAGACCTTTGTGTGCATTGTTCCCAGGCTGACTGTCTCTGCTGCACCCAGAAGGACCATAGACATTGGTGACTGCCTTCTTTTCATCCAATGTGAGGTCAGGTAACACCTCTCTCCAGCAACAAAGCTCTCTCAGCAGGAGTTGTCTTCATAAACAGAATCAAGGGGTACACCCTACACAAAAGGAATAGCCTGACACAAGGGTGGGTGCTGCATACCAAAGGGCCTTTGATGCCATGGGTCTTAGAAGGGGATGGATTTGTATTGCCAAAGGGAGTGCTGCAAAATTGGGGAATGTTTCCACCATCTTGTTTCTCCCTGTACCTCTCCTTCCTTCCTGTTTTATCCACTTGCTTTAGCACAAAGACCTTTGGGTCTGATGTACAAAGGCAAGGACTCCTTCTTACAAGGACAGGGATTAGACCCCTTGAAGAAGGCTTGATTTTTTCTAATAACCTGTGGACTTTTTTCTATAAAACAGGGAGTCTCACACTCCTTCTTTGATTCACTTTTGGACTATTAAGGATTTAAAAAAGAATTCATTTGGACCTCTTTTTGGAGAGTTTGGCCCTCATTACAACTCAGGCGTTAAGGGTTAACGCCACCGTTAACCCTTAACGCCTGATTCCCACCTTAACGCCTGCTTTTTGCAGGCGTTAAGTTCCATGGTGCTAAGGCACCTTGGTGCTAATTACGGCACCGTAATTTACGGTGCCGTAATTAGCGCCTTCCCCACTCCCATTATGCCCTATGGGGCAAAAATGGGAATGGGGAAGGGAAAATGGGAAATGGGGATTTACCGCCCCACTCACCTTGTAATGGGGCGGTAAATCCGCCATCCACCATGGTGTAAACGTAGTTTACACCATGGTGGTAAAGTTGGTGCACTTAGCACCTCAGTTGTAATGAGGGCCTTTGTCTTTCTAAGACCCTCAACCCTTGATGCGAAGGAGGATTTAAAGGCAGAGGCAATCTCTGCCCTCGTCACACTCCCAAGGCAGATTGGTGGTGGCTCTTGCTGAGGACTAGATCCTGACACTCTGCACCACACCTTCCTAGGTTGGGAGACCAGAACCTGAAAAGACTTTCCCTGTCCTTGAACCCCTACAGTGGGTTTCACAGCATCTGGATGGTCAGATCACCGAGGATTACTATTCTACTGCATCAAACCGATTGAACAACATTCAAGCCATGTTTACCACACTCAAACCGGAGAGACCTGATGGAGCGGCTTTTGCCACTTCATTGAAACTCTGAATGACTGCTGCTTTGCAACCATCGAACCGGATCACTGCTGTATCAAGCCAAGTTTAGCACATCATCTGTCCAGCTCAATCTCAAACCACTGCCTCGCCTAACCCTTCAATGGGACACCATGGTCACTGCAACAAACAGACAGATCTCAACTCGAACCACTGGAAAATTGAATCACTCCCCATCCCGAACCAGCAGTTACCAATGTCTCAAACAAGCTTGATTCTGACCAACCCTGGTGAGCCGTTTGGTTCGTGCAGTTCAGATGGCTCAATGCACAACCCAAATGATGCACTCAGAGCACTGAGCTCCCGATTCAAAATAACTAGATGCCAGCTAGCTGCTTGACCCAGCATGACTCACCAAACAAACCCTGGTTCAGCCCACACCACAGGACAGCGGAAATCTTGGTTCAGTGCTGTCGAACTATGTAACATTGGAATAAGGGACTTTCAATTGACCCGTCCCCCTGTCCCACCTTTTGGACTCTGGAGACTGTGTCCCCTTTGCAGCTTTCCCGAGAAGAACATATTCTTTTTTACATCCCTATTGCATTTATTGCCTGTTTTTCCACCCTGCTGAACACCTAGAGTGCTACACCATGAGATTCTTCATGTGTCTATATTTAATTTACATTCATGTATTAAATTAAAGTATATGTATTTTTATAAACCCTTGATTGGACATTCAGTTTATTGTGGCCTGTTGTATTTTGCTGTTTGGTCACTACGGGATCACATTCACACTTCTTCTGAGAATATAGCCTTCTCTCAGCCCACGTTGCCACACAAGACACAGGAGGTATTTTATTTAACTATGTCTGTTTTACTTGTATGAGTGGGATAACAGTTGGTTTGTAAAAGTGTGGGAGGTGAATAGGCAGTTTAGCCACTACTCATCCATTAAAAAACTCCTGCAGAGCAGAGGTAATTTCATCCCAGGGCGTATTGGAAACATTACAGGGCGATGTGCACAGCTGTTGCACTGTCATATGATGCCCTATGTTGATATGAAGATTTGATGGGGTTCTCGGGGCATACGTCAGTGGATACCATATGATACTTTAATGTCCTGCATGTTTACATGTACTATGCCCATGACCAGATATTTTCTGGATGCTCGATATGTCTGGGCTCATCATTTTTAACAAACAGTCTCAGTTCCAATGCTTCCATGGGAAATTCTCTGGCTGTGTAGGACTAGTGTGGGTCCCAATTCTTCACGATTGACACATATGTCTCCCCAGATCAGGGATGGAACAAAGATACAATTGAATAGATCGAGAGGAATTCCCTTTTGCACTGCCGCTTTTTCCTATGGTCATAGACCAAAACGTATCCACAACACTCAGTATGTAGTACCCAGGCAGGGCAATTGCTTGTTTTTTTATATATAATTATACAAAATACACTACTCAAAATGACACATAATTTCTCATGATCATACAGGATATCATACACAAGAACAAAAGCATGAACAATGATTAATCCATTTTCTTGTGTACTGGAGCAGAAAATGAAGCCTTCACTGCCATGACTTGATGGGCAGTGTCAACATAGAACTATTGAACAATTTACAAAAACATTGACAACAAAAAATTCAAAGTTCATTCAGAGAATAGTGACAATACACTGTGATTCTTTTTTTTTAAAAAAGGTGTGTCTACACCAGGTGTTTCAGCCGTCTATGTGGGCTAAATGAGCCTCATATCTAACACGGCCTTCATCAGGACGGGGGACTGTATGAGAGTAGTTCATGGAGTACTGTGGACAAGGAAGAAAGGAGAATTTTTAGGGGAGTGCTAAGAGAAAAATTATCTAAGTAGATAACAAACTGTGCCATGTGACAGGTATCATGGAGAAACACAGCTTACCTAGGGAGGAGATTCACCACAGGCACTCGTGTGGGAGGCCGTCTCAAGTAGGGGTCCCAAAAGTGAGCTCCTATTTATCTGAAAAGAGGAGCAAGGGGGAATTTTAACTATTTACTCCACCCGGGCCAACCCAAAGGTGGCAAAATGCATATTTACAGAAAATGTATGGCGAGTGTGACAGCTTACCTCAAAACGGGTGCTGCAACGCAGTGCTCTGGGTTGTAACTCGCGTAGGAAAAAATCCTGGAAAAAAGGTAAGATTCTTAGCTGCTAAGGTTACAATTTTACGCCCAGCGCACGGAGCGAACCGCGTCCATTAAATACCTATTAATGGTAGGCTCGGGCGGTGGGTGTAAGCCGTGTCCGGCGCGCAAGGTGCTGCAAAATTGTGCAGAAAGCGCTGAGTCACTCGTGATCCAAGCAGCGTGGCGTTGCTAAAGCTGTTGTCAAGGAGCTCGAGTATTTATATGGGCGGCCATGTTGAAACGACACTCCAAATGGTAGCAGTTACGACAATAAGCCCCCGGGGCCCAGTGATACTCAAAATTGATTGATAAACAATTATGGATGGTCACTGGGTCGATCAAGGAATTATGGTGTAATCGAAAAAGAGAGATTAAAATTAAAAATGGTTGCCATGGTAACCGTGTCGGAAATATGCAAAAACACGGCAGCAGCATTGTATCGGTAGGCAAACCCAAACCTGATACCCAGCATTGCAATGTAGTTCAACATTCTAAATTGAAGTGTCCCAGTGTGTGGAAAAGGACTAAAAGTGTCATGGAGGATGGAGTGGAACACTCAAGTATGTTTACAGATGCATGTATGCACATAATCATCATGAGACATCAGACCAAAATGCATAAATGGGTCACAACTTGTCAGTGCCATAGGTCCGTATCAATATGAGCAGCTGTATAGTAAAAAAACACAATGGTTATCACTGTTCATGGTATCATCAAAACTATAATGAAGACATATTTGAGATAATTTTCATCCACACCGGTGGGTATTACACAAGTTAACTAATATGTGCATCCATTAATGTAACAGTTGTGCTGTTCCTGTAGAAGACCCAGAGGGGATTAAGGGTGTCTATAGGAATGTGACCTCTAGCTACTTTGAAGCAAAACCAAATCACATAGCGGTAATGCCATATCTGATGGCCTAGCTAAATGAATATATGGTGTGTATCAGGGATGACTTCGACTTTTCACTCAAAAGGAGAAACTGGAAAAATATGAACAATGTTTTAATTCAAGAGGATTTTCAGAAATATAAGATACCTGCGATTTTCTGGAAGGAGCTGGACCAGATAGGGTAGTTGAAGATGAGAGTGAGAGTTCAGATCCCTGCACCTGTCAACAGAGGCAAGGGCATTTTTATGAATGGGGAATACATGGACAGAAAGGCCAGTGGAGCCAGAGAGTGCAGATGTGAGTGGAGTAACACAGCTTCACTTACATCTAGAACACTTCTCCTTGTATGTCCATCTTTGAGTCTGGTTTTAAATAATGCTGACGAACATTCTGTCATATTCCTTTTTTACACAATGGGGGTCATTCCGAGTAGGGCACAAAGGGATACCGGGCACCGTTTACGAACATCGGTGCTGGTAAACCCTTTGCGCCCTACTACGAGGTCCCTTTGCGGCCCTGTCCTTAATGCCTGCTTTTACCAGGTGTTATGGACGAGATCCGCAAAGGGACTTCAGAGCTAATAACGGTACCGTAATTTACGGTACCGTTATTAGCACCTTCCCCATTCCCATTGAGCCCTATGGGGGCTCAAATGGGAATGGGGATTGACATTTTCAATGGGAATTTACCGGTCCCGCAAAGGTCGGACTAGACCGGTAAGTCCCCATTGAACGAGGGCAGACACGGTACCGGTAATGGTACCAGTCATGGTGCTAATAGCGCCATGACCAGCACCTACCTCGGAATGAGGCCCAATGTGTGTAATTAATGACTATTTGGAAATATAGCTACGAGACGTTTTGTGGAAGTTACCCTGAACACCGGAACAGCATACATACTCCAAGCAGCAATCTGACTGTGGTACTATTTGCACTAGTTCTGCTTCTGTCCCCCTTATTTCTTCAGTGGAGCCCAAGCACTGCCTCTCTGCTTTGCTGCACCTGTCCTCCCATCAATCCGGCTAGTGTAAAGAAGAAAACAAGAGAGAGGGCATTAAGGCCCATTCTTAAAATGACCACAGTGTATTTACTCTTCCTGCAGCGGCACGATCAGCTCCTAACTGCTGGACATGACATGGGAGAGAACAAGAAAAGAGACGGCGAGGAAGTGACGGATTTGGAGAGAGAGAGAGAAGGAGCTAGATGTGAGATTAAAGAGATGCACATAAAGAAAGGGAGAGAAATAATCAGAGAGAGAGAGAGAGAGAGAGACAGAGAGGGAAATAATACTAGAAAGAGAGCGCCAGAGAGAGTAAAGGGCAAAAGAGAGAGACAGAGTGCAGAATATTGTGAAAACAGCAGGTGTGTGTTTATTGTGTGATATTCAGATTTCCATTCCTGTCTCTTGTGCTCTCTTTCTTTCGACTCTCTTTCTTCCTGCATATGCGTGTGGGCGTGCAGGTGTCTAATGTGAATTATGCCGGAAATACAAACTGCCACTTCAAGACTGGCACTGGTGGTAGCTGCAATGTTCCCCCTCCTTCCTTTTCATCATCTTCCCCATCGCCCATTTTAGTGGCAGGATCTCACACCTCTCACCTCAGTGTCTGTTTTTCTAATAGAATGGTTGTGCAGACCTCACTGCACAGATTTGTAAGGTGCCTCCTCTGGTTGTATTGCTGGCATTGCAATAGAGGATCTCCCCTGAGCTAGAAATCAACTAACACATGCAACAATTCACCAGCCCATAATGTAAAACATGAGGTCACTCCCCCTTGCCTCACCGCCCACGCGGCCCTCTGGAGCGGGAGGCACAATCTCTCACCTGAGCTGGTGAAGCTCAAATGGGGGCAGATACTGGCTGTGATCATAGTGTTTTGCAACTGCAGACAAGAAAAGTGGGGAGAATTTGCTGACATGTTCTACTACAGTCGGGCCTGTCATGACATGCTGCTTATTCTGCATCTGGTGGTAAAGCGGGTCCTGGGTTGTATTAAGTCCACTTACAATGGCAGTATTGACCGACGCAGTATTAAGCCATGCAGTAATAATGCATGTCCCCAATGGAGTCCAATGGGACTACGCAATGGGGAATAACTTCAACTTGTAATCAACCTTTTTCAAGCTATGCATTACTATTACCACATGTGGTAAAAGCAACTAAGTGTGGCAGTATCACTTTAGGTAATACTGCCAAACTCACAATTAGGCCAATAGGACCCTTTTGTTTGAGTCACTGCAGCAAATGTCAAGGCACCCACTGGTGAGAACCATCGGTGCAACAAAAGCATAAACATCATGCAGAAAATCGTGTGTCTATGTTCTAAATATCAAAATGGGGACAAAACGGGGGCAGGCACACACCAGCATCATTTCAGTGTATCGTGTTGCTATTTGTGTACAGCAAAGTGGTATTTGCAAACAACAAATATATTTTTCAGTCGGAATAATCGAATAGCTGAACTCACTTCAATAATAAAACATGTCAATGAAAATCTGCCTCAATATTGAGATGATTGAAATGCGAAACAACATGTAATATCCGCGTTGCAGATGCAATATAATAATAAGAGCAATAGCAACAGAGCAATGAAACACAGGAGGTTGTTAGGTAACTCCCATCTCTCTACTCTTCAATCTGATACTGGAGCTCAAGGGTAACCCCGCCAACAGATTCACAGGGCGGGACGCAACCCACCACAGCAATAGAAAGGGGACAGGAGGGTGCCTGTCCTCCAAGACCTACAGGGCTGTGCATAGAGAGAGGACATTACACAACAGCGATACAGTTCGCAAGCGTATTTGATGTAAACCGATGAAAAACAGTCACAGAGCGGAGAAACGCTAGAAAGTGAAATAGTTGTAATTTACAGTTTGCTTTGGTAAGAAGGTGGCATTTCCTTAGTTCTGGTTTACTTAATTCACTTGAAGTGATTTTGGGGTAATCTCTGGTAATTAGCCACTTCCACTAGTCAATTTGACTACCCTAATCTCACTTGTAGACATGATAAAAACGAGCAAGACGAGCAAGCGAAGCACAATTCCTAAAACTCTTGCAAGAGAGGGAGTCAGTGGTGGGATTCAAGCAGGAGTCAGCCTTAACCCATGCTTTTTGGGTCGGATTCATGGAATTATTGGCACTGGAATAATGGAACTTGCGCGCCAAACTGCATGCGAAATCCTGTTCGGCGGTTTATGGAATTGAAAGTGCAGGACTTTTCCAGGACTTGCGCAGGCTCGGCACCTCACTTCGAGCTATTGAGTGCCTTACGTGAGACACCATGCTGAACGTGGGCATGGCTTGTGCAGAGGGATGGGAACGGGGCGGAACACAGAAAATGGGGTAGAACATGCAAAAAAGTGAGCGTTTGAATGACAGGATGCAGGCAGTCCCTTGCACGCCCACATTTGCGCCAAACAACACGGATTCATGGGACCACCCGCAGAGCCGCTCGGCATAGAAATGGCCCGCAAATCCCACAATCACTATGCCACCCGAATTCAGGCATAAGGACACTTGCGTATAGGATTTGCAGCACAGAGGTGTGTTTGCATGTCGGATTTAGGGGTGCGTGCACACAACCGGCATTCTAATCTAATTTAGGACTGCGTGTACGCAGTATAGCGGGCGGAGGAATGATTCATGGGGGTTTGCACACCACAAATTTTCAGAATTTAACCTGAGTTACGAAGTATTATGCACATGTTGTCGGGGTGCCAGCAACAGTTACAGGGGGACCCTGTGCAGGGTCCCTGAGATGCAGGCCCGCTTACAGGGGACCCCACCCACTGTTTGAAGGGTGCGTGCATTCACGCCCGGGGGAGCATGCAAAAATAGATGTTCTGGCTTTTTATGCTTTGCGTGGGAGCATGGCTGGTGCGTTCCGGGCGCGACTTGCGAATGTGGTTCCTTTGCGCAGTAAATTCCATGAATACGCAGGGAGCGCATTTTTTTATTCTGCGCACAGGCTTGCGCAGTGGTGTTCTGGGCGCGCGGCAATTGCAGGGGGAATGCGCAGTTTTCCGTGAATCGGGCCATTTAAGTAGGCAAGAGGGTGCGAGAGAAAAGGATATAGCAATGGCTACAAGTAATTTGATTTGTCGTTAACGTATGATCCCCAAACCCTTTTCAGATGAAAAGTGTGATAGGCGCAAATCCTGTCTTAATCCACCCTCAAATTGCACACATGTGATTCATAAGGAATACACATACAGCATTTCAAATGTTTGTCTACCGCACTTTTCACTTGCAAATGGTCGTTTTTCGCAAACTAAAGAGACACAAAAGAAAGTATCATAGCGATGTGAACGTAAAAAACATTTTTTTCCCCAGAAAGTGTTCTCAGACTTTGCGGAATGCGAGCACATTTCAGGGAAAAATGTTGAAAGGTAAATCCTGTTCCTTCAGATATGCCTGTGCCTCAAATCTAACTTCTGCTAGATTTGAACACTTCCAAAGTACTATGGGACTATGTTTCTATTGTTTTCATTTTCGAAATCTGGTCTCACCACCCTCGAACGCTCACATTAACTGCCTGGCTATTGTCACTCCTCCAGGCAACCCGGTCTTGCATATTGGAAGCGGATGTGCCCCATTCAATCTCATGTAAACGTGTTTTCATCGCGCGTCGCTACAAAAGGACGTTTACCCAGTTTTGCGAATGAAGCTCAATTTGCAATAGATGCAACATGTTCATTTTCCAAGCAAGACATGCATTTGGTGGCCATAGAAACATGTTGGTGATCGGAGCCAGTAATTATGTGGTGGTTTATTGTGTATTCGTGCCTTTATTTAATAATTACTTATGATTGTTAGCTTATTTTTCCATGCCAGTTTGAGGATTTTCCTAGTTGTTTGATAACTTTTTATTGTCTTCACATGTTTGTTTATTTTTGTCTATCGTAATTTCTTTCATTATTCATTTACTTAATGTTTTGCTTTCCTGGTGCTTCTACATTCATGCCAAAATTCTGTGACCAAAAATCTGTAGGAATCTTAAAGTTTCAAAAATAGTCAGGCGAGGAGGTAATGATAGGAATAGGGTGCGTCAGCAGCCCATTGTCATTGAATGAGCCCGCCGCCGCGGGTGCATTAAATGACAATGAGGTGCCTGCCATGCCTTCTTCCACCATGCCAGCTCGGGGGAGCCCTTGAAAGACTCCCCCGAGTTGGCATGGTGGAGGGCTAATGGCGCCTTTTGTCAAAGATAACCGCAGCGGAGCGGGGCATTTAGCCCACCGCTGTGGGTGCCTTTTACATCAAAAGCCTGCATGCTGTGCCTTCTCCCGCTAGGCTCGCTCGGGGAAGTCCTTGAAAGACTCCCCCGAGCTGGCATGGTGGGGGGCTAATGGCGCCTTTTGTCAAAGGCACCCGCGGCGGAGGGGCGCATTTAGCCCACCGCCGTGGGTGTCTTTGACATCAAAAGCCTGCATGCCGCGCCTTCTCCCGCTACGCCAGCTTGGGGGAGCCCTTGAAAGACTCCCCCGAGCTGGCGTAGGAAAAAAAAAATGTTAAAAAAAACGAGTTTTTTAAAAACAATTTGGTGCCAATAAATTGGTAGGCGGTAGGACTGCTTAAAAAGCGGTATCCTACCGCCTAAATCGGTAGGGTTGGCAAGTATGCTTCTATCTTTTTTCATGTTCTCTAATTCTTTCAATAGTCCTCATAGACTGTATTGGAAGTAAGACAACGCAGAGCAAAACAGGTTTGAATGCCGGTCTCGCGCTTAGAGACTGGTCTCTGTTTTTAAGCGTGTTACAAAAGATGAATTATGAATTATTAGACATGGTGATGATCTCTATGGATCTCAATCAGACTGATGGTTTCCTATCCTCGTTGCCATTTGAGAAAGGGTGTCTTATGGGTATTACCTCACATTATGGCAGGAAACAGATTCTTTTCCATTGTGTCATAGGTTGAAGTGATGGAGTGTGAGGAAACTCGTGAAAAATCTCAAATATCACTGAAAAATGAGTACCCCTCTCATAACTGCTTGCAAAAAAGCTTGAGTGTGAGATTTATTTGACTTGCTCGAGGGATTTTCTGCCATTTTCAAACAGCACTACTATGGGCAATATAGGATGCACAATATGCTTAAAAAGAGGTAGTATAGGAATTGATTGTTCATTAGCCACAACTGCTTTGGTTAACCAGTGTAGTACTGGCCCAATGCATAATATGAGCGGCCGTTCTGTTTCACTGGGCCACCTCTTAAACAAACAGGAACACCACTGATGAAGATGCAATTACCGGTTCCTTCACATATGGCAGTTTGAAATGTTGCATTCTGTGTGTGGCTCTCAGTAGTAACTATGCATTGAATGTTTGTGGCAGATAACATCCTGTAAACCCACAGAGAAAGGAACCCTCCCGAAGTCTGGTAGATCCAATGTTGCGCGGTGCTTTCATGCCATAGTAAGGATGCAGTCTAAACAACTTTCTCTGGCAGACGGTTAATGTCTGTTCTGTATGTTGGCAAGGTATGAGTGAGGGTGAGCACAGGGACAGTGCGGGGGTAGGCATTATTAATCAGCACTCTATCAACTACCATGGTATGGTCCATTTGTAATTGTTTCTTTGTAATATTTTGGGGGAATGTTACAAAATAATTTTAAAATGTGTGTTTGGTAAGTAGTTCATATTCATAGTTTATATTAAAATTTGGGTACTAGGTGAAGGGGATGGGTGGGAAGTTATGGGTTTGCTTTCTTTATCTATGGAACAAATACACATCCTCGATGTTGCAATCAGGACACAAGAAGGAAGATATGTCACAAACATCTATCGGAAAGAAACAGACCATAACAATTACATAGACTGAGCTTCCATCAACCGAGTCTCATCAAGAACTTACCATTCAGTCAAGCTTTATGTGCCAGGAAGATAGTCAGTGATCCAAATGAATATGTTAAAGAAATTGAAAACATGGGAGACACATTCTTAGCCCGTGGCTAGGAGATAGAGGAAATCAAAACAGCTACAAACCGGCTAATCAACGTGCAACAGAAAGACCTTCTCAAGGAGGCACGCAAACAGAAAGTTACACCTTCATTGGTATATGTGTCCAAAGACTCTGTACAAAGTAATCACATCAAATCAGTGATAATAAAGAACTGGAGAACTCTGACCTGTGATTCTAAGGTAGAGGATCTGTTCCAAGATTTGCCAACATTTATATATCAAAGGAGTGCCAACTTCAGAGACCATCTTGTTAAAACGAGACCAGGTAAAAAAACAACCACCAACATCCTGGCACTTTTTCATGCATGTACTGCAGCAACTGTAGCTTCATAACCAAGGGCAATACCATCAATCATCCAAGATCAGGAAAAGAATTAAGATCAACAGCTTTGATACACGCAACACTGCAAATATTATCTACACTATTAAATGGCCATGTGGTATTTACTACGTAGGACAATCCAAACAACAAGGAAAACTTAGATGGAACGAACATTGATCCTGCATTAGGAACAATAATGTGAATTCAGCAGTGGCTCGATATTGGTTTGAAAAGAAGCACAACATTTCACAGATCCATTTCCAAATAGTATAAACAATCACGAAACGGGACACATACAAGAATCTGGCTGTAAGGCTGGACCAAAGAGAGACCTTTTGAATTGAGCGACTTGACTCCATGACCCCTGGTGGTATGAATGAAGAGAACAATTTCATATGCTATGTATAATTCTATTGCCTTGATTTTGTTTTGCATTGTAATGATTACAACCACGTTTCTACACTCCAAGGCCAACATACATGTTAGCTCTCTATGTAATTTCCTATCTTTAGTTTAGTTTAGTTTAGTTTATTCATTTATATGATGCGCACCGGACCCCGGGGGTATCAGCGCGCAAGCAGAACAGACAATGCGAAGCTTAATTAACAAGTTACATAGTTATACACAGAAAATATAATACAAAGTAGTGCAAAGAAAAGGCATAACTGGGTACATAGGTATGCTCTACAAAAATAGGTAGACATGGCAAATATACAAAGAAAAATATACACAGGTATGTTCTTGATTAGTTATCATTTGCCTTGAGCCAGTTGATATAACTAAGTCTAAACCTGGGGTAGGATTGATCCGCCCTGAGATGGTGTGATAGGGAGTTCCAAAGTTGGGCCGCTTTGACCTGGAAGCTGTTTCCCCCGATCTTGGTTAGTCTGAATCTAGGAATGTTAATGCAGTTGGCATTGGTAAGTCTTGTGGGTCTCGTGGAGATTCTTCTTTGGACTCTGTTTACAAGGTAACTGGGGGCAGCTTTGTTCAATGCCTTATGTGTGAAGGAGACAGTTTTTAAGTTGATTTTGTTGAGAGTGGAAAGCCAATTGTTTTGACGCCTTATGGTGGAGATGTGGGACCTTTTGGACACACCTACAGCCGCTCTAAGGGCGTTGTTTTGAAGAATCTGGATTTTTTGGGTGATAGCTTTTTTGACACCAATATATAGTGCATTACAGTAGTCGAGCCTAGATAAGATCAAGGCTTTGGCTAGGGTAATGGAATTATCATCTGATAGAAAGGGTTTGCCCCTTCTAATCAGCTTCCATGTGTATGCTGTGGCTGAGGCCAGGGTGTTAACTTGTTTAGTAAAGGATAATGTGGAGTCAAGGAAGAACCTGAGTGTTTTCACCTCTTTGGCCACCCTAATAACATTGCCATCGATGATGAATGATGTGTAATTCGGTCCTAGTTTTTTTATGTTAGCATGCGTACCCAGTATGATGAGTTCCGTTTTTTCATCATTCAGGCATAGAGCATGAATGGCCATCCATGCCTGGATGATGAGATACACCCTGTTCACCAAGGCCAAATCCTCTTCGTAATCCCCGGAAAGTGGGAGGAGAATCTGAGTATCATCTGCATAGTTAGTGTAGGTGATACCAAGAGAATCCAGATCATCAAAGAGGGGCTTGGTGAAAATGTTATACAAGGTGGGGGAGACGCAAGATCCTTGGGGAACACCACATATGATGCAGATACGGTCTGCTGCGGCTGAGGGCAAGAAGACCCTCATAGTTCTGTCACTCAAGAAGGACTCAATCAAGATGATTGCCTCTTTAGAAAAGTTGTCAGCCGTGTCTAGGTGTCTGCAGAGTACCTTGTGGTTTACCAGGTCGAATGCAGCTGAGAGGTCTAATAGTAAAAGGAGGGCTGTTTTCCCTTTGTCTCTCAGCTCATCTACCTGTAATTTCAGGTCAATAAGGGCCGTCTCTGTTCCGTGTTGGGGTCGGAAACCTGATTGACGAGCACCCAGGAGTTTATGCTCCTCCAGAAATTTTTGGATCTGGAGATAGGCCACTTTGTCGAGGATCTTGAGCAGAAAGGGTACAGTGGTAATAGGGTGATAGTTGGTTGGAATTAGCGGATCTAGAGTTTGTTTTTTTAGTAGTGAGAGCACCCATGATTGTTTAAGATTAACTAGGACAGTTCCTGAGGAGAATGAGGCATTAATCAGTTTGGTGATGAACGGCGCAAGGTCTCTTGCCTCGTCTTTGATAAACTGAGCTGGACAGAGGTCACCCTGGCAGTTGGAGGGCTTGAGTGATAGAATTACTTTCTCAGCCTCACGGGTAGAAATTTTGGAGAAGTAGAAGCGGGGGGTTAGGTTAGTTAAAGTGTCTTTGGGCAGGGCATTAGCAGCGGTGTGGTTAGGTGGGTGGTTGATGGAGTGTTCTTTTTTAGATACTTTGGGCCTCATTACACGGATGGCGGAGAACCATGGCGCTGTTAGCGCCATGGTTCATGCTGGTAAAATACCGGCACCGCCTTGGCGGAAAGGGGAATTACCGCCCCATTCCAAGGTTGGCGGGGCAGTAATTCCCCCTTCCACCATTGCCCTTCCCCATTCCCATTTTTGGCCCATAGGGCTCAATGGGAATGGGGAAGGTGCTAATTACGGTACCGCAAACTGCGGTACCGTAATTAGCTCCCTGGGTCCCTTTGCAGGTTGGTTTTTAACGGCTGCAAAAAGCAGGCGTTAAATCCCCCAACCCGCAAAGGGACCTCGTAGTAAGACGGTAAGGATTTACCGGCACCGGTATTTTACCGGTACCGGTAAATCCTTACCGCCATCCGTGTAATGAGGCCCTTTGTTTTGAAGGGTAGTTATTTTACTCGTTAAGGCCTGTTGTATATCAGAGCACCACGTTTAGTCCTTGGTGCAAATTTCAGGTTTGGTGATGGGGGATTCAAGTTCTTTGAGGATGGAAAATAGTTCTTTGGTGCTGGAGTTGGCCCTAGAGATACGTTTGTTGTAGGAGTTGCGTTTTGTGAGGAAGCTCTCTTTTTTGTATTGCGATGAAATCTCTGAGAGTTTTATTTGGTTGGCGGTGGTTGGGAGGAGTCTCCATGTAGTTTCACAGCTCCTTTTTAGTAGTCTAAGGTCCTTGAGTTGGGGAGTGAACCATTTATTGAGGTGTGCTTTAGGTTTGCTAGGTCTGAGTATCAGGGGTGCAATGCTGTCCAGTGTGGTTAGCATTATTTTGTTGTATTCCTTCACAAGTATGCCTGGGTCAAGGTTGTCATCTAATCGATTTAAGGTGGGTAGAATAGCTGGTATTACAGTATCTCTAGTTATGTTTTTTTTATTTCTGGTTGGACGGGGGGCAGTGGGTATAGTAGGCAAGAGTGGTCTAGTAATGAGGAGTTAGAAGGACAGGAGAAAATGGTCAGTCCAGGGATAGGGCGTAATAGCAGTAATATTGGCTGTGCAATTGTATTCTGCCACCCAGTCCAAGGTTCTTCCTTCAGCGTGAGTGGGCTCATTAACTTTTTGGGATAGTCCTAGTTCAATAGTGAGTTGGCTATAATTGTGGCTTGTTTATCAAGGGGGTCATTAAAACCTAGGTTAATACCTTACCCTAACCATATTACTCCACCATGCCTGCCTACATTTTTCTACTTTCACTGAAGGTTTATACTTTTTTTAATTTCCAACCATATCTATTCCCTTTATATAGGATCAGAGTATGGGTCCAATGAGCACATTCATAATGTTTGTGGAGCCTTTAATGCTACTGATTCCAATACGTGATGCATGCACATCATTTATTAAGTTTGAGCGTATGCTAATTCTTGGTTGCCACATCCCGTTCACTCTGCTGGCAGAGCGCTCGGGACGCGAGGCATGCGTGATGTCACTGTGTATGCGTGACATTATGTCGCCTAGCAACAGCTGCCAGAAAAAGTAACCATTAACAAGAGGACGCTCGTACAACAAGCTCTCCTATACCTGATGCTGATAATGCTCATGAATTAGATCACGGATAAGCACACGTATGGTCAACAAATGACTTCTCTATATTAGTGGGTTACCATATCAGACAAGCTTTTTTACTCCTTTTTTTTGCACAGTAACAGGTTGATATGGGCTACTCCAGCTTTTCACATTGATGACTTCATGTTCCCAGGTAAATTGAGGTTTGACATTTTTTACATATTGTATCATTGTTGTGCATAGACTCTGAGTATATTCCCTAAATGTTCTATGCCTTTGTTCTTTCTTTTTTGTTTTTTCTTTAGATGCTTTAAGGCTTTAACACAGCCAGCTAAACCTTTTGGCTGTTAAAATAATGTCCATAGGAACATATGGCTATATCTATTATTGTTGGATGATAATTATGTATTGATTCTATTTCCTACTTTTTTCTATATTTGATTCTTGATGCTGGAATCTACAGTTGTGTGGTTTGTATGTGAACACATTTTCATTATGTATATTATTTGATAAAATAATACACTTATAGTGTCCATCCCTGATGACGGACTGAGGTCCGAAACACATTGGCACATTTTTTGGGACACATGGCCTCATTATGAGGCCGGCGGTAAAGGGTTAACGGCACCGGTAAGGATTCTGGTGCCGTTAACCCCTTACCACTGCATTCCGAGGTCCCTTAGCGGGTCCCACTAAGGCGGGGTGGTTTTACCAGCCGCCATTAGCGGGAGCCGCTAAGGGACCAGGGAGCTAATAACGGGCCCGCTATTTGTGGGCCTGTTATTAGCTCCTTCCACATTCCCATTGAGCCCTATGGGGGCTCGAATGGGAATGGGGAATGGTTTTCAGAATGGGGACTTACCGGGTCCTCCAAGGTTGGAATGACCCGGTAAGTCTCCATTCTGAGAACCAGGACACGGACACGAGTTTGGAAGCAGCCATCGCACTAATAACACCATGGCTACCCCCAAACTCGTAATGACCCCCACACACTTTGGATGCACATTGTCTTTTATGAAATAATAAAAGCACTATTGGGAATTTTTTTATATTAGGACTTATGGACTATACTTTGGAACTATGTGAACATTACTTATGAACAGCTGCAACTTTATTTAGGTCATAGTGTGAGCGTAACACTAGCTAAGAAACCTTTCTTAGCTTTTCTGACATTTGCTTTCTTCTTGCTACAAATCTAAAATGAGACAAAAAACACAGAGATAAAAAATACTTGACGAGAGGATGTTTAGGCACTGAGTTATATTATATTTTATTTTCACCTGGATCATTGATGAACCCATCCTTTTCCATACATTGTAATGCATAAATGTCAAGATATTTTAAGCGTTTTTATTTATTTTTTATTTTAGTAAGCTTTTACATTATATTACAGACATTAACAGATGCAATGGCATTACGTGAGAGAGCATTTGAAACTGATCTTTACTTTGTTCAACTAAACGCTGTGACCTCTGAAATACACACATTCAAAATGTATCAGATTGATTTGACATGAGGTGTTTATTTTAATTACAAGAATGAAATAGAGTGACGTTTTTTCATGAGAGAGAATTTGAAAACATGTGATTCACCATGCCTGTGAGATTTGGGCCGATTCATAGAATCCAGCACAAGCGCCACGCGTAGAGAAGGAGCGTGCGCCACACGTGCGCCAGCCGTGGTGCAAACCAGCAATTGCGCGGCATGCGTATTCATGGATTTCCCAACGCATCAGTAGCCGTGGCGCAATGAACAGCAAGCAGCGCCAGTAACGCCCCCAACAGTAAAAAGCCAGTGAAATGGCAAAAATGGCGCAAGGCCACGTGCCATTCGTGGCCCAGCATATAGCCCTCCTCCATTGTAATCGCGTGAAAAATTCAGAGCATAGCCAGCGTGGAAAGGGCCGTGCGTACCCCCACGAAATCGCGTCCCGCTCGCGCCAGCCAAATCACGTGTAAAGTGCAGCACGTACCCCCGCAAAATTGTGTACCCCGCTCATGCCAGCCAAAACGCATGGAAAGGGCCGTGCATACACCCGCAAAATTGCGTACCCCAATCCCGCCAGCCAAATCGCGTGTAAAGGTCCGTGCTTACCCCCGCAAAATCACATACCTCGCTCGCGCCAGCCAAATCGCATGTAAAGGGCCGCACGTACCCCCACGAAATCGAGTACCCCGCTCCCGCCAGCCAAATCACGTGTAAATGTCAGCAGTACCCCCGGGAAATCGTGTACCCCGCACGAGCCAGCCAAATCGCGTGGTCCGCACATGCTGCCATCAGCCTTGACCACACCCCGAAGGCAGTCCAAACCACAAGGGATCCCCACATCACCCATGAGCATACCCTGCAGGCATCCCTCTGCACAAGGGATCCCTCATCACCCGTGACCATACACCGCAGGCAGCCCACACCACAAGGGATCCCCCATCATTCATGACCATACCCTGCAGGCAGCCCACACCACAAGGGACCCCCCATCACCCGTGACAATACCCCACAGGCAGCCTTTTAGGGAGGATTCTCCAAATGTGCTAATTTCCCTTACCTTTTGAGACCCCAGCAACTTTGCTGGATTTCTAGGATTTAATTTTTGTTCGGCGGCCTTTGGCAGGCTTCAGTGCTGAAGCCCTTCTCTGGCACCAGGGTGTCTGGGGTGGACAGGATGTGGAGGAGGTGCTCAAAACTCCCTGTGCTGAGTCTCCTAGGAGACCTGAATGCACTCTGGCGTGATTGGCTGGCTGGCTGGCTGTCTGGCAAGGACAGCCATTCTGCTGTGGGAGTGACAGCCAGGCTGGAATGAATGGGGGAAAACTGTTTAAAAGCAGGTCTCTGGGACTTGGAAAGCAGAGTCAACCACGGGAACGAAAGAACCGAAGAGGAAAGGAAGGAAGAGGACTGCTGCAACTCCTGGACGACTGGTGAAGCCCTGCTGCAGGTTCAAATTGCCTGAAACTCCGACGACAGAGAAGCCCTTCAAGGTTAACTTCTTCTCTTGAGTTTGGTGGGAACAACCAACTTGCAAGCCACCTGGACACCCTCCTATTCTGTTCGAATTTTCATCAGAGTGCTGTTGAAAACCGGATAGCCAGAGGGAAGGAAACCAGCTTGTGGACTTTAAGGCACTCACACCTTAAACCAAAGTCTTGCTACAGCTTTTGGCCTCATCCCTGGGCAGTGCAGGAACCTCCCGACGTCCTCCTTCTTGTCCCCACGACTGAAGCTCAGGAACAGCGAGATCTGCTTGAACTGCCAGGAACAACTGCCTCAGCTACAGCTTTCTTCATTGACAAGGTACTGTGCAAACGCAGTCCGGAAATCTTTTCAGCCATCAAGAAAGTGCGTGAAACTTTCCTCAATTACGAAGGCTTGTCCTTTCCTAAACATTTGTCAAACTTTTCGCTTAGCCAAATCTTTTTAAAAATCCATGGCAAAGACTTAACCATCATCTACCAGAACTATGCTATCCTATACAAGAGACTCTGAACCATTGACTTTGGCCCAGGCCTATTGAGTGAGAAGAATTGCTAGTTGTATTTAACTGAAACACTTTGCCCTGCCTATGAATGTATTTGGACTTTCTATTCTTATAACCTTGTCTTTTCCTTCCCTTATTAAGTATCTGAAGAGTCATTTTGCTCCTACTTCATTTTTTAGCTAAACTTGTTCAGTTACTTACTACAGCTACATATTTTTGTGGTGTATTAGTGTGTGATATTGAGCTGCTTGTGCTAGTGTAATGTTTTATAAGTGACTGACTAAATAAATGTATATTCTTTTACCAAGAAACCTTGAGTAAGTGTTTACTTAAAACACTGGGCCTCATTCCGATTTCGGAGGTAACCACGCCGCTATTTGCGGCATGGCTGCCTCTGAACTCATCCAAACTCCGACCTGGTGAATGGAGTAATTACCGGTCCATTCCGAGGTCGGAGGGACCGGTAACTCCCCATTCACCAGGGCCATTCCCCATTCCCATTTGAGCCCCCATAGGGCTCAATGGGAAGGGGGAAGGCGGCAATAACTGTACCGTAAATTACGGTACCGTTATTGACCCCAGAGTCCCTTTGCGGGTCCCGTCCTTCACGCCTGCTAAAAGCAGGCGTTAAGGAAGGACCCGCAAAGGGAACTCGTAGTAGGGCGGTAAGGGTTTAACAGCACTGGTCTTGTTACCGGTGACCGTTAACCCTTACCGCCCTACTCGGAATGAGGCCCACTGTATTTGTTGGTCCTTTGTGTAACTTGTTCTACTGCTCACGTAAACTCTTGAGATAAGTCTGGCTGCTCAACCTTCGCTACCACTTTACTGTGTAGTACAGGCTTGTACCAAAGGTGAAATTGTGCTTACACTTGTAGTCCTAATTGCCTGTAGTGTTCCCAAAGGGTACTACAGGTGATTCTGCCTAACACAGCCCACACCACAAGGGACCCCCCCATCACCCTGACCATACCTCGCAGGCAGCTCACACCACAAGGGATACCTCATCACCCATGATCATACCCCGCAGGCAGCCCACCTGTGACCATACCCGGCAAGCAGCCCAAACAACAAGGCACTCCCATCACCTGTGACCATACTCCGCAGGCAGACCACAGCACAAGGGACCGCCCATCACCCTTGACCATACCCTGCAGGCAGCCCACACCACAAAGGACCCCCCCATCACCCGTGACCATACCCCGCAGGCAGGCCCCGACTCATGTCTCCCCCACTCTCACCAATGACAGCAACCTGCAGGCAGGCCCCAACTCATGTCCCACCCACCACCAGTGACGGCAACCTGCAGGCAGGCCCCGACTCATCTCCCCCCACCCTCCCCCAGTGACGGCAACCTGCAGGCAGGCCCCGGCTCATGTACACCCACCCCCACCAGTGATGGCAACCTGCAGGCTGGCCCCGACTCATGTCCCCCGACCCCCCACCAGTGACGGAAACCAGCAGGCAGGCCCCAACTCATGTCCCCCCACCAGTGAGGGCAACCTTCAGGCAGGCCCTGACTCATGTCCCCCCTCCAGTGACGGCAACCTGCAGGCAGGCCCCGGCTCATATCCTCCTAACCCCCACCAGTGAAGGCAACCTGCATGCAGGCCCCGACTCATGTCCCGCCACCCTCGCCAGTGACAGCAACCTGCAGGCAGGCCCCGACTCATGTCCCCGAAACCCCCACATTAGTACACCGTTCAATCATGTAGCATATGTCCACCAAAATCCCACCACCTGCTGCACCCACACGGTGCACCTCAACACTCATCCATTGTCCCTGCTCCCCATTACATGCCCCATGGCATGGGAATCACAAACTCACACATGCATGCAATTTTGCACACATATGAAAAACATTGCTCAACAGCAGGGACACGTAATACAGACAAGGAAGATTGAAACATGCACCAAAACATTGAGAGCAGACACCACTTGTACTCCAAGGTATAAACATGTATTAATGATCCTGATTCCAAATGAAACACATTAAAATAAAACCAATGAAATCATCATCATAATAAATCCAAATTAAATTCAAATGCAGAAAAAAAAATTATGATAGAAAATTAAAGACTCCAAATTGTGGTCCATGTCCATTGCAGCATATGAAAATGCAAAGAAAAATGTGAATAAAACCATTGCCCCATGGTAACAAAAAAATTGGTCCAGAAACGACAAGATCCCAACTATATACAAAGTTCACTGGTCCATGATCTGCAAAAATACAAGAAAATCCTAAAAGTACTATAAAAGACAACTAAATACAGGATGCGGAGCAAAGTCCAGGAACTCCAAATAAAAAAATGGAAAAATGAAACCTACTCCTAAAGAACTATTTACAAAGGCAGCGGGCTAGTCCTACGACTCACCATTTCCCCCAAGAGTTTCAACCAGGGGATCATCGAACTCTGCATCTATATCTCTGAGGCGGGCCTCTGCTCTCCCCTTGCGGGCCCGCAGGGACTCCAATGTGCTCCTCTCAAACTCCCTGCGAGACTCCTCGAGGAACTCTTCCCGTCTCTCCGCCCGACGCAGAGTGTTCTCCGCCCTGGCGATGGTGAGTTGTGCCACCTGTGCCTGCTGCCGCTCTTGCTCTGATTTGCTGGCCTATTCGATGCAACACAGAAGACATCCTTGTGTCAAGGTCCACATTTCCCTCCTGCCTGATGGCTGATACCTGCCCCCCTGATGTTGAGGGCCCTGAGTCCTGTCACCGCCACGTCGAGCCTGCTGCTGCCAAAAAGCCTGATGCCTGCACCTCCTGGACAGCCTCCGGGATGATAACAACCCCCGTGGCTGTTGTGCACGTACCCTGCTTCCATTGCCATTGGTCCTGTTGCTGCGGTGACCACTTCTGCTGATCCTCCTTCGACTCCCGACTGTGGCAGGGATGTGGTCTCCACCAGACTGGCCACTGTGGAACGGGACAGGTATACAGGGGACCCTGGTGGTATCTCGGCTGGAAGACGGCAGGGAGGATGACTGGCACAGAGTGGATGAAGAGAAGGAGGGGGTCAAAGCAGTGGACAGCACACGTAAGAAATGTGTGACTATGAGATGAGCTAGCCAGTTCATGAGGCAACAGACCTCATTGTGATGATGTGCAAGCTCCCGATTGGAAGCCTTCTCATCACCACGAATGTACGCCTCGCAATACCGGCTAGCATCGTCTCAACCCTGTCACAAATTGCTTAATCCGCAGGTAGTGTAAGATCCATTTCCGTGGATGCATCCACTACCTGTGGACGGGTTTGGCCTGAGGCATGCCGCAGGTGCATACTCATTCAGTCACAAAGTCAGGGACAAGGTCAGTTGCAGGCCCCTCCATGGTGACCTGCATTGCCTCCGGCCCCTGATCCTGGACTGCACCAGTCACACCTACCTCATCACCCCCGCCGGGTCCCATGTGCTGGGCTGATGTGGCCTCCTCGTCCACCACCAACCTGGATGACTCCCCACTGTCTTCCGCATCGGATTGCCCTTGTGTGGTCTCACCTGTCCCTCCCGCTGCTGAGGAGCCCACGACCAACTTCACCCTCTTGGGCCTTCCCTAGAAGCTGCAGCTGTTGTTGCGGACGCGGCACCAGTCTCCTTGCTCCCGGAAGATGTTGGTACCTCGGAAGATGACTGGGCCCTGCGTCTCTGCCTGGTGGAGGCATACCTGATGTGGGGCTCCACAGCACCATCTCTGCCCTCTTCCTCCATCGCTGCTGTGTACAGGGAAACATGGAACACAAACATCAGGCTACTAAACATATGTGTGTCTGTCACAATGAAAATGTACATCAGTGGCACTGTCAAAGGTCACAGCCATCATCGCCCTCCAATACACAGGGGAGTGCCATTCACAAACATTCACTAACATGTCTGTCATTCACAACAGACATCCACACCCATTGAAAAGGCACTGACACAAGATCACAACTGTGGACTCAGCTCGCACGCATCATGTGGCATACACATCTCTTCCACACACAACACCTGACAGTCATGAGGCAGGCCATGGAGATATCACATGACAGTGTACTCGAGTGAAAATTTGCAGCATGAGGAAATAACCAATCAGGGACTCAAGTAACATATGCGCCAAGTGTTGTGCAGTCAGGCACTCACTACTCATAAGCATCCATATGTCACACCACTCACATGCCCCAATCCAGACACAGGAATGCAAACATGTGCGCATTGTTAAATGCTGTTGTACATCACGTATTGCAACTCACACCATTGATGTAGAACACGCTTGAATGGATTCACATGCAGCACTGTCATGGACATGCACACAGACATCTATACAGGAGGCCTGACAAGCATATGGCCAAGGTGCACACTCCAGCCACACGTCAACATGCACATGCACTATGCTGGAAAGGGATACATGGACACTTGCCAGTTGGCTCCAGACGGAGATCCAATTCCAAGACCTGGGCGTACAGCATTGGGTTCCTGCGCTCCAGGACCCTCATCTCATCAGTGGTCAACCAGCCCCGGCGACCCATTACACGATCACCCGGCTTGAGGAGGCGCTGGGCCTTGTTGAGGGTCCTGTACCTGAGGTCTTCCCAGTGCTTAGGACATATCGGTAGTCGCGGGGTGCCACCCCCTCCGCGTTGATGGGAACCACAATGTCCGCCCAGATCTTACTCTGTCCTTCCTTGTCAACTTGCGATGGTCCAGGGAAGAGGCCATCATAATGGCCCAGGACTTGCTCCACCAGGATGCCAGATTCTGTGGAAGAGAAGCCCCTCTGCTTCTCTGCCGGGGGTTTGCCACTTGCCTCAGATGAAGATGGGTCAGACATGGCAACCCCAGAGGCAGGTGTGGGTGGGCAGGTGGTCCTGGGGGTGGGCTGTGGAGTGATGGAATGGCAGTCGGGAGTCTTCAGGATCAGCAGAGGTGGTCACAGCAACAGTATCACTGGAAATGGCTTCAGACCAACCACCAAAATGCAGGGCACATGTGCAGCAGGCACACAGAGTGGGCTGGCAGCAGCAGGTGGCTCTAGGGGTCAGCTCGGGGCAGTTGGAGGCAGGTAAATGACCTTGTGGGCAGGAGCATGGGTCTTCTGTGTTCATTCACGTGGCCGACCGGAATCAGAGTGACTCTGCATGTGCAGAAACAGCACGTTAGCATGTAATCAGAGGAAAGTCCCTAAGTGCATAAGTTACGTGATGCACTTTACGTTGGGTGTTGCCGTTCAGTACGGGTTAAAGGTCTGCGTAGGACAACAGTGCAATGTACGTGCTTTTCGTGGAGACCGACACGTGAGATTCATATTTTTGTGGGTTCATGCGTGAATTGTTCACTACTGTGGCAGTGTGTACTTCTTGTTTTGGTGGGGTAGTTGCCTATGCTCACACGCGCGTGAGTTTTTCTTCTTATTTTTGAAGCAGACGCTGAGTCACACATGCATTTTTCCCACTGTGGTTGCCCCTGTGTGTCACGTACCCCATTTTCGAGGTCATAGTAGCCTATGTGTTCCTCGCATATGCATTTTTTGTGTTGCTGAGTGGCACAGCGTACTGCAGGACGTTTAATCAAGAAACGTTGGCTACCGAGGGGTCGCGTACATGTTTATTTTTTTTTTGGGGTGCCTGAGCGTTGCATGACCTGTTATTTTTCCCCCATGGGTCACATTCCGCCTTGCTGGAGCACAGTGGTGCGTTTTCCATCACATACCCTGCCCCCTCACTCCAATTGCCCAGCACAATTGTTTTCTGCCCCTCCCATTGCACTAGTCCATCAGTGCCATGACTGGGAGGGCAACAAGTGGTAAGGGAGGCAAAGATGGGCGAACTCCCAGAGGAGGCCGCAGTGGGCGAGGTGGCCAGGCTGGCCAGGGTGGCCAAGGTGGGTGAGGTGGCCAGGCTGGCCAGGGTGGCCAAGGAGGGAGACAAGGCTAAAGTGGAAAAGGTGGGCAATGTGGCCAGGGTGGTCCATGAGGGCAAGGTGTCCAGGCCCATGCAGGGATAGCCATGCCCTCCACCCAAGTGGGTCAGGGAGATGCAGCGGCTGCTGACATCCCCAGCACCCGTCAGACTCGACAAGCAGTGCCATCTGCTGTGCCGACCAGCCAGGGTATGGAAGCTGCAGGGGCAGCTGCATGTACCACCACCCAGGCTCAGGGTCAGCCAGCCCCGAATGCAGTGGTCCCAGAACAGGCATAGGGTGACTCAATGGCTGATTTCCGTGTCCAGAAGGCCAAGGCATGTGTGGGGCAAGTTGCTCTCACCAGGACACATGGATCAGGAGCAGCAGTGTCATCTGCTGTACCGAGCAGCCAGGGTGTGGAAGCTGCAGGGGCAGCTGAAGCTACCACCACCCCTGCTCTGGGTCACCCAGCCAGGACTGGATTGGTCCCGGCCCTTGTCACCAAGGCAGGTGCGGTGCAGGGTCCTGGCAACAGCACCCAGCTGCCAATACCTGCAGTCCGGCCTTCGGTTGTCACATCATTGCCTAATTCCATTGGACGGCCAACTTGCACTTCAGCCCCTACTGACCAGAGCAGCACATGCCACTCAGGGTCCACATCACCTCTCAAGAGGAGAAAGCGTGTTCCAGCAGTACAGGCTGGTACCCCAGACACGGCTCAGGAGTCCCACACATCAAGGAAGAGGAGTTTCTGTGATGAGGAAGTGGACGCACTTGTGGACTACATGTTGGATCACGGCCACAATAGGCTGGTGCGGGCAGGGAGCACACATATGTCTGCTCAGCGTAGGGCCCACTGGCAGTGCCTCGTGGACTGTATCAGTGCCTTTGGACATGAGAGGCGTACAGCAGATGATGTCGTTAAGCGTTGGAATGACCTCCAACACAGAGCGAAAGACAAGTTAGAGGCAAAGTTCGCCTCTACTCTGGTGACTGGCAGTGGGACACCACCAGAAGACGATGAACTCACTGCACATGAGGAGATTGCTGGTGATTTCATCGCAGTGGAGCAGGTCCAAGACATGGGAGACCTGCCAAATTATGAGACAATATACGGTGAGTGGTGATGCATGTGTGTATAGGCCATGTGTATGTTGCTTGGGTGATGTGTTATGATTGTCTACCAGTTCAGGCTACATTGACATGACTGCCATGTGTGACCCATGAGATGTTGGACTGATACGTGCTTGTTGTCAGGCCGACTGCATACAAATCATGTCCTGCACATGGAGGCAATCCTCTTCACGACACCTGCTCCCTCCTTCCATGACAATCTCTGGCCAGCCTCTCTTGGCCCTATTCTTGCTCCAACTTAAGGTCTCGGATAGCCTGTGATGACCTTCCACTCAACACTCACCTTCTATCATCACATGACTGACGTCTCTTTGAAGTCACCGTGCAAGCTGTTCCTCCTCAGAGGATTTCTTCCTTACCTCTCCATCACCCAGCAGTTCACTGTCTCCATGGGACTGGTGATTCCGATGGCGGACTACTGCAATGGGCTGTACTCAAATATCTGTGAATATACTCTCATCCCTCTGCAACTCTGCCAGATCTGGACTGTGTGGAACGTCCTTTGGCCTTGGTGCAGGGTATCTCACTCAGGCTGTGTGGATGGCACAGGTTCACAGTGGCAATACGTGTTCATTCCTGGACCCTGTGCATTCCCAGCAAGTCCATATGGGTCCTGGGCAAGCAATTCATTCAACTCCATCTCTAATATTTGCTTCCTTCTCATGGTATTTGATCATCCCTTTCCTGCTCACTCAGGGTCAGTTGCTCCTCATGGACATTAGTTTGGGGTTCTCGTCTGGTCCAGTGGAAGCCTCCCTCTGGTACAGCCTCCCTGCCTCTATGCAACTGCTGTTGTAGCTTCTCCTGGTCTGGGGACACTTCTAATGCTTTCTCATGTGTTGTGCTTACTGTACTCCTCTCCCTTGCTGTAGTCCCAGATGACTGAAAGAATGCAATTGACACCTCCCCACACTGTCTTCTGCAACACAGTATTATGAGCAACCATTTTGAGCCATGCACTGCCTACAAGCCATCCCCGGCCCTTGGGGGTGGGGTTTACTGTATCCTTACAACCCACTACCAACACTTTACACAGATTGACTGCACTTGCCATTACACTGCCATCAGTCCACGACATTCACATTACTGCCTCTGTGTTCTCAATGATAGTTGAGCCTGTACACATGTATTGCACTGCACCCATGACCTTCTGAACCCTGATCTCCCCTTACACATGCCTGTTCACTTGCATGATGTCAAAGTGACCTGTTGATAATGAATCCATGTGCCTTCCTTCACTGTATTTCAACACCCTAGTGTCGTTGCAGCCTGTGATACATGTTTGTTTTATCGTAGTGATTTCAATGAAATATCAAATGACATGCATTGTACATGGCTCAAGGACAGTAGTATTGACCTTCCACCTGGGTCTGTTTGACAGTACGGGCATGGCTATGCTACGTGCCATCTGTGTGTTGGCATCTGTCATGTTTTTGGAAGGACTATGCCAGTCACAAGCTTGTGTGTGATACAGGTGCTATGCACCATGCAGTACATGTCTTATTTTGCCATTTCACCACATCCATGTCTTCTTTCAGGCTCCCCTTTCATTTCATTTAAACTGCGTGCCTGAGTTTGTGTCATGTGTGAGATGGCTGGTTCATGTGTTGGCTGTCAACATTGTGATACCTATGTGTGTGGTTTAGGCTGTTAACATGTGTGTTCATGTCTTCTTGATGAGGAACTGGATGTAATGGAGGAGGACGTGGAGGAGGAGGAGATGGTGGAGGGGGTGACATATTCAGAGCCCCAACCAGGCACCAGTGGAAGCCGTGGTGTGGTGGCCCATGAAAATCCATTGGTGCTCCAGACCATCCTGACCAGGGGTGTCTCTTAGTACACCTCTGAGGAGCACTATGCCTCTGGTGTGGAATTGGACATTGAACCCTCATTGCTGTCGCAGGTGAGTGATTTTGCTGTGGATGCTGTTCTGTCAGACACACTTGCAGGGGGGTAGACCCCTCGCAGGCCAGTCAGTGTTGGTACATCCATCTATGGTGGTTACGGATGCAGGGTCATGCTCCACACTATTTTCTCCTGTTACTGGGGCAGCTCAGCAAGGGAGGAATGCAGTCCTGCAGCCAGAGGCAGTGCCAGCATAGCAAGGGCCAGGTATCCCTGGGCTCGACTGGTGTGGTGTCCAGCAACGCGGTGGCCATGCGCCACCCGGGAATACTGTGTGGGAGAATTCCATGTATGCAATTGCACAGCAACAGTGGGCATCATGTGAGATGTTGGCTTAGGGCGTGGAAAGGGTGGGCAATTCCATTCTCCCCCGGAAAGGCAGATGGAGCTCCAGCAGCAAGCAGTGTGGTCCACATTTTGCTTGCACAGGCTGGACATGTTGGCTTGCAACAGGGACTGACGGGCTGAACTGGGGGCTCTGCGCACAGCCATAACTGCACAGGCAGAGGCCCACAGGGATGCCCTGAGGGAAGAGAGCACCTCCCTCAGATCTACTCTGGCTGCACTTGAGATGGCCCGCAGTAGACGGGCAGAACAGCAAATGGAGCAGCTGACACACAACATCTCTGCTGAACTCCGTGCAACCCCAGAGGTGCTGCATGGAGACCTCTGTACCATCATTATACAGAATCAGATCTTTCAGGCCTACATGCTTGCTGCCATTGAGGAGCATACCAGGGCTGTGCGTGGTCAGCCTCCCTTACCACGCACACCTTCTATTGTTACACTAGAGGGTGCCGACAGTGGCAACAGCTCTCCCACTACAGGCTAGCCGTGCAGGCCATGAACCGATGTTTTTTTTTTCTCAACATCCCCACATGTGGGTGTTGAGGTGCACCCTACACCTCCTCCCTCCTGGGTTCCTCCCCCCGGTCCATCATGGCCATTTTTTTCTTTTTTTTTCTTTTTATTTCTTTTGTCTATTGTGCATTCGTGTAACAGTGTGTTGCTTTGTGTGGCGTCCGAAGGCATACACTGTGTGTTCCGGCTGGGCCCATACAGGCTTTTCTTGTGTTTGTGTTTGTGTTTGTGGCTTGGGGTCCAGACACATATGCCACTCATGCTTCCCCTTTCCATGGGCTTGCAAGGAGGGCAGCGTGTGACAGTGACTTACACAGAGACATTGGGCTTCCGTCATTTATGTGGCCAGTCTGAAGTCCAACCTGTGTAAACACCCATAGTGGGAATTCATGATTGTTTGTCCAGTGCATGGTTAGCATGCATTTTGGTTTGTATATTGGTAAATGGGCATTATTTAATGTTACACCTTCATGCTTTGCCTTGCCAGTCTCCATTATTGATACCCTTCATGCTGTATGCGTTACTCTGCCCCCTTTTGCTAGCAGAGACACACTCAAGATGGAAGGGGTCCATGTGGTGGCTTTGTCACATTGAGGCACTTGTGCTATTGGTCACTGTCTGAATTGTCACTGTTGGGTCCTGTGTTTATGATATGTTATGATGGTAAATAGATGTCCCTGTGTACGGTTTCATTTTGATGTGTCAGAGGGAATTATTTCTGACCTATTTCCATTTGGCAATGTGCACTTTGTGACAGTTGTCTCATGTGTTGTGCATTTACTTTGGACTTTTTACATTGCATGCCATGCTATCGTGTGTTGGCCGGGTGACATGGGTTTTGGGAGGGTTTAGGTGAGATACCAGTATTTGGATGTGCTGTTTTGCATGGGGTTAGTGGAATACTGCATATTGAATGTGTACCTTTTGGTCACACGGGATTGTGTTGGTTTAAGTAGCTAGGGATGTACACAGTGTAGCACTTCCAAAGACACATTCTCAGGGTGGTAAGGTTGTGACAGTTGATTGTCCCTTTGTCATCATCGATTGTCACCTGGAATGTGCCAGGCCTGTGTGCACTCCGCAGGGGTGGGATTTTAATAAATTGAAAAATGGTGCCACAAGCTGGGTATGGGCAGCCTCGCCACATGCCCTTTCCCCTCCAATGCGCAGCGGGCGGGGGCATGTGGTTGGGGATGTGAGAGCACCACCATGTCCACTGGTCGCCCTGCCATGTTGCTACATTGTACAGGAAGTATGCAGCCACAATGATCCTGCACACTACTGGTGATGCATATAGTAGCTGTACACCGGAGTGGTCAAGGGAGCGGAAGCATGACTTTACCACTTCGAATGTGTGCTCCACTTTGGCCCTGGTTGCAATATGGGCTGCGTTGTATCTTACCTGGGGTGTGTGGTGGGGTTCCGTATTGGTGTCATCATGTAGGTGCTCAGAGAGTAGGCACTGTCCCCTGGGTAGGTGATACTGATTGTCATTAGTTGGGTTTGTCTATTTGTCTGTTTGTGACATACATGCATGCATGTGCACAAAAATGTTCCTCACCAATGAGCCATGTGTTGCCATGCCTCCCAGCTTCCAGGTCCTGGTTTAGGGGTGACGTTCTGAATATGAAACTATCATGGGTGGACCCTGGATAGTTGGCAGACACAGATTCCCTTGGCATCATATACAACTTGCACGTTGATGGAATGGCAGTGCTTGCGATTGCAATAGATGTGCTCAGTGGTCCTAGGCGGACGTAGGGCCTCATTGGTGCAATCAATGGCACCAAGCACTTTGGGGAAGTGTGCCACCCTGTAAATGTCTGGACCATGGCCTGCCTTTCTGCAGGTGTTCTGGGCATGTATATGTGTCTGCGTACTGAGGGGCGTGTAGTCATGATTACCAACACCTGGTGTAAGCAGTGTGACTGCGTGGGCTGTGAGATGCCCCCAACTATTGCAATTGTCCGCTGAAATGACCCAGTGGCCAAAAAATGCAGTACATTGAGCACCTTTTCCAAGGGGCTCAGTGCTTGGGAGCAAAGGGTGGGTGATGTGAGGTCATCCTCCCACTCAGTGACCAGGTCTATTATGATTTGAGGTGGAAACCCATACCTGCCATAGACCTGCTCATCAGGCATCCCAAAAAGGCTGGTCCTGGGTTAATAAATGCAGGGCCTGGCTATCCTCCTCCTCCTCCTGCGGTGTCCCACGAATACTGCTGCGAAGAATGGTACATTCATCATAGCTGTATATGCACATTTGTTGTTTGTGTGCACATTTATGCATTGGTTTTGGTGCGCAGAGCCGCTTAGGCCAGCTTTCGCGTGGCTTACGTGTTTCCGGGTTTGCGCGTCTTGTCCCGCGTGCCTGTGAGCCCTGTTCGATTCGATGAATACGTGTTGTTAGCGCGCGTGTGGGCGTTGCGAGGATTTTACTACGGTGCTTCCCCATAACGCCCATATTTTCACTTGTTGTTCCCCATTCCACGTGTTCGCCCCCTTTTTAGGTGTGTGCGCCTTCACTGGCCGTATCGCGCAAGGCGTTCATTATGTCACAGTGATGTGTTGGACCCACACGGATTCAACGCAGGTCTCAGGTAAGCCACGCGCAATGTGTTCCATGAATCGGTAAACGGGTGCTTGTGCGCATTTTGCACGCGTGCACCCCTTTTTCGGCGCACATTTATTCCATGAATCACCACGAAGGTATTTTGTTTTGCTTACAACAATGACTATATGGTCAGACTTGTTTTTTTAGAAAGGATTCTACTTCACCATAATAAAAGGACACAGGAAGTTGATTTTGTCAGGGTAAAACATTGAGGTTTTTGGCTCGACCTAATGCTTTTTTGATCTGTTGCAGAATTGTGCATATGCCAATAATCTTCACGGGAGAGCACTTAGGGGCTGGGATTGCCTAAAACCTTTCATTTCCATAAGAGGAATGCATTATGACTTTTATCGAGAAAGCATTAGGGCATTGCCTTCCCCTTTCTCCCATTATTTCACTGATGCGGGGAACTTCCAGAAAAGAGCAATTAAGAGTAGGGGGGGACTTGCATCTAACATAGGGCCTTTGATTTCTGTTCCTGAAATGGAAAAAATATCAATTGTATATCTTGTTTAAATAAACACATGTACTGCCTACTACAGAAATGCCAGCATTTCAAGAATATTCTTGAAAGCATTTATACATTTGGCTTTATTACAGACATTCCATTTCTATTACAGTAATGGCAGAAAGCAAACCTTTCAACAACAGCATATTTAAACTCATTGCAATTATAGGTAGTGGCATCACATACATATTCATATTGGGGGCATGTGGTTCTGAGTTTTTCCCAACAATCTGTGTGGTTTTCTCAATTAAAAAGGAGTTGGGTACTGGCACTGTGTTATGTAGATTTCATAGAATCTACAGCTAAATCTCATTTGAGCTCTTGCATTGCACTTCCCTGGGTGTGCAGGATGTATCTTAGTGATAATCACTTCCTTTCATGCCTACTACATAACATTAGATTTTCTTTTACAGCCACATACCAAGCACTGACCATCTTACATCCACCTAACAAGCATTGTACTTAACTAATTCCACTTACTTTATGTATGATGAGGGAACCATGGTCCATAATTGATGTAACAATGAGTGACAAAAAAGCAACTTCAACCTGTAGCATGCACTACATACATTGTGAATATTATTATATACTTTTCAACACTGCAGTCTTTGAAAACACACACAAGTGTATCTGTTTCTCTAGTACACACCTAAAACAATGACTTCAAGATAATAACAATTTTGTCAGTCCAGGAAACTAAGGCCAACATTACGAGCATGCTGACCTGGAAAAAGGTTCCCATAACAACAGTTACCGGCACCTTCTTTGGACCGGCATACTCAGAGTCTGCTGGTAGGGGAAGTGAACTGCCGGCAGGCCTGACCTGCCGGTAGTTCAGGCCCCCACCGGCAGATAATTTGCTGAAACACTAGCACCATTAACAACTGTGCCGGTGCTTCAGCGGTTCCCATGCCATGACTTCATGGGAATGGGAATGTACCGTTCCTCCAATTCCTGTAATATCCTGCTAATACCGAGATATGGGGTTGCAGAAACAGTAAGCTGAGGTTTCCGGTAAGCCACTGGTGCTACCGGTGGGTTACTGGTAACCTTGTAATGAGGGCGTAGGTCACAGTAATGTACAGTGAGTCACTGAAACCATGTCCCTTGGGTAAGTGGAGAAGCAGGGATTGTAGGACAGGATTCCTGGTTCTACAGTTTTTAATGTATGCAGGAGACTGCATCTGCCCCCATCCCATCTTTTGTTTTATGTCAGCTTTCGCATATTTGTCTTGAAATAATTAACTAATTCGAAGGATCTCATTTTAAACGAGCCGTCACAGAAAACAAATGTGTAAGGCTTTTTTACACTTTAGATTTCTGTCATGGCTCGTTTCCCTCAATTTGTATGGCGGAGAGAAGAACAAAACGGAACTTGCGTTTCTGAGGCTCCCTTCCTCTCTCCCACACAAATATTCCAGCATTTGCGCTGGCCTGCATTTTCATGCTGGAGGAAATACTGGGGAATCCTATGGAGTCCACGAACTTTTTGCACAAGTGAAGTGCAGAAAGGGAGGGAAAAGGGTGACGTCCAAGCATGTACACTGCCCTTTGCCCTCTCCGTTTGCACTACACCATGCAAATGACAAAAATGAGGGGGTGGGGAATGTTTACATTGAAGTGTTAAAGTAATGACTCGGGCCAGCCAAATTAAGTACTCATTTAAAATGAGCTATGTTTTCAACAAAGCTGACTTGCAAAGCACAAATGCAGTAAATCAATTTTACAATGAAAATATTTCGCTCTGAAAGTACAAAATGGCACAGCAGAGAATGTGTATTTGAGAAATCATCTGTATAGATATGAACTTCAGTGAACTAAACTGATTTAACATAGGTAACTTTTTGAGTTGTTGACAATGATTGTGAAAAAAAACATACTGCCACACACTGTTTAGCAGTTTATTAGGATCTGCATGATTTTTCCGTCACGGAAAAGTCAGTGACAGAAAGGTTTGCATGGGAAATGTACGCACCACCAATGGTTCGTACATTTCCCATGCGAACCAACACTGCAAATCACTACATACCCACACCCACACCCACAACACACCCACGACACACCCCCCATCCACACCCTCAACACACCCCCACTCACACCCCCAACATAAACAAACCCTACTTACCTTTTCTTCACGCTGTGTCCCTGCGGCGCCAGTTCTCTTTCACTTCCTTGATCGGGAACCGGCACCGCAGGGTCGTTTTCTTTTTTTTTATGGGCAGCTGCAGGGGTTTCCCCGGCAACCCCCGCTCACTATACTGTAAAGTATAGTGAGCGGGGTGTTGCAAAGGACACCCCCACAGCCCCTGTTTTTTTTTGGTTTTGGGTGTGCTGCGGAGCTGTCCCCTGCAACACCCAGCTCACTATACCACACAGTATAGTGAGAGGGGTGTTGCGGGGGACACCCCCGCAGCCCCTGTTTTAAAAAAAACTTTTTTTTACTTTTACTTTTCTACAAGGCAAGCCACCGAAGGTTCATACTTTTGGTGTTTGGACCTTTGGTGGTATGCATTTTCAGACTTTTTGAATAGTCAGACCTTTTTTTTCGGTCCGATCGTACATTTCCGTTTATTAGCGTGGTTTGTTCAGTTACATTCAAGAGTGTATATCTTGACTTGCATAACAACATAGCTTGGTGGGCTGAGGGTCTGTTGCACTGGGATGTGTGTGTGTTTGTGTGAGAGAGAGAAGGAGATGAGAAAGAGAGAGAGAGATAGAGAGAGAAAGAGAGGGAGACAGTGAGAGACAGAGAGGAAGATCTCCAAATTGTGGATTTGAATCTCGGCACGGCAGGGTAAACCGGACCTCATTACGAGTATGTCAGTGAGGTAAAAATGGCAGTAATGCAGCAGTAATTCAGTTACTGCTGCATTACTGCTGATTTACCGCAACACCAAACCTTGAGTTTGATGTTAGGGAGAAAAGCTGGAGGTGAAACTTCCTCACCTACCAACAAAAATCAGCAGATTTACTGCAGCAGAATTACTGCCAGCTATAATGTCAACGAAATCCCAATGAAGTCCAAGTATGAGGACTTAAACCCGCCAACCACCACTTGTAATCCCATAGAAAATCCATGGGACCAAGTGGCTATAACGGTAATTCCGCCTGGCAGTATTTTGGCTGAGTTAAAGCCTCAATTTTACCAAACTTGTAATGAGGTGCATAGTATTTCACTCTTTTGAAGTAAAAATCAATTAGCCTGTCAAATCACAACACCTGCTAATGGCATGCAGAGAGAATAAACATACCTAGCCTGTTTATAATGTAAATACATTCAGCCACTATGCGCCTGCAAAAGGCTTACTTACCACAAACCTTCATCTACTAGATTGAATCCGCCACAAAAAAGTTCACAACTAACTACATGGAGAAAAAGTATAACTTTTTTTTGTTTAAAATATTTTATTGACATCAATAAGCATATAAGGCTCACACTTCATATACCAGAACAAATAAAGATAAGCAAATGATAGAACAAATAGCTCATCTACAGTAGATTAAACAATATCAGAGCCACATATGGTGTTATATACATTCTATACCCTAATGCATAAAATGCAATTTAAGATAAGCTCATACTTGTGTAAAACATGTTTCCTGGACCTAAACAGACATAAGACGCCCAGGACAAACATGAACATAAGGAAGGGAGGTGAAGGTGTTTACCAAGATGAACAATGACAACAGAATATTATCCTTTCTAATGACTAGAAATATTTTTTTCTAAAAATTCTAAGAATGGTTTCCATTTCAATTCATGTTTGAGCTGTAAAAAGGGGATGTAACATTACACCTTTCCATTCTATGGATATTACACACAGAGTTCCACCATATTTTAAAATGTAAGCGCTTAAGATCTTTCCAATTAGAGGTTATATCTTGAATTGCTACTACCACTAAGAGGTCAAACAGACAGCATTTATTGTTGTCAATTTGTGGCTGAAGAGCTGTACTGCCAAGGTAAAGAAAGCTAAGGCAGAATTCTTTTTGCAGAAGCAAACATTTTCCCAAAATATTTTAACATTAGCACATTCAAAAATTATATGTTGGAAGGAGCCTTGAGTATGAAGGCAACCTCAGCAATTGTCATTTGGTAAGATACACCCTTTAAAAGAATTAGTGGGGTAATAAAAGCTCCATGATGGAAGAAGTACAAGGTTTGGAGTAGACTTGCCGAAACGATAGCTTTGTACATATTTTTCCACACAGATGGCCATAATAGTTGTGAATCTGTTAAAGAGCAGTCTTGCTTCCATGCCACTAGACAATTCCATGTATTTTTATTTGTTGACATCGATAACAATATCTTATAAAACATGGAAGCCGTAAAGTTTGAGTTAGACAAATGATGTATTCTTTCAACTTGATAAACAGTAGATTTGCATATTAATAAATCAAAATGTTCCATAATTGCATCAATCAAACTTCAATTTCGCTGCATAAATAACATTGGTGCACAGAATCTGGTTAAAATCTCATTACAAGTGAGTGGAGTACCTTGAATGAACAGTTGTCCAACATATTTAATACCAAGAGAGAGCCATGGTTTCCAACAGATAATTCCTTTGTTGACCGTTATCAATGGATTCATCCAGATGGATTGTAAACTAGGATGTTTTTTGTAATAGTGTGGAATAAATAGGATCGAAGATATAGGACAGAAATATTAATGCTAGCACTGGTAAAACATCTATTATTTCCCTTTATGTTAAGACAATCAGCAAAAGTATGGGGAAGACCATTGCTCTCTCTAAAAGAAGCCAATTAGGCGCATAATAATTAGAAATGAACCAACTCCACCATTAGCTCGAGGCTTTTTAAGTTTACATAGCAACATTCTTTGCTTCTTTGTCCCCAAGAGAAACTTGAAAATACAGGAATCCAGTGATTTAAAGAAAGAAGGGGGGAAGGAGATTGGGAGCATGTATAGAAAGTAAAGTATGATTGGGAAATCATATTTTGACTGACAGATTCTAGCCTACGCCACCATGATAAAAACAGGAGGGGTGCCACCATGAATTAGTAAGCTCCTTTATTATGGCCAGGATATTTGCAGTAATTTGTTTGATAATATCTTTAGTGGATGATGATATATGAATGCCTAGATATATTGGGACAATTCATGGAACAAACGTACGCCGAAAATCCCAGCGCAAGCAAGCGCAAGGTGGCACAAGCGTGAGAAAGCAAGCGCACGCGCACGCGTGCGATTCAAGGAAGGCACTGCGCCTGTATACCACTGGTTGTGAACCAAATCCATGCGTGGCGCACGCGGGCGCACAAGTCATCAAACGGCATGCACTATGTGCACAGCGAAAGCGCACATAGTGCGGTGCACTCAACAAAAGTGGCCGGAAAAGTGGGCGTAACACGCGGAATGGGGAATAACGCATGAAAAAGAAGGCGTAACTGGGGATGTACTGCAGGGAACTACACGGAACGCCCACACGCACGCGAACAACCTGTATTCATGGATTCGAATACGGGAAACCTGTGCACGGCAAAAGACGCGCATAGGCGTCAACGCGTCTGCCACAGGAAGACAGGCAGAAGCATCCCAAACAACAAACACGTATATACAGCTACGATGAATGCCCCATTTGTCGCAGCACTGATCGTGGGACACCGCAGGAGGAGGAGAATATCCAGGACACGCATATTTTCACCCCTGACAAGCCTTTTTGGGATGCCTGACGACCAGGTCTACGGCCGGTATAGGTTTCCACCTCGTATCGTCCTAGACCTGGTCAGGGAGTGGGAAGATGACCTTACATCACCCACCCTGTGCTCTGAAACATTGAGCCCCTTGGAGAAGGTGCTCAATGTCCTGCATTTTTTGGCCCTGGGTCATTTCAGTGGACTACTGCCATTGTGGGGGGGGGGTCTCACAGGCCACTCAGTCACGCTGCCTACACCAGGTCTTGGCAATCATGACAGCGCGCCCCTCAGTTCGCAGGCACATATACATGCCAAGAACACCCGCAGAAAGGCAGGCTGTGGTCCAGGACTTTTACAGGTTGGCACACTTCCCCAAAGTGCTTGGTGCCATAGATTGCACCCATGTGGCCCTACGTCCACCTAGGGCCACTGAGCACATCTATCGAAACCGCAAGCACTGGCATTCCATCAACGTGCAGGTCGTATGCGATGCAAAGGTAATCATCACCTCTGTCTATGCAAACTACCCTGGCTCTACCCATGACAGTTTCATATACAGAATGTCTGCCCTGAGCCGGGCCCTGGAAGCTGGGCAGGATGGCGACACATGGCTCCTAGGTGAGTACAAATGCCTGTGCACATGCATGTATGTCACACACACACACAAATACACAAACCCCAATAATCACAACCATCATCACCTCTCCAGGGGACAGTGCCTACCCTCTGAGCAACCACATGATGACGCCAATCCGTAACCCCACCATACCACCCCAGGTAAAATACAACGCTGCCCATATTGCAACCAGGGCCATAGTGGAGTGCACATTCGGAGTGCTCAAGTCACGCTTCCGCGCCCTTGACCGAACTGGCGGGCATCTACTCTATGCACCCCCAGTAGTGTGCAGGATCATTGTGGCAGCATGTGTCCTGCACAATGTTGCAACACGGCAGGGCATACCGGTGGACATGGTGGTGGCCCCACATCCCCAACCACAGGCACAGGCGCTGCCCATGGGAGGGGACAGGGCACGTGGCGAGGAAGACCAGACCCAGCTTGTGTCCAGATTTTTCACCTAACCTCCCACCCCTGCGTAGTGCACACAGGCCTGGCACATACCAGGTGACAATCGATAATGACAAAGAGACAGTCAACTGTCACAACCTTACCACCCTGAGAATGTTGCCATGGAAATGCCACATTGTGTGCATCCCTAGCTACTTAAACATAAGCAATCCTGTGTGACCAAAAGGCACACATGCAAGGTGTGAATCACACAGACCTGCAAAACAGGCCATGACTATCACTGGTATGTCACCCAAACCCTCCCAAACCACAACATGACATGGCAAGCAATAGCTATACACCAACACAGTACTAGTAAGGTACACATTGACATGTGAAAAATGTAAAGTGGCATCAGACAATGATACCTGACATGGAATCAGATGAAATGTCTGACCAACAACCTCCCACCCAAAATAAGTCATACCCAAATGCATTCCAACAGTTGTAGTTGTAACATAACAATGAATGCCTGTCTACATGCACATTGTGCATTGGAAAAATCAATGCTGCAGCTTCTGTGTGCCGTGCCCACTGCCATCAACACACTGCTCAGCGCACAGCATAGTGAACAGCCATTGTGCGTGACGCACACCCTGAGCATCACATCTAAGCGACAAACTACATCAAAAAGCAAATTACGCATGTACAGGATCCACAATTGGTCATAGATCATGTGCTGCAGGGACACAGTGGGCACCAGAAGGCAAACAGATTGTACATGTGGACATGGAAGGGTGGTTGTACATGTAGTGGATCATAGTGCGAGTGTGTGGATCAGTAGGGACATGCACTCAATATATGCATGTGCAATCAAGTGACCATCAGTTTCCTCTACACATCACATGTGAACATTCACCATGTGTACACCCCAGCATGTCAAGTCACAACTATTCCCTCACACCTGAAAGGTAAACACAACACATGAACAGGCATTGATCAGCAGAATACATCATAGGATACCGCAATTACAATGTCAGGGTGCACATCACACTGTAGGGCAAGGCAACTGTCAACCACAAAACACCCCCCTCCCTCACAAATCACCATGACCCACTGAACAACTGCACCTGGGTTATGTAGCCTTCATCCTTGATTTTCACCTGGCCACAGGATCACCCTTCACCTTTGACACCATCTCCCACCTTGTGTGCAAAAAGCGTCCAGCACCCTCATAGGCCACCTTGACTTGCGAAAACACCACATCAAAGAGAACTCAAAGCAGGCCAACACAGAAGCCAAGCAAAAAGCCTGCAGGCATCAAAACAAACCAGAAGAGCCTCCAGTAGATGACTTGAAGTAGCAGTACGTCACAAAGCCCAAGTACTCCCACAATGACGTAACAACCAAGGTAGCACAGTAAAACAATGTCACAACAGGATGTGTACCATGTGTGGTACATAACACAGAATGATGCACCACGAACTGATGTGTACTGTCACAGCTCCCATGTACAGGCGCAGGAGTGGCACGAACCAACCACCCCCACCGTGGTCTTTGTGCCTGCAAGGTCAAACTCACACAGGCCTCTGAGATCCTGGTGGGGAAGGAGGGTCAGGGATATGCAGTCGGGACAGGCATTGCTATACTGGATAACCGGAATGCAGGGCAGGAGAGGGGAGTAGGATTGACACAGGAAAGTAGGAAATGCACAAAACTGTACTACTCACATTAACACATACACAAGTACACCAAACTTGATCATCATGCACATAGTAACAAATTACTCAAATGGAAGACAAAGAGAAACTTATCTCGGGGGTGAGTGCTGGCCTCCTGCCTGCGCACTCTCAGGTCTGGTAATAGGAGCAGTTCAATGCTGCAAAGAGAGCCACAGTTACTAATCGGTGCGTGCCCATAACACACAAACACACCACTATATATGCCCCAAACTAACAAACTAGTCTACAAACAATCTGGTGTGGATGCTTCGTACCCATAGGTAACATTACCCCTGTGATGGTTCATACACAGTCAATGCAGTAAGTCAGGCGCTGGTGGGTGCGTGGCAAATGGAAGACCAATGTGTTACGATTTACACAACATGCAATGTTCCCTGGGTAAGCAGCCAGACGCATATAGCAAGGTATGACTTCAGAACAAATTGTGTTCGACCATGACCAAAATAAAGTAGGTAGTTCATGTGTCAAATTCTACATGGAAATGAAATGCACCGCACACAAGTCTGTCCCTTGCTGTCTGTCCCTGTGAGCTGCTTCTTTCCATGTCTCGCAGCGCTACATGGCTAATACAAGTGCCTCAATGGACCATGGTGGACCGTAGGGTATGTGCCACTGCCCCTGCAGGTGCCCCAGACAACTTTCCCATCAACTAGCCATTAGTCCACCAACACATCTCAGCTGTATTGTGCACTTCAACACCAATATTTGTCCAAGCATACCGTCAGTGCTGCTACTAAGCATGCATGTGCAACTGGCCTGGTGGAAGGTTTGCTGTGTTGTGGCCCCCCTGTGCTGCTCACCTTGCTTGGAGTCCCTTGAAACACGTCAGCTGTTTTCGGATGTATGAGCGCAATCCCTGTGCCATGCGCATGTCGGCACCACCAAACGTGTCCCGCTTGCAGACGTCCAATGGCCCATGTCTGCTGGCAAAGGTGGTGTGGAGGCTCATCCCCCTGCAGAAAGGGCATGAAACACATGATTAATGCTTTAATGCAAAGTGTGGAACACACTATCTACTGCATGAATTGCAACAAGCACATGTACAGTAACGATAAGAAACATACTACACAATGCATAGCAATGAATGTACACATGAATCATGAAACCCCCATCTAGCGAGAAGAACAGTGGTCAATAACACCCTTATCATCCCCACTAGGGGTGTTAACACAAGTTCAACAGCAGCAGACATGCCACAGATATGACAGTCCAAAGCCCTTGTGTAGTAGGCTGTTACACCGAACCATCCTTGCGAGCCCATGGATAAGGGAAGCAGGTGTGGCATATGTGAGTCAAGGACACATACACAGGACAAGCTTGAAGGGCCCACCTGGAACAGACAGTGGATGCTTTCAAAAGCCACAAAGAACCACACCGCCACATGAAAGCACAATAGACAAGCAATTTTAAACTATATTAATTAATTACACCAACTATGAAAAACCTACATTACCTAATTAAACTAACTATCAAACAGAAACTTAACTAACTAAACTAAAAGAAAAATCAAAAATGGCCACATATGACCCGGGGGGGGAAGCACCCAGGAGGGGGGAGGTACAGGGTGCTGCTCAACACCCACCTGCAATGATGTTGAGGGAAAAAAAACCTCCATGGGCTCAACACCTGCACAGCCCGACATATGTGGGAGATAGATTGTCGTCCGAGTCTGGCTCTTCCTGGAAAGGAGGACGTGGCACAGGAGCCTGACCATGCCTAGCCGCAGCTTGCCCCTCGTCAGCAGCAAGTCTGCCAGACGGGTGAGCCTGGTTCTGTGCGGCGATCACACGTAGGTCTGCATAGGTTCCTCTTGCAAGGTAACACGTGTAACACGGAGTTCCTCCTGAAAGGCCTGGCTGGACAACTGTTGCACCTCCCGGGAAAGCATGTAGCTCAGCCGAGATGGTACGCTCAAGCTGCGCAAACCTCTCCTCTGCCCACTCCTTCTGGGACACCATAAGGAAACCCAGAGTGGAATTGAGGGAAGCATACTCCCCCCTCAGGGCCTTCATGTGTGCCTCTGCGTGAGCAGCAATTGCTCGATGCAAAGACACCATGTCAGCCTGGCATGCCCCGTCTGAGGCCGCCATGCCCAGCCTGAGCGAGCGGGCCATGGACCGTGCCGCCTGCTGCTGGAGAAGCACCAGCCTAGCAGGGGGGAGCACGGATCGGGCCACACGTTCCATGCTCACAGAGATGTTTTCCATTGCTGCCCCCTGGTGCTCAGAATTGGCAGTCATGTCTTGCTCCCACTCATTATACAGCGGTTGCGCGTGGTGACCGCGTTGCTTGGCTTGACCCCTGCAGGACCCAAGGACTGAGTGTCCTTGTTGTGTTGGCACCGCCCGCGGCTGCACGACTACATGCCCCCGTCGACGCGATGGCCCAGGCACATCAGTGACTGGTGTGGAAGGTGACCCTGCGTCCCAATCCACCACAGGCAGAGGTTCCAAGACTGTCTGACCCCTCAGTGCAGGTGTCACGGACAGAGGAGTGCCCACATCAGAATCACTCACTCCTGACATATGGACCTGATGCTCATCCAACTCGACATGGACATCAGATTGGTCATCAGGGCTGGACTCATTGCCAGCCAGAGACAAGATGGACTGTAGTACATGTGGGTTTTCGTGGCCTACCACCCCACGACGCCCACTTGTGCCGGGTTGCTGTAGTGATAACAACCCTGTGCCTGGCATGACAACACCATCCTCTGGCTCCTTTGCGTCATCATCTGAAAAGCAGAGAGAAAAAAGGTCACTACACATGTTAGAAGCACACAACACACACACACACAGACATCACACAGACACCAAACACATCAAGCAGACATATCACACACAAAGGAGAACCTGCCATGCATGCTGGGTCAACTTGACACTGCTTATGTGATTAGGCATGTAGAATGGTGTCATTTTGCACAGAAGTGGGTCGATGCAGTGCAGCAAATTTGTACGTTACTCACTGTCTATATGTACAAGTACTTCATGATGTGTATCTGAAAATGTGAAGGCAGTGCAAGGTCAACTTCAGCCATCACATGCAATGTGCATTCAATGGCTAGCATGGCTACGAGCAAACCACCCCTCCCCCAGGTGCAAATGCAGGGATGCCTAGCAGGGTATCAAAAGGCTGACCATAGACCTGTGTATTGACAAACAGCATAGACTAGCATCAACTGCATCATGTGAGTCAAGTGACAACACAGCAAATGATGATGGGAAAGTAAGCAGGACACATGATGAAACCTCTGGAGTACACCCACGTGTGAAGAAGACACTACAGCAGTTGGACAGAGTCATTGGCCATTAAACAGGCTGAGGCCTGTGACCCACACATACTGTCACACCCTAAACATGTGTGTGACGCAGGACTGAGCCACAGTGGACATGGGAAGGCTGATGAAATGCCATGCAATGTAGGTCCCCCAGGACTCCTACTACAATGATCATCCAGTCAAGGACACATAGGGGCATGAGTGGAATACACATGGAGCATGAATGGGTACTCATGTCCCTGCAGGGCATCTGACCTCTGCACAGTCCAAGTGAGAGACCATTCATCAAGTACAAAGGATGTACCACACAGCATATGTCTGGCAGATTGGCTGCTGGAAGTTAGCATGTACACAGGACGCATGAACAGGGAAGTACTCAACGGCAAAATTGAAGCATACCAGTGCTAAGGTGGAATTGGGGTGCAGAGGGGGGGTAGAGGGGCAAGGCAGCATGCCTACATGGAGTACCAGCATGCAGGCAGAGGACACATGCACATCAGTTATGCTATGACATAGTCCCTGGGCTGGGAGGAAGGTCACCCCACGCTACATGCAGAAGGGCCAGTGAGCTGGAACATGGACTTGAGGGGCATCCTGGTGACCAGCATGTGAGTAGGGTGCAATAGTGGTGATGTGGACAGTCCCCATCCGCTCCACATGTCCACCATCCAGCAGAGCAGCCATGCATCAGCGACGCATTGCATTACTTGCACATCAGAACCATGTACACGTGACATGTAGTGGCAGTTATGCATAACACATCACACAAGTAAAACACACATGTCCACAACAAACACGCAGCAACACTCACTGGACTGGCCATCAAAGTCTGGCATCTCTCCCACTCCTTCGACCAATTCAGATGGTATGAACTCCGCAACGAGTGACTCATGCAGAGTGAGGTCTTCCTCCTCAGGTGCTGGCCTACTGCCAGTCACCAGAGTCAAGTTGTAATTTTAGACACGCTTAGCCTTAGCGCTGTGTTTGAGGTAATTCCAACGCTTTTTGCACTCTTGCGCAGTGCGCACCTCATGGCCAAATGTACTCACATGTTCCGCAACTTGCTTCCAGTGGGTATCACGGTGGGCAGCCGTAGTCTGACAATTAGGACCGACTAGCATGTCATGGCTGTGGTCCCGCACCTAGTCCACGAGGTAGTCCAGTTCCTGGTTGCAGAAAGGCTTCTTCCTCGATATGCAGGAGGTAGTGGCTGTGCAACCTTCCTCCTCTTGGATTGTGGCACAGACCCTGGCTGGCAAATGCTGCCCTGATCACTATGGCCAGTAGCACCGGTGGATTGAGCCAAGGGAGTGGCAGGTGGAGGGACGACCAAAGGCCTGACTTGCGTCAGTGGCAGCTGGGTGCGCTCTAATGGACCCTGCGCAGCAACATCCGCTGTGGCAGGGTCATTGACTGCGACTGTCATGGTTGGCAGACTCACAACCGGGGTGTTGTTGGCTGCATCTGCCCCTGCACTTGCCAACACCCGGCTGTTCGGGGCAGCAGATGACATTGCTGCCCCAGGGACACGTGTCTTGGTCAGGGCAGCCCTGCATGCACCTACGGTGTCCCTCCTGGCCTGTTGGAAATCTTCCAAGGGCTCTTCAAGTGCCAATGCAGCCTGCACTGGCAGACCCTGAGCCTGGGTGGTGGTGTCCACAGCTGCACCTGCAGCTACCCCTACCCTTGAGCCCGTGGCAGTCGATGAAACAGACTGCCGGGTCACACGGGTGCCAGTGCCAGATGCAGAAGCTGCATCTCCCGGCACCACAGGGGGTGGTGGCATGACTGCACCAACACATGGCACAATATCGTGCTCAAGTGGCGCACCCCTGCCTCTTCCCCCTCTGCTGCCACCCTGACCATGCCCGCCACGAGGAGGATGCCCAGCTGAGGCGCCCCTCACCTTTGGTGACCTCCCAACCATGGCACAGATGGAGTAGTGCTGGCACAGATGGAGGAGTGCCAATGGGAGGTGGACACCACAATTGTCCTGGGCAATTGGGGTGAAGGGGGTGGCATGCAAGATGTTGACAGCCCCCCTGCACCTGCAAGGCTGTATGTGACCCCAGTGATGTAGTGATGGGTCACGCAACGCTCAGGCACCCCAAAACTGCAGTAAAACCGTGCACGCAACCCTGCAGCCTATGTGCGTTGAATCAACCTCCCGCAGTACGCGGTGGCACCCAGTAACACGAAAAATGCATACACGTGGGACACGCAGGCTACTAGGACCTCGAAAATGGGTGTGATACACAGGGGCACCCACAGTGGGAGAAATACCATGCGCGACTCACCATCTGACTAGCTTGACAATGAAAAACACGCATAGCCAATACCCCGCCAAAAGAAGAGATACGTCCTTGATCCGCTGTGAAGTTGTGATGGCGCGCAAAACAACACGAAGTAGCAACACACGTCGGTCTCCACAAAAGGCACGTACAGCTAACTGCTGGACCCCGCTCACCTTTAACCCGTGCTGAAAGAAATGCCTGCGCGTGTCACGTCACTTACGCGAGTAGGCCCTTTCCTCAGATTACAAGCATTCACACGCAGACGTGCAGTTTTTTCACGCGCCTGCTGAACCACTATGCCCACGTTACGAGGGATACGCCCGTGTGCGTCGCGTCACAGACACGCTTATGCGCTAAGGGCCTTTCCTCGAATTACACGCTGACGTGCAATTTTTTCACGTGTGAAATCACTCCGTTTCAAGCTGGCCACGCAACAACACATGGAAGACCACGCTCCTGCCCAGAAGGCCGAATTACTGCCCCCAGAACCCCGAGCATGCTCCCACCTGCCATCTGCTGCTGCCTGCCTGCCTGCCTGCTTCCCACATGCCCTGCTATTTGGTGCCTGCACGTCAGCCAGGGCTGCAGTTGCTGTGACCACCCCTGCTGCAACTGAAGACTCCCGACTGGGATACCATCGCTCCACAACCCAGCCCCAGGACCCAGTTGCCCACCCACACCTGCCTCTGGGGTTGCCATGTCGGGCACAACACCATCTTGCACCACTGGCAACCCCCAGCCAGAGAGGCAGAGGGCCACCAGCTTCAGTGCCAGGGAAGTTGGTGTCCTGGTGGAGCAAGTCCTGGGGCAGTATGATGCCCTCTTTGGAAGTTTGCGCGCCGACAATGAAGGACGCACCAGGATCTGGATGGACATCGTGACTGCCATCAACGAGGAGGGGGTGGCAGTCCGCGACTTCCAACATGTCAAGAAGCACTGGGAGGACTTCAGGTCCAGGACCCTCGACAAGGCCCTTCGCCTCTTGAAGGAAGCGGATGCGGAGGGGCGACCTGATCGACCAACAAATGAGGGTCCTTGAACGCATACGCCCAGCGCTCCGCATCCAGGTCCTTGAGAGGCAGACCCGTCTGGAGTCGAGCGGTAAGTGTACATGCATGCTGATTGGACGCTGTGCGTGTTGTGGTGTGCCAGGAGTGTGCAGGTTGCACATGTGTTTTTATAGGGCCATGTATGGATGTGTATGTACAGGGGCATGAGGCTGCCACATGTGAGTCCTCATCGATGGTGTATGTGTTGCTAAGCATGCTGGCCAAATGCAGGAGTGGGAGCACACATGCTTGAATTTCTGTGTATGTACGTTGGCATGGTTGTGGTGTCACACATGATGGTGGTTCCTGCTGCATGTATCTGCACTGTGTACGTGTGTATGTGTGTGTATTTGACAAGTGTGCAACTGTGATGCAACATGGATGCATGTGACACTGACATGTAGGAGGCTGATTGCCAGATGTGACATGGATGGTGACATTATCACTGCAGTGGTGGAGATGTACAGATGCATGTCAGTCTGGTGGCATGTGTGCATGTGTTGTGCACTCCCTGTGTTTCATGTGACATCAGGCTCACCTTTGGCTGCTTGTGCTGTTGTTTTTGTATGGACGGTGCTGCCTTGTGCAATATTCCTGTGGATTTGCTCATGTGTGTGTGTTGAAATGACATGTGTGTTGGGGAGTGTGATGCCATGTCTGTAGTTTTACACTGCCACTCATGTGCAACTGTCATGTGTGTATCAGTCCATTGTACAGTGCCCTAATGCCTGTGTTCTATCTCTCCCTGTCTGCAGCGTCAACTGATGAAGAGGGCGGAGAGGGTGCTGTGGAGCAAAGCGGCAGGGATCGCACCACCAGCCGGAGACGCAAGGTTTGGCTCCCCTCTCAGGTTGTCATCTCGTTGGGGAGTGAGGAGTCTGGTGCCACGTCCCTGGCCGCAGCTGAGACCCCCAGGGTCCGATGGAAGGAGATGGCATGGAGTCATCCAGGTTGGTGGGGGATTTGGTGGAGGAGGAGGCTGTGGAAGGGACACACACGGGGTCTGGAGGTGGGGATTCCACTGGTGCTAGTGGTGCAGTGCAGGGGCAGGGACAGGAGGCAGCACAGGCCGCCGCGGAGGTGCCTGTGTGTAATCCTGTCCCCGATCCTGTTACTGCATCATCCTGCACCAGCAGGGATGCCTACGTCCAGACCTGTTTTCAGGGAGGGGATGAGCGCACAGCAACTGGCCTTCCTCTCCCTGCGGACGTGGCAATCCGGGACCGGGTTGAGCCTGTCCTGTCTGGGATGGCGTTGCATCAACAGGGCATGCAAGGTGACCTGCAGTGTTTTCGTGAAGACACTGCACGTCATCTCGGATGCCTCATTGACCGCGTTGACCTACTTGGACGGGTCACCAGGGCTGGATTCCTCCGTATGCTGGACCTTGTTCCGACCCCCCTCCTCACCTAAACCCCCTATGCGGCAGTCATCTTCCATGACATCTTCCCACCCATGTATCACCTGGGTATCCTGTGGAGCTGCCTCTGACCCTGCGGCCAGGCTGGTGGAGGACACATCCCTGCCACAGTCGGGAGTCGGATGTCCAACAGGGGTGGCCACCTCAACAACTGCACCCCAGCCGGAGGAGGACGTGCAGGCAGCAAGAGCCAGGCCACAGGCAGAGCAGCAGCAGCAACAAGGTGGGAACCATGATGGCTTGGGGCCTTCAACATCCAAGGGGCAGGCATCGGCCAGAGTGCAGGAGGACCCAGGATTGGAAATATCTTCCGTGTGGCAGCGGTTGGGCAAGGCCATAGGTGCAGAGCGGCGGCGCTCCATGCGGAGGGCACTGAGGCGGACCGAGTGCCTCGAGGCAATTCGCAGGGAGTTGGAGGTCAACATGTCATTGTCCCTGCGAACCGTCAGGGCCATGGAAGAGGACCGCCTCCAGGACATCGAGCAGGAGTTCGATGATGCCCTGGCCCGGGAAATCGAGAAGTGAGCCGTCAGACTAGCCCACTGCCATTGTATATAGTTTGTAGTTTTAGGTTTCCTTTATCTTTTTCATTCATTTGGGGCGCTTGGACTATGCCCCGCTTTTTTATAAATAGTTCTTTATTAGGTAGTTTTTTTGCTAGGTTTAATTTCATTCGTTGGGCTCATGGACCCTGGATTACTTCTTTGTACATAGTTGAACAGTGGATTTATCTATTATTTTTTTTCTCACCATGGAGCAATGGATTTTACTGTTTCCATTTCCTTTGGATTTGATTTGGTGGCTGGAGACTTTGGACACATTTTCATTTCGATTTATTTGGATTCAGACTTCATGTTTTTCTTTTTGTGTTTTGGACATGCTGCATTTCATCTTTTTTTCAAACTTTTTTCATGTTTTCATTTGATTACATTCTTTTTAAGTTCAATGCATTTTGGTTTATTACTTTGATGTGTGGTATTCTCTCATAGGTTTCATGCATGTCACGGTGTAGGTTTTCACAATCACCGGCACCCATTGTGTGTGTGACAGACATGTGTTGATGTACATTCTTGCCATTTGGGTTGTATCATGTAAGGGGCATTTCAATGTGGGGTGGATGGGATACTTGGTTGGGTCTTTGCACAGGGGTCGCGTACGGTGGGATTTGGGAGCCCATGAGGCCCATGATTGTGGATCATGATGACATGTTGGGGGGACATGAGTCAGGGCCTGCTGGCAGGTGCCCGTCAATGCTGGGTGGGTGGGGGTCCTGGGGGACATGAGTCGGGGCCTGCTGGCAGGTGCCCGTCAATGCTGGGTGGGTGGGGGTGCTGGGGGACATGAGTCGGTGCTGTGCCTCACTGCTGGGGGGTGGGGGTGCTGGGGGACATGAGTCGGGGCCTGCTGGCAGGTGCCCGTCAATGCTGGGTGGGTGGGGGTGCTGGGGGACATGAGTCGGGCCTGCTGGCAGGTGCCCATCAATGCTGGGTGGGTGGGGGTGCTGGGGGACATGAGTCGGGGCCTGCTGGCAGGTGCCCGTCAATGCTGGGTGTGTGGGGGTGCTGGGGGACATGAGTCGGGCCTGAGCCTCACTGCTGGGGGGTGGGGGTGCTGGGGGACATTAGTTGGTGATCACTAGTGCAAGGTGACATGTGGGCTGGATGGGGGGCATGCCCATGGCGGATGTGCTGCATGCGGGACATGACCAGGGGTGCTGGGTAGTCCCCTGTGGTGTGGGCTGCCTGCAGGGGCCATGGAGGGGGTAGAGGGCACACCTGGGAGGACCCACACTGCCAATTCACGTGTGGGACTCCCCACGGACCCCACTGGATACACGTACCCCGCTCTGACAGCGAAATCGCGTGTGAAACTCCCGGCAAACCCCAGTAATACACGTACCCCGCTCGCACAGGGCCATTCGCGTGTGAAACTTCCCACACACCCCCCAAAATACACGTACCCCGCTCGCACAGGGCCAATCGTGTGTGAAACTTACCGCGAACCCCAGTAATACACGTACCCACTCGCACAGGGCCAATCGCGTGTGAAACTCCCCGCGAACCCCAGTAATACATGTACCCCACTCGCACAGGGCCAATCGCATGTGAAACTTCCCGCGCACCCCCAAAATACACGTACCCCGCTCGCACAGGGCCAATCGCGGGTGAAACTCCCCGCGAACTCCAGTAATACACGTACCCCGCTCGCACAGGCCCAATCATGTGTGAAACTCCCCGTGACCCCCAGTAATACACGTACCCCGCTCGCACAGGCCCAATCTCGTGTGAAACTCCCCACGAACCCCAGTAATACACATACCCCGCTCGCACAGGCCCAATCGCATGTGAAACTCCCTGTGAACCCCAGTAACACGTACCCCACTCGCACAGGCCCAATCGCGTGTGAAACTCCCCGCAAACCCCAGTAATACACATACCGCGCTCGCACAGGCCCAATCGCAAACTCCCCGCGCAGGGGTGTACATGTATTTGGAGGGGTGCGCGGGGAGTTTTATAGACGTTTTCGTGGTTGGGGGGCTGTATGCTGGTCCAATGGCCTGTGCTCAATGTATGGGATTTGTGTGCGCTGTGCATGGCACACGGGGAGGGGTTGGGGGCGTAACTGGCGCTGCTGCAGGGTCGCTGCGCCACTCTGCGCCACGGCTGGTTTTGGATGTTAAAATCCATGAATACGCTGTGCGCGGAAATGGATTTTGGCATACGCGGCTGGCGCAGACTGTCGCACGCGCACACTTTGCACCAGCCAAGTGTGCCACTTGAGCGCTGCATTCTATGAATTACCCCCTTAATACGTGTGGGGCACCATTTCATTCCGGAGAGTAGAGCGTGATGTTTGGCACAATGTAAATTGAGTGGTAGGATTTCTGACTTGTCTGTTTTGAGCTTGTCTCCTGATGCTAGGGAGAATTGTGTGATAATGTTAATTAAATTATATAAACAAGTGTCTGTTATATTCAGAAGCAGTAATACGTCGTCTGCATAGGCAGCTGTCTTGATCTGAATACCACCATAATAAATACCTGTTATATTGTCTTCCTGTCTTATCGCTTCTAGGAAAGTTTCCAGCGCAAGATTAAAGAGAAGGGGGGAGAGGGGACAGCCTTGACGTGTGCCTCTGTATAATGGGAAGAATTAAGACATTTGTTCGTTTATAAAAACTGATGTTTTAGGGTTAGAATACAGTACTTTGACCATAGATATGAAAGGATCATTAATCCTTTGCCATTTTAGCCCCTCACATATGTAATTCCACTCAACCCTATCAAAGGCTTTTTCTGCATCGAGTGCGGTGGTCGCACAGGGGTCAGTAGATTTCTGAATGATGTTAAGAATATCAATGAAGAGTATAATATTGGCCAATGAAAATCATCCTTTGACAGATCCTACTTTGTCACTTTTAATTAGATTTGGAAGAAAAGTATATTAGCTAGATTATTGGTGAATATTTAGCAATCAGTGCTGATTAAGGAGATTGGTAATTTTGGGTCAGTTCAGGATCTTTGTTGGATTTAGGGAATATGATTAGCATGGCTTCTGAAAAGGTTCCCATTGCTTTTTCGTTAGCAATGAAGGAAGTCTATAATTCATTAAGTTTAGCAACTAAGATATCATTAAAGTGGGCAGAAAAGTCAATTTGAAAACCATCTGGGTCAGGAGCTTTACCTTTCTTGAGGTCTTTAATAGCTTTATATATTTCATTGGGGGTTATGGGAGCATTTAATGTTTGGAAGTCTATATTTGAATATGAGTTGCGGTGTACATGCCTAAGAAAGCCATGAGCATGAGTGTTGTTAGGCGAGGCTTCAGAAAAATATAATTTTGGTAAAAATTTGAAAATGCTTGTAAGATTACTTTATCTGAGAAGACTCTATCACCATTATGGTCTGTAGTGACTGCAATCTTGTCTTTATCCCTTTCAAAGTTAAGATAAGAAGCTGGCGTTTTGCTGGATTTATTAGAAAAGTTATATATTTTAGATTTGTATTTTAAAAGATTGGCACATGAGTATTGTATAGCCATATTATTGTACTGTATTCTAAGTCTAGTAATAAGATCAAAAACAGAGTTAGAATGTAAATGTATAGATTTTAGAGATTTAATTGTTTTAAGAATGTCATCCGCTTCTTGGTTAAGTTTTTTCCTTTTAATAGCTGTGTAAGAGATGATATGCCCTCTGAGTACGGCTTTAAAGCACTCCCAGTTGTTTGCAATGGAGGTGTCTGTACTCAGATTTTCTGAGAAGAAATGGGTATGATGCTGCTGGATACATTGAGTAAATTGCTCATCCTTCAAGAGGGATGAATTAAATCTCCATCTGCTAGGTTTATAAACCTTTTGTGGATCAGATAATTGAATGTGAACAGGTGATGGTCTGACAAGATTATAAATTCTATCTTGGTATCTAGCAGATGATTAGTCATGGATTTAGAAATAAAGACTTGATCAATTCTTGAGAAGGAGTTGTGAGGGGTGGAGTAAAACGGGTATTCCAAATCAGAGGGATGAGTCATACGCCACGCATCAAGACCTAATTCGGAAATAAAGTTGGCAAATTGCGAGTGGGATTTAGTCTTTTCAAATGTACATTAGATTTCCTATAAAGATAGAGATCTATTATCTCAGTACAATCACCACACACAATGAGGATGTGAGGTCAGGAATTGAGGAAATCATTTCTTAACTGAATCCAGAATGCAGGGTCAGCATTGGTTGGACCATATACATTTAAAATAGAGTATTCAATCTATAATCAATAAGTACCTTAACAAGAACTCATATTCCCACATCATCTGATTCTGTGGATATGACCTTACATTGGAAATGCTTATTGATAAGGATGACAACTCCATTTCTTTTCCCATTCACCGCACTCGAGAACACTTGGCCTGCCCATAAACGTTTCAGTTTAGCAGCTTCTGCCTGTGATAAGTGAGATTCTTGTAAACATACAATGGATGGTTTTGCTCTATTAAGATGGGAGAGGATTTTCTGTCCTTTAATAGGATTGTGCAATCCTTTAACGTTCCATGAGGTTATATTAAACAACATAGGTCATTTTTGCTTTGCTTTGTCCATGATGAGTAGGATATGAGTGTAATCAATTAAGGCAAAGATTAGAGTTCTGGGAGCGTTTCGAGTAGAGATTATGGGTCCTACACGATGGGCCCTTTGAATATTAAGCTGCAAGGACGTTGGAAGCTTGAGGAGTAGAGGAAGCATGTAGTATAGCAATTGAATGGAGTTATCCTTTTCAATATTTTCCGGAAGGCCCACACTCTCTAGATTATTCCTCCTATTCCTATTTTCCAAATTTTCTGTTTGTTTCTGCAGAGAGTTAACTGTATTTTTGAGTGTCGCCACTCTACCTGCAACATCTTCAGCATCACTTATCCTTCTTTCTAATTAATTTATTCTCGATTCAAAAGTGGACCATTTATCGTCTAACATTTGCAATTTTTCATTCGTAGCTTCAATGAATGGATTATGGGCTTTTATCACTGTTAAAATGGCTTGCATAGTTGGGTCTTGTATATACTCTTTGTGTGTGGGAGAGTCACTTTTCTGTCTTTTAGGGGCGTTGTTAGCCAAAATTAAGAGCAAATCCTTGGGTTGCCCTTTTTAGAAGCTATACTGGGGAAAGTTAGCTGGAACTAAATGTACACAGTATTTATGCCACTAAATCAATTAATGGTGAAGGAGCCACATAGAGTTATAAGCTCAATATATGCCTGCAACCAAATAGCTTATTGTAAAATATACCTTTGGCGCGGCCACTGGCCATGTTGCACCAATAGGTTTATTTGGGAGTTTCTTTGCACCAATTGGTTTCTTTGGGGCCCATGAGCCATGGCCTTTCCATGGCCAGTGTACATGTTGCAGCTATAGGTCTCTTTGGGGCTCACTAGCTATGACCTTTGGCCATGGCCCCTGTACATGTTGCACCAATAGCTTTCATTGGGGCTCACTAGCCATGGCTTTTGACCGTGGCCACTGTACATGTTACACCAATAGGTTTCTTTGGGGCCCACAAGCCTTCAGCAATCGCCAGTGGACATGGCCTGGGGGTCATATGGGTCATTACTACCCAAGCGTTAACCATGGCGCTATTAGAGCCATGGCTGACGCCAGTATTTTACCGATTGCGCCATGGTGGATGGCGGAATTACCGCCCCATTCCAAGGTTGGCGGGGCGGTAATTCCCCATTCACCATTGGCCCTTCCCCATTCCCATTTTTTCCCCCGTAGATACCGTAATTACCTCGAAAGTCCCTTTGCGGGTTCCTTCCTTAACGGCTGGTAAAACCAGCCGTTAAGGTGTGGACCCGCAAAGGCACCTCGTAATTAGGCAGTAAGGGGTTAACGGCACAGCCACCTTTTCCAGCGCCGTTAACCCCTTACCGCCTGGGTCATAATGAGGCCCATAATGTACAAAGTAAAAGTCTTCTTTAAATAGTATCCACTTTTTTAATACATTGACTTTTGTGTGTTATAGATGGTGGCATTAGCGTTGTCACCAGTGATGTCATCAGTGATGGCATCTGTGATGTCATTATTGTATTCATAGGCTGCACAACAAAAGGTGCAAAGTTAAGGTGGCTTTACACAAAAAGGGCTCTGCCACTGAAATTAGAAAAAGAAAAAAATATATAACAAGCTCAAATAAAAAGAATAAACACAAACTACAAATGAATGGACAAAGGAAAAAGGTATAGGAACACGAACAGTAAAAAAGGAGTGGACAAATGTGGATACTGCTCTTTAAAAGTTCCTGGAGGCTCACACGCAACTTCACCCACCAAGACACAAAATTAAATGAGAAAAAAAGAGTGCGGCTTTCATACACGTGACTATGCCCAGGTGCAATAACAAAGTCGCGCTTAAACCTTTTACCAATCAAACTGTGTGCCGCACTTATGCACCTACACTATACGCGTAGTCACATCAACAAGAGAGCCCAATCAATTGCCAATATTTGTTAATGGGGCTACGCACTTTCATGCCTTCCATGCTGACCAATTTGGTTGCATGCACTGTATAGCCACGTCCATGAGAGGGCCCAATCAGGTGGCATGGCTCCCTAACGTGGTTATGTGCATTTGCGCCTAACCCATCCACCAATCAGATTTCCTGCTGCAATTACCACCTTAACATGCCCCGTAACCAGATAAACAATCAGGTGTTGTGGTTCATTAACACGGCTACATGCATTGACGCGTAAAGCATCAACAAAACAGATTTCGCACTCTGCTTACCCGCCTACAAATGACTCGTAGCCACGTCTAAAGCCTCAACCAATTATTTTTCGATTTCCGTAGGTACGGCTATGATGGTAACGCACGCGTGCAGAATAATCATAATGTGCGCTGCAGTAACGCAGTGAACATGACTCATTGTGGTGCGTACAAGGCGCACCACCTGATTGTTTGCTGGAAATAGTAGTGAATATTCACCACACCCAAAAGACACCTCCTTTACTTCTCCTCATTGCTTTTTCTTCTGACTACTGAACATTTTGTCTGTGAAGTTTAAGAAGGTTTTGAGCAAACGCCTCATGTGTTCCCATCTTTTTTTGCCCTCCTTTGTCCGCTTTCCTCTTTCCTTTATCCTGTCATTTGTTCGGTTTGTCAATATATTTTTTAGTATGTTATTTTCCCATTTTTTAAAAAACTATTTATTGGTAATGGCATAGTCTTTTTTGTCATGCCTTTTTTGATTTTATTACAATTTCCTCCAAGTTTTGATATTGTCCAGCATGTGGGAACTTGGCAGCAGCAGTGATCAGGTGATTTCGGTGCTGAATTCATCCCCTTACTGCAAAATAATTATGTGGGATGAAAAAAAAACTGCAGATATCTGGAGATACTTTATGGTTGAGCAGCACCACTCCCTAAAAGAGACAGAACAGTTACAGTGCAGGATCTGCAAGAAAAAGCTACACCATGGACCGTCTAATGTACCATCACAGAGCTTGGAGACATCCATCTTCATCCAACACTTAGTCCAAGTACACTGGGACGATGTTGATGAGGAATACCAAAAGGCCCATGAGAAACACAAAGTACAAACACATGGGCCAAACTCTGTGCGTCGTCAAACGGCTGCCGTGCCATCACCTTCTACAGCAGAAACCACCATGGCAACCTTTGAACCATCAACCTCCACCACTGTACCAACCACAACCTCCACCAGCCCCAACCTCCCCCACTGCTGCTCACTCCAGACCTGAATGACTGCAAAGTTTTGTTCAGACAATAACACAATTGGGTCACAGTGATAGATGCCACCCTAAATGGCTAGGCACATGCCATTTTTTAACACGAGGCCCACTGCCATTAGGACCATATTGTTTTTAAGTGGCAATTTTTCCCCTTTTTTTGTAAAAAATCTAAACCAACAAAACTAAAAACAAAAATATTCCCACAAAAATAAATGTTCCTTTTTTTGTACCCATTGTTACATGTCTGAATCCTAATATTCTTCCCTTTCCAGTTCCACCCTCCTCCTTCCCTTTCCCCCAAAACGGTCCTTTTCTGGGCCACGCTCGAAGTTATAAAAATAGACAAAATAAAACACAAACTGCACTAAAAGTTCAGCACATTTTAGGTGATGTATGTTATGCAGTTCCTGTTGCTGAAATGCATTTTTCATGGAGTCCATTGACTTTTATTTACAGCTTTGTCTTCCAATGGCCACAGTGCAGCCTGAATATAGCTGTGATTAGGTGTGGCGAGTTGCAACTAGCGATCTCGTAGCCGCGGATACAACCTGCAGTCATTGCTGAGATTAACCATGCCTCAAAGCTTGCCATCTCGTTGGATCCTGTGGTAGTCGTGGTTATGAATTTATGTTTAAAAGAAAAGGTTATTTACATATGTATACATGTCTGTATTCAGTAGTCATTGTAAGTTACATTTGGATATTCATAGAGTCTAGCGGATCATGGGAGTAGGTTGCAGAAGCATGAATATATTCAGTAGCAGCATCATGGGTGGGTAGGTGTCAATAGGGTGAGTGTAGGTTGAGTGAATGGAGAGAAGGTGGGATACAGTAGGTGGACAGAAGTACAGACACTACCCATGACCACACTAATATATGGCAGTGATTACATAATGAACATTGTAAATATAATAATGATATCTGGCTTACAATTTGCAATAAGCATCACATTAGGTTAGATATGGACACTTAGATATGGTGAGACGGGTATCATTCACACTTTTCTGTCTGTAAAAAAAGGAACATATAATTAGTTAGAGAACATACTTTATGAAATACAATTAGTTACATGTGTACACATATGTGTTAATGTGTTGACCCTTGTATATATGCACTATGTTCGACACAACATGTATGCCTACTACACTGCTGTTGTCTTCACATATAATAATCATTGGGTCATTGGGAAAGAATCCAAAGTGGACTAGAAAAACCCAGAAACTGTCTAGCACATCGATAATGTGCAAGGGTGGGAGTATAGAGCGTGGGGATACAATGAGTGGGTATGGGTACACAGGGTGCAGTAGGCTGGGTGACAGTACAGTGGCTGGAAGTACGGTGGACAGGGAACTGAAACTAGGGTACGGTGTGTGAGGTTAGAAGGGGGTAGGATGAGTTGGATATAAAGAGTGAGGGTATGGTGAACAGCAATACAGAGGTTGAAGGTACAATGCATGGGCAAGGATAGACGGGGTTGGTGGCTGAACAAACCATGTGGTAGGGCAAGTAAGAGGACATAAAGAGGGTTGGTAGACAAGGTGGGGTAGGATGGGTGGAGGTAAAGAGTGTGTAGATAGCATAGGTGATGAAAGAGAGGATGGGGGTAGGGTGTCTGGACACACATTTTGCAAGGCCCATAAGAAACAGATAATAAAATCACATGGGCCTAACTCGGTACGGTGTCCAGCAGCTGCAGCAGCTACAACCTCTTCAACAACAACCACCAAAGAAACTTCTGCATTCAGACATGGTCCACCATGTCTCACCACAGCATTAGCAGCAACAATGTCATCTGAGTTGCGACACCATCCCCCCCATACACTGTCTAATATTTACATGCCAAAGTGAGATCAAAAAAGTTCTGCAAGAAGGCTCTTTGCCGTGGACCTTAAAACATACCAACACAGAGCTTGGGAACATCCGTCCTCAATCAACAAGGAGTCCAGCTGCACTGACACTACATTCATGTGGTCCTATTTTATTTCAGACAAAGTTTAGGACAAGTGCAAGGAAATAAACCTTTAATCCCACAGGAAATCGCCATTTCATAATTTGAGTTAGTTATTTTCATTTATTTTTAAATATTTTTTATTTTCAGCGGCATAGTTCTCAAATCTTTTTCAATTTTTCTTCCATTTTCCTGCCCGGACATCTCACTGCTGGAGATACTTCATGGTGTAAGAGCACCATTCCCAAAAAGAGATAAAAAAGGTGTAGTAAAAGTTCTGCAAAAAACAGCTACACTGTGAACCTTCCAACGTGCCATTGCAGAGCTTGGAACATCCATCCTCATCAACCCTTAGACAAAGACCATTCAGAGCGTTAACTGTTTTTTTAAATGTTCAGATTTTTATTGAAAAGTAGCCAGCGTAGAAAAAAGTAAATAGTTGAATGTGAATGCTGTTCTTTAAAAAAAATAATGTGTAGCATTTGGTTAGCATTTTATTTAGCATAGGTGAATTCACAACCCTTTTACAAGTAACTATAAAGCAATTGCAAAACATTTCTAAAATACTAGTGGGTGAAACTTGGTGTGAACAGGTGGACTATGTTGGCACTACATATACAGGGTAATTCATAGAATTCGGCGCACAAGTGGCGCACGCGGCTAGCGCACAGTGTGTGCGTGCGGCAGTCGGTGCCACCTGTGTGCGCCAAAACCCATTTCAGTGCACAGCGTATTCATGGATTTCAACATCCATAAGCAGCCGTGGCGCAGCGACCCTGCAGCAGCGCCAGTTATGCCCCCAACCCTGCCCCGTGCGCCATGACCAGCGCACAAATCCAGTACATGGCGCAAAGGCCAGTGGACCAGCATACAGCCCCCCAACCACAAAAACGCGTGTAAAACTCCCCGCGCACCCCTCAGAATACACGCACCCCTCCCGTGTCAGCGAAAACAAAAGTAAAACTCCCTGCGTACCCCTCTGAATACACGAACCCCGCTCGCGCCAGGAAATAGCGTAGAAAAATCACCCCCTTGTGGCGTGGGCTGCTTGTGGGGAATGCCCAGGGTGGATGGGGTGCCTGTGTGTATTCTGGGGGTGCACAGGGAGTTTTACACGTGATAGGCCTAGTGCGAGCAGGGTACATGTATTCTGGGAGTGCGCGGGACGTGTTACATGCGATAGGCCTAGTGCGAGCGGGGTACGTGTATTTCTGGGGTGCGCGTGAAGTATCACACGCGATAGGCCTAGTGTGAGCGGGGTACGTGTATTCTGGGGTGTGCGGGACGTGTTACACGCGATAGGCCTAGTGTGAGCGGGGTGTGTGTATGCTGGGGGTGCGCAGGATGTGTTACACGCGATAGGCCTAGTGCGAGCGGGGTATGCGTATTTCGGGGGGTGTGTGAAGTATCACACGCGATAGGCCTAGTGCGAGCGGGGTACGTGTATTCTGGGGGTGTGCGGGACGTGTTACACGCGATAGGCCTTGTGCGAGCTGGGTACGTGTATTCTGAGGGGTGCGCGGGACGTTGTACACGCGACAGGACTTGTGCGAGCGGGGTACGTGTATTTCGGGGGTGCGCGTGAAGTATAACAAGTGATAGGCCTTGTGCGAGCAGGGTACATGTATTCTGGGGGTGCGCGGGACGTGTTACATGCGATAAGCCTTATGCGAGTGGTGTACGTGTATTCTGAGGGGTGCGCAGGATATTTTACATGCGACAGGCCTTGTGCGAGCGGGGTACGTGTATTTCAGGGGTGCGCGTGATGTATCACACGCGATAGGCCTTGTGCGAGCGGGGTACGTGTATTCTGAGGGGTGCGCAGGACATTTTATATGCATTTCTGCTGCCACGGGAGGGGAATGTGTATTCCTGGGGTGCCCCAATGTGAATTGGCAGTGTGTGTCCTCCCAGGTGTGCCCTCTCCCCCCTCCCCAGGCCCTGCAGGCAGCCAACAACACAGGGGACTACCCTGCACCCCTGGCCATGCCCCGCAGCCAGCCCATCTACCCTGGCCCTGCCCACCAGCCAGCCCACATGTCACCATGCGCAAGTGAGCACCGACACATGTCCCCCTGCGCCCCCACCCACCCAGCAGTGACAAGCACCTGCCAGCAGGCCCCGACTCATGTCCCTGCACCCCGACTCACCCACCCAGCAGTGACAGGCACCTGCCAGCAGGCTCCGACTCATGTCCCCCCACCCACTCACCCATGCACCCACCCAGCAGTGACAGGCACCTGCCAGCAGGCCCCGACTCATGTCTCTGCAACCCCACTCACCCACCCAGCAGTGACAGGCACCTGCCAGCAGGCTCCGACTCATGTCCCCCCACCCACTCACCCATGCACCCACCCAGCAGTGACAGGCACCTGCCAGCAGGCCCCGACTCATGTCTCTGCAACCCCACTCACCCACCCAGCAGTGACAGGCACCTGCCAGCAGGCCCCAACTCACACTCAACCACCCACCCACCCAGCAGTGACAGGCACCTGCCAGCAGGCTCGACTCATGTCCCTGCACCCCCACTCACCCACCCAGCAGTGACAGGCACCTGCCAGCAGGCCCCGACTCATGTCCCCCCAACACGTCATGACGATCCACAATAATGGGCCTATGGCCACCCAAATCACACCCCATGCCACCCCAGTCCAAACACACAACCAGGTATTACATCCACTCCACAATGAAATCCCCATCACATGATACATCCCAAATGGCAAGTGTGCACATCAACACATTTCCGTCACACCCACACAATGGGTGCATGTGATTGAGAAAACACACGTTGTGACATGCATGAAACCAAAGATTGAAGTAGGAAATAAAAATGTATTAAACACAAAAACAAGGGAATGAAATGAAACACATAAGAATGTAAATGATGATCAAAAAGCTGCATTTCCAAAATACAAAATAAAAATGTAGGAAAGCAGAATCCAAATCAATCCAAAAGCACTTAAAGTGTCAGTCCGGCAAAACAAATCCAAAGTGAAAAAAACAAGACAAAACCATTGATCCATGGAAAAATAAAAAATAAGAAGTGAAATCCAGTGTAGAACTATTTACGAAGTGCAAATCCAGGGTCCATGAGCCCAACCATTTAAATTAAACCTACAAAAAAACCCTACCTAATGAAGAACTATATACAAAAAGGTGGGGCATTGTCCAAGCGCCCCAACAGAAATAAAAACAGAAAGGAAACCGAACTCTAACTAACTATATACAATGGTGGCGGGCAAGTCCTACGGCTCACTCTGTGATTTCCTGGGCCAGGGCATCATCGAACTCCATGTCGATGTCCTCGAGGCGGGCCTCTGCCCTGGCCTGAGGTCTCGCAGGGATGCAGTTATGGCCTGTTCCAACTCCCTGAGAGTTGCCTTGAGGCACTCAGCCCGCCTCAACGCCCTGCGCATGGAGAACTCCGCCCTGACCATGGTGAGCCGTGCCTCTTCCGCCCGCCGCCTCTCCGCATCTGCCCGCTGGTCCAACAGCTGCCACACGGAAGACACTCCCATTCCAGGGTCCTCCTGCCCTCCGGCGATGCCTGCCCCTCTGATGTTGATGGCCCCGAGCCATCATCGCTCCTACCTTGAGCCTGCTGCTGCTGTCCATGTGCCCTGACCGATGATGCCGTTACATCCTCCATCTGCTGGTCTCCAGTTGGTGGGGTGTCCACCCCTGCTGGACCTCTGACTCCCGACTGTGGCAGGGATGAGATCTCCACCAAGCTGGCTGTGTTGGTCGGGCCAGGTCCACAGGGGGCCCGGTCCTTGGGTCTCGCAGGTGTCAAGCCCAGCAACGCGGTGGCCGCGCGCCACCGAGGTATACTGAGTGGGAGCAAGACATGACTGCCAATTCAGAATGCCAGGGGGCAGCACTTGATAACATCACTGTAAGCATGGAACGTGTGGCCCAATCCGTGCTCCCCCCTGCTAGGCAGGTGCTTCTCCAGCAGCAGGCGGCGCAGTCCACGGCCCACTCGCTCAGGCTGGGCATGGCGGCCTCAGACAGGGCACGCCAGGCTGAAATGTTGTCTCTGCGTGACGCAATTGCTGCTCACGCAGAGGCACACATGGAGGACATGGAGGGAGAGTATGCATCCCTCAGATCTACTCTGGGTGTGCTCATGATGACCCAGAGGGAGTGGGCAGAGGAGAGGTTTGCGCAGCTTGAGCGTACCATCTCGGTTGAGCTATGTGCTTGCCGGGAGGTGCATTAGTTTTCCAGCCAGGCCTTGCAGGAAGAACTCTGTGTTACACGTGTTACCTTGCAAGAGGAAGCACATGTATCACGGGAGGTTCTGCATGCAGACTTACGTGTCATCACCCCACAGAACCAGGCTCACCCGTCCGGCAGACTTGCTGCCGACGAGAGGCAAGCTGCGGCTAGGCGTGGTCAGGATCCTGTGCCACGTCCTCCTTTTCAGGATGAGCCAGACTCGGACGAGATATCTCCCACACAGGTTGTGGTGTGCAGGCGTTGAGCCCATGGAGGTTTTTTTTTGTCTCAACATCATGGCATGTGGGTGTTGAGGTGAACCCTGTACCTTCCCCCTACTGGGTGCCTCCCCCCAGGTCGTATGTGGCCATTTTTGATTTTTCCTTTTAGTTTAGTTAGTTAATATTAACTATTTGATAGTTATTTTAATTAGGGTATGTAGGTTTTTCATTGTTAGTTTAATTAAGTAATATAGTTTAATATTGTTTGTCTATTGTGCATTCATGTGACAGTGTGGTGCTTTGATGCTCTTGAAAGCATCCACTGTCTGTTCCAGCTGGGCCCTTCAAGCTTGTCTCGTGTATGTGTTTGCAGCTTGGGGTCCTGACTCACATAGGCCACTCCTGCTTCTCTTATCCATGGGCTCGCTAGGATGGTTCGGTGTAACAAAATTTTACACAAGGGCTTTGGACTTTCTTCATAACTGTGGCCTGTCTGATGCTGTACTACTTGTGTTAACACCCCTAGTGGTGATTCAATGTATTTTATCCACCCCATGTCTGTAATCAATTTGGGTGAGTACGTGATTGGTGTCTCCATTAATTGATGTGGATTGTGATGTGTGTTATTTTCTTGCCTGTATATGTGCTTGATGCACTTCATACTGTAGACAGTAGCCTGCACCCTTGGCCTGTCAAAGTGACACTGATGGTGGGAGGAGTTTGGATGTAGGTCTGTAAACTGGCCCAGTGACAACCAGCATGAAGACACACACAAAGGGAACTTTCCAGCCTAATTAATTTGTGTTATGCTCTTTCTGCAGGAACATGAGCCTCCAGACTACCTTTGCCAGCAGACAGAGGGATGTGTAATCCAGAAAACTGGCCACGTTTGGTGGTGAGGACGTGTGGATGTGTGTGCAAGCTGAAGCACAGGGCTTGTGCTCAGACGTCCGAGAGAAGCAGACGTGTTTCCAGGAGCTCCAGGAAAGGTGAGTAGCACAAGGGCCCACACCGCAGCCAACCTTCCACCAAGCCACTTGCACATGCATGCTAAGTAGCACCAGTGCTGGGGAGCTTTGCCAGGCATTGTTGGAGAAGCGCACAGTACAGCTGAAATGCGTTGAGGGCCAAATGCCAAGTGGCTTTACAGGTTGTCAGGGGCACATGCAGGGGCCATCGAACATATCCTCGAGTCCCCCCTGCTCCATTGAAGCAGAGCTATTAGGGCAGTAGCGTTCCTAGCCAGAAACTGATACAGCGCAAGGGACACCCAGCGAGGCACAGACTCGTGGGCAGTGCATGTCATTTGCATGTGCAAATTGCCACATGCACTACCTATTGCAATCTGCGGCTGCCAGAACACAACTTGTACTGAAGTTGCACCTCGCTATACGCGTCTAGCAGCTCATCCAGGGACCATTGTATCATGTGTGATTGTTGACGCATTGGTCTTCCATTTCCCACCTGCCCACATGTGCCTGCCTAACTGCATTGACGGTGTATGAACCATCAGGGGGCCAAGCTAACGTATGGGTACAAAGCAGCAGACAGGGGTGTTAGTTTGTGGAGAAGTCACTTACTTTGGGGCATGGATGGTGCTGTGTGTGTGTTGTGAACACACATTCAGATTAGTAACTCACACTCTCTTTGCAGCATTGAACTGCTCCTGTTACTGGACCTGAGAGTGCGCAGGCAGGAGGCCAGCACTCACCCCAGAGATAAGTCTGCCTTTGGCTTGCATTTGACTAATTTGGTACAATGTGCATGATGAACATGTTTTCTCAAATTGAGTATGTGTTTTTGTGAATAGTTGTATTTTGCCTACTTTCCCTTGCAAATCCACCTCCCCTCTCCTGCCCCTCTTTCCGGTTATCCTGAATACCATGCCTGTCCAAACAACATATCCCTGACCCTCCTTCCCCGCCGGGGTCTCAGAGGCCTGTGTAAGTTTGACCTTGCAGGCGCACAGACCACAGAACGGGTGGTTGGTTCATGCCACTCCTGCACCTAGACACCGGAGCTCTGACACTACCCATCAGTTGTTGCATCCTCATTGTATATTATGTACCGTAAATGGTACCCATCCTGTTGGAACATTGTTCAACTGTGCTACATTGGTTGTTCTATCATTGTGCTTGTACATGTGCTTTCACATTTCCTGCTACTTAAAGTCATCTACTGGAGACTCTTCCGGGTGTTTTTGGTGCCTACAGGCTTTTTCCCTGGTTTGTGGGTTTGGCTACTTAGAGATCTCTGCGATTTGGTATTTTTACCAGTCAAGGTGGCCTCTGAGGGGGCTGGACCCTATTTACACGCAAGCTGGAACATGGAGACTTAGGGGTAGGGTGATCCTGTAGCCAGGTAGACTTGAATGAAGAAGGCTACATACCCCAGACACAGTTGTTCAGAAGGTCACAGTGATGTGTAAATGAGGGAGGGCCTTTTGTTGTTGGACAGTTTGCTTGGGCTACAGTGTTTTGGGCACTCTGACATTGTAATTGTGGGGTACTATGTACATGATGTGTTGTGCTGGTCAATGCCTGTTCCGGTGTTGTCTTTACTTTTCTGGTGTCAGGGGATTGGTGTGGTTTGACATGCTGGGGTGTTCACATGGGCAATGTTCACATGTGATGTGTACAGGACAATGAGGGTCACTTGCTTTCACATGCATATGTTGAGTGCATGTCCCTAATGGCACGCACAGTTGCACAATGATCCACTACACATACAACCACCCTTCCATGGCCACAGGTGCACACAGATTGCAGTCTCAGGCCTGCTGTGTCCCTGCAGTACATGATCTATTACCATTTGGGGATCCTGTACATGTGTCATTTGGTTATTGATTTGATTTGTCATTTTCATGTGATGCCCAAGGTGTATCTGCAACACAATGGCTGCTAAATGTGCTGTGTGCTGAGCATTGTGTTGCAGGAGACACACACAGCACACGGGTTCGGGAGTCCGGATTTTGCCATGCCCAATGTGCATGTGAACAGGCATTCAGTGTTGTGTTCATGCTATGACTGGTGGAAAGCATTTGTGTCTGACTTTGTATGTGTGGGAGGTTGTTGGTCAGTCATTTCATCTGATTCCATGTCAGGCATCATTGTCTCGGGCCAGTTTTCTTTTATGGCATGTCACTTTGTATCTTATTGGTCATGTGTTGGGCTTTTGCTTTTGCATGCCATGTCATGGTGTGGCAGACAAGGGTGATGTCGTTTGGGAGGGTTTTTGTGACATACCAGGGATTGTGATGGCCTATTTTGCGGGGGTGGGGGGGTGATACACACCTTGCATGTGTTCCTTTTGGTCACACAGGATTGGTTATGTTTAAGTAGCTAGGGATGCGCACAATGTAGCACTTCCGTGGCAACATTCTCAGGGCAGTAAGGTTGTGACAGTTGACTGTCTCTTTGTCATCATCGATTGTCACCTGGTATGTGCCAGGCCTGTGTGCACTCCGCAGGGGTGGGAGTTTAGGTGAAAAATGTGGCCACAAGCTGGGTCCGGGCTGCTTCGCAACGTGCCCTTTCCCATCCCATGGGCAGCACCTGTGGCTGTGGTTGGGGATGTGGGGGGACCACCATGTCCACCGGTACGTCCCGCCGTGTTGCAACATTGTGCAGGACACATGCTGCCACAATGATCCTGCACACTACTGGGGGTGCATATAGTAGCTGCCCGCCAGAGCGCTCAAGGAGCAGAAGCGTGACTTGAGCACTCTGAATGTGTGCTCCACTATGCCCCTGGTTGCAATATGGGCAGCGTTGTATTTTACCTGGGGTGGTGTGGTGGGGTTCCGGATTGGCGTCATCATGTGGTTGCTCAGAGGGTAGGCACTGTCCCCTGGGGAGGTGATAATGGTTGTGATTATTGGGGTCTGTGTATTTGGCTGTGTGTGACATGCATGCATGTGCACAGGCATTTGTACTCACCTAGGAGCCATGTGTTGCCATGCTGCCCAGCTTCCAGGGCGCGGCTCAGGGCGGACATTCTGTATATGAAACTGTCATGGGTAGAGCCAGGGTAGTTTGCATAGACAGAGGTGATGATTACCTTTGCATCGCATATGACCTGCACGTTGATGGAATGCCAGTGCTTGCGGTTTCGATAGATGTGCTCAGTGGCCCTAGGTGGACGTAGGGCCACATGGGTGCAATCTATGGCACCGAGCACTTTGGGGAAGTGTGCCAACCTGTAAAAGTCCTGGACCACAGCCTGCCTTTCTGCGGGTGTTCTGGCCATGTATATGTGCCTGCAGACTGAGGGGCGCACAGTGATGATTGCCAACACTTGGTGTAGGCAGCGTGACTGCGTGGCCTGTGAGACCCCCCCCACTATGGCAGTTGGCTGCTGAAATGACCCAGTGGACAAAAAATGCAGGACATTGAGCACCTTCTCCAAGGGGCTCAATGTTTCAGAGCACAGGGTGGGTGATGTAAGGTCATCTTCCCACTCCCTGACCAGGTCTAGGATGATACAGGGTGGAAACCTATACCTGCCATAGACCTGGTCGTCAGGCATCCCAAAAAGGCTAGTCCGGGGAAAAAAAATGCGGGCCCTGGCTATTCTCCTCCTCCTGCGGTGTCCCACGATCAGTGCTGCGAAAAATGGAGCATTCATCGTAGCTGGATCTACATTTTTGTTGTTTGCATGCACTTTTATACTGTGCGCGGGGACGCTTCTGCCTGCCTTCGTGTGGCGAATGTGTTGATGCCTATGCGCGTCTTTTAGCGTGTGCGGGTTTCCCGTATTCGATTCCATGAATATGTGTTGTTCGCGTGCGTGTGGGCTTCCTGTGTATTTCCCTGCAGTATTTCCCCAGTTACGCCTTCGTTTTCACGCGTTGTTCCCCATTCCGCGTGTTACGCCCGTGTCCCGCCCCCTTTTTGGTGTGTGCCGACGCTGTGTCCTTTCCCTGTGCGCGTCACGCACAGCGTTCAGGATGTTGCAATGACGTGTGCACGGTGTGCGCCACACATGGGTTTGGCACACATCCCGAGGGAAACACACGCAGGGACTTCCATGGATTGCACGTGTGTGCGTGCGCCTGTTTTTTCACGCTTGCGCCAAGATTTTCAGCTCACGTTTGTTCCATGAATCGGCCCGATAATCTGGTAGCAGTGCTTATAAAATAGTGTAGCTTTATATGTAGGGAAAGTGCTACATTTTAGGCATAGATATTTTTAATAGCATCTGAGTAAAACACTAATAATGCATAGCTGTTTAAACAGGTATGGCTACATTTAATAACATCTCAGTTAAACACTGAAAATGCATAGGTGTATGAGCAGCTCTAACATGTGTCTAATTCTGTAAAGTTAAGAAGAATGCACTTTCTGAACACTTTGATAGTACAATTAACTGCCACTTCATGTGAGCAGGTGGAAAATAGCGGCAATATATGCCATCTGACAGCAGTGTTTAATGTAGATGACCTACACCACACTACAAATAAGCCTTTACATATGTAAATATTTACTGACACTTTCAACTAATGCTGAAGATCAACATATTTTCACATCAGCCACACATTCAGCATGTGCACAGTTCTACAATCAGAAAGAGAAAACTGTACAAAATTGTGACTTTTATAGTTCCCAAAATCAATAGCACAAAGAGAGGACTATAGTAAGAAAAGTACTAAAATGGCTCATACATTTACACTGCAACCTATCACAGGCAAGTGCACAATTACAACAGTAACATCAATCAATTGCAAAAAATATTTATGTATAACCAATATGTGTGTATAATTGAAGAATGGTGCAGAAACATGAATAGATGCTGTAGCAGTGGAGTGTGTGGGTAGTGGTCAAAAGGGTTGGGGTAGGCGGGGTAAGGGTAGAGAAGGTGTGGGTAGAGTGTATGGATGGGGAATTACATGGTTGCGATATGATGGTGGTATAAAAAATATGTAAGTAGACTGAGTAAGATGGGAGAGAATAAAGAGAGAGGAAGTATGGTGGGTGGGTGGGGTAGACAGGGGGGGAGGACATTGGGTGGCTATAGAGAAGGTGGGATACAGTAGATGTGCAGAGGTAGAGACACTAGCCATAACCACGGTCATGAGTGCACAGTGATGATGTCATAATTTGCACTTTTCAGTATGAAAAGAAAAGGAAATGTAATTCATTAGAGAACACATTTTATTAAGTACAATTAGTTACAGTTGTACATATATGTTTATATTTTTACCCTCATAAGTAGTACATCGTATGCACTATCTTTCATACAACATTTGTTCATTTTCCACTGTTCAAAAATCATTGGGTTGTTTGGAAGAAATCCAAGGAGTATTAAAAATTTTTAAAAAAACATACATTTTCTGAGACAACTGTTTTACTTTTCCTCATTGTTTTTTCTTCTACCTACTGCCAACAACTGTTGTGGTGTCAACCTCTGCACAAGCAACCACAACGGCAACCTCTGCACCATCCACTTCCACCACAGTACCTTTGACGACCTTCACCGAAACCCAATCTCGCCGACTGCTGCTCAACCCCGATCTGAAACAGTGCAAAGTTTTATGCTGCAAATGTCACAAATTGGTCAATGAGAGATGCCATTTTCTTTCACAGAAAATATAGGTAAAGTTCAATCAACTAAACCTTTAACCTCAGAGAAAGTGGTCAAATCATTATTTTAGTTAATTAATTTCTTTTTTAAAAAAATATTTTCACTGGCATGGTGCTATTTCTCATCTCTTCCTCGATTTCTTTACATGGTCCTCCCAGGACAAAACTGCAGACAGCTGGAGGTACTTCATGGTGGAGGTGCAGTGAAACCTTAGGAAAAGTGCAAGGAAATAAACCTTTACCCTCAGTAACCTGCATAGAAAAAGGAAAATAGTTGAATATGAATATGTATTTATTTAGCAGCATTTTAGTGGAAGTTAAAAAGTGAATAGGTGAATAAGAAGCCTCATTTGCACCTTATTAAAAAGTAAGGACAAAGCAATTGCAACACATTTCTACAATACAGCTAAGAAAAACTTGGTGAGTGCAGGTGTACTATGTTGGCAGTACATGTAATCTGATAGCAGTGCTTATAAAATAGTGTAGCTTTATATAGAGAGAAACATTCTATATTTTAGGGACAGCTAGTTTTAATAGCATCAGAATAAAACACTGCAAATGCACATATTAATGAACAGGGATGGCAATATTTAATAACTTCTAAGTTAAAAACACTGACAATGCAAAAGTGTAAGAGAAGCACTAACACTTTTCAAATTCTGTAAAATTAAGAACGCACTTTCCTAACACTTGAATGGTACAATTAACGGCCACTTGATGTGAGCAGGTGGAACATTATGACAATAAATAACATCTGATAGCAGTGGTTAATACAGCTGAGAAATTCAACACTGCAAATAAACCATTAAATATGTCAATATTTACTGACACTTACACACTCAGCATGTGCATAGTGTGAGTTATGCATCAGAATGAGAAAAGTATACAAAATGGTGAATTTTATACTTTCCAAAGTCAGTAGCACAAAAGGAGGACTTTAGTAAACAAAGTAATTAAATGGCCAACACATTGTACTGCAACATATAGGCAAGTACACCATTTTTTTCAACCATCCTTTTATAGCCGTGGATATTCAACCCGCGGAGTATGGTGGGTGGTTGGGATAGAGAGCATGGGGGAGGTTGGGTAGATGTAGAGAAGTTGAGATACAGTAGGTGCGCAGAGGTATAGACACTAGACATGGCCACAGTAAAATGTGAACAGTGATTGTATCATAATTAGCACTTTTCAGTCTGTAAAAAAAAAAAAAAAATATATATATATATATATATATATATATATATATATATATATATATATATATATATGTCTGCACTGGGAACATGACAACCTAATTAAAACCCATTAAGCCAAATACTTGAGCAAGTTTGCCAAGCTAAGAAAAAAACAAGGAGTTGTGTCCGACCTCTGAAAAAAAGTGACGCTGTTCACCAGCACGTGTCCAATACTTGTGCCCTCAAAAGCAGCCGCAATCAGGGGAAAATAACTTCACCCTTCACCAGTATTCATGACTGCAAACTCTCATGCCACATCCTGAGAAAATACTTATGGCTTACTTGCCATCTCTTTATCTCCCCTCCTCATCCCAAGATTAGGCTTTCAACAATACTCTGCTTTATAAAGATACCTTGAAAAGTGCACATACCATAGTGTCACTCAAATATATAAATCCTTCTAGAACTATGTTAGGCAGAAAAGTGTACAATTGTGGCATTATTCCCTTGATCTTCACTAGGAGACTATAAATACCATAATACAATTCAGCAAAAGGCAAGACAATGTTCTCTCATAGAGCACTGGGAACACATTGAAGACGCCAGACTGCTCAGGCCATGTGGCTCTAAGTGGTCTTGTGACTTCTATAAATGTATTAGACAATATGGCCGGCCACTTCCTCACTTTGAGGCTAAGCAGAGTCAGTCCCGATTACTGCACATATGGGAGTCCCAGATGCCATGGCTAGTACGTTTTCACTGTGACATCATTGTAGCTGTAAAAATATCTTTATAAAAAAAACATTTTCTCTATAACCACGAGTGCAGAACAGCAAACACACTCAGGTATCTGTAGTCGTCTTTATAACCGGGGCTATATAAAAAATGGCAGAAAATAAATGCTTCCCTGCGCTCGTAAGCCCTCACCAAGTACAACCAACAGCTATACCAGATCCACCCATCATCCCGATGGCCTCCTCACCTCCCCTCGGAAATGGGTTCGCGGAGCGGAGGCAGATATCACTAATTTATTTGGACCTACATTTGACCTATTTTTTTTTTAAACTACTGGACGGCTTTTCACCAAATTTACAAAAGCACACATTCAGGACAAAGATGCTGCTCCTGCTGCAAATTTGGTGAAAAACCGTCCATCGGTTTGGGCTGTAGGCGTGAGCAAAGTTTTTTTCCATTGTCTATGGGAAAAATAATTGGGACCCCCCTATAACTTTGCCCCCCCCCTTGATGAAACCTTAACAAACCTGCCAAAAAAAGCAGAGCGGGCCATACAATTTTTCTGCAAAGTTTGGTGAGGATTCGTCTAGGGGGAGCGAAGTTATAAGCCGCCCAAAAAGTGCTCTTTCTATGAGTTGAGCAACTTAACCATAACTACACGGCTGCTGCCGCAGGCCGTGTAATATATATATATATAGGTATGATAGGATATGATATGATATGGCATTTATAACGCGCCCATACACAAGTGTTTTTATATATATATATATATATATATATATATATATATAAATTCAGTAACAATTATGAAATTCACTAAAAAAATCTTTGTTAACGGGACGTTATGGTTCGAAGTAAAAACGAAAATTCCCTGAAATTCGCCAGTTATGGTAAGCTAAGCAACCATAACTCGTGCCACCACCGTGCACTGCTAAGACTAACACCGAGGACATCAAAGATGACATCACAAATGTCATTGATGACATGACTGATGACATCACATGCGTAGCTCCCTCTTTTTGACTTTACTGACATATCTAAGCCAGGTGGCTTTCTTCACTGTCAGTCAGGAATTGAAAAAATAAAAAGTACTATATTTGTAGACCTTACCCCTCTCATATGTTGTTACAACACATCCTTAGGGTACAGTTACATCATATGACACATATACATAAGAGAAGAAGGAATCTTGAAACACAAGAATCTTTTCTGTGCATGAAGTTAAATAGTTTGGTTATGAACACTTTCTGTTAATACTGCAGTTTTCTTTGCTTACTTTACATTCCCTGTAAATGATTCTAATTGTATGCATTGTGGTCTCTTTGTGTTTTGTGTGCAATAGTACAATTGTGCAGTAAGGGAAGCATTTGTAGGAACTTATGTTGCACAGTATGCAAAAATATGTAATGGAAGCATTTATCATTGAACTATTCAACATGGGAAGATTTTGAATATTGCACATCTATGGCGCATGCAGCAGACAATGCCTGCGTTTCTTCATGAGTTTGTTCATGTACTGAAAGAACTCAGTAATGCAATGGTATTTATAGCAATGCATTGCTTAAGGAACTTTTTGGCATACACTTTTCTGACAATATTATAATGACAATCCCTTGTGGAGGCTGTCCATGAAAAATAAATTTCACATGTGATGTCATCAGTCATGTCATCAAGACTACGGTAATGGTTTGGGTTAGATTTAAAGAAATGTATGATGTGATATGGCATTTATAACGCGCCTATACACAAGTGTTTCAAGGCGCGATGAGGCAAGGGAGGGGGAACAATAAGGGACGACAGACAATTATCCTACTAGGCCAGGTATAATTCAGATCGCACAAGTGCATGGGAAGGGGGAAAGGGGAAAAGTGCGAGGGGGGAATGGAGAGGGGAAAGTGTAGTACAAGGGGAAGTAGAATAAATAACATAATAAAACAGCCGGATGGTGCAGACATAGGTGCTGGTAGGGGGACTGTAGGGAGACAGAAAACAGTCTCTAGGTGCAAGGGTTGCCAGGGAGGCTGTACAGGTGTTCAACTGGCAGTGCCTGCACCCAAGATCAGACAGGGTGGCCAGGTAGTTTTGACCAGTGCAGTTTCAACCAGGAATTTAGCAAGGGAGAGAGGGAGAGAAGGCAGAAGCAAAGGGGAAGGTTTTGAGGTGCTTACAGAACCAGAGATGGTTCTCCTCAAGTTTCAGGGAGGCAGGAAGGCTGTTCCAGAGGAAGGCCCCTGCCGAAGAGAGAGATCTGCCACCAACTCGTTGCTTAGAAAAGTGACTGACCCTGAGGGATTTGGAGGCGGATGAGCGAAGAGCTCGAGAAGGAAGATATTTGGGAAGAGAGAGTTGAAGGTATTTCGGCCCCAGAAGGCCTTGTGGACAATGCAGAGGGTTTTGAACTTAATCCTCGCAGCCACTGGGAGCCAGTGCAGAGATTTCAGTCCTGGAGAGATACGATCCCTGGGCTTGAGGCCAAGGACAAGTCTTGCAGTCCTGTTCTGGATAAGTTGCAGAGGGCGGAGAGTAGAGGCAGGCAGATTTAGATAGAGGCTGTTACAATAGTCCAGCCTAGAGAGAACCAGGGCTCTGGAGACAGTGAGCTTCTGGGGGAAGGAGAGGAAAGGAAGAATACCTCTCAGGAGGTGCAGCTGGTAGTGTGACGTCTTAGAGACGTCAGAGATGTAAGGTGAGAAGGATAGTGTGTAGTCGAAAATGACCCCAAGGTTTTTAGCCTTGCAGGTGGGAACAGGAAGTGGGCCAAGAGAGGCCAGTCAGAGAGCTGCAGGGAAGGAGGGAGTGGGTGTGCCGATGAGTAGAATCTCAGTCTTACTGGCATTAAGGCAGAGGTCAAATGGGGAGGTTGGGGTTGGCTGGTGTTGTTTGGGTAGGATAGGGGTTATACTAAACCTAGGGGCTTAGGATATAGTAGGGGTTTGTATCCATCTGAGAGTTTTTGTTCATTTAAGGTTAAGGTTAGCGTTAGAGCAAGCTTTTGGTTTAAGGGATGGACATTGTGGCATGTATGAGAAACCAGAGTATGACCCTGGGGGTGGACCTGTGCGGGTGGATCACTTGGGTTAGGGGTCTTTGGGGAGTGGGGGTGAGGAAGTCGATGGTGAGGCGTGGTATTTCCCCTATTCTATTCATCCAACCCATCCTATGTTTAAGGATGCTCTGAAGTCCCACCCCCACCCCCCTTTGTCCCTTTTTACACAAACACTGGGGGCCGAGGAAAAGGGTGACTGAGAGTAAATTTTACTTTCACACATTGTACTGGACATGTCCCGCTAATCGGGTCAGGCAAAGTCAGGCTCTTGATTCTAAGTGCAAACCCCTGATACCAATGAATTAGCTCTCCTCACATGAATAAAAGGCAGAACCCAAGGACAAACTCTGAGCAGGTGGAACACGAGTACGAGCAAGACTTTCGGGATGAAGGCAAACCTACTTGAGCAGACCAACGGACCAAGGGAAAAGAGCAGCGGGTCAAAAACTTCAAGAGTTGCCTACTGGAGGTTGTTGCCTCCGACAAGCTGCCAAAGAAACATGGAGAAGACCAGATCCCACAAGTGAAGACTGCATTGTGTTTCAAGGACCCCAGCGACCCTCCTAGGTGAACGACAGAGTTGGGGAGGCGAGGCCATGCCTGTGGTACTAACCTTTACTCGTGAATTGGGAATCACAAAACCAAGAAGAGATGCACACAGCCGGTGAGTTGGCAAGCAACCTGAAAGACTGGTGTGTGTTAAAGTTTGAATTAGCAACATTACATTGCAAGTAAAGGCTGCATGCGTGTGAATGAAACGCAAGTAAAGGTAGACCTGTGAATGTAAAAGACAGCTGTGAAAACAGCGATACTAAGTCACGGATTGGTCCGTGAAAGGAATAAGCCCACTCAAAAGTCTAAGTGAAAGTAAATTGTTTGAAGCGATGAAGCATATAAACAGCAAAAGTGAAATAAAAAAGTTTAACTCCTAGAGAAGGGGAATGTAAAAGTTTAACTGTAAACCTTTAGTGAAAGTGGTCCTACAGTGGTTGTTAGGCAGAATCCAGTGCAGTTGCCTTAGGGAGCACTACACAAGATTAGGACTACAGGTGAGAGAAATAAATCCCCTTTGGTATCAGTCTGTACCGCAAAGATTTAGTTGGCAGCGGTGGCTAAGCAGTCAGACTTATCTCAAGAGGGAGATGAGCAGTATTCAGGGTTTACACAATAGGCCCACTAGACTATGGAACAAGGAAACACTGACCAACGCTTTTTATTTAAAAAGTAGATATATATTTATTTTATACACTTCTAATAAAACACATGTATCACAGTCATCAAGCCAGTTAAATTAAGTCGAAGGAAAAATATACACACTCCCAAGTTGAATTGTATACCAAGTGAACCAGAGTGAAAACTGAGAAAAACGGCACAGTAACAACGACACACCAGGGATCCTCTATCAATTCCCCACAACGGAGGGAAAACACAAGTTATCTAGAAATAGTTTCTTATACACCCTAGCAACACTTCCCATCAGTTTGTGAACCAGTTCAGCAAGACAGTGGCCCTCATTACGACCCTGGCGGAAATCGAAAAACGATGGCGGAAATGCAATACCGCCATCGAATAGCGCTCGGTGCGATCATGACCCGTCACCGCAAAGTACGATGCCATTAGCGACACCGTAGTGAACGCCAACGCTAACTGCACCAAGTACGCGCCCGCGTGCCATGCCAAACCGTAATTACCACCATGGCGCAACGGTACGCGAATTCTGACCCTAGCGGACATGCACCTAACGCCATCAAGCACGGCGGAAAGTACCATTCCGCCATGGTGAGAAGTACGGCATCGTGAACCAACCGTAAACGGCCCTACTGAGTGCCTGTACACCGCTCCCTGGCCACATTGTACAACTCCCCGTAGGTGCAATGAAGTCACACAATGCAACCAGTGAAATGTACTAGTCATCCATGCCTGCCAACAAACAAATGAATCTCAAGAGGGGCCAATGGGAGCTGCAGGGCACAGATGGCACGAATACAGAAGCTATACAAATGGACATGACCTCAGTCTCCCACCAAGAAACGCACGCAAACACAGGCACCTGTGACCAGCCATATTTCGATAATCACATCATTCCACCAATCCAACTGGCTGACCGGCATCTGTTACACAAAAGCTAATCCCCCGCCCCTGAGCATGACATCATCAAAACAGTCATATTGGCAGCCCTTATCCCTGACCTCACTGGGCTTCGTAGGCAAACGCGCCCAGCACAGTACCACGCAACTATACTCCGAAGCTGGAACCCAATGCAGATCTCCTCACAATACATCGCTCCCCAAATAGGAATATGCCACATCACTTGCAAAGAAGAACGCTACACGGTTCATATCAGAATAGAAATTTAATGCACAACAAATTCACCAAGCCCATACAGCCATTAGGCCATGAACTCCAAAATACATTTCACCATTGTGGGCTGCATCCGCAATAAATGACCAGCTACTTCTTGTGTGACGCCCTGTTCCTTCATGGTACACAGGGGCTACATTCTCGTACGAAAAGGCAACATGGAAGCGCCTAGAACCGCAGGGCCGTCCCAATAGGGAGGCACTAGTCCAGCTGAAAGGCCGAAATGTTGCTCCTAGCCACTAGTACTGCGTAAGGGCATGGGGCCCATTGGCGATCGTCCCATAAGATCGTAATGCTGCTCCACTGATTAACACGAAGCAGCAGGTGTCGGGAGTAAAATCCATCTGCAGGAGTGGCATACAGATGGCAGTGGCAAAAGGGGAGGAGATACCTGTCACCCAAATGAAATGAAAAAGAATAGTATGGCCATCAGAACTACATTTGAATTACTCACTTCAATGATCACACCAAATCCACAGCCATATGCATGCTAGCCCACTCCAAAGGATCATCACCACCCAAAAACCACTTGCGAATCATAACTATCTATATCGAGGTGAAAACACTATCACAAACGAGTGTACCTGTGCATGCGTCTGTTAAAACAGAATCCATCAGATGGGATTGGTAACGTGCATAGACACAAGTGTCTGAAGGCGCGTCGAGACAGGGAGGGCTCAACAAGGCCAGATAGACGATGGTCCCACTATGGCAGCCCTGCATCACATAGCGCAGGGGAGGCGGATAGATTCCAAGAAGCCCTGTACATGGCAAACTCTGTATCAAATCATCTGTCCATGCATCCATACATCATTCCCTCATCCCGTAATGAAAACGCCTGTTTCCATACTCACATAACATGTGAAATTTCCATTGAGTCTGTGCGTTATGCAGCCTGCAAAATCCACTGTGCCCCAGCCCGTAATTCCAGTGTTGTGAAGTAACATGTATTTGGGAACGTCCGGCCTTATCGCCCACATCGCTATTGCGCATCCCAAACTATTCATATCAATCATTGCATCCTCGCCATGACCCCTGTCCCAAGGACATTGAACAATAGAACGTTATATTTGCAGTCAGACCTGTGGGCATCTCCTCGCCGCTAGCTGAAAACCGAAAGTGCCGCCCTTCGAATTCCTCATTTGCAACATCACGTCGAAAAGGCATCTGTGGCCGCTTGAAATCACAAATTAATCCATCTAGTGCGGCTGTGTGTGAAAATGGCAACTGCCTTCACTCACAAATGGGACGCCCCGCCCGTCGGTGAACCTCGGTACAGTGTTGCATGAGGGTCCACCGTTACTCGAGTACTACGTTCCACTGACCCTTCACAAGTCTGTTCGCGACTGCAAAGATAGTATGTGAAACAATGGGACCATAGCCGAATGAACATATCAACCAATGTTACACTGCCATCGGGTACAAATACATGATTGTAATAGCAAGATGCCATTCGTCGAATTGCAGCGTTGTGTGCGGGACGTGCTCGCCCAAAGGGGAGAGCAGCTTGCACAGGTGGAATGAATCACCACAGGTGGAGGCCATACAGCCTGAAAACACATAAATTGCACACCCAGTCTCCTCCCACAACCACACCCACTCCGAAATGCTACCGGCAGGACTAGCTATGTTGGCCCTGGGGGACCTGATAGCACTGCAAGTACTCCAACTTCAAGAAGAAGACGAACACCAACTACAACCGGCCGCACGGAGGAGACGCAGGAGGAGGAGGAGGGCAAGGCAGGGCCAGCAAGGGCCGCCAGCACAGCCACTACCACCACGCAGGCAGCCCGCAATCCCACGCCTCCGAGCACATCCGTTCAACCTCACTGATGAGCAGATCCACACCCTCTACCGTTTGGACCGGGACACCATAACCGCCATTGTGGACATGACACAGGCTGACCTTGTCAGCATGATAGATAGCCCAACCGCCATCCCACCCCTACTGAAGGTGGTGTCTGTACTCCACTTCCTGGCCACAGGCACCTACCAGCACACAGTCGGACAGTTGCATGGCATATCACAGCCACTGTTCTCACGGACACTATTGCAAGTGCTCGATGCCCTCCTGCAGCACGCAGACGACTACATCTCTCTACCACGCTCGGAGCAGGAAATTACCAACACAAAAGTGGGATTCCATGCACTTGCCGGCATACCGGGTTTCATTGGTGCCATCGACTGCACCCATGTGGAATTGGTCGTCCCACATGCCATGGAGGCCCAGTACCGCAACCGAAAACAATTTCATTCTCTGAATGTACAAATGGTGTGTGACTCCAACAGGATCATTACACATTGTTGTGCCCGATTCCCTGGATCAACCCATGATTCTATGGTCTTGAGGAACTCTACAATACCACGCTACATGGAGCGACACGCAGGGAACAGATCCTGGCTACTCGGTGAGTCTCATTTCATGCATGATGATGTGGGGTATGTGATGCGACAATGACCTGGCAGGAAGGGGGGGGGTGCGTACGTAGCAATGGCATTCCTCAAAATTCCTTTATTGTCCACATACAGGTGATGCCGGGTATCCACTGAAGAGATGGCTCCTCACACCAGTCCGAAACCCACGGGACCAGCATGAGGAGGACTACAACCATGCCCACTCACGTACCCGTGTAGTCATAGAACAGGCATTCGGCCTACTGAAGACTCGTTTCCGCTGCCTCAGCAGGTCTGGCGGGGCACTCCTGTACCGCCATGTGAAGGTTGCAAAGATGGTCATGGCATGTGTCATGCTCCACAACATGTGCGTACGTAGAAATGTGCCCATGCCCCCTGACGCAGAACTGCAAGCACCTGAAGATGGTCATGATGAGGGTGGGGATGTGGCAGCACCTCAAGGAGTCTGCGAGGCACAGGAGGGCCGTGACATTCGTCAGCATCTCATAGATGCATGCTTCTAGCACTCACGCCTGGTGGCTGATACATGGACACGGGACTCGTGGCACTGTGTGTGTCTGGAACATGCACAATATGGACTGTACGCCTATAATGGCCTCGTACACAAAGATCAATGTCCACACATCTCATTGGATGATCGTGCATTGTTTATGGCATATGTGATATCATGTTAAACACCCTATCGACCCGCCACCGAAGTGAGCCCAACACACCCCCTCCACCCTCCTACCTCCCCCCCGAACACCAGTGTCCAAAGATGCTCATTGTCAGTGGGCAGTCGCTATTGCAAGCCCCCTCTCCGGGTATCAGGGGCACCCCTGCCTGTGGAGCGCAGGTTCCTCCCAGATCTACGTTGGGGGCTGCCCTAGACGGAACTTGCAACGGATGATGTCTCTGCCTGCTCACGTCCATGCATGTCCCTAAGGGTTTGTGAGAGCTCAGTGAGCACACGGCGCACTGCGGCAAGTTCGGCACATACGTCTTTGGACGTCGCATGCAGTTCCCCCCTCAGGCTCTCGGTGCTTCTCTCCATTTCTACTCTCAGGCTCTCGGTGCTACTCTCCATTTGTGCCCTTAGTGTCTCTGTACTTCTCTCCATTTCTGCCCTAAGTGTCTCAGTTGATGTTTCTATGTCTGCCTTAGTGCCCCCACATTCATCGGCATGGTCCTTGAGGAGCGTAGCCAGTTGCTGCTTTTGCACGATTACCTGGTCGAGGGACTGTTGCCTCTGCTGGGCCATGGCCATTTGCGGTGGTGTCACAGAGTGGCTGATCACCTCATGTTGCCTTGCCACAGGGCTTGTGGGGGATGGCCAGTCGTCGTCTTGTGGGTGCCCCTGCGTGGTATCCTCATGGTGTACGGGATGGAACAGACAGGGGGATTGAGACAGGTCATGGATGGATCTAACTTCGACATCCCCGTTTTCTGTGTCGGAGCATGCTGCCATTAATGCAGTGTCACCTATGGTGCTGCTGCCACCAGAAGCAGTGCCTACTGTGGCATCCATTGGGGGGACCTGTGGTGGTGCTGTTGTGGGCATGCTGGCTGCTGGGGTGCCTGTTGGAGTTCCCTCCTCTGTGCTGCCACTTGATTTGTGCTGCTTCCGTGTCTTGATGCGTGCAGCTGAGGTGGAGGGTCTTTGGCCGTTGGTCTTGGCCCTCTTTGCAGGTGTGCTGGTAGGGGTGTCCTGGAGCTCATCGTTTGGATCGGACCCTGTGGTGGAGTAAAGGAGGGCGAGCGTTATTAATGGGTCTGTGGGAATTGGAATGGCAATGTATCACATGCATTGGGGTGGTACCTGAGGGTGATTTGGGTCGGGGCCTTGGAGGTGGTTTCATTTGTGTGTGGAGTGAGGGTGCAGTTGTTTTGCAGCCTGCAGTTAGGGTGTGCCTGCTGCACGTGTAGAGGGTGTTTTTAGGATTTTTTATTATTTATGTATTTGATGTGAGTTTTAAAGTGTGCTATCAGGCCTATGTATGTGGACGTTCTCCTGGACATGTGTTTCTGTTGCACTATGTGGACACATGGTACTTCACATGATTGGACATTGTGGTTTTGGCATTGTTTTATTTGGGACACCTACCTGATTCTTCGGATGTCTGCACTCCTTTCTCCATCCCTCCGACTCCCTCTATGCTCTCCATTCCAATGGTGGAGGCACAGATTTCTTCCCAGGGGGTCAACTTGATGGGTGATTCCGATCCTCCCCCGGTAGCTGTGGCAATGTTGCGGTTGGCAGAAAGTATGCTACGGACGCGTATCCGCAGGTCGTCCCATCGCTTTCTGCATTGCTGTGGGTTGCGGGGTGCGGTCCCCACCGCACTTACCCGCTGTGCCACCAGGGCCCATATGGCCTTCTTGTTCGCAAGTGCCGTCCTGGTCATTTGCGTGGAGAAGACGGCGGCAGCATTCTCCTGGAGGGTCTCTGTGAGCACGGTGAGTTCCTCACGGGAGAAGTGGACCTGCCGCTTGCGGTCGCACGCTTTCTTCGCTACTTTTCCTATTTTTCTTGGTTTCACTAGGGTGGATGACGGGTTGGGATGTGTCTCAGGGTAGTATTTTTAATGGTTGTATGGAATTTGTGGTTTTATAGGTGTACAGCGTGATGTTTCCCGTTCCGGGACCATGCTTTTGCTTCCGTTTCCGTATATTTCCGGTCACCGTACTTTCCGGTTGGCGCTCACTGCGGTGTCCGCTAAGATGGGTGGCGGTATTGCACCTAGGGCGCCGTACGGCGGCGGTGTGGGCCGTTTTGGGGTCATTTCCGCCATCGCGGACTTTGCACTTCCGCCATGGCGTGGTGCTCGTGCCCGATGGGTCGGAATGAGCCGCACTTTGCTCCGTCGTGCAATGGCGGAAACGCTATTTACGCTATGGCAGTCCGGTCGGTTGATTTCCGCCAGGGTCGTAATGAGGCCCAGTGCATTAGTATAGGCAATACTTCAAATGAAAACTGAGCAAAATGGCATTTCACAATGTTTAAGAATGGGAAGGAAAGGGTAGTTAAAACAAATAGGTGCACCAATGCAGTTCTCAGGGAGAATCAATGTAATGAACGCAGATCTAACAAATGGGACCAGAGTCAGTAGGCCTGTGCAAGAGTCAGTGGTACAGGGCAAGGGCCCAGGAGCAAAATGTTCTTGTAGCTGCAGTCAAGTCTTTGGTTAACGAATTTGAAAAGGTGGTTGCAGAAGTTGAAAAGACAATGTTAAGAGAGAGGGGTGGCCGACCCAACAGGTAGGTAAAGGATTTAAAACACCTTTAGTGCTACCGCGAAGAAAGGGCGGCCTGGTGGAACAATGTACCTTTAAATGAAGAAGTGGCTCCTGCGGTGGCAGTTGTTCCAGGTAGTTCCTGCAGTTTGGGTGATCCAGCAGAGGAAGAGAGGCTCTCGTCATGGAGGAAGGTTCGAGTTACTGCACTACCCGGGGATGAAACCAGCTGCGGTGCTGCCCGACAAATAAAAGGTACGCTCCTTTAAATTGCGGTCCGGGTGGACTGGTGCCTGGCTATCCACCCTCCGAGTACAGGGTACGGGAGATTCGACCAAGGCAGGTCCGGGAAGGCGATTGGCAAACTGGTTGGCCCCACCAGCTCAAGTGAAGAAGGCTCTTGCAGGTGAAGATCTTCTCTCCTCGTGTGGAGAAAAGTGGTGAGACGCTGCAGCAGGGCTTCACTGGTGGTTCAGTTGTTGCAGATGTCTTTGGCTTCTCTCCTCTTTGGCTTCTTAGTTACAGTGGCGACGTCTTGCTCTTTCAGTCCTCAGGACCCTGCTTTTATGCAAAAAGATCCCCATTCATACAGCCTAGCTGTCACTCACACAGTGGAGTGGTCATCTTGGCGGGAGACCCTTCAGCCTATCAGGATAGAGTGTGACATGGGTTGCGTAGGCAACCCTGTCCAGGGGTCCTACCCCCCTCCCACACGATGGACCCACCCCAGACTCAGTGGTGCCGAAAGGAGAGCTTCTCGGTAGAAGCCCGCCAAAAGGACAAACAAAGGATCCCCGACCTGAGTTAGGAGTTTAGAGAAAGACACGAGAAAGAAGTTATACTAAAGTTCTGGCAAATAAAACCTACCAGAGTCAAGTTAGTATTAAAATGCACAGGCGGTATGTTAGAGGCTGTCAGAAAAAGTGGTAGCCTCGAACAATGGGAAAATCCCATAGGGTATATTTGCGGTTGAATATTTATGGTAGTAACCACTGCCACCAGCCAGAAACATTTGAGAGAGGGACTGTACGGTTCCCTCTCGAAAATGAACATAGGGGAAAAACTATTAACCCCTTCCAGTACCTCCATAGTAAGATGGGTTGTACTGGTTTAGTTCATAGGATTTGACTAGTAAAGTCAATGGGGACTTTACATGCCCTGGGAGACAGTAGTCAGTCCCAGGGTATGGAGTCTATGTTTGGGGCTCACTATGACACCCCTGTGTCACTGCACTGAGGTTGCTGTGTAACACATGTGATTAAAGATGGTTCCTATGGGGTTGAGAAAGATCCCATAGGCATTAAACACAAAAATAGCCTAGAACACACATAGCAAAAATGCCTAAGAGTGGGAAAAAGAGTCTCACTCTTAGCAGGTAAAAAGAAACAAACACTTCAAATCCAGCAAAGCTGCTGGGGGACTCTATAGGTAAGGGAAATTAGCCATAGAATGAGAATTCTCCCTAATAGTGGTCTGTAAAGAATGCCACACACATTCGAAAGTCTTGACATACGAAAGTGGTCCGAGCCTGACAGAGGAAGACCCGAAGTGAAAAATAGTTTGGGGAAGGGAGCCCCCTTGTAAGTTTGTGTTATACTTTATCATGAGAGGTCTGAGCCTGGGCACAGGGGGCCCTACGCAAACTGTGTGGTGAAAGGTCTGAGCCTGACAGAGGGGGAGCTATGTGAACTTTTTGATTGAAACATTATTTTGGAAGTCAAGAAGTATAGACTTAAATGTGGAAGGCCTGATACATGTTTTGGAACTGTTTATTGTGTTAGAACCCAAGCCAGAGTGTGTCATCCTGCCGACATGGATATCCATTCTCCGTGAGGTCTAACATGGGGAGGAGAGCTGGTTCAACCACATTTATTCATTGTAACACTGATTTTTACTTTTGCATACATTTCACATGTTGACACTTTTTGTCATAAGAGATAGGGCAGGCATTAGGTTTTTTTAGCACAGGCCATTTGGATTTGACACACTACACTAGGACTGTGTTAATTAATATTTGATGGTGGAGACTACTCCCATCTGAGTTATAGGGCAAAATAGGAGTTTCTCCAACCCCAACAATTTCAATAAAGGTTTTACAAATTGTACCAACTGTGTCAGTGTCATACTTGTGATACTATGCCTCCCCTACAGGTGTCAATGTTAATTTTAGTCGATATATTTAGTGATTTGTATCATGCTCCGTGAAAATAAGATGTTTTGGAGCACTGAAGAGTTGGGGTGAGCAACGCCTAACAGTTAGGCGTGGAATAGGGTTTTCAGTTAGTGTTAGGAAAAGGGTTAGGCACAGGGTGATTGTGGAGTGATGTTGATTGCCTGGATTTAAAAGGGGTTAGGTCATTGCTAGTGTTGCAGCCTTATGCTTTGAGCATTTAAAAATGGCAACCTTATCACTGGCAGCATGTTAAAACTTTACAGTGCTTGTATAGAATGACTACACTTTGAAAACTACTTTCTGCTGAATACTTTTTCGCATTATTGTAATCGTAATCACCATTTATATATATTCCTTCCCCCATTTGTATGGCCTCAATGTGCTTTGTGGTTGGAACGCCCTCGAGGACCAAAGTCCATGTATGGGAGATTCTAAGAGTTAAGTTTAAATGTGTGTGTGTGCATTCTTTTCCAGGTTAGGAGTTAGGAGTGGCTACTGTAGGTGGATTAGGATATAGTGCTAGTACAGGAGATTCGATGTGTGCCCAGCTTGACCAAATATATTTAGTAGGTTCTCGCTGTATGCTAAAGGCAGAGGTGTTGAGGTACATCACGGCTTCTGAGTGGATGGCTATGTGTGCTGCTAGACCGTATTTGCATAGCCATGCTGCATTCTAGAGTGCATCGATCTGCCTGCGGCATGTGTTCACAGACGTGTTGTTAGTTACACATATCTTAGTCTTGGACAACTGGCAAGTGCAGGTAATGCCCGGACTAGAGACATAGCAGCAGCCAGAAACACACAGACCTGAGACACCTGGCAAGTAGGAGAAACATCCAACTAAGGACACAACAGCAAGTAGAAGTACCTAGACTTGAGACAACCGGGATGTAGGATAAACACTTGCAGTTTGAGGCACAGCAGCAACTAGAAACGCCTAGACTTGATACACCTGGCAAGCGGGAGAGTGTCCAAACTAGGGACACAGCAGCAAGTAGAAACACCCAGACTTGAGCCACCTGGCAAATGGAAGAGACATCCAAATTAGGGACAAATCAGCAAGTAGAAACACACAGATTAGATATAACTGGCAAGTGGAAGATCTAGAGTTGGGATACCTGGATAGAGGGGGAAGCAGTTAAAATGGGGACACAACAGTAAATGCTGAGACACTTAGATTTGGGATACCTGGAAAGAGGGAGAAATGCCTAGAATGGGGACTGTAAAGGCATCATCAAGCAAGACACAGACAATGTTTATTTACTTATATGTCAGGATGAAAAAGGCCTAACTTGCCCTGTGCTAAGGTGGGATTTCCATACCTGAAGAAAACTAAGGAAAGTCTGAGACAGAGTTCAACTGAAGAATATGTCTGTAAACCTATACTTGCCCTCACAACTAAATCTGTACAATGTGTAGGGATGTCAGCAACCACAAAGAAAACAGTGTTTAACACAAAGGGCTGAGCTTCTTCCAGTTCACAGCTTCCTTTCAGCTCCATTCCCCAAGTGTAAAACAGTTCCACAAAAAGTCTCAAAATTACCTTTGTTTTACTTAAGAGGAAATAGTCTGTATTAGGACATGGGGATCCATTCCCCAAGTCAGGACTTGGGATTCCCTTCCCTAACATTTAAACAACACAATTCAAAAAGCAAGGTATCATTGTCTTCTCAATTCTAAGTTCCAAAGATCAACACATGTTGTTGTCAGCCATTATTAGCTTTAGTTTCAAAAGTGGGCATACTTACTTTGTAAATTAAACTTCAGCACCTTTTGTTTGTATAGTCTTTAAAGTCTCATGAATTTTAATATTCAGTATGCTGGGGTTTGCTAATCCTTTAAAGTCTTTTTTTTCTGGGTTACAAATGTCGTAATTCTGATTGTTAACAAGGTTTTGATTCAGTTTGGTATTCAATAAATAAGAGTTTTACTTATGGTTCCATTGTGCTTCATCTGTAGTTCAATCTGCGTTGGATTATCTTTAATTGAATTGCCCAGTGTTTCAGTGACCTTCAAAACGTGTTTCTTGACACACGCGATCACTCAGATAGAAAGTATCCTGAGCTCTTCCCAACTCTTCAGCTATTGACAATGAAGGATCAGAGTCTTTCGAAAACATGCTCATTCAAAGCACACGACCACTCTGATAAAAAGTATTCAGCGAATAATAAAGTTCACACACTTGCACACCAGACTTCCCATTTTTTAGAAACTCACTTGTCACTATCACAGTTCATGTTGCAGCGCAAATCACAAAGCCATCTGCTTTTTGTCAGGGCTTCAGCTGCTGCCCCTCATGCACCACTGTGATGGCCCTCCCACACAAGCGAATGAGCACTTCGAGCAGCAAGAAAAGGGACATCTTTCCCACATGGCTCCCTTGACCTTGTTCTGCCTGCTCCAGGGAGTACCAGCTCCCATGCCACCCTTTCATGGACCGTCTCTCTCCATAGTTCCCAGCGTCTCGGCATCCTGCTTCAGCTGCTTGAACCAGCCTCCTTGTTGCTCCTTCTGTCACTATCCCTGTCACTCTCTTTTCCACTGGGCTGGTCTCCTTTTAAACACCTGCAGCCCCTTGACAGGTTGCAGGTGAGAATGTCCAATTAGCCCTGCCTGACCACAATCAAGGGACATGCCTGGCCTTCACAGTTCTAAGCAGGCATCTTCCTCGTCCCAGTACCACAGTGGTAAAAAAGCATAGTCTTCATTGCTCTTAGTTGCCTCTTCTTCGTCCCAGTACTGCCAAGTGTCAATTGTGGAGAAATGAGGGGAACTGGCTTATAACAGCCTATGAAGGTTTGAATTGGTTGTCAATAGGAAAAAGGGAGAAACCATGTCTCCACCAAGGGAACCCCACTCTCGGTCCCCAAGGACCCTCCACCTAGGTGATCCTCCCTCGCTTCTCCGCCCCCAGGGTTGGGATCCAGTAGTGATGGCCTCTCCCTGGCCACCTGCGCAAAGGATCCAAGCGGTTTAGGAGTGAGAATACTGTCAGGTTTCTCGTAGGACACAACAGTAAATGCTGAGACACCTAGATTTGGGAAACCTGGATAGAGGGAGAAACACCTAAAATGGGGACACACCAGTAAATGCTGAGAGATCTAGATTTGGGATACCTCGATAGAGGGAAAAACACATACAAATGAGGGCAACACCGTGAATGCAACAACATTAAGTGATTGGTGCCCAGCAGTGATAGGAGCACTACTTACTAGCTAGATAAACTTGGTGTGCTAGGTTATATCAGTGAGAAGAGTGGTAGGGCTTTTAGGAATACAGTAATTGTTGTACTCCCCACCCAGACCACACTTACCTTGTTAGTTGCTGCTAGTTGACGGCAGCCCGGCTTCCCATGCGAACATGGACAAACACAGTCTGGAGCTGCTTCTACAGGAGGAGTTGCCCTTTGCCTTGGGGTCCTTAGATGATGTACCGTGTGGGCAAAGACTGCCCTGGGAGACTGCACTAATAAGGCACTGAGCCCCAATCACAGAGCAGTAGGCAGGGACGGAGGTGAAGCAGGTTTGGAGAGAGTTAGGAAGTGGGATTGAAGGTGCAGGAGTGCACACTTAACCTCAGCAAGAAATTAAATATTCACTGGCAATGGGGCAGAGAATTACTTCATTAACACTCACTGGTCTGCAGCACGGGGTGGAAACTGCGCTCTGTGAACCAGCACGGGCTGCTAGCAGCAGTTACTCAGAGGGCTCTGGCAGTCACTGAAACTGGCTGGTGTCTTCTTCCTTCGGACTTCTTCTTCAGATTCATCTGTTCAGTGGTGGACTCACAGTTTCTGCTTCAGGACTTCGGAATTTATGCAGGAACACTGGCTGAGCGCACCAATCATATCCCATGCAACAGTCGAAACTTGCCGATCGCTGCCCAATGGGGACATCCAGCAGGCCAGTCAGAACCGGTTTCTCTCAGGCACTCTGCAGGACAAAGGACTGGGGAGGTTTCAGTTGATCCTTCCGAATCCTGTCCTGTCAGTCACTCAAAGACTCTTTGCAGGCTTTCCAAAGGAAGCCTGTCAAAGACAAATGAATTGGAGGAACCTCACCAGCTAGGTAAGTAGAAGACCTAAGATAGGAAAAGCCATCTTGTTCAGTACTTAAAAAAGTACAGCCACCATTTTGGGTCAATGGTGACACTTGTGTCCCCTACTGCAGTTGCCATAATAGCATGTGATAAAAGTACTCAACAAGTCATGTAAGAGGTACACTACACCAATCTGAAAAGATGGACTTTGAACAGTAACCAAAAAGTTACTGGAGAAGTGAGAAAAGGGATACCATGTTTCCCCTCAGCACTGCACAGAAGATGGGGAGGGTTAATCTCACAAAAGAAAGTACAGGTAGGATAAAACGTATCCCTGTGCCTTGGTAAAGGGTGTTAACCAAGGATAAACAGTTTTTCTTAAATCCTACCAGGACTTCAGAAAACTATACCATCCGGCAATACAGAATCTCCAAGTTTTAGTAGAAGGCTAGAGTATAAGTACTAACTTGTTTATCCAATTCTGGTCTAGAGGAAAGATCAATTTGCAACCATTGGTGTGTCCATTACCATATCTCACCACTCACAAAATGGGGAGCCTCTTCTCGGTACCATTGTGACCAGAACTTATATCTGCAATGGGAATTCTAATACACCATAAGATCCCTTACTACCATTAACACTAATTAATTAAAATGGCATCCTGGATATCGTGCATGGGTGTATTATTAATTGAATCACCAAACCACCAATTGTTCAACTAATAATCAGGGATTTGGGGTGCTTCACCGAGTCCACAACAGATTTGGCAATTGTATGTCATGTGCCACCTATGGTAATGGATTGGATTTACAAAATGTGTAACAGGCTTGACAACTAGAAAAAATCATGTTCTAATTTTTAGTTTTTAATATTGAGTTTTTCCATGTTTTTGTTTGTTTTTGTTTTCTCCTCCCTCCTCAAAACATGATCCTGGTATGTGACTATGGTTTCTCATGTATCTAAATGTTAACATATACTGGTATAATTAATATCACAATGTGTAAACAACAGCCTTGAAAAAGACCTTGTGTCAAAACACGTGTTGGCTGTGATCAGATGCCCCCTGCTCTCCTTACTAGACAATAATGGAATTCCGGTGTGGCTGGGGTGTCCCCTGCTTCCCTAAAAAAGAAAACAGGGGACAAATACGTTTTTTTTTTAAAAAGAACAACAAAAAAGCACACTGCGGCAGAAGTTCTGCCTCTCAATGGGGCGGCAGAGCTCACGACGCAGGGAAAGAGCAATGCAGAGGAGCAGCAGGTAAGTGAGCCGCAGAGGTAAGTATGGATGGTATGGAGGTGGATAGAGGGGGGATAGCAGGCGGGGGTGATGTGCATGATTATTTTGTTACTCCCATTTCAAATACGTCATTTTCAAATTCAACATTTACGTGCACAAAATAATCGCATACATCCGACAAGACGCCTGGCTCCAATAGAGATCCACTGGAATCGCTGCAGGAGTCCTGCTATCCCAAATCCAGGCACACTGGTAAAAATGGATTTCACAACTCTGGCCTGGTGGACAGAGTTTATGAGGCCACTCTAGTTATAGTGAACAGGGGAATCTCTTGGAGCTGTAGCCAAACCAATCAAGGTAGCATGGAGAGTGGTCAAGATTAAGTTTAAAGAGAGGTGAGTGTGGTCAGGGGCCCACAAAGAGTCCACGCAATGAAGCAATCAAGGATTACAATTCAACCGTAAGTATAACAATACTATATTTATTATAGGCCAAAAAACATTAGGAAAAATAATAGAAGAGCTAATGCTGTCACACAAAATTGCTAATATAAAACATATATACAGTCACTGTTAGTCAATGCAAATTAAACAGTACACCCGCCAATACCTGAAAGGGAAGGTGTTAGTACTGATTTTTTACACTCTGGCACGGTGGACAGATAAATGGAAGGCCAACCCAGTTTAGTGACCGGAAGAGCCCTGGGAGTTGCAGCCCAACCTATTCAAGGTTCCGAGGCAAGTGGTCAAGGCCAAGCCTCAAGAGGTGGTGAGCCCGTAAGGGGTTCTCAATGAGTACACACAGTGAAATGTCAAGGAACATACCTAGACAAACAGTTAAACATGTACTATCTATGGCCATATAACACTATGGAAAATGACTACTAGCATGTAATATGACACAACAATAAATAAAAGATGCAAATATGCAATCATTGGACAACAATAAATAAAAGATGCAAATATGCAATCATTGGAGTAGGGCAAAATACTTAAGAAACCCTTGCAATGGAAGGTAAGTATTAGTATAAAGCAACTCAAGTACACAGAGATATGACGCTAACTGTAGAAGTCCACCTTTAAGATGTATGGGGCACACAGTTTTGTTAGACAGGAACACATTAGTTAGGGCTTCTGGGGTCCAATGAAGATTTACAAGGGTAGAGGACAAGTTATTCTAGCTAATAAAAGTGACCCCCACTTTTGGAATGCTTGCATGAGCAAGCAATAGCAATGTCAAACTGTTATAAAAGTTTCTAAATGTTTCCAAACTTTGAAAGGGGACTTAGGGGTTCAGGTAAGTACTGTTACAACTCACCTCCCATGCTCTGATTCTGCTTACGACTTGGCAGGTCTTCTGAAGAGGATCCAAGGTTGCTTTTTCCCCCTTCAGCTATGGTCTTTGATGTCAAGGGGTTGCAGGTTTGAGCACTTCTCCGGTCTGAAACAAATGCTGGTGCAAGGTCTTCAGGTTGGAGAATGTAGAAGAACTTGATGCAGGGCCCCTTGCAGCACAGGACTGGCTGCAATAAAGCTATTTTGGATGGCGGCCACTGATGTACGGTGACACATGGGGACACACTTGTCATGGTCAACTTCATCTCCTATCTCGGGTCCCCTTGAAGCAGGAACCACGGAATTTGGCATTGATGAGTCCTGTAGCACAGGTTGTCGATCCCCCAATTTACAGACCTAGATGAGGAATGGCGACATCTGCAGCACAGTAGCCCAAACTCTAAGCTGGACAGTCACTGGGTGATCCATGGGCACTTCCGAGGGCTCTTCTTCGCTGGACTCCGAGCCGACTTCGAGAATTAATGTTCCCTCCACTCCAAGGGTCAAAGCTCCTTCGTAGAACATATGAAGATTACCTACAAGACAGGGCTCTTGCAGGACAGCAACAGAAGTTGGTTGCCAGGCCTTCTTCCAATGGATCCATGGTCACCTTACACATCTTGCAGCTGGACAGGATACTTGGCTCTTTTGGGTTTCTTCCAGGATCTCTGAAGAATGGGTGCAGGGGGCCTCTTATTGAAAAAAGCAGGTAAGTGCCTACACTCAAACACCACAGCAATGATCCAATCAGGACCACTAGTGGCAAAGCTCATTCATACCATCCAGACACAGTGAAACCAGTTTATAAATTGGGACCAGACAGTCCCAACTCACTTCCTGGCAGCAAACACACATGCCCCTGCAGTAGCCCATTATAAGCCCCTTCTTTCCCAGGCACTGGAAGTCCATATAAGCATTTTACTATCCTCACAGGTGAGGAAGAAAGGTTAGAGAAAAGATGGCCAAGGGACAAACAAAAAACTTTGTGGCACTGCCATGTTTTGGTCTAGTAGCACCTGTGATCTAACACTATAATTTGGGCTGGCTCTTTGTCATCTACTGGCTATGCACTACGCTTTTATATCAGGTGATGTCTCTGGCAAAGTTCAGTCCTGTAAGGGATAATGATGCGTTGTCGCTCACAACTCAAACCATAAACTACAATGGGAATACTCAGCCATCCACTGTAAATGGGACTCAGAACACTGGACCTACCGGCACTTATGCTCTGACATTATGACTGGGCTGGCTTTAGTCTCACTGGCAATATACTACGCTCTTAAATCAGGTGAGGACTCTGGGAAGGCAAGCTCTTCTAAGTGACAACAATGTGCTGTCGCTTAAAACTCAAACTGTATGCTACACCTGGAATACTCAGCCATCCACTGCACCTACAAATGTCAGACAAGCACAGCACTAATAGCATGGCCTGGTTTTGACATTGGACATTTCAGGTTCATAGAGTACCCAACCACATATTAAGAAGTAAAAGAGAAAGTAGGAGCTTGTAGGAAGGTGGGACCCCCAGTCTTATCTGCTTGGTGAATGAATGAGATGTTGTTCTTCCTGCAGCCGTTTCTAGGGTTCCAGCGAGACTGAGCTCCTAAAGTCCTGATGTTCATGAAAATTTAAAAGCTGGGGTTGGAACCCTGGCTAAAGTGTCACTGAATGTGGCTATTGCCATGGGGTAGGGTTGTACCCAAGCGAAGGCTCAAACACTGCTGGACACAGTTAGATGTTAAAGCTGGTTTGTTTTAATAGTTTGTTAAAGGGGCAAAACGCTGCCCAGGTTTAGCAGACAAAACGTGGATACATTTGCATGTCAAGAGAAAGCCAACATGTGTTTCGACCTAGGGTCTTAGACAAGGCGTGGGTGAGCAGGCCCGGTAGGCCCTGGTAATGGTAGCTGAGCGCTTCAATAAAGCCCTGCGGGTCTGATGTGATGTGTGCGGCTCACGGCGATCGTCATAAGGGCACCACACACGGACACCCATGGATCCCAGAGCCTAACAGGCCTATCAGACAATCCAATACTGGAGCTACAGGACTCTCACCAAGACCTATACAGGACCCAACACCCTGGATCACCGGGCCCTTTTACCTGCAACATAGCCTTGAAAAAAACCTAGAGGTCGAACCACGTACTATATGTCTCCCTTTGAATTAATACCACTGAATCCACCACAACACTGTGCCGATATTCATCCTTTTCCACATACCAAGTTCTAGGTATCCAGGAGCCAGTTTCTTTACTACTAGTCTCACACAACCTTCACACTGCTGCTAGCATTAGAATGCAGCTACCCACCAGACAATGTGGTCCAGCTGCACACATACTGAGTGCACACACACACTACTTACCACCATAATTTTCCATTGACCTGGACTACAGTCCCAAGGGCATTCAACCCACAGCGCATTGAGATAATACCAATGGTAAAAGGCCCTACGCAAATGCCCAGTAAAATACCATAACAGTAGGTAATTACAGTTGGTAGCCAAACTCTGTAATGCTAAAGTAAAATACACCGAAAAATAGCAAAGTGTTGCTGCTGCCACCAGCTTGTCCCTTAGGCACACCTAGAGTAACCAAAAATCCTCTTAGTGTTAGCATAGGGCAAAACAAAAGGTGTACCCAATTGTACTGCATTGTAAGATGCATTGTAGAATGATAACAAGTTACCAAAAGCGATAACAAAGTAACAAGACAAAGGGAAACAATGTTTCCTACTACTGACAGCCTGAATGACATGTCTGTTTCTCCAAGATAAATGAACAAAAGGCAGTGCAGTCACTGCACTGCAAACATAGCAGGTCAGATTAATAAATAAAAACAAAATGTTTGGGGGTTCATAAAGATGTAGGAGGAAAAGGTGCTAGAAAGAGAAATCTTTCCTAACATAAGGTAAGTAATTAACAACTGCAATAACATTCCACAGGAATAGGAAACCCCATTCGAAAGGTCCAACCTCAAGATGGCTGTTGCCCCGTGCCCAAAAGCTCACAAAGTTCTCAAATAGTCTTAGGAGCTCAGAAAAAGCTAGGGAAATGCTTTTGAGGATGTGAAGATCAGTCAAAGAGTCCACTGGTGAGCAAAATGCTTTGAAGTGCCCCTGGAACAAGTGTTGCCAAAACCAAGAGTTGCAAAACAAATCAAAGTTCTTCACAAACAAAAAGGGTGGAGATAGTGGCACCAGCATGCATCGCTACCACTCACCACCCGCACTCTGATTCGCCCCTCATACCCGGCAGGTCAAAGTAGGGTTTCCCACTGTTGGTTCCAGTCAAAGATGCCCAGGAGCCACGGGTGCAAGAGAAACTGGGCCAGGTCCAGGAGCATAGTGCAACCCCCCTCCAGTGGAGAAACACTGCAGGCACCAATGCTGGACTCTACCAGATTGGGGGAAGGCTGGTTCCAGTGACGGTCATGGACAAGGCGACAGCAGGCATCACAGTCGCCTATCTGCAAGACAAGCTGTAGACCTGTGGAGCTCTGAGTAAAAACACAGTCCAAAGCCTCTACCACAGTAGCCGAAACTGAAGCCGGCAAGCCCACTGCATGACCCAGGGACACCTCTGAAGACCCCAACCTGCAGGGCCACGAGAAGATTGAGGTTGGCCAGGTCCACCAGTCCAAAGGGTCAAAGCATCAGCGAGAGTCTTCTGAGATCAGAAGCCAGACAAGGCTTCACCGGGACAGCAGGAAGAATTGTCCACCAGGCCTGCCCAGGGTAGCTCTCCTGGTCCTCCTTAGTCTGCACAGCTACACAGGACACCTGGCTCCTCTTCAGATCCAGAGAAATGGTGGTGCAACCCAATCTATCCTAAATTCAGGTGAATACCGGAACTCAACCCAAGCAATAGAAGATCCGCCCCCAAAGACACACCAGCAGTGGTGCAATCAGGGACCACTATGGGGGAAACATATGCATAAACTCCAGACATATTGAATACTGCCCTGGCTGCACACATACTGAGTGCACCCAAGTACTATTTACTACCCTACTCTCTCCACTGACCTGGGCTATGGTCCTCAAGGGCGTTCATCCCACAGCGCTTAGAGATCATACCAATGGTAAAAAAGGCGATATACAAATGTCCAATAACATAACATAACAGTTTGTGGATTGAGACCAACCAGTCCCAAAGCACTTCCCGGATTGCAACACACATGGCCCGCACTAGCTCACGAAAAGCACTGTTTTCCCAGGTAAATGCATGCCCATAAACAGGCATTCCTGAACTCAGAAGGCAGGAAGAAGGCCAAAGAACAAAATGGAAAAAGAACAAGCAAAAAACCTTGTGGCACAGCTACGACAGTAGACACAGTTCATAGCCAAAAAAGGTAAATTCCAGAAGGCCAACTAAAAAAATATAACTGCTGCTACCAGCTTGTCTTTTGGTCCATTTAAAAGTAACCAACACATCCTTTGAGTGTAGTCTAGAGTGATACAAAAGTATGCCTACTCAACTGCATTGGAATGCTGTTTGTAATATGAAAAAGATGACAAAGTCAAAAGACTAAGGGAAACGATTTCCCAGTTCTGACAGGACTGGTCAATTTCCCCACAGCGAATGAGCAAAGGGCCAGTTGAGTGAAGCTGAAGGACTGTACAAAGTCAGGACAAGGTGTAAAAAAAGCAAACAAAGGAAACGTTGCTCAATGAGAAAACCTCCAATAGTAAGACCCTGCACCAGTTAGCCAACAGTGGTCCAATGGGGGACCACCTCAGGCTTACTCACGCATGCACAGCCAGACTCTCTGGTACCACAGATGTGGACCGGGACCAGATACAGTACCACCCACCTCCCAGGTCCACACACAAATGGTACAGACCAGCCCACGAAAACAGCAGGCTTCACAGACGAATACGCAACCAGATGAGGCATCCCCCAACCTGAGATGGCAGAAAGAAGATCAGAAAACAATATGGCCAAAGGACAAGCGAAAAACCTGGCGGCACGACCGCCCTAGCGCAACAGCCACGTTTAGCAGCTGGATGCAGCAAACACGAACGTGCACACTAAAAATAATGCAAACATTGTAAAAATGAGTCCCCAGGCATATATAAAAGCAACCACAAATCCCCAGGGTAGAAGACTAGGGTGAGACAAAGGCATCCCCATGCACTGCACTGTAAGATGCTGTGTGCACTGTTAGAAAAGTTACCGAAACAGATAAGAAGTAAAAGACAAAAGGGAAACCATTTCCCAGCACTGACAACCTGTAGGAGTGATCAGCTTTCCCACAATAAATGAAGAAAAGATCAGGGTAGCCCTTTTTTGATGAAACATGTTTGCCAAAAAACATTGAAAAATATGGGTGATGTTGGAAGCACGAATGAGGGGTAGGGTGGTGTATAGGGATAAATAAAATAGGGGAGGGGAATGGGGGAACCCCAAATAAAATAAAACATTCTATGATTCTTTTTGGCAAAATATTTTTGGCAACAATACAGCGGAAAAAGGACAGGCGAGGAATGAATATAGAACCGTCAGGACAGGTTCAATAACAAAACCGTTGGGGGTTCCTAGAACATGGTTGGAAAGTTGCCCTACATTTTCATTGTGTCATTTACTCATAAAACTGTGAAAGTCGAGTATAGGCACATGTTGTCCGTCCTGGTAACCTTAGACACAACAGGACTCTGTTAATCTGACAAATGGATAAACAATGGTGTGTTGGAACACTGTATACTCCCCCTGAAGGTATGCCCTTTAGTATAGGGTTTTCATTTCACTTTTAGAACAAAAATCACATATCAGCAATTTTAATGAGTGTATAATGAGATTTTGAATTTGACTTTAGTTCTAAAATGTCTATAATTTATTTTTAAAGGCTTGCGTCTTGAAAACACTTGTGTATAGGCGCGTTATAAATATCATATCATATCAAGCAACAGTACTCTTTTGATCACAAAAAAACGTACAATAGATAAGAAATCAGATATGACGGGAAGCAGTGAGCTTCTTACTATGGGCTGAGTTTGAGTGGCATTCTGACCAGATTGTGGAGGGGAGTAAATGGAATAGTCACTGGGGGCAATAAATGGGTGGACATACATAGATTAAGGACAACCAACATTAGACATTTTTAAGTGCAGGTAGGCGGTATGGCCAGCTGTGTTAAGGATGTGATCATGATGGGTGGAGTGTTAGAGAGGAGGCAGAGAAAGTGAGGGACAGAGGCAGGTTAGAGGCGAGGGAAAGGTTAGCTTGAAGGCAGATGAGAGGTAGGTTTGGAGGGTAACTCGGAGGCAAGAATGTAGGCGTTCATTTTGGTCTTGAATAAATACATGTGGACTGTTTCTCGGATCTTTGGGGAAAGAAAATTCCCTGGAAATACTTATTTGTGCTTATGTCACGTCCTTTCTTGAGACAGCATTTAGAAAGTGTTTTTGACAATTGAGTTTGTATTCCTATTACAGAAGCTGCCAAAGGGATGGCTACACATGGAAGATGGATCACAATCTGATTAGAGGGTGATGCACTGAGGTGTTGGAGCAAAGATATTTGCTTGGGCCCTTCCTGCAAAAAGAACTAATACACCATCCCTAATTTGGCACTCAATAATTTTGAAATAATTGAGCCAACTCATGTAATGTGACCTCTCTTTAGTCTCCATGTGATCCTTTTACCCTGTGTATGCTCCTAACTGCCTTGGAATATATCTGTGCATCTATCTGCTCCTCTTTATAAATCACTCATAGCCTACAGTAAAGCATAACATATGCTGTGTGTCCCCACTTAGGCAACTTTACCTTCAGTACTTGCTTAGGAAGCTGGGTGAAGGTATTGCACCATAACAAAGTCAGGCACCCAATACGACCTTAAAACTAACCTACCTCAGCTGTAAGATCTCACACACAGAGTCAGAGAATATGTGGCAACCCATTGCAAAAGTCTTAATCACTGGAAGCACCTTTCATCCTATTTCAACAACAGCCTCACAATGGTATCCATTCTGAAAATAATCGGGCCGTATAGAATTGGTGAACTTGCAAACCCAGAATCAACCAACTGCCACCACGAACCTAAGGACACTTCGCTCTATAACAAAAGAGCTAACCAATTTATGCAGTCAAACACAGCCATCTAACCTCCGACACCACAAATAAGATAACTAGAGACAGCAGAATCAGGGCAGCGGCCAAATTCAGAAGCAAGGTCTGCATACATATGGCCACAACTTCAACAATGGTTGTGCTACGCAGACCCCATTCTCCCAGACCATCCTTCATATACCACTTACAGTAACCTTTCCAGTCATCTGTGCTTCCAGAAAATAATATGCTGTCCCCTTCAAAAACCACAATGCAACACTGTAACCCCTGGAATACTGGGCCACTCATCCTGTCATGATTCCCACAACATATCCTGATTTTATAAAGTTACTGAGGCCTGTTTATCTGCTCATTACAGCACATCAATTTGAAAGCTCATCCTACAATTTACAACCAGACCAATCATCTACAATAAAAATCCATATATCACCAAATCAGAACTCAACTCCTTAAGCACGCACCAGTGACTGGAGATAAGACGACGAAAAATATTCTAAGATGAACCTCCTAAACATCCTTAAGGTAGCAAGCAGCTTTACGCAGAAGCATCCCTTACGAGATCTGGATAGTGATCTATGTGAGGCAGAAAGACATTTCCTGAAATAATGCTCAACTGGACATAAGACAAGAGCAGATATGTAGCTGAATGATGAGCAACCTTAGATATGTTTTAAGAGATGTTGATCCATATTGAAACATATTTCTATCACCCATGACATCCTCCTGCAAAGATGACACTGACTCCTCTTCATCACTGAGACTAAAGTAACAGATGATTACACTTCTGTCCTACATGAATTAACTCCACCCTGAACCATAGCAGTTTTAATCTACCAGACTGGCAAAAGGTACAGATGTACTGACATCATAGACATGCAATACATATATGCAAAGCTACTTGAGCTGAATCCATACCAGAATGCAACTTTCTGCCAAATGAATGCAACATCTCCCACACAGCGACTCAGTTCCTGCTGATCTGTTGGCCCCCTTTGTACAATCCAGCACTCACAGACATAAGCTCTCATATGCAGTGACTAATCTCTGATCAACAAAATAGCAATCAATTCAGGGATCTTTCAACGTATGACTGAAAAGCTAATTGATCACTGCAGCTGGGGAAGTATTGGAAGATACTAGAAGCCCTGCACCTTAAAACTCGTGAGAAGTCAGCAGAAGAGACCATCACATAATAGTGTGTGGTATGAATCAGCAATCACTCACGCATTTGCTCACACACACTCCCTCACAGACTCCAACACTTAGCCAGACACACAATAGCTGCAATATTCTAAAATGGAAGACTCAGTAAAATAGCACCACTCCTGTGCAATGTGTGACCCCATTCTATATCATTCAAGTTCCTTATCCTGCCATACCACTTCCTAATTGTTCAAGGCACCACTCAACAGTTAAGAGAACATGGAACTGTGTCAAGCAGAAAGTCTTACCCGCATTCCATGACCCCTCAAATCCAGAGATATCGAAATGGCAGCCCAATAATCGCTTGCTAAATGAATGGATAACAAACACCCTGAACATGCTTGTTTGAAGATACTCCCCCAATGCTAGGTCAACACCAGATGAAAGGCATCCCCTAGACAAACTGAACCGAGCAACACCACACCCCCAAACAGGAAATGTTCAAATGGATCAAAAAGATGAGGATCCCATTAGCCTGCATTCACAAACCGACATATTTGCAGCTCCTCCGTAATGCCACTTTACCTCAATTCTCCAACAATGCTTAATGAGTACAAAATCACCGGTATGACAAGCAGACTGCATTAGGCCATAAGAGAACTCATGTCTCCTAACAGACCATTCAACGTTTGAAATGATTGACAGCATTTTGCCCACACGCTTAGCAGGATTTCTTGACAATAATCAACTTGAGTAATCCACCTGGACAACTAGGGGATGCATGTCCACAATTCATCTACGAACTGTCCTGCAAAAACTGGAATTAACCCCCTTTTTAGTCTCTCATCAACATTACCATTGAAGAAGGAGTTTCCCAACAAGAACTAAAGAAATTGTCCCTCAAATCTTTCTTTAAAAAACAAATATTCCCATTGAAACAGCCAACAAATGACCAGCAAAAGTGAGTTTAAAAATGCTTGAAAAAACATTTTACCGGAAATGTGAAAGTAGAATAATCCATGTGAGGCAAGTCACACATGCCACAGCATAACTAGCAACCATTTCTGGAGATTCACCTCCCATTAAGAGCCACATGAACAAGGCATTGTGGGTATACAAATTAGCTCAAATGTAAACCTGTTACTCCAGAAAATTGCCATTGTCTAACAAGGCACGGATACTTTATACACAGCTTAATCAACCCAAGACAGACATTTTTCAAAACTGCAGACAACTAAATACCTGGTTTCATCTTTATTAGAGCTTATTAATGTAGTATAGTCTGACATTGCTGTAGAGTGCGCATTGGGGCATGTTTATCAAACATCGGCAAAGTTATGGTGGGTTTAAACAGGCTTGAAAAAACCTTTTAACTGAAATGTGAAAGTATAATAATCCATTTATGACAAATCGCACATGCCACAGCCCCACCTAGTAACCATCGGTAGAAATTAACCTCCAGTTCAGCGCCACATCAGCAATGCATTGTGGGTATGCAAATTCACAAATATGCAATCATTCTGTTGCAGAAAAGTCTATTCGTCTTGCAGCAAAATGCTCACTCTGACATTATCCTATCTGCTGTTGAACCTTGCCCGTTGAACCAAACTAGGTGATATGCATGATCTGCATCAAATAAGCATGCCTTTGAACCAAAGCAACCTTCTGTTCAACCCCGACTTGACATTTGCTTGCGGTCTGGAATACCACATCTGCCACATTTATGCCTGAATTGAACCACCAGCACAGCACTGTTGTCAAACCGTCATGACACAACAAATATATAATTGACTTGTAACTGTCCCCTCTGGTCCGTTTCTGGACCTTAGAGACTGGATAACTTACTTTAATAATTTTTGCATTTCAGAACATGCATTTCCTTTTCAAAGAACATTGTGGTTAATGATTGCCTTTCACCCCTCTTTTATTAAAGGGAATGCTGCATTCTTCCATCACTTACATATTCTTTGTTATTTCTACAGGGGCGGGTGTGTGTACTGTTTTCTATTTAGTTATTGTTGCATATGGTGGTTTCAATGGGAGTATATATCTTTGTATAGAACCTTGATGGGACATTACTATATTCTGAACTGTTGAACTTTCCAGTTTCTGTTGCCACTCTTTCACATTCAAACCCCGTATAGTCTTCCCGCAGCACAGGTTACCACAACAGGTGAACGAGGTATATCTCTTAACTGTGCATGTTGTACCTGTATCATTGGGTTCACTCGTTTTGTAGAAGTATAAAGGGCTGAGTAGGACATTTAGACTATACTCATCATTGTGCTTCTCTGGGATAGAAATCAATTCGTCACAGTACCCAAATCTCATCAGCACAGCTCACAAAGACCTTGAGATCTGAGCACAATAACAAACTCTATGGTTAACAGAGAGGAATGTAAGGCCAGGATGGAAGCACATTTGTGCACCACAGGCAGCACAAGGCGTGTGGATGGCAATGCATTTTGTTGCCATGGACTGTGGATTGCTAGTGGTGGAACGTCAGCAGGCATTTTCCTGGAAGACTGAAATCCTTAGTTTGCCCTTTGAACGCAACCGTCCTAACAATGTGCAGGGACAGGAATATTCCATTTGTAGCACTTTGAAAGGATTGGTTCTGCCCTCATGCACATTACAAGATGTCCGCCACTCGCACACTTAAAACAAATTCTCCCCTTGTGCTAGTGCAACTTTCAACTTTTAGTGCAGACAAAAAGGTATGATTTGTCACTTGCATCCAATAAGCATAATAGGGGTTCTTTGTTCGTAGCGATGATTCAAAATCTGTTCATTTCAAGCATGACATTTCTAAAAGTGAAATAAAATAATTAGTTACAGGATATATTTGTTGATTCGTTTTTCTTTTTAAATGAATAGCTGCTCACATTTGCACTTCAGTATTACAAGCACCTCAATAAAATATTGTAAGCACTACCATAATGCACTTGGAATGAGATATAATACTTTAAACGCAACATCATGCAACCAGGTTCAGATGGATCCTTTTCATCATATGAGAAATGTTGCCTTAATTAATCATTCCTATTTAGGCATTCATGCATTTATTGCAATGTGAAAAGGGCAGCGGCAGACACCTGGACATATCACTTAATCATCACATAAAGCAAAGGATAAAAACATAATGTAGCCACAACAGAAGCAATACACTGATTAATAATAAGCCCACATGTGGTTGAAAGTTTTGAATGCTACCAAGCGATTCAACAGCACCAAAGGACAAACACCTCCCGTACAAACAATGACTTAGATATCATTCAGTGCGAACTCAGCGCTGCATCCTGTGAAGAATCACGACTGACAGGAAGCTAAATATGAAGATTTGTTTTGAAGACACTCATTTGCAAAGCCCCAGCACTCACTGTGGTTGTAGCATGGTTGTAACATACATGCCACAATGCTGTCCTTGGCTATTGGCTCTATTGTTATAATAGAGGTATCTGAATCTTGATCTTGTGTCAGGGGATGGGCCTATTCATTCACAGGTTCTTCTTTGTCACTTGTTTCCAAGGAAGTCCGAGGTGTATAATTTTCAGGACCGGCCTCTTCTTCCTGAACTATGGATTTCTCTGTTTATTGCACAGCCGATGTCATTTCTCCCCTTACGCGTCTGTTGGTGGTGGTCAACTTCCTCTACCTCTTGAATTTCCATTCTCTAACAATTGATGCATGTGCAAAGATGCTACATGATTCACAATTGCATTTCTTCCCAATGTACCCGATTCTTTTGTGACATGTGCCTCTGCATGCACGGAAAGTGATCCATGGCTACTAATTGACTGGTGCAGCAAGTGCAGAGAACCACATATTATCTTGGCTTCTCCAAAGCAAAGAGCTAATTCTTTCACAGTTCAAAAATATGCAACAGGTACATTCCTCCCCAAACATTACCTTTTTCCTTGTCACATTTGCGCATTGCAGTAGATTTGGGCATTTTAATTTAATTAACCACTTCCATTCAATAAATACACAAGGGGTTTTACATGGTTTGGCCTTCTCCTCTGCTTACTTAATACTAATTTCTTTTTTAGCACTTTGACTTGTCCTTCACCTAGTAATTGCATGTGGGGTTCTCTGAGCTGTGTCCTTCTCCCATGCCTCCTAAATGCATGTGGGCTCCTCAATGGTTTGCCTTTCTCCTACATCATTGAAATACATGTGGGATACTCTGTACCCTACTTTTTATTCCACTTAGTAAATGCATATGGGTTCTCAGTGCTTTGGTCTTCTAGTATGCCCACGAAATGTACATGGAGTTTTTACTGTGTTGGCATTCTCATATGAATATTAAGGGCTCATGGAGTTCTGAGTACTTTGGACTTCTCCTCCACTTAGTAAATTCATGTGGAGTTCTCAGTGTTTTAGCCTTCCCCTATGACTCCATGCACACGTAGTTCTGAATGCTATAGTTGTTTCCTCCACTCAGTAAAGGCATGTGGTGGTCTCAGTGCTTTCAACATCTCCCAGACAATAAATGCATGTGTGGTTGTCAGTGCGTCAGCCTTCTCCTATGCCTATTTATGGTACATGGCGTTCTCCGTTCTTTGCCCTACTTTGATTCATATTAAATTCATGTGGGGTTCTCAGTGCTTTGCCTTTATTCAATGCTTACTAAATGCATGTGTGGCTCTCACTTCCTTGATCTTCTCCTATGGTTCACAGTGGTTCAATGGTGAAAGTTCAGGAATCCTGGCTGTCTTGGCACTCAGAAGTTGTGAGTCCCACCGCAGAATCTCAGGGGCAAGAGTAGACTTTGTTCTCGGACTCCAAAACATGGGGGAGGCTGGCACATACTTTCAGGGGTCCTTCAGCACAATGAGGTCCTGGGTGCCAGTGTGGCTGGCAGAGAGACAGGTCTGGCTCCAACAGCAGCTCACCCCTGATGTGCCCTGGTGATGGCTAAGGAGCTGAACTGGACTTGCCCTTGGACTACCTGCCGTGACCTCACAACTGGAGGACTTTGGAAAGGATTGTTCACCAAAAAAGGTCCAAATACATTCTTCTTCAAAGTGATGGAGTCCAAGGATGAATCAGAACAGGAGTGGGAGACCCCATCTTTTATAGGCAAATGTTGACACCTGATTGGACTAAAGCAACACTTTGTCTTGGGATCCAATCCCTGTGCTTGAGACAAGTGATCTCTGCCCTTTGACATCACATCCAGAGTTCTTTGTGTTAAAGGAAGAGGAGGTGACAGGAATGAAGACATAAAAAGAGAGAAAGCAAGAGGATGGAATCTTCCTCCAGCTGGTCTGTGCTCCCCCCTTCTACACTAACTCTTCCCCTTTCCCTTGTCAATAGCATCAAACGGTGTGCTCTTTGATACCTTATCCCAAGGTCAGCTCCTTGCTCACTGGAGCGACGGGTTACCTGACCACAGAATGGATCAAAGGAGAATCATAGGCATCAAGTCTCCTGCTATGTGACTTGGTAGAGCCAGACTGCCTGACCAAAATACACATAACCCTTCCACAGCTGAGATGGGCTGACAGTGCCGACACATGTGTAATATCAAATTGAAGTTGTTGTTATAAGTATGGGAGGTGCTAGCCACCATTTGAGCATTCAATGATTGTGTGCTTGGGATTTGCTTTCATTTCTAATAATGTTGTTCTTTTGGACTTTTTTTAGCTCTTTTTATATCTAATAGTTGTATATTTTTCTAAAGTAATAATGATTCTAACAAATTTGCTTTTTGATTCATTCAATATATGACTTATGAAGATTTATTAATTACATTTTCAAATTGATAGCAGAGCTACTTACTGGTCTGGGTTCTAGTATTCTCCAGTTCCCAACAGTGATGGAGCTTTACCTCATGTGTACATTCCACTCTGCAAATTCCTGTTTCGAGCATGCGAGCGGTCTCGCAGCACACTGGGTCACTATCAACTGGTGAACTCAACGGGTAACGGCGTGCACGTCTGATTCTCTCGCTGCTCACAGGTACTCTGCATCAGTGGCTCCTGGCCACCTGACAATCTGATGCTTTTGGTTCTCCGCCACCCACGCCACTTGTAGAAAGAGCTTCCTTCACTCCGGGGGCTCTCTGGTGCTCACCGGCCACTACGAAACAGGTATTCAGAGGTTAATCTTCCCTCTTTCATGCTTCCCACTGCACAACCTCTGCAATTAAGGCTTCTGGAGGAAAATACCCTCTCAAGACCAGCTACTGTTCTCTGCTCAACTGTGGTCCTGGTGACTTCTCCCTCCTCCAGGTTCTGCTTCTGCTGCTCACACTGCTCTCCCTGCTTACTAATGGCCTGCACATGAGGGGGCCTTTTAAGCCTCCCAGTCTGCCTCAGGTGTGGGTCATTACCACTAACAATCTGACCACTTCTGCAGTTTTGTTCCTCTTTAGCCCTCTTCTTCGTCCCAGTACTTCCAGAATTATGGGACTTGAAGTCCCTAATGACAAAAATAGTTTTTCTTTCTTGATTTTCAGTCTCAAACTCATTTCCATTCCCAATAATAATCTTGAAAGGAATATGTAGGAATATGAAGGGAAAGATAATGCATTGGTTGCATGGGGGCAGAAAACTGGACTTTCAAAATGTAGATCAGCTCTGGTTTACCATCACTCGTACTCCCACGGTAAATCAGTAGAACCAAGTGTTTATAACAGTTAAGGAGTTTGGCAATACTTACTGCAGATTCATGACAAACGCGTAATGAGTCCCTACAGGTGATGTCATCGTTATTAGGAATCCTAGCTGCCAGGCAACGTGCAATTATGATATAGAATATATTGACAGATGTATACGATCTTTGAAAAGATTTGGCACCCCTGGTCCAGATGATCAATCATATATAACTGTCAAAGAAGATCACAGCACCTAGACAGTGGTTTTTCACAACTATTTTTGCAATATAGTAGAAACAAACCGAGTACCTGATTCCTGGAAAATGTCAATGATGACTACGATTTTTAGAGCTGGAGCCTGGGACGACTTTGCGAATTATCACCTTTGTGTGATGCTCCACCCCTCAAGATGGATATTTGCCTCAATACTTCACAGAGCATTGCAATCATGGTTAACAAATCGAAACATGTTCCCTCAAGCACGGATAGAATTCTGAAGTGGATGTTCAACCCTTCACAATTTACACATTTTGTGCACTCTGATTGGTAGAGCTAAGCGAGGTAGAGGTCCTCCTCTATATGTCACAGATGTCGATTAGAGTGAAGCTTTCGACAGTGTCAATAGGAATAAATGATGGTCTAAGCTCTCTAATTGGGGACTCGGGAACGGCCTGCTTAATATGCTTTGCCAACTTTATACAGACATTAAGGTCTGAGTCTGCCTTGGCGAGACAAGCGGCTTTACTAATTACATCTGCACTGGTAGAGGTCTAAAGCAGGGGTGCATCTTGGCCCCCCCAGCTTTTCAACCTCTACATGGCTGACCTTGCTGTCGAACTAGTGAAGTTCAATAATTTGGCCCCAAAATGGGGCTTGAGGCATATTCTGATACTGTTGTATGCTGATGACATAGTAATTCTTGCTATAGTAATGGCCATACTCTGGTGGGCCTCAAGATATCTAGGCCCCTTTAGCTGAGTATTCCAGGAAAAATGATTTAGTAATAAATCTGAAAAATACAGAAATGATGGTTTTGACTACAACAAAATCCCTCCACAAAGTGGACAATAAGATAGGGAACCTGGTAATTACAAATATACCAACGTATACATATGTGGGATCACTAGTAAGAGAGAAATGCTCAGGTCGTGATACCCTTGCACTGATCGAGATGACAGCTCATAATAAGATGGGCACAATTATGAACGGCATGCGTTCCCATAATGGATATAGCATTAATGGAATCCTATTGGCTTACAAAGCATGGTTCCCACAATCTTCTATGGAGTAGAGGGGTGGATAAATCCTATTAATAAATGGTTTGACCAACTTGAAGGTGCCCTATTGAGACATATTCTGGGTGTACCTATATGCGTACCATAAATCATAAACCATCATTAGGCTAGAACTAGGACTTGTGTCCATAACAACTACATTAGAAATGTGCAGCTTAAATATGTGGCTCAAAATCAAAAAACAACTAGAGATACCAATGGATTAAGTAATGAGGGTAATGAATTAGATTGTCTAACTAAGATCTGCATTTGTTTTTTCTGCCAAAAATAGATTGGACAATTGATCTGCTCAAAACATTTACATAATATCCTCCCAATTACGAAGGTGATGCTTCAGTTGGGATTTTTACTCCAATTTGAAGAGCAACCCAATACATCTCTATTCAAGAAGGACTAGAATTAGCCTTTCCAAATCCCAGCCTTATTTCTTAAAATGCCTGTGGCCTTTTTTGAGGAAATTATTTTTGCTGGTAAGACTGAATCAACTTCCTTGCCTAGTCCTGGTAGGTCCGCGACGGACAATACCGAAAGATAGTTAATCTGCAGAATGTGCAGTGAATCGACTGAATACAAAAGTCTTCGCCATATATTTACCCAGTGTGCTAGATTGAAGAAGGAATGCAGTGAATCCCTGGGTAAATTAGTCTTTTATGAAAGTAACATAGATACTGCTTTATTTTTGGGTAGGTGTATGCAAGGCAGCACTGCCCCAATAATTATAGCTTTACAGAATATTCGATATACAGTAAAGGTTTTACCTGAAACACTAGACAAATAGGAGCGGCAGAGTATTAGTGAAACATGATTATTTTTAACAATATCGAAAAACTGGTAAATATGGAAGTAGGAAATGATTGTGATTGAATTTTGGAAAAATTGTTGACTGCACCGCAGATGCTTTTATACGACTTGAACTAGATCACTTTATTATTATTATACATGTGATGACATTTTATAGTATTGTCATATTTATTTTTCTTCTTTTCCCTTTTTTTGTAATGTGTTTGTATGAAAAGAAAACTATTATTTGCTATAACATGCCAATAAAATAAAAGCAAATTAAAAAACAAAATGGCGATATTTTTGCCAGATAGAATAGGCTGGGTTTTCTCAGTGCCACTGTCACACTTTACTTTTTTGATTGTTGATCTGCCAAAACAAATTGTTATATACATATTCGAGCTATACCATGGTTTTTCAGCACATGCAAATCACACTCTCATGTCTGGGCAGATAATTCCATGAATCGGCCCCTGCATGTCTTCCCCTGTTGCTGCCAACCACCACAGTTGCACAAGCCAGCCAGAGCTCTGCTTCAGGGGAGAATGGGTGACAGTCCTTTACCATATGTGAGTCTTGTACAGCACAAGGTCTCTGCCATTTTCATGCTTTCTTTATGGTTCAGGATCTTCAAGAGGAGATGTAGGGGACCAACAGAGGATCAGAAGGAGCAAGACAAGTTTCCCTTTTTTCAGGGTTGTTTGCAGATCTGAAAAGATAGTGCTTTTGATGGTGTGTGCATTGCAGATATTGTGCGCAGTGGTTATTGTGTACTCCAGGTGGTTGATGTACATTGATTGTCTGTTGTCTGTTAGTATAATGGTTAAGGAGAGTGTGGAGAGTTTTGTTGACATATCTGTGGTTAGTTGGTGTGGTGTTTAGTGAAATTTAGTGTAGACGCACAAGTGTTCTGGTAGTTTTCTTCTATGGTGCTAAACTGGGTTGAGCGTGGGAGTCTAGCCACCCCGGACTGTGGCACGACCAATGATTTGTTGTCGAGCTTGGGGTAAGGAGCCCTGAGCATGGTTTGCAGCTGGAGGGGGGCAAATGTTTTGCTATGCCACTGCTCTGTGTAATGGTGCTGACAACTTCTGAACACAGTAATTAAGAAAAGTGAACTTTAATTTTAACGCCATTAGAAACAAAAGTAATACGAATAAGAGTAAGGCAATTAAGACATATTTTTTATTATCTGTAGTATTACACACAAGGTGGCAGCTTTGCGAGCGGCCTCTAACTCTCCCTGTTAGACGGGAAGCAGGGTTTTGCCACCGCAGTAATACTGGAGGCCCACACAGGCGGACTGGTTTCAACTCCTTTAATTGCCAAACTGAGGACTTCCTGTCCTCACACGTCACTTCCCTCACACCCCCCCTCCCTAAGCCCGCCTCTCACATAACGAGGACGACAGTCAGGCCGATTCATGGAATAAATGTGCGCCGAAAATCCCGGCGCAGAGGGGCCAATACGTGCGCTGCGCCGAAAATTAGAGAAAAGCGCAGGGAAACCAGCGCACGTCGATTAATGGAAGTCCGTGCGCAAGAAAAGCAGAGGACGTGCGCGGAAAAAGCGCGCGGCGCAGGCCGGCGCACAGGTCAACCAACGTCGTGCGGCACGGCCACTGCGCTATCACTCCGAGCGCAGCGCACAGCTCTAAAGTAGGCGGAACACAGGGCGGGACACTCGGAATGGGGAATAAAATGGGGCACAACACTCGGAATGGGGAAGAATGTGGGCGGCACGGGGAAAGTTAAGGAGGCAAGTGCGCGGAACGCCCACACGCTCGCATACAACACGTATTCATGGAATAGAATAGGGCAAAAAAGCGCACGCTCAAAGCAGCGCACAGGCACAAACAGGCACAAACACGACCGCCACAAGAAAGCAGGCGGTAGCGTCTCTGCGCCTGCAAGAAATGTGCGCTAAAAGGTGCGCCAACAAATAGCACCTATATACAGACATGATCAATGTCCAATACTGTGGCCCTCCAGGACAAATGACGTACAAAGGGGTACCCACAAACACAGACACGCGCTGAGAGAAAAAATAATCGTGTGCGTGTATACCGGGGTGCGCGGTAAGTTGCACACGCGATTAGTCAGGGTACGTGGATTCCAGGGGTGCGCGGGAAGTTGCACACGCGATATGGCCGGGTACGTGGATTTCAGGGGTGCGCGGGAAGTTGCACACGCGATTAGTCAGGGTACGTGGATTCCAGGGGTGCGCGGGAAGTTGCACACGCGATATGGCCGGGTACGTGGATTCCAGGGGTGCGCGGGAAGTTCCACACGCGATTAGTCAGGGTACGTGGATTGCAGGGGTGCGCGGGAAGTTGCACACGCGATATGGCCGGGTACGTGGATTCCAGGGGTGCGCGGGAAGTTCCACACGCGATTAGTCAGGGTACGTGGATTGCAGGGGTGCGCGGGAAGTTGCACACGCGATATGGCCGGGTACGTGGATTCCAGGGGTGCGCGGGAAGTTCCACACGCGATTAGTCAGGGTACGTGGATAGCAGGGGTGCGCGGGAAGTTGCACACGCGATATGGCCGGGTACGTGGATTTCAGGGGTGCGCGGGAAGTTCCACACGCGATATGGCAGGGTACGTGGATTTCAGGGGTGCGCGGGAAGTTCCACACGCGATACGGCAGGGTACGTGGATTGCAGGGGTGCGCGGGAAGTTCCACACGCGATATGGCCGGCTATGTGGATTTCAGGGGTGCGCGGGAAGTTCCACACGCGATATGGCCGGGTACGTGGATTGCAGGGGTGCGCGGGAAGTTGCACACGCGATATGGCCGGGTACGTGGATTTCAGGGGTGCGCGGGAAGTTCCACACGCGATTTGGCCGGGTACGTGGATTTCAGGGGTGCGCGGGAAGTTCCACACGCGATATGGCCGGGTACGTGGATTTCAGGGGTGCGCGGGAAGTTCCACACGCGATATGGCAGGGTACGTGGATTGCAGGGGTGCGCGGGAAGTTCCACACGCGATATGGCCGGGTAATTGGATTTCAGGGGTGCGCGGGAAGTTCCACACGCGATATGGCCGGGTACGTGGATTCCAGGGGTGCGCGGGAAGTTCCACACGCGATTAGTCAGGGTACGTGGATAGCAGGGGTGCGCGGGAAGTTGCACACGCGATATGGCCGGGTACGTGGATTTCAGGGGTGCGCGGGAAGTTCCACACGCGATATGGGCGGGTACGTGGATTTCAGGGGTGCGCGGGAAGTTCCACACGCGAATTGGCTGTGTGCTCCCAGGCATTACCTGTACACCCTCCACGGCCCCTGCAGGCAGCACACACCACAGGGAACTACCCTGCACACCTGCTCATGTCTCCCACCACCCCCACCCCCCATCCACCAGGGACACCCTCCACCAGGCCCCCACCCATGTCTCCCACCACCCCCACCCCCAGCACTGTGGGGAACCTGCCAGCAGGCCCCCACCCATGTCCAACCCATGTCTCCCACCACCCCCACCCCCAGCACTGTGGGGAACCTGCCAGCAGGCCCCCACCCATGTCCAACCCATGTCTCCCACCACCCCCACCCCCCATCCACCAGGGGCACCCTCCACCAGGCCCCCACCCATGTCTCCCACCACCCCCACCCCCAGCACTGTGGGGAACCTGCCAGCAGGCCCCCACCCATGTCCAACCCATGTCTCCCACCACCCCCACCCCCCATCCACCAGGGGCACCCTCCACCAGGCCCCCACCCATGTCTCCCACCACCCCCACCCCCAGCACTGTGGGGAACCTGCCAGCAGGCCCCCACCCATGTCCAACCCATGTCTCCCACCACCCCCACCCCCAGCACTGTGGGGAACCTGCCAGCAGGCCCCCACCCATGTCCAACCCATGTCTCCCACCACCCCCACCCCCAGCACTGTGGGGAACCTGCCAGCAGGCCCCCACCCATGTCCAACCCATGTCTCCCACCACCCCCACCCCCCATCCACCAGGGACACCCTCCACCAGGCCCCCACCCATGTCTCCCACCACCCCCACCCCCAGCACTGTGGGGAACCTGCCAGCAGGCCCCCACCCATGTCCAACCCATGTCTCCCACCACCCCCACCCCCCATCCACCAGGGACACCCTCCACCAGGCCCCCACCCATGTCTCCCACCACCCCCACCCCCAGCACTGTGGGGAACCTGCCAGCAGGCCCCCACCCATGTCCAACCCATGTCTCCCACCACCCCCACCCCCAGCACTGTGGGGAACCTGCCAGCAGGCCCCCACCCATGTCCAACCCATGTCTCCCACCACCCCCACCCCCCATCCACCAGGGACACCCTCCACCAGGCCCCCACCCATGTCTCCCACCACCCCCACCCCCAGCACTGTGGGGAACCTGCCAGCAGGCCCCCACCCATGTCCAACCCATGTCTCCCACCACCCCCACCCCCAGCACTGTGGGGAACCTGCCAGCAGGCCCCCACCCATGTCCAACCCATGTCTCCCACCACCCCCACCCCCCATCCACCAGGGACACCCTCCACCAGGCCCCCACCCATGTCTCCCACCACCCCCACCCCCAGCACTGTGGGGAACCTGCCAGCAGGCCCCCACCCATGTCCAACCCATGTCTCCCACCACCCCCACCCCCCATCCACCAGGGACACCCTCCACCAGGCCCCCACCCATGTCTCCCACCACCCCCACCCCCAGCACTGTGGGGAACCTGCCAGCAAGCCCCGACCCATTTCCCCCTGGCCCCAGTTCCTGACGATACACAATCATGGCAGTAATGTCCAGCATACCCAGCACAAACACCCAGGCAAGGATTGCATGCACCCACATAGTGAATGCAATCACATGACACAACCCCAAAGGCAAGTATGCAAAAGAACACATGTCCGTCACACACACATACACAATGGGTGCAAGTGAATGTCAAAACCCATATCATGACATGTAAGAAACCAAAGAGAAAATAACACAAGTGTAAGATAATATAAAAATGTATTAAAAACATAAAATAAGTAAACTAATAAAACATACAACTATGTGGCAAAGTAAATAAAAGGTCCATGTCCGAGAACAAAAAAGATAAACCAAAAAACAAAGGATTAAAAAATAAATAGAATTTGTCCAAAGCAAAACCATGTAGTCGGAAATCAAAGAAAAACCATTACGTCATGGTGTAAACAATAAGAAAATAAAAAAATGTATCTCCCAAAAAATTACAATATATACAGGAATGTTCCAGGGTCCATGAGCCCAACACCACAAATGAAACCTAATACTAACTAATAAAAAAAATATGTACAAAAAAGTGGCCATTGTCCGAGCGGTCCAAAATAATAAAAATAAATAAAGGAAACCTAGCACTAACTAACTAAAAAACTATATACAAAGGCAGCGGGCAAGTCCTGCGGCTCACTTGGTGATGCTGGCCAGGGCATCCTCGAACTCCATGTTAATGTCCTGGAGGCGGGACTCTGTCCTGGCCCCGAGGTCTCGCAGGGACAACCCCATGTGCTCACCAAAATCCCTGCGAGCCTCCTCGAGGCACTCAGCCCGCCTCAATGCCCGACGCATGGAGATCTCCGCCCTGGCCATGGCGAGCCGCTCCTCTTCCGCCCGCTGCCGCTCCGCACCTATCTGCTGGCCAAACTCCTCCCACACGGAACACACTGCCATGCCAGGGTTGCCCTGCCCTCCGGCCGATGCCTGCCCCTCTGATCTTGATGGCCCTGAGCCATGATGCCTCCCACGTCGAGCCCGCTGCTGCCTCCGACGCCACTGCCTCTGCCAGCACGACGGCATCCAGGCTGATGGTAACCACCGACGCCGTCGTGCACGTGCCCTGCCCGATGATGCCGGCACATCTTCCATCTGCTGGGGTCCACTTGCTGTGTTGTCCACCCCTGCTGGACCTCCGACTCCCAACTGTGGCAGGGATGGGATCCCCACCGAGCTGGCTGCATTGGTCGGGGCAGGTCCACAGGGGGCCATGGTGGCATCTGGGCCGGAAGACGGCAAGGAGAACGACCGGTGGATAGCCTGCACAGAGGAGGAGAGGGCCGTCAGATTGGCCAACACATGCAGGAACCCCCCGAACATGGCCGATCCCAATTGGGCCACGTCGGCACGGTGCACTTCGTGATGACGTGCGTGCTCCTCCCGGGAAGCACGCACGTCATCACGAATCACAGCCGTGCGCATCGCGACCCCAATCAGGACCTGCTCCACGCGGCCAGGGGTTCCCACGGCCGCAGGTGGAGGGGAGTCAGTTGACATGGACATCCCCTCTACCTGCGGACGGGCCTGGGACGGGGCATCCCTGCTGGTGCATGGTGGTGCACTCACAGGGTCAGGGACAGCGACATGCACAGGCACCTCCACGGTGACCTGTGCTGCCTCCTGCCCCTGGCCCTGGACTGCACCACTTGCACCAGCAGGGATGCTCCCACCAGGCCCCATGTGTGCACCAGTGTCGGCCTCCTCCTCCTCTGTGCAAACCACCAACCTGGATGGCTCCTCACCGTCTCCCACCGTAGCAGGCCCCTGTGGGGGCTCACCCACCCCTTCCGCTGCAGCCGTGGGGGCATCCCTGCCGCCTTGCTCCACAGCGCCGTCTCCGCCCTCTTCTTCACTAGCCGCTGCGTAGAGGGAGACAAAGGACACAAGCATCAGGCTACTGTACAATGGTCCCCTAGACAGGAAGCAATAGCAGATGAGCACCACTGTCAAAGTACACTTCCATCATGTCCCTCCACAACACATGGGTCAGTCCAGGCAAAACACACACAGTAACAGGCATGGTGCATGCCATGCACATTTCCATGCATGTCCAATTGACTCTTGAAACATTCAATGATATGTAACTCACATGCATCATGGCTCATGCATATCACATGCACACACTTCACCTCAGTCACATCCATCTGGCCCCAAACACAACGAACACAGGCGAAACAAGGGTAAGTTGGGTGCGTCACTGAATCTGTGCATTGTCACACACATGTGTCATGCATCCATGGCATGCACAAGTCACAGACACGCAGGTCAGGCACACAGACATGGCTACCATATATGTACCTGGCATCAGCACCCATCCTTCACCCCCATCCATGTCCAGGTACAGAGACTTGCATGCTCTCATGTCCTAAATCTGCATAGGGCTCCCCATGCCGCATTTCAACACATGCAACAACCATGTGGGTCACACATCACTGGTCGCACATGCATTACCATGATGTCCCTGCACACATACATGGCCCATGGCACACATACAGGCAAGTATCATAGAACCAGCACACCGCAACATGCCCTGTCTCACACAGTAATGCTTGCACACTTACCGCTCAACTCCAGACGGGCCTCCCTCTCAAGGACCTGGGCGTGGAGCGCTGGGCGTACGCGTTCCAGGACCCTCTTCTGGATGGAACTCATGCGGCCCCGGCCCCCTTCCACGAGGCGCCGGGCCTTCACAAGGGTCCTGGACCTCAAGTCCTCCCAGCGCTTCTTGATCTTCTGGACGTTGCGGGTTGCCACCCCCTCCGCGTTGATGGCAACCACACAGTCGGCCCAGATCCTCTCCCGTCCTTCCTTGCTGGCGCGGGACGATCCAAAGAGGGCATCATACTGCCCCAGGACATGCTCCACCAGGACACCAACTTCGGTGGCAGTGAAGCTGGTGCCCCTCTGCCCCTCTGGCCTGGGGTTGCCACTGGTGCCAGATGTGGAAGTGCCCGACATGGCAACCCCAGAGGCAGGTGTGGGTGGGCAACTGGGTCCTGGGGCTGGGCTGTGGAGCGATGTAATCCCAGTTGGGAGTCTTCAGTTCCAGCAGGGGTGGACACAGCAACTGGACCCCTGCAGATGGCTGATGTGCAGGCACCAAATGGCAGGGCACGGTGGCAGCAGGCAGGCAGGCAGGCAGGCAGCAGCAGATAGCACGTGGGAGGCTGCTCAGGGCACTGGGGGGGCAGTAACTCGGCCTTCTGGGCAGGAGCGTGGTGTTCCGTGTTGTTTTCGGGTGGCCAGCTTGATACGGAGTGATTTGGCACGTGAAATTCCTGCACGTCAGCGTGAAATCCGAGGAAAGGCCCTTAGCGCGTAAGTGCGTCAGCACGCATACGCGATTCTATTGGACCAGAGTCCCTCACCGCATAAGCGCGTCTGACGTGATCCGCACGGGCGTTCCCCACTCAGCACGTGATGACGGAGCACACGTGGAAATACTGCACGTCAGAGTGTCATCGCGTGTAATTGGCCAAAAGTGCGCGTCCACGCCATTGGCCTATGTACGTGTATTTCATCGCGTGTAATTGGCCAAAAGTGCGCGTACACGCCATTGGCCTATGTACGTGTATTTCAGGGGTGCGCGGCCACTTACACACGCAAGTACGTCAGCGCACCTGTATGCCTGCTGCGTGGGAATTTCCACACGCTATTGGAGTGGGAACTAGATTCCAGGGGTGCGAGGGTCACACGCTCGCCTAGAACACGCGCAAGGCATTAATTTGCGCACTTTTCAATAAACAAGCCAGATGCCAGGATGAACATACCGTTCCTAGCAGCAGTGGCAGTGGGCTACCAAAGGAGGAGGAGGAGGAGAGTCAGGGCCAGAATATTCACACCCAGAACCAGCCTATTCGGGATGCCTGATGACCAGGTGTATGGGAGGTACAGGTTTCCAGCACACATCATACTGGACCTGGTCAGTGAGTGGGAGGATGACCTCACATCACCCACCCTGTGCTCCCAAGCACTCAGCCCCCTGCAGAAGGTCCTGAATGTACTGCACTTCTTTGCCACTGGATCCTTTCAGCGGACAAGTGCCATAGTGGGTGGTGTGTCACAGGCCACGCAGTCACGCTGCCTACACCAGGTCTTGAACATCATCACTGCACGGCCATCAGTCCGCAGGCACATATATCTCCCCAGGACTCATGCAGAAAGGCGGACGTGCATCCAGGAATTCTATGGTGTGGCTCAATTCCCCAAAGTGCTTGGTGCAATTGACTGCACACATGTGGCTCTACGTCCACCCAGGGCAACAGAGCACATCTATAGAAACCGCAAGCACTGGCATTCCATCAACGTGCAAGTTGTATGCAATGCCAAGGGAATAATCACATCAGTATATGCCAACTATCCCGGGTACACCCACGACAGCTTCATCTACAGAATGTCTACCCTATGCCGGGACCTAGAGGCTGGCCAGCATGGAGATACATGGCTGCTTGGTGAGCATGAATGCCACTGCACATGCATGCATGTCTGATACTGGGTCATGACACAACACCACTAATGATACCCATCACCACCTCCGCAGGGGACAGTGCCTACCCTATCAGCCCCCACATGATGACCCCAATCCGGAACCCCACCACGCCACCCGAGGTAAGGTACAACACAGCCCACATGGCAACACGGGGCATAGTGGAGCGCACATTCGGAGTGCTGAAGTCACGCTTTCGCTCCCTTGACCGTTCTGGCGGGCAGCTGTTATATGCTCCCCGAATAGTGTGCAGGATCATAGTGGCAGCATGTGTCCTGCACAACGTTGCAACACGCCGGGGCCTGCCCGTGGACATGGTGGTGCCCCCACATCCACAACCACATGCACGCCCGCTGCGCATGGGAGGGGAAAGGGCACGGGGGGAGGCAGCCCGTACGCAACTGGTGGCCAACTTCTTCACCTAGGATTCACAGTGCTGGCTAGTGCACACTCCTCTGGCACATACCATCTGACAATCAATGATGACACTACCTGACAATGTCACAAAATTACTTGACAATAAACTGTCAGATACACATCAGCCTGAGATTGTTAACATGGAAGTGTCACTATGTGTGCACCCCTACCTAAACATACACCAGCAATGCATCACAACGAAAAGACACAACTCCATCAATCAAATATGCATTGCCACAGGCGATTCACTACATGACAACATTGCCATGTCACCCATTCCCTTCACAGTCCCGCCACTGAGGACACCATGTCATGGTATGTGAGAGCAAACAAACTGGCCATCACAACATGACACCGGTGTCACAAATAGCAGTGCCCCAAATGGAACATAGCCGCACTTGAACAGCTAACCGCGCTGGAGCCACTACTACACACCTGTGTAAGAGTAATTTCAATCAAATTACACACCAACCCACCCTGAAGCCCACCCAAACAAGACACAATGCATGTAATCAATGGTAGTCTCATTACCTGATTCTGCTGGTATGTCCTCACCGTCCAGATGTACAGTGATGGCGCCACGCAAAAGTGTCAGTGCACATCTACCGACATGTAGTCTGACTCCAGAGAGTATGCCCGTGTGAAGAACTGTGTGAAATACCTGCAAAACATGAGCAACATATGTAAGTAGAGGCACATATCAAACCATCATGCATAGTTAGGTGCAACAACAATGTACACTATGAATGTCTACACAGTATTGACTATGGACTGGCCAACAGCTCATGGGAGTCCAATGTCACCGTGTAATTTGCTGTCACTTGGGCACACCCTTTGCAAGCCCATGGAAACGGAAGCAGGAGGGGTGTGGATGTCTGGTACCCAAGCATCGAAACCAAACTCAGGACAAGCCTGCATGTGCCCAGCCACAATACAGTGTATGCCCAGGTACCCACACAAGGCAACACTCTTGAAAAAGAAAAAAAAAATGAGAAAAAATGGCCATGAAAGGGCCGGCGGGGGGGGGGGGGGCACCTATGAGGTCCGAGGACAGGATGCACGCCACAATCCACCTGTGTGGATCATGGGAAACTAAAACACCCCATAGGCTCGTGGCCCACACGGCTACTCTGTTGTGGGAGATGAGTCGCTATCGCTCTGGCCAGACCCTGCAGCTGACTCAGGAGGTGGGGGAGCTGCCTCAGAAGATGGTGTGACAATGGGAGGCAGCCCACGCAAAGCACGAGTTTGCTCCTCCATGGCTGCAAGCAGGCGGGTCTGGTAGTTCTGGTTCTGGGTTATAATCATGGGGAGGTCCCCATGCAGTAACTTCCGGGATGACCTGACCTCCGCACGAGTTGCCTGCATCTCGGCCGAGAGCGTCCGTGTCAGACGCTCCAGCTGCTCCTCTGTCCTTCTATGGGATGAAGCCTCAAGCTCTAACAGGGTCGACCTGAGGTGATGGAATTCTTCCCTCAGGCCTTCCCTGTGGCGCTGGGACTCCATGGAAAGTGATTCCCGCAGAGTCGCCAGTGCCGCCCGCCTGTCCATGTTGGACGCCAACATATCCTCCCTGTGTGCCTGGCAGATGGACTCTGTAGCCTGCTCCAGTCGCTCCATCAGCCTTTCTGGGGGGACAATGGAAGTGGCCACCCTATCCATGGCCTGTGCAATCATCTCGGATGATGCTGCCTGTTGGGTGGCCATACCGTAGATGGATTGCTCCCAAGCGGTATTGCCAGGTGGCATACGGCCACCACGTTGACGGGCACCACACCTGCCTGGGGCAAGGCGGACTGCGCCTTGCTGTTCCGGCAAGGCCTCAGGCTGCAGGACTGCATTCCCTCTCTGATCTGCAGCCCCAGGAACAGGATCAGAGATTGTGTGGTGTGGCCCTGCATCCGTAACCACAGGAGGCTGAGCTGCCGACACTGACATCCCCATTGAGGGCAATGGCCCGGCTGCAGATGGGTCGGACAGAGGAGATTCTCTCCCAAGAACACTCACCTGCGACTGCACATAGGTGTCATCCTCCGAGTCTACACCTGAATACTGCTCGGGGGAGGAACCCCCAGAGACACCCCTCGACAGCACGACCTGCAGCACTTGTGGGTTTTCACCCACAAACACACCACGTCCCTCACTTGTGGAAGGTCGGCCCGGGTTGCCCTCCTGGGACGGCTCAACCACCACATCCCCAGCATCAACAAGTGCTTCGTCCCCTGCAAAGACATGAAAGAGAAAAATGGAAACAGGCATTAGCACCATGGCATGCAACAAGGGCTGATGAACAACAGAGGCAGTAGTTCTACGACACATGTCCCACATGACTGGGAGACCTCCTATGCATTCACCATCACTGGGTCTGTAGGGGAGGCTCAGGGCATACAATGTACAGATTGGAGAGCAACGCCTGCTCACCATGCTGCCTAGCACTGCCATCACACATTGGCCGGTGATTGCCATGTCAAAGGCACATGCCATCACACACATGGCATGTGACATAGCCACCAAGTGAAGAGGGAGAGGAGGGCAACTTTTTTGGATTTCAACCACTCTGGTCCTGACATTGCATCATCACATCAATAAGTTAACATGTTGTACATGGATCTGCTAGTCCAAATTGGCCACGATGCACAGTGCCTTGTCTACATCAACAAAATGCAGTAAACAATGTGATTCCACCTCCCCATCACCTGTAAAGGAATCATATAGCATTCGTGAAGCACCGGTCCAGAAATGTATGAAGGTACAGCGGAGCACTGAGGGGTGGTGGGGCAGAAGGGGATGCCAGTCAACAATCCTACTGGTGCTGGTGTCATTCATGTCACGCAAGTGCAGGGGTGGGTGGCACAATGAAGTGCAAGGGGAAGTGGCGGCTGGAAGTGCTGTACAAGGTAAGTAGGACTTAACGTCAAGGGCAGATGGTGTTAGGCGCAGACAAGTGCTGGGGGGGGGTGCCCTATAGGGGTACAGAGACAATCATGCAGTGCTGTGGGCTCGGAGGGGACAGGGGAGGTACACACTGCATCTGGCTCGGCAAGGTCCTTGCAGATTTCTATGTGTCCTGCAGAGTTGTCACATGCCGCAGATATGTGCCCTTGGATTGGGGATCTCATCTTGGTGAAAAGGGTGAGGCGCTATTGCCTTTGGAGCATGTGGCAGGCCAGTTTGCCAGAGGATGGCCATGATGCAGGACATTCCCTCTCTGCCACCCGGCACCTGTGGTTTGGGTTCACAAGATCCGAGTCATGCCAGGACTCTGCATTGGCATGGGGCTTCAGACAGGTGGTCATGACCGTGGCAAAGACATCCAGTGTACCTGACATAGAGTGGAGCATGGAGTGGGCCCTGTCAGGATGGGAGTGAGCCCAAGGGGGAGCTGGATGGGGGGGAGATTTTGGCAGCATGAGCCTCGACTGACACACACTTCATGGGTTGGAATACCAAGAAGGTGTGTGACAGTGGTGAGGGTGGCTTTGCCTGTGGGGTGGTGAGGGTGAGCTGGGAGGAGAGGAGAATGTGATCACTCCAGGAGAGAGGAGTGCAGAGATGGACGGAGAGGGGAAAGTCAGATGAGATCAGAGCATCAAGAGTGTGCCCTGCAGAATGAGTAGGGACAGACGGGAGTCTAAAGGGTGAGAGGGAGTTGCTGAGGTCACAGAAAGGTCACGTGGGGGGGTCAACAAGCATGCAGGTAGATGCGTACAGCACCAAGGAAGAGGATTTCTGTGTCTGGGGACATGAGTGAGGAGGAGAGGTGAGGACACTCAGAAAGGAAGTAGTACATTTGAACAGTTTTCCCAGACACAGTACGCACAGTTTGTGAATGTCAAGGTGTGGTAGAGAGAGACGTCACACAAGCCATTCCAGAGTGGAGTAGGTCTAAGTAGGAGTGACAGTGGCAGGAATACCCTCAGGGAAGCCAAGGGCACACCCCCCTGCACAGTAGTGGCGGGCCAAGGAGAGGGTCTCCTGAACATCAGGTAGGAGTGTGTGAAGGATGCAGACAGAGCTGGCCGTCAGACATGTTTCCATGAGACCAAGGATGTCAAGGTGCATAACCTCATGTAAGTGACAGATATCGGAGGAATGCCTGATGCAGCCGCAGTGAAAGGAGTGTAATTGTGGAGGAGGTTGACAGCCTTGTAGGACTTACGGGGAGTGCTAGAGATCAGAGGTGCAGCATGTGTAGGAGTTGGAGTGGGAGGCGGAGAAGGATCATGGGAGGGTGCAGGGAGGCAGTGCAGGATTGATGAGGAGAGAGGAGGGGGGACAGCAGGAGAGGAAAGGAAGTTGATGAGATGTGGGTAGCATTTCTCAAGGAGAATGAGGTTGGCCTAAGGGCCTTGGACTGAGATGCTCCCATTACCATGCACATCAATTGTGGCCTCTGAGGATTGGAAGGAGGCCAGGAGTACACCCCAACGGGTCCCACCATTGATGGTGGAAGAGGAGCAAGGAGAGAGGACAGGGACCATGTGAAGGGTCTATGGGACAGGCAAAGGCATGTATGAGCAGATGTCAGTGAGAGTTAGCTTTGAGTAGGCTCAGATGCACTTGTCAGCAATAGGGTGGGTCGCATTGGAGGGCAGGGTGCCCTCATTTGACTGTTGGCAAGCAGGTGTCGTGAGTAGGGCACGATGGTCTGAACTGTAGAAGTCATGGAAGATAGACCATGAAGAGCAGCATGGAGTGTGAGGGAATGGGGCTCGAAACCAGACGGTACCAAAGCACACAGGTAGGAGGTGGATGTCAAGGCAACATCCACAGTATGACAGCATGTTGGTTGGCATTTATATACAGAGGACGCATTAGCATGTGGTATCATTGCATGTCAGGCATGTGAAGATGAAACTTGATTGGCTGGGGGAAAGTATAGGAATGGTATGTAAGACATCAGATGAATAGACAGGGGAGTATGAGCAACAATGTAGTGACAAAATGACAATTCAAGGGCAACTTCCATGGTGTAGGGCCATATGTGCACTGTTGCCAGTAGGGATAGTGCTGTGGGCAGATGGTGTTGCACTGAACATACTGGATGAGGCACATGGGTGCCACTATCAACTCTGCCACACACCCCCTTGACAGGCACCCAACATGAATGCTTCACACACACACCATGCACATGGATAATACACACATGCATGTGCACTCACCGGATGATGCCTCGTAATCAGGGAGATCTCCCACACCTTGGAGTTGTCCCTCGGTGACGTAGGATCCAGCTACGGACTCGTGTGGTGTGAGTTCTATTTCCTGTGCTGGGGACCCACCTCCAGTCACCAAGGTTGCGGCATGACTTGAGGCCAGTTTATCCTTTGCCCTGCGCTTAAGGTCATTCCAGCGCTTCTGGCAATCACTAGCTGTGCGCCTCACTACTCCAAGGGCACTTATTCTGTCAGCAATGGTCTGCCAGTGTGCCTGGCGTCTGGCATGTGTGGTCTTGGACCCTGCAACGATGACCATTTCCCTATCATGATCTGACACATACTGAACAAGTGCATTCAGTTCGGCGTCTGTGAAGCTTGGCTTCCTTGATGGGCCGGACTGTGCAGCCGTGCCTGGGGCATCAGCCTGTGCCGGACGTGCACTCTTCCTCTTGCGCTTGGAAGGGGGTGGGGATCCAGAGTGTCCTACGCCGCTGTGGACACTAGGGGCAGGAGCCGTGGTGGACTCAGTACTGGGTGTGTGGGATTGCACACTCAGCATGGGAGTAGGTGCAGGCATTGGGGGTAGTGGGATGGGGTCAGGCCTGATCTGAGGTGCATGAACTAGGACCGACACAGTCTTGGCAGGGTGTATGAGAGGTGGGGTGGATGGAGCCACACCCTGGCTACGGGGGCCAGCAGATGACCTATCTGGCATAGATGCGCGTGCCCTGATGACACCAATGTGCACCGGTGCACGTGCAGTGGACCTGCTGACCTGGATGTCAGCGATGGGATCACCCTCGGACAGGTCTGGTGCCACAATGGGCTGGTCCGACAAGGGCTGATCAGGGTTGGTATCAGCCACATGACCCTCAACTGGGGGGGGGGGGGCATGGTGTCCCTGACTGGTCCTCCAGACTGGGGGGGACAGGGGCACCCTGCAAGTCACAACCACGTCCCCTAGTGGATCCTCCAAGGCCACCACGTGTGGCTCGGCCACCTTTGCCACCCTTACGGCTTGCACGCCTCCCAACCATGGCACTGATGTTATTGTGCGTATGGGAGTCGGTGTGCACAATTGTCCTGGGCAATTGGGTGTCAAAGGGGTTGGGTACCAGATGGTATTCGTACCCTAGTGCAGTGGCAAGGCTATATGACACCCCTGGGGAAAGATGACGGGTCACGCAACGCACAGGCACCCCAAAAAAGTTAAGGAACGTGCACAATACCCCTCCTAGACCACGTGTGCTGATGGAAAACCCTGCACTACGCTGTGGCATCCAGTAACACAATGAACGTATGCGTGTCACACGCAGCCTAGAATGACCTCTGAAGGGGTAGGCTACACACGGGGCAAGCACAGAAGTTAGATACGTGCGTGACTCACCGTCTGCCAGGTAAAAGAGCGTGAAAAATGAGCGCGTTTGGTTGGCAACACCCCCGCCAAAAGAAGATGTGTACGCTGTCTGAGGAGACAGGACAACAGTAGAAGGGGACACTGTTTGAGGGAACAGGCCCAGGTAAACCAGTACAAGAGGAAAAAGAGAAAAAGCTGTCAGAGGTAACAGGGAGTACGAACTGGAAACGCCGTGAAGTAAATCGCGTGTGAAACGACAAGAAGTACAGAATTCACCCACTCGCTCTCCACGAAAAGCACGTACAAGGAAATGGTGTTCTACACTACCTTATATACAGGCCCACACGTACAGCGTCACTTACGGCGTGTACGTGCTTGGCCCATGTTCACCAATCACACGCTTCGTCACTTCTGCGTGTGGATCCTTTTTCACCAATCACATGCTTTGACACTCCTGCGTGTAGCTCACTTTTCACCAATCACACGCGTTGTCACTCCTGCGTGTAGATCCATTTTCACCAATCACACGCTTTGTCACTCCTGCGTGTAGATCCATTTTCACCAATCACACGCTTTGTCACTCCTGCGTGTAGATCCATTTTCACCAATCACACGCTTTGACACTGCACGTGCAGGTAACTATAGACGCACATATGCTGGTGACGGGTTTTCGTGCGATTCGCTGAGTGTGGGATTTTCACGTGCAAAATCACTCCCTATCAGGCTGTCCACGCGTTCAAACACGTAAGACCACGCTCCTGGCCAGGAGGCCAAATTACAGTCCCCCAGAGCCCTGAGCACGCTCCCACCTGCCATCTGCTGCTGCCTGACTGCCTGCTGGCCACGTGCCCCACAGTGCTGGTGGGTGGGGGTGGTGGGAGACATGGGTGGGGGCCTGGTGGAGGGTGCCCCTGGTGGATGGGGGGTGGGGGTGGTGGGAGACATGGGTGGGGGCCTGCTGGCAGGTGCCCCTGCACTGCTGGGGTGTGGGGGTGGTGGGAGACATGGGTGGGGGCCTGGTGGAGGGTGCCCCTGGTGGATGGGGGGTGGGGGTGGTGGGAGACATGGGTGGGGGCCTGCTGGCAGGTGCCCCTGCACTGCTGGGGGGTGGGGGTGGTGGGAGACATGGGTGGGGGCCTGGTGGAGGGTGCCCCTGGTGGATGGGGGTGCAGGGGGACATGATCAGGTGTGCAGGGTAGTCCCCTGTTTTGTGGGCTGCCTGCAGGGGCCGTGGAGGGTGTACAGGGTACACCTGTGAGGGCCCACCCAGCCTATTCGCGTGTGATAATTCCCACGCACCCCTGTAATACACGTATCCTGGCCAATCGCGTGTTGAACTTCCCGCTACCCCTGTAATACACGTTCCCTGGCCTATCGCGTGTTCTACTTCACGCGTACCCCTGTAATGCACGTACCCTGGCCAATCGCGTGTTGTACTTCCCGCTACCCCTGTAATACACGCACCCTGGCTGTTCGCGTGTGATAATTCCCGCGTACCCCTGTAATACACGTTCCCGGGCCTATCGCGTGTTCTACTTCACGCGTACCCCTGTAATACACGTTCCCTGGCCTATCGTGTGTTCTACTTCACACGTACCCCTGTAATACGCGTTCCCTGGCTGTTCGCGTGTGATAATTCCCGCGTACCCCTGTAATTCACGTTCCCTGCCTAGTCGCGTGTAGAACTTCCCGCGTACTCCTGATTTGAAGATTGCCCGCTTTGCTTTCCTTGTTTGCCTGCCCTGTGAAGTGGTCCAGGGTTTGCGCAGCCCTTAGCGATGATTTAGCGATTTTGATGGCTTTTCCTTGCGCGAGGGCGTTCTTGGGGGCGTTACTGGCGCTGCTGCAGGCTCGCTGCGATTCTCTGCGGCACGGCTGGTTTGGGTGCATGAAATCCATGAATACGCTGTGCGCGGAAATCAGTTTTAGCGCACGTGCCTGGCGCAGACTATCGCAGGCGCACGCTGTGCGCCAGCCGCGTGCGCTACTTGTGCGCTGGATTCTATGAATTACCCTGACAATGCGACACGAGGGTTTCACATTGTTGTGGAATACATGTGGAATTGTTGCATTAAAATGCAAAAAATGGTGACCATATTTTGAATACTTTAACATTAGGGCATGCAAACATCATGGAAGAATGTTACTGACAAGAGAACAACAATAAAGCCCTGGAATCCTGAAGAGATGTCTTTTTCGGTTTAAGGGTGACATCCCAGGCTAGCGCCAGAGAGAAAGTATATTAAAAAAAAAACATCACAGCAGAAGAGCTCCAGGCTAGATACCTTTAACAGGATTCAGCCCCTCCCTATCAGTATCAGCACCCCCCCCATACAGTTAGCACTTTGGAACAACACCGCCGAAAACCCATTAATAAAGCTACAGTCCCGGCCTTATTCTTAACCGTGTGTCACCCTGAACGGCGACAATGTAAATCTGTGCGCCGCACGACAATGATCAAATTAACAGTCATTTCAGGGGGGAGGGGGGGAAGACCCTGCGGCTGAGATATAATTAGCAGTCTCTCACTCCATCCTTTCCTACTAATAAAAATTGTGAAAAATATTGTTGACTCTGCTAATAAAACACCTCCTGTGACCCTGATGTAACTCGATGGAAAGGCTGCCTGTGCTGTGCAGCCCGGCCCACGTGTGATTGAACAATTCCCGCTTGCCTTTATATCTCCATCCCGAGCAACGAGGCACTGGGGCCGACCGCGGCGCCATATTTCACGCGACGCCTTTCATTTTTCAGGCCATCTGCTGTTTCCATAATAACACAAATAAAGAGGAGAGAGGGAAAGAATGTACTTACAAGCAGGGATGCCGCTGAAAACAAGAGATCTTCCGAAATAATCAAATCTGCATTCCTCCTGAAGAAAATATGCCTGTTTAAAACATGTTCAGCAAATGTGTAACTTCCATTTGCATTTTCAGTGTTTTACTGTCTAGTTACGAAGGAAAATCAAGACATCTTCCTATGAAAATAGTTGGCGGTTGGGTTCTTGTTAGCATGTCCAACAGTGGCTCTGTAAACTCACTTTCACTAACTTTGGCTCAGTACCTTCTTGTTCTTAATATAGTGTGTTGTCTGTTATTCACCCTGGTCCACATACATTTTTTTTCCACTCTTATTTCCTCCCATATTAGAATATCTCTTTCGAGCCTAGTTCTAGAATCCACAAGGGTAGCGGAAAATAATGCACACAATTTCAATTTGAGATTTTCAGAAGCGCGGATTACAAATTCATGTTAGTGACTTATGTGCAGAAGCTGCCTTGCGTACCTGGTTAGCAAATATCAATGAATTTCTGCCATCAACATGAATTTCCTCTGCATTCCAGTCATCTAGTCTTACAACACTTCCATCACCTCCTGAAACGATATAATTACCCTTTGGTCTATTGACAGCTCCCAGCAAGCAGGGACTTTATTTAGGGGTCGCCAGGGGTCGCAACTACGACCCCTGAGGTCTCCCTTGCTGCCCCTAAATGCAAGGTCCTGGGCTGTGGTCAGCACCATGTGGCTCTTTGCTTCTGAAGTGGCTGGCTTTCTTGTTCAGGTCTCTTAAACATTTCTTTTTTAAACAGCGGTTGCACAAGTTTAACACTTTGAGAAGTGACCCTAAATAAGAAACAATGGGAATACCAAATAATTTGTCTTTCTAGAATTCTATGCAATAATTACTAGACTCAGTAAAGGATTATTTCAGGCACACTTCAGGGGGTGAGTCACTGATTTACTCTGTTCTTAAACACCTCAACTCAACCTTTCATCCTTCTGAGGTCGATAAATGAGTACCAACACAGGTTGGGTGATATTGTATGTATATTTGGTCTATATAAATTCCTTAAGCGTAAGTACTATATTATAGCACATCATTATCATTTGGTCATGGACGTCAGTTTGCATTCACAGTAATTTGGTAATATGGGCCTATACAAACTGATCTTAATGATACATAAGGTGATACATTCTTGTATGAAATGTGTATCACATTATAGTGATATCGTAGCCATATTTTTCATAGTCTACTTAGGAACAATGCTATGTGATGCCACTTCCAGTTTTGACAATAGGTGAAAGGTCGTGTTCCATCGCTTCCCGTGATATCAGTTCAGTGTGGGAGTCACATTACATCACTTCCTGTGATGTCATCAGAGGTCAAGGGTCGTGTGATGTCACTTCCACTACCTTAAGCATTTTGGTGAAATGACATCCCTTCCAGCAAGGCCAGCGTTTTTCCTGAGCTTGGTACCTTACCACCCTTATACATTGCCTGCTACATCAGTACAACTTTGGTTTTATTTCTGTATGGATCCCAAAGTCCCCCATTTGCCTCGATTGTCTAAATTGCTCATTTTCAGTAGCTATTGCAAAGATTTCCCTCCACAAGTTGCCCTCTCCTTATGGGCAATGCTGCATGGGCATCCCACAAGCGAGGCAGGGTAACTGCTGTTACCATCGGCAGCTGGGAGAGGGGCAGCCCCAACCTCCCCGTGCCTACTCTTCTCCTCCCCCCAGCTACGGAGACACACGGCCTCGGCAGCACAAAGCCACTGAAGGGTAAGGTGCGAACAGTCATCTCACCCTTCCTCCAAACAGCAAGGTGCTAAGCGCCATAAGGAAAACAACCGTCAGGCAGGGCCCAGGTTCAAAAGCTCTGGCCCCACCAAGGGGTCAGACAGTCGGCTATCCGACCGGGGGCTGCGACAACAGCAGCCCCCACCACATACACAACAAAGACCTGCTCGGGCATAGTCACAGCCAGCCTGGTAGAACTGCGAGCCGGGAGCTCGTTTTTCTTGACATCCACGCAGAGCTTGCAAACGCAATTTTAAGCTCGGCGGGCCCAAATACTGCAGATTAAAAATATTTTCTGTAATTTTGCACGGGCACCCTCACAGCAAAACCAATTATTTAGATACCAGTAAAACAAGTCTGGGGGCTGCCCATTTATTAAAATAAACACAGCACAAAGTGGACACTAGGAGACAATTTTTTCTTTGAACCCTACATAGACTTAACAAAAGGAGATATATCTCTTTTAGCAAAAAGCTAGCAGAAAACACAGGCCACAACAAGAGATCACCAGCCAGCAGTTACCCAGCATGGGCAACAAATAGAACAGACTCAAAGAACTCGCCAATAGCAACAGCTTTAACCCCTTGATAAAATGTTTGTCCTTTTCCTATAACGGAAATAAAAGATCATGGGGCCCAAACGGAAAGCACGGGCACCCGCAACACCGGTGCAAAAGTCCAAATCACCACATTTGTTAGCAGCCATTGAAGCGGCAGAGCACTACGGATGGGCATGGGTTAGAGAAAAACATGTACGGCCTACCCAGGGTAGGAATTACCAGCCCGCTCAGCCAAGATGAGGGTTTTTGAACCACCAAAAAGGAGAAAAGTAGCAGAAGGCGCCAAAAAAAGGTAACAAAAAATTGTCAGAACTATGCGAGAATGTAGCGGAATTACAGCAATTACTGGTAGAAGTAAGGGGGAAACAGACACCGCCCACAAGGGAACCAGGGGCTTCAAACCCTACCATCACAGTAGAACCTACAATAACGGTTGTCAACCCACCCACAACACTACCGACAGCAATCCCGCCACAACAAGTACGGCAGTTGCCAGTAGCACCCACAGCTATAAATACAACAGCCCCCACAACTCCAGCAACAGACTTAGCAGGTGCTCTAAAAGCATGGGCAACCCCCAGCGCAGACAACACGGGCGTGACAGGGACACCCGGCAGCAATACAACTGACATTGTAACAATCTGTAATGCACAGTTAGACCAAAAAATGAAATCTTTCCAAACAGAGATATTAAATAGATGCAAAAGATGCCTGGCAGGGAACATTGACACCACAATCAAAAAAGCCATACGGGCCAAGGAATTTATAGAAATCTTTTCCTTAACAAAAGCCCAACGCAAAGATAAAAGACGCTTTCAGAGACCCCAAAAAGATAGAAGAAAAAGATATTGCCAGAAACGCCCAGGTCAAACAAAACTGGGACAACTGGTTATAAGCCTTTGCCATTTTAGCAACAATATATGAAGAAAAAGTCCCCATGGATGGTAAGAAGATCTGGGCATACGTTGATAAAATAAGGGAAGTAAAGTAACACAGAGGGGGAAGACATGGCTAGCATATGCCATCAGATTTAAGAGGAGCATGTCAGAAAGGCCGGCCATTGAGTGGGATGAAGTCCAGAATGATTTATGCACCCTCAATGCCGAACCTCCCCAGGAAGAAGATGCCATGCATTCTTCTTCCAAAAATAACAAAATTCGCAAGGAAACAAATCCAATGACAATGATCAATTCAAAAAAAAAAAAAAAGGGGGGAGCAGCCCTTTCGGAAGAACCAGCCTTGGGCGGCTAAAAATAATGCCCACAGACAAAACAAACAGCAGGCTGCAAAATCCAACATCCCATGCAGAAATGTTGGGAAAAACCAGTGTACATGGGGCAAAGAATGCTGGTACAAACACGCCTGCACAAACTGCAAACGGCGACCATGCAGCAAGCAACTGCACCAGACTACCAGCAGGATACCATGGCATGGTTTCACCAAAGGTTTTTTCTATCGCATTTAAGGGCTCTGGGTCACACACCATCCCGATGAACCTGAAGTCAGCCACGGATAACCCTCAGATAGTAGAAACCAAAATCAAGAAAGAACTGCAACAAGGCAGGATAACAGGTCCCTGGGACGGCACGCCTTTAAAGAACTATTTAATATCTCCACTAGGCCTGGTCCCCAAAAATAGAACCTTGGGAAAATGAGGCTAATACATCACCTCTCCTACCCCTAAGGCCAGTCTTTAAACAACGGCATCCCACACACAGAATCCGCCGTATCTTACACACATTTCCAAGAGGCGGTAAGGCTCATACAAGAATGTGGTAGAAACGCCCTGATGGACAAGCTGGACATTGAATCTGCTTTCAGACTTTTGCCAGTCCACCCAGATTCACAGCAGTGGCTAGGTTTCACTTTTAACAACACATTCTATGTAGATAGATGCCTCCCTATGGGGTGAGCAGAATCCTGTGCACTATTTGAGCAATTCAGTTCCTTTTTCCAATGGGCTTTCCTAAAAGCAGAGACCAGGGACAAAAACAGTGCATTACCTAGACAATTTCATGTTCATGGGGCCACCAAGCTCCGGGGAATGCGGCAGGGCTTTAGCAAAACCTGAGCACATGGCTGCTCACTGGGGAATTCCTCTAGAGAAGGAAAAAACCACCAAACCAGGCACAAACATAATTTCCCTGGGCATCGAAAGAGAAACAGCAAAGGGGCTCTGCAGAATCCCCAAAATAAAAATAGCAGAACTTCTGTTTAAAATACAAAACCTGATAACGAAAGAAAAGGGGACAGTAAAGGAAATACAATCCTTAGCAGGCAGCCTCAATTTCCCATCCAGAATAATACCTCAAGGGAGGATATTTTCCAGAAACCTAGAGTTCAAATTCAAATCATTCACCAAACTATACTTGCATATCCGGCTAGGCAGAGAGGTGAAACAAGACCTGGAAACATGGGGAAAATTCCTCAGAGAAACATGTGGAAAATTCCTCAGAGATTTCAGCGGGTTTTTAATTTGGCGAACGCCTTTAAAAACCTGGTCAAACAGGGTCCTATACACCGACGCAGCCGGGAGCAAGGGGTTGGGAGCCATACCAGACTCCGAATGGGTGGCAGGACACTGGCCCAATTCATGGCAAACAGCAGGGTGGACAAAAAACATCACCCTACTAGAAATATTTCCCATCTGGCTAACATTACACATCTGGGGCAGGCGACTAGCGAACGCGGAACTTTTGATCAGGTGCGATAACATGGTTGTAGTGGGCTCCATAAACAGAAGGTCTACGAAATGCCCTTTAGTACTGAAAGTATTACGAGCCATTACAACAGTCACACTACAAGAAAACTTTGTAGTCAAAGCGAAGCACATTTCAGGGGCAGATAATAACATTGCTGATGCCTTATCTCGCTTCCAGTGGACAAGATTCCAAGAGCTAGCGCCGCACGCCCAAGAACAGATGACGCCAATACCAGCAGAATGCTGGGAAATAATGGGAAGACAAGAATAACGGCATCAACGCCAGCGCCAGAGAGCACAGGCCGGGATGCCCAACGAAAACTAGGCACCTCTAAAACGGGTGCCAACAACACATTGGCATCAACGCCAGCACCAGAGAGTGCAGGCCTAGATGACCAATACAAAACAGGCACCGCTAAAACGGGTGCCAACAACACATTGGCATCAACGCCAGCGCCAGAGAGCGCAGGCCGGGATGCCCAACAAGAATCAGACACATCAGCAATGGGTGCCAACAACCTCACAGGCTTCCCAACGGAGATGGCAGAGAGGACAGTGGCAAGCACTACTGCAACACAGTACAGTAAGTGTTTGCAAACAGTATTTAAGGCCACAGGTTTAAACCACGTGGAATTAATAGTGATTAAAGATATAGAAGTATTTTTAAAATGGGCTCGGGAACAAGGGTTCAAAGGGATTGGGATAAAAGACACTTGGTGGCAACTTCATATTTTACAAAAATACGGGGCGATTCAGACCCCACCCAGAACGCCCTCTTTTCTTATGCAATGAAGGGATGGGGCAGAATAGAGGGTCCGAAGTGGACACCCGCCGACCCCCTGATTTCAGCAAGCTAGTGCCGATAGCAGGCCATTTGGAAGCCATATGTTGGCACCCATACGGGATAATGTTATTTAAAACAGCCTTTTGCCTAGCCTACTTTGGGGCATTCCGGGTAGGAGAACTCATCGCTTCCAGCACCAAGGCCACAAACGGCCTGGGTGTCATGGAAGTCAGGGTGAGACAGGAGGGTGTTTACATAGAAATGCAAGTCGAAAACGGGTCAAAAAGAACCATTAACATTTGTTGCATTGATGAAGCAACAAACTGTCCGGTCTGCATCACCAACCTCCATTACGCACAACGACCCAAAGTGGGGGGGGGAGTTTTTTAATCCACAAGGTTGCATCGGCCCTAAGCCGCTACCAATTTAAAGGAGTGCTGATTAAAGCAACCAGCAAAGTAGGGTGGGACCCCAAACAGTCCGGCACCCATTCCTTCAGGATAGGTGCCGCCACTGCAGCATGGCAGGGAGGCCTAGCACTGCAACAACTAAAAAACATAGGGGGATGGAAGTCAGACTGATATAAAAGATACATCAGACCACAACTATATATATAGCCATCCTCCCTAAAATTTTCTTTCTTTTCCCTCCCTCCCACCACCACAGAAACAACAGGCGAATCGAGGACCACACTCCGATCAGCATGGACAGTGGGCCACTCATTCGTTTTCAGGACAGGCAGATGGGCAGAAGAGACTAAAGAAGGGCCACCTTTCAGAAACACCATTACTTCGTGGTGGGGATACGGAGGCCCACTTTGGGCCGACGTCCACGAAACACTAGCAGAATTGGTGGCATACAGGGACCCCCCAGAATTCCTGATCATTCATCTAGGGGGCAACGACCTAGTCAACACGGCTAGATGCATCCTATGCGAAGAAATATGCTCCTACCCAGCAGGCATTTCGTACAACTGGAGGAGCACTGAAATATACTTCTCAGCCATTTTACAAAGAAAGAAATGGCTAGGGGCCAACTGCTATAAATCTATAGACATATCTGGAAGAAAATTGAACAGGACGATAGAGAGATTCTGTATGACAAAAGGACTGGGTTTCATAAAACACCCAGCCATTACACTAGGCAACCCAGACCTCTTTCTGCAAGGTGAACGTTGTGCTTTTTTAAATACAAATACAATAGAACATACACATAAAACAATGGAAGAAGTAAGATCTGACCATTGGCCTACTTGAGAAGGCAGAGAGTAGAATGTCAAATGACTGTTCAAGCAGGGGCCCAGATTCTTGAATTCACCAGAGGGGCTGACCATGAACCAAGGCAAGGGTTAAGGAGCACTGATGATCCTTCGCTTTCCACCGCATGCTTGGTTACTGCACTGGAAATGCTGAGGATTTCTATCAGCTGATCAGCAAATTCATCACTCCACTTACAAGAGGTCCCATTGCCACAGCAGTTTTTTTTAATAGCTGCCTTTAGCTGCCTCTATGAACACTAGGCCAGGTTTCCTCATTCATGGCATTCAATCATCTTTTTTCAAGTTGGATAGCTCAGGGCTTTTTAAACATTATTTATTGTGACTTGCCCTCAACAACAGGGTTCAAGTTCTACACACGTTATCTCTCGAAGATCTGAAGATCTGTAAGTAATATGTCTTTTGTACCACTTTGGTGATCTGTTCATTCCATGTATTCTATATTTCAACGACATCATCATTTCTCTCTTCTACACCTCATGAATACTTGTGGCAATTTCACACAACTTTGTCCAGACGCCAGTGGTGATCCACAGAGTTTCAAGTCTGTAATTATTCTTCCTGAGATTGTGGGGGACAAAGGTAAATTCAAATAGTGTGTCAGCAAAGTTTAGGATCTACAAATACAACGTGTATGTATAGAGAGGTACCTTTTGGCAAAGTGGCAGGTGTTCCCTGGGAGTTAATCCCAAATCATGAGGTCCAGCCCCTAGGTAATCTCTTTTTTGATATTTTTTGATCAACATTTTTCCATGTTTTTTTATATTAAATTATATATTTTTATTTTTCTATACATTTTTAAAATGATGACTTGATTTCTAATTGTCTTTATCAAGGGCATTATGAACACCTTAAGACATGCAATATCACATTCCTGCTCCACTCGCGCAGGATGCAATATGTGCAACAAAGGGGAGCAGGACCGCAATGGTTCAAACAGCTGGCACACTGACGGGCATGCCTGGACATGTCCAGAGACCCTTCAGCGGCCTCTGCCGGGGCCCTCATGTGATATGTTTGACAAGGTGTTTTTTGGGGCTCAAGCATGTTGTGAACTGTGTTTTGTTTATTCTAAGACCATTCCGAAGAGTACTGTTTCCTTAAAGAAGATCAGTGGACCGATAAACATGTTGAGGCTTGTTTTTAAAAGAATATATCTAAATATGTATTAAGGTACTGGTCCTTTCATACACAGGACATGACGTGCAATGAAAACACAATACAGACATAGGGCCTCATTACGACCCAGGCGGTAAGGGGTTTACGGCAGCGTAAACAGCGCCGACCCTTACCACCTGATTCCGAGGTCCCTTAGCGCCATGGAGGATTTAACACCTGCTTTTAGCAGGTGTTAAAATCCATGGCGCTAAGGGACCTTGTTGTTAATTACGCCACCGTAATTTACGGTGGCGTAATTAACGCCTTCCCCACTCCCATTATGCCCTATGGGGCAAAAATGGGAATGGGGAAGGGTAAATGGGGATTGGGGACTTACCGCCCCGCCAACCTCGGAATGGGGCGGTAAGTCCGCCAACCACCATGGCGTAAACGTAGTTTACGCCATGGTGGTAAAGGTACGACCCAGGCGGTAACTTACCGCCTGGGTCGTAATGAGGCCCATAGACCTCAAGCGACTGCCGATGTACATCAGCCTTATCACACGGATGGTCATTTTACATAGGTCCTTTTATGTACATGGCCTTACACAAAGTTAAAAGATATTATTATTGAACACTTCCCATCTTTTCAAAATGTTAAGCAACCACCAATGTTCCTCAATCTTCATCAAACACCTACAGATACATTCACATAAAAAATAATATTACATTTTTAAAATGTAAGCAGTCACACGTGCTGATTTTGTTTAATTCATCCCGACAACTGTCTTCACAGAAACAAAAATCTATATTATAATGTACATATTCAATTCAGGATACATGGTGCAATCACATTTTTTTTTATTGCGAGCTGTCAATCTTTTAATATGTGTCAGTCGGTGTTGATTGTTCTATATTACCTACTGACACTTTAACATCTAAGTATAGATAAGTGCCTCATGACTGTAGCAAGCCGCACTGGTTAAAGGGCTTTCTTTCCATGATGGGCTCTTGCGTGCCAGGTTCAACTTCCAACTAAGACATGTGGGTGAAGTACACCTTGGCTTACATCCTTAGGGGCATTCGGGTGGTACTGTCAGTGTCCATGGATATAAAAAGTCACATGTTAGTCCATGCAAATGTTCACAGCTGGCGGCATTACATATCACTGCCGAGGCTATTTTCAGTTTGCACCTGCTCCCATTAACAAATCCCAAACTCCAGGTTTAGGTAGGATGTGACTCTGTGGCAGGCACCATACTAAATCAAGCAGGACTAGAGGCCGGGGCAGTAGCCAGGCAGCTTCCCGCTAGGGATTAATAAGAGTCAAGGTACTACGTTCCTGCTCACCTTGGGGTATGTTGACCAGATATTTTTGTAGAATTCTGTTGTAAGGGGCCAGCTTGCATTGTTCTGACATGTCCATGTGGTTGGGGACCATGGTCCTGTCAAAATATAAGCAGTTGGTCGTCTTTTTAAAACTGTAAAAATCACCATCAGGTGTTGAATGATGTTCATTTCCCATCTGATGTCTAAGGACCAGGTATGTTCTCCCAACGTGCTCTTTCGCTGGCTCGGTATAAGACCAGTGATTGGTGAAATAGCAATGCAGCAGGTTTCTAGAGAGACCCCCAACTGTTTGACCAATTTTGTTTTAGATTTAAGAGTCATTCCTTTGTCACTGGACGTGTTAATCAGAGCTCTTTTCCTATTCCAAGTCAGTACGTTCTTAAGAAATAACAGAACATTGCATTTAATGATAATCGCTGTAGACGCACTAACATGTTAGGAAAGGGAAAGTGTCACACAGGAATGATGCGTTAATGTGTGGATGCTTTGTTATTTATTACCAACCTGTAAAGGCATATTCCACAGGAATGCTGGGAGAGTAAAGCACCTTGCACACCCTACAATCATCTAGATTGCTGAATTTTAAATCAATTGAAAGGTAACCATATGGCATTTTGGTGTCTTCCTCAAAGGCTTCTCAAATGAACAGTAGTTTGGAGGGGTGCATCTGCCAATGCAATAGATTAGTCTAGGGAGGTGAGGGTAATAGGGTTCTGGGATGAGGAAGAGAGAGGCAGAGGTTATGTGATGGATTTCTAAAGGGTTGGGAAGGTAGGATTAGAAATGGGGTACTGGGATGAGGATGAGGGAGGTTGGGGTAATGGAATGGATTACTATTTGGGTACTGGGATGAGCAAAAGGAGGTGGGGTAATGGAGTACTTGGTGGAAGAATAGCGATATGTGGCTATTGGGGTACTGGGACGAGGAAGAGGGAGGTTGGGACAATGTAATGAATTTCTAACATGGTACTTGGACGAGGAAGAGGGAGGTTGGGGCAATGTAATGAATTTCTAACATGGTACTGGGACGAGGAAGAGGGAGGTTGGGGTAATGTAATGAATTTCTAACATGGTACTGGGACGAGGAAGAGGAAGGTTGGGGCAATGTAATGAATTTCTAACATGATACTGGGATGAGGAAGAGAGTGGTGGTGGTAAAGATAGAAGTACTAATGGGGTACTGGGACAAGGAAGAGTGAAGTGTGTGTATTTAATGTGTGGATTACTTTTGGGGTTCGGGGAGGAGGAATAAGAGGGTGAGAGTCATGGAGTGCAGGAAAGAGGAAGAAAGAGTTGGGGTTAATGGAGTACTGGGATGATGAGGAGGTAGAAGGGCGATATGTTATGGGTTTGAAATGGGGTACTTTGACGAGGGAGGTGACAGTAAAGGTAGAATTAATAATGGGGATGAAAAAGAGGGAGGTGGAGCTAATGCAACAGATTACTATTGGAGAACTGGGATGAGGAAGAGGGAGAGATGGGTTATTGGAGTACTGGGAGGAGTAAGAGAGAGGAGGGAGTAATGGAGTACTGGGACAGGGAAGAATGCGGTGGGGGTAATGTAATGGATTTTAGGGTACTGGAACCAGGAAGAGGGAGGTGGTGGTAAAGGTAGAATTACTAATTTGATTCTAGGAAAAGGAAGGTGGAAGGTGGGTGCAATGCAACATCTTTCTTTTGGGATACTGGGTCAAGTAGGAGGTTGGTGGGGTAAAGGAGTACTGGGAGGAGCAAGAGAGAAGTGGCTGTAATGGAGTCTGGGATGTAGAGGAGGGAGGTGTGGGTGATGTAAAGGATTTCTAACAGTGTAATGGAATAAGGAATAGAGATGACAGTAGTGGAAGGATTTCTAATAGATTACTGGGATGAAAAAGAGGGTGGTGGGGGTAATGCAATGGACTACTATTGGGTACTGGGACAAGGAAGAGGGAGGTGGGCATGATGGGGTACTGGGAGGAGGAAGTGAGACGTGGGAATGACAGAGGACAGCGATGAGAGGGAGGGATTTGGGAGTAATGTAATGGATTTCTAATAAGGTACTGGGACAATGGTGAAGGGAGTGGGGATATTGCAACAGATTACTATTGGGGTACTGGGATGAGGAGGAGGGATTTGGGTTATGAAATAGATTGCTATTGGAGTACTTGGACAAGGAAGAGTGAGGCAGGGATATGCAATTGATTAGTAATGGGATACTGGAAGATGGAAGAGGGACACGGCTAATGCAACTGACAATTGATGGGGTTAACTAGGACAAGGGAGGCAGGGTAATGGGGATATCTTTACTGCTGACATGCAGAGAAAATCAAAATCTTCTCTGTTAAGTCACGTGAAAAGCTTTTCCAATCCAAATAAAAGGCTATTATAAATATGAATCAGCACTACTCGATCTTCTGTTGCCCAATTAATATGTAATGCCATGACCCAAATGAAAGCTTGCATTGGTAATTCGACCACCCTAAACACTAATAGCCCTCTAATGCACTGTGCCACACATTATAGTTTAATTTATGACGCAATCCCTGCACTGTCTTTATTATAAAATCAGGGATTGCTTCCTAAATCAGTGTTCTTTTTGTGTTGCCTGCAGCCCGACGTCAAGCTTCACTGACCTCGTTGCATTTTCTCAGTGCGGGTGCTATAACGCTGCCTTTACACGGCCCGTGTGTTAATAAACGCTTTACACTGTGTTCTGCTCCTGCTACGTCATGCTAAAACTGTGCAATGCCGTGTCTGATTACCCTGTTACTCTGCCTGCCCTTAAAAAAGACCGGCTGTCCGACGTCTTGGCCTTGAGCTCACGTTGCACAGGGCCTGTGCTTGTTAGGCGATCTGAGTTACTTCCTGAGCCCACAGGTCCTCATGAAGAGCCATGTACAACGCAAGCAAAATGTTTGGAGCTGGCCTCACAGCCAATGAGCCCAGTAACTAAGGGCAATGCTAAAAAAAAACCTACAACCCACGGGATAGTTAGATCTAAAAACCGCCCTGCAAATGGTGTGGAATTACTATGTGTCAGCCCACTGGTAAATCCCAGGCGGATGGATAAGGTCGTCAAGGCTATCCGGGCGCCCCCTCCAGCCACAGATAATAATGGGGATGGCCAACCTCCACCATATTGGCACCTTCTCGTCTGGTGGAGAGGGTTGTCAGATCCATCCTCGCTTCCCCTCCAGTTCCCTCAGAGGATGCTGAGAGAAATTCCATCACTGAGCCCTGGAGCCTCAGGAAGGTTACCCTCATTAAAGAACTGATTAGTTGCGACACTTCCAATGACTTCGATGCCTGGTTAGTGTCCCTAGATATTTCTGCCGAGAAATATCACGCCTTCTTCTTTGAAAAAAGCACACAAGCAGCCAACGTTCAGCCCGTGAGTCCTTTCCATATTAGCAAAGTGAACTGTTCTTCACAGACAGACTTGGACTCAAAGGAAGCTGAAAATCATGCATGCTTACTAGGGTCCCTGCGAGTTGGGACCTGTCTCGAGCCGTTGGTTTCTATGAAAGAAGTAGTACTACCCCCTCCCTCTTTAGGAAGTAAGCCACGACAAAATCACAGTTTTGTCCTGCTTGAGCTGGCTGCTGCCCCCGTCAAAGGATGCTTGGGCGGCCGGCATGAGTCCTTGAAATCCAGAGCAGAGAAGAAGAAGTTGTGCTTAAAAAAATCAAATATGTCAAAGCCAGAGGATGAAACCATTAAAGCACTGGTGATAGACAAGCGAAATTGCATCCTTACTAATGTCATGAAACCTTCCAAGAACGAACCCAGAGATGCACTTCATAACAAAGTCTTTGTTTGGCTTCGTGCAAGAACTGGGCGTGGGATGGTGCATGCCTCAGATCTGAAATTCCTGCGTAGGATAGAACTGGTCAACTGGTGTGGCCAAGGGAACAGGGATTGCATTGCGGTGGGGTGTGGAGCCAGCACAGTGGCCCCTGTACTTGAGACTGTGTAATTATTTGCCTATTGGCTCCTCAAACCTTGGTCTTGTAGTTTGACCTTGCTATGTCAGCAGAAGTGGTGATGGATGAATTTTTATGTTTCTTTTTCTTCTCATATGCCTTTTTCTCCAAATCACGTGTTTTGTTGTTCTTACTGTTGTATTGTTTGTATTTTATGTTGCTTGTAAGCGCTTTGAGGCCTATGGGCATAAGGCGTGCTATAAGAATTTGTAATAAATTAAGTTAAAAATAATCCTACTACCCTAACAAGCAATAAATGTGCTTACCACATTTCATTATTTTACATTTGTAACATATTTATTCTTTTCTTTTGCAACTGGAAACAGATCAATTTTCAGCTCCAGATCTCAGCATAATGCTTGAAAAAATAAAACAAATCTACACTATCACCAGGTCCAAAACCATTGCAAATCTTCCCCTATCACCCTGCCCACATGCTCACCAAACTGAAAACTATTCTAATAACTGCCCTTTCATAATTATAGGGCTCATTTAAAAAAAAGAATCTTGTGGAGTAGCATAGAGTGTCAGTCTGTGCGCCTACTCTGTTTCTGTTTCCCTGCCTGTGGAGTCTGTTGTTTCTATCTTTTGAAACCTGGAGGCGGACATTTGCTTAAAAACCCTAACAACCCACGGAGCGGTGCGGAATAGCCCCGAGTGGCAGTCTGTGCAGTCAGTGCGGGCTGTCTGGGCTGGCCAGGCGATACTCTCTATTGCTCTGCCAACTCCAGCTTGCCTCCGCTTCTGGATCAACACCGCGGCAATGAACCTGGAATGGAACTGCCGAAGTAAGAAATAAGATGATTTATAGCCCAAGACTGAAGGTGAGGAGGGCGAACACGCGGGAGGGGAAAGTGTGTCTGATCCCTGATTCTTGACCCTGATCCTAGAAGTCCGCTTATCCCCCCACCCTAGTGCACTGCCTTTGAAACAATACTTCTGTAATATACCAAAGGGTCGGTGACTGCAGCCTTCCCCTTAGAGCTGGCCCCTTCAGACTCCTGGTGCATAGTACTAGTATCAGGAGAACAGGAGATCGTGCAAGTGAACTTGTACTAAGGGGGGGAACAGGGGAAAACCCTTGGCAACCTGATGGGTTCCCGCACAAGGAGCCAGGTAAAACTACAGGGTTCGGTTCCCTCCCAATGGATGTCAGAATCTGAACAGGACCCAGAATCTGAAACGAATGAGACTAACAACCTAAGGAAATTGACAGGCTCAAAAACTGCTAACCTTACCTTGTGTGAAAGGACATCAAGCCAAAAGCAGACCACAAAACACTGCTTGCCGAGGATGACATTTTTACTCCAGCCAAAAACATACAGAATGCTGTAGGAGGAAGCAAGCCGTCACCATCTGCCCAAATTCTTAGAGTAGGAGCTACGCACATAAACATCGAATAAACAAGTGGATCTACGTATCCTTTAGCCATGCTGTGATGATGAAGACTTGGGGGAACCGAGGAATATGCCAAAAAACAACAGGGTCTCACAACTCCAAAACTGTGGAAGGGACCACTTGACAAACTGAGACAAGATACAAGTGAACCACTTAAAATGGATGGGAATAGTGGACCCTTCACGTCTCTGTTGGTGCTACAGTTGTCAAAAGACATTGGAGCCATCCAAGACAACTTAGATCAAAAAGCTCAAAGAGGGATCTATACTCCACTATCGACGACTCCCTCCACTGCACACACCAAGTATGAACAGAGCAGAATGGAGACATTACCACCTAGATCTCCCAAAATCGATGGCTTAGCTCCCCAAGAGATACACAAATTAACATACAGGAATGATAGGAGTGGATCCCCAAGTAGGGCTTGCTAAACTGAGGTGCCCACGAACAAAAATAAAACCCACTTGGCCATATCCTACAAAGTAGAAGACAAAGACTTTCAAATTGTGGACCTTACTCCCTCATCACTCGACTCCACTGTATTGTCTCTAAATGAATCAGCATTCTCACCGGATACGTTGTTAGCAGGGGACTCGGGAAATACAAATTTCACATCTTAAATTCACAGTTCCGTAATGTCAGCTTGTCTATCTTCCTTGCCTCATTCATGAAACTCTATGAAACAATGAATGAGAACTACAAAGATAACGCCACACTCATAGCAATGGTACATTCAAAACGTACTTTTCTGGAGGCTTTCACCATGGCTGTGCAGGCGCGTCTAGATAGAAAACCTGAACAATGTTCACAATGGCAAAACCGATTATGTGATCTGGCCACGGGGAAGTTGATGAACATTCTGTGTTGGAATCACAAAAATGGTTAGGGGTCTTGCTTGAATCAACACCATCTACTAAGAACCATCAAAGTGGAATCCCAGGTGTGCCATCTAAACAGAGTCTCAAGACATAGAAGGAATCTCATCAAAGTCACATGCATGTTGTCCAACATCTTTCAGTCCTGACAATGAGAAAACCCCAGAAAATATATCTTGAAAAGGATCTTCGAAATAAGCAGCAAGAAACTCAGTGTTACCCACTGCAAAAGAGAACAGAACCAGAAACCACTGAAGAGTGTGTGTTGAAACTAACAGCCAGCGTGTGTAAATATACCACGAAATCTAAAGAAATAGAGATAGGCCTAAATAAAAAATGGCAACAGAAAACATTCCCTAACTGTAACACAGATTAGGTGGTCTATATGATCACTTGCCCATGTGAGAAAAGATATATAGGTAAAACGAACAGAAAGATCAAAACCCGAATTATAGAACATCAGAGCTGTATTAACAAAAAAATACTAACAGCACCCATGGTTAAACATTACATAGACAATAGCCATACCGGGGAACATCTAAGATGGACAGTCCTGTTCACTATGATGGGCACTGATATCAAGAAAAAGAAACAAGCCCTTATAGAAAAAGAACAAAGACTAGTTTTTCTAACTCAGAGCGACAAAGAAGGACTGAATGAAGCAGTCAAGTGGTACACAATTTAAACGTGCCCCTTTGCATTTTCAGAATGATCAACAATATCTATGACCACTTCTTATGAACCAGTTCACTCTAATTGCTAAATGCAGTAAAGCTCATTAGACACAATTTCCTATCTCTAATCTCTGTATATCTATAGCGATATTTTCCATATAGTTGATATCACTGTCAATACTAAAATTCTGACTCTCAAACAGCAGAGTATCTGCTCTGTATCAATTAAACACCCAGAGAGTGTATTCCAATGTTTATTGTGATACTCCTTGGGGATATCTACCTAGTAAAAATAACGTAGTACTTCGAATCTCTATTGTAATAGCGACTTCACATGCTCGACTAGACCAATCCAATATGGCGCTCAGTCTTGACCTAATAAGGATGCCATAATTTCCGCTAGATGCGGGTATTGCAACCCTTTATAACTGAATTTAGGAAGGCTAAACCCATATTTAATCCTCACCTACAACGATAATTGAGGAAGTGCCTATAATTATTACAAGTCGGTACTAACATGACGCAGAGCTAAATAGACAAAAAAAAGGACTACAGGTAAGCATATAGGTTCCTATTCAAGATGGCGCTCGTAACTGATGAATAACTCCCGAGAGCTCGAGAGACAAGGATTGTAGATCTCGCCTGAGCCTATTAGTTATCCGAATGTCACAGTGACACTAAAAAGGTAAGACATTGTGCCACTTTATAAGGATAACCACTAAAGTCTGTAAATAGCGAACCCCGTAGGATTCGCGAGAAATTTGCGATGTCGGTGAGCATGCTAGTTTTATGTCCAGCTGCACTCGCGTACTCGAAGGGATAGAACTTTTGAGGGTTTACCCCTTGTTTCTTATTTCGCTAGGAATATCTATGCTTCCTCAGTAAAAGAAAGACAACTGATGCAAGAATTATCGTACTAATAAACATTTGTGGAATCATGTTCTATAGAGTACCGTTATGGTAAGAGTCAAGATCCATTTTGATTATAACAAGACAATTATAATATCCCCTACAAAGGATGTACTAAAGGGTCTACTACTCCCTTTTACAGTACCAACTTTAGAGCCAAGCCAAAGAGCGGCAGGACCGCTCATCATCTGAACCTATCGAATTTCAATCGCAGAAGGTTTCGAGACACTATCAGTCGTTGTCCACTTAAGGTATCTATATTATGGACAGTGACTTTTAACATTTCCACACTCTGATTATAGAGTGCCATTGAGTAACTTCACCGTTCTGATCTCTCTCTGATAAACTCTCAGGATACTTTAAATTGAAAGCAATTGTTTTCATGCAGGGTGTTTATCCCACAAATGGGAATCCTTACCTAAAGAAGTCTCTCCTTGCTTTAATCAAGACAACTTCTAAATCAACTCCACAGACTAGACACAGTAATTTTACCCCTTAGCCTAGTCTAGAGATATATTTACTCATAGAGGATATAGTACTAATAGCTTTTCTCCATTTTCTTGTTGTTGTTTTTTACCAACAGTTACACCGGTCTGACACCATGCAAAATACAGCATGCACACCACTTACAATCAGCTGGAGGACACTTCAGCCCTATAGACCTAAAGCATAGATTGTTTATTTTTAACTTTCTGAAGTGACAATACTCCTGAAGAAAGTTCTGTATACATTTAAAGAGAACTGAACATGTCGAGAACAATACAATGGCTAATGTACTAATCATTGAGAATGTATAAATGTCAAGATAATGGCAGTATCAATCTAGAGACTATCACTATAGCTCTTTAGACTACTAATAACCAGATCTATACTGATCTTTGTTGAGCCTAATTGGTCATGTTTTGTCACACATTTTTATATAGTGTTTTATAATGTGTACTATGATGAATTTGTAATTTTTATGTCTAAATTGAATTATATATTATATGTGTCTTATTAACAGTTGAAGTTTAATGAATATAACTGTTGTGTAAATTTAAGCTGTCTATCTTCTGTTTAAATAGCCTTTTTTTCCCAGAATAAGATAGAGCGACCACTTAGCTGGTAATTTGGGAATCCCTCCTCATTTAGAATGGTAGAGTCCCCATGTGCCACACAAGCATGGGTGTAGGCCACCTCATAGATGGTTTGTACCCATTGTTCTTTGTTTTTGTGCGTAGTGCACCAGGACAGAAAGTTTTCACACAACAGAGGTGGCCTTGTTGGCATTTGAATGTTCAGGGTCCCATGAAGTGTCCATGACATGCCAATATACCATAGAAAGTATTTTTGAAGATGCTCAGTAGAGTATAGGTGTACTCTGAAATGGCCTGTCGCTAAGCCTGTCTTGATAGGTTAGTTTCCATCAGTTGTACTGGCCATGTTATTGTAGACCAATCTGCAACTCCTGTAGACAGTGGCCCTCATTATAAGTTTGCCGGTCCGGGGACTAAGGTACCAGTAAGCATGCCGGTTCAGTAGTTCCCGGACCGGTAATCTACGGGTTGTGCTTGCGGGTGCCTTTCTGCCTGGCAGGTCGGACGTTGCGGGCAGAAAGGCACCCCCGAGCACAGCATGTGGGATGCACCGGCACTGTTATAAACGGTGCCGGTGCATCTGACCTCCCCATTCTCATTCAGCCCTATGGGTCCGAATGGGAATGGGGAGCATCTTTTTTCCTTCGCCCGCAAATGGGCAATTACCAGGTCCGGCAGGGCCATAATGACCCAGTAATTGCCCATTCGGGGCGCCGGAAATTTTAGGAAGTTTGGCGGCAGCCTGCCGGTTTTACCGGCAAGGTTACCGGCAAACTTCTAATGAGGCCCAGTGTGTCCAGAATTTGTGTGAAGTTTGTTCAGCTTGTTGGGTTTACAAGTCCTTGTATATTAAATGCACGAAATCTACTAGCACACCTCTCCGTTTGTAGATTACCTGATGGAATGTAATGAAGTGGTCATCAGCAGCAAGACAGCGCTTGTCTATGGAATTTTCTACCATGGCGGAATGGGGAATTACCACCCCATTCCGAGGTTGGTGGGGCGGTAATTCCCCATGTCGCCATGGCCCTTCCCCATTCTCATTTTTGCCCCATAGGGCTCAATGGGAATGGGGAAGGCGCTAATAACGGTACCGCAAATTGCGGTACCGTTATTAGCACGAAACTCCCTTTGCGGGTCCCTACTTTAACGGCTGGAAAAACCAGCCATTAAGGTCGGGTCCCGCAAAGGGACCTCGTAATCAGGCGTTAAGGGTTTAACGGCGCCGACACCTTTTACGGCGCCGTTAAACCCTTAATGCCAGGGTCGTAATGAGGCCCATTGTCATGAAGATTCCAGCCTACTGGAATGCCTGAGGCATTTGTAATATATTCATATCTGTTTTACTGCATAGCTTTGTTATGCTACTTTGATGCCCACCAAAATGTACCCTCTTTGGACTTCTTATATGAATACATGGGAAGATGGCGTCACCTATAGATTACTACAAAATTATTATAATTGAGGAAATACAGTAAATGTGGATTTGTACATGCTGAGTCTAGTCTCTGACATTGCGGCATAGAATGTTTTATCACACACCACTGAAAGGAGGAACATATAGTTGTTCAGCTCTACCAACTCTCCCTCGACCTGGTGTTTTGGCACGTAAATTAATTGTGCCTTAAACTCTGGTGGTGAGTTCAGAAATGGAATAAGACAGTGCTCCCAGTTGGTCCTGTCTAGCCACTGAACTGGCTGTTGTTTTAAAAAAAGAAAGGTGTCAAAATATTTCACAAAACATATATGATCTGCCATGTCACCTATGTTTTCTCGATCATCCTTAGGATCTAACAGTGCTGCTTGAGCAAAGGCTCTTTATCTTGGCCCTCAGCAAGTTCCTATAAGTGTTAGAGACATGCATCTTAGGGGACACCATCCTAGATTCATCTATCATTGATAGTGCATGTACCTGAAGTTGCATACTAGGCCCATTGCATGTTTTATACTAGTGTGTCCAGAATCACCATAATTCTAGTGGGTGTATGCTTTTTTGTGTTCAGACTCCGCCCTTACCAGCAGCCTGCATCTCTGTGTTGTGTATGATATGTGGTAAGGCTAAAGTCAACACATTTAACTGTACATTGAGATTAAAACATGTCCTATGGTCAATAGGACAAAAAGGGTGAGACAATCTATCCACTGCAAAGTGTAGATCAGGATTACTGCTCCAACAAACATTCTACATTTCTTGGTGCACTTTGGATGGTCAGAAATATTTCCAATGGACCATGCGCTTGGCTTTACTTGTGTACTTGCTTCTGGCTCATCTGTTCCCAGAATAATAAAACATTCTCATTAATTGTTAACATTATGTGTTCATCTACTCTTGCATGCTTGTCAGGTTGTTCAAGATAGAGACTCTCTTCCCTTGGGAACATGGGTGTAACGATCTGGAGCTGGCTGAAGGTGGTCTACAGTCACTTGACTCATACCTTTAAGAGGCATAGCTAGCAGGATGGCTGTTCTTAAGCCAATGAGGTCCAGTAGCTACACAAGAGGACTGTAGCACGGTCCAAGTGCTTCTTTGTCATGGATATTTCCCAATATATAGTCCCCAGACATCAAGGTGATCTGTGACTTGTCTCTATCTTGGTGCTTTGGTAAGACTTCGTATCCACATATGGAGTTTCTCAGGAGATTTAACAGAAGCAGCTGATCTGCCTTGGTGAGAGAACTACAAGGATTGTATGTCAGGAATATACATGGGAGCACCAAAAAACAACTCATAAGTTGTTTTAACCTCACTTTGAGAAAGGTGAGGTAAGTTGTTTATATTACGCTGCACTAAAGGCACATGATTTACCCACTTACCTCCAGAGAGAGGATGCATTTAACCAAGGCATGCTTTATCATCCCATTGGCTCTCTCAAGGATGTGTTCAAAGGTTAACCCTTGTATAGCAAATGGGTTATGTCTAGCTCTTCTAGTGGGATATGTCAAACCACCTTGAAAGCAGTTCTGGTGTTCTACCTGCTGCAAAACCAACTCAGCATACCTACACGGTACATACCGTAGTTGGTCTAGGCTCCTTCTGACAAATAGGGTTTCAAACCTACCTCCTGACATGATGCCATGTGTCTTCATATATGTAAACAATCCCAGAGGTACTGCCACTACCAATGTGTGGTCAGTGTTAATATCTCTACAACCCGTTCATTTAACCACCTGGCTTGGCAGAAATCTGCAGGTATAGGGACATCTACATGAGGATTAGCCATTCTAGTATCTCTTAGATAGATAGCTAATAATAGTACAAGCCTTTCCTGCACTCCAAGGGTAGTGTCATAGAACCCCCAAGTAGGATTTGTCATAGGAATAGAGGTAGAGAAATGCATATACCTGTCACTATGCGTCAGAAGAGAGAGTAGGCAATAAACCCCTGTTGTGGATAGCTACTCTTACTCATCCACACAGGACTAATTTACTAATGTCACATATATGATATTGATGCTCCACTGCTCAAACCTTCTACTAACCCTTTTCTTATCAAAACATGCACCACATACAGTTTGTCAATATACAGTACTTCACATAGATGCCCCACTGATAATGCATGTGCTAAAATGTCTCTGACATGATTCTCAATAATAATACGAATAAATACAAATTATCAGGAATTTACACAATTTAACACATAAGCACAGCATAAACCATGTAAGCCATATCAAAATTTAAAAAGAAAATAATACATTTGCATAAATAAATAGTTACTAAAAGTATAAGTGAGTAGTTTCTAAAAGTATACATAATTTCTAAAAGTATGCATAAACAATGCTATATTTAACCACTGAGTAGATCAGAGGGGAAATCCAACATGTTACAGTCCTGATTCTGCCAGCAAAAGGGTCTTTACTTGGGACCATATCCTAAAGAGGGCCAGCTGGAGTCCCAAGGCCTCAGCATTTAAGCAACTGATCCAAAAGTCTTCCTCCATTATGGACTCATAGTTATGGACCCATTTTGCAAACATACACATATAAAGCGGGTCAAGTTTAGAGCAAAGAGTTAGAACATGTCTGGTAGTTTCCAACACTCCTGCGATCTGACATAACCGGCAATTTCTCGCTTTAGTCGGGATATTTAGGCAGCCCCCTGTAATGGCTAGTACCGGGAGCTGATTGGTCTTGAGACTCAGTATGAAGTGTCTCACATCTGGCAATGGACACAAGAACAAGTAAGGCTGAGGTATTCGGTATCTATGTGTTACATGAACTACTGCCTCATACCCACTTAGCGTAGCCAGATGGGTGGAGTTCATGCTCCAATCCCACCTGTTCAGTTTTTCCTCAAACAATCTTTTTTGATGGATATAAGGCAGGTGTATCTTATTCTCGTATGACCAGTCAATCTCCTTGTAAAGGGCCTCATTTAGTTCTTTAAAATTAAGGCCCCTAGGATGTCTCTCAGCCTCATAGATTTGCCCAGCCAACCTCAAGAGTCTACAAGAAGGCTCAGAGCACCCGTTAAGGTAGAAAGCTCCTCTTGTGCGTAATTCCTCTCAGGGATATGAGGCCCAGCTCTAGGCGTAGGTACTGTATTGAGCAGGGAGGACCCAGCCCCAGCACTGTGTGCCAGGAGTGGCCCTCCAGTGTATTCAGGCACTTTAGTTCTTGCATGGCCAGGGCCTCCAGGCCATAGAGAATGGCAGGCACAAAACACTCTTGGTATAGTTTTAGTGATCCTGTCATACTAAAGCCTGCGTTCCCCTGCCGAATTTGCATACCTGGAGTGTAATCAACTTAGCTCTAGGCTTTTTGTGTGTGATTATTTCTTTATTATTACCAGGTGCTTTGAAGTCCAGCCCCAAATAAGGATAGGAGTCTACCACTGCGATAGTCCCCAGTTTAGTGCCAATGCCAGTGAGGTTAGGGCCTTTACGGGCTATGGCAATTACTTTACTCTTATCCAAATTGATAATCAACCCCAGCTGGGAGGCATACTCTGCCAGCTCATTTAGCATGCTCTTAATGCCGGATAAAGTCCGATCAAATAGGATTAAATCATTGGCATGGAGCATGCCAATAATAGGGATGTCACCAAGCTTAGGGGGGCAATTTGATTTTGAAGCCATACCATCTAGAAGATCTGCGATGTAAAGATCGTACAGCCTAGGCGTGTTCACGCAGCCCTGCTCCACCCCCACATTAATAGGAATCAAAGTGGATAATTCGCCATTGTCTTTACAGCGTACTTTAGTAGAGGTGTCACTATGGAGTGCAATTAGGATTTTAGTATCAAAGGCGGGCAATTCATGTTTCTAAGTTTTAACCATAGGGTATCACGAACCACCAAGTCAAAAGCACTGCTGAAGTCTATGAAGGCGATGTATAGGGTGCACTCCCGGCCGCTAGAGGTGGTGTTAATCAACTGATCGAGCCTCCGGATGTTGTGGGTGGTGCTAGCCCCAGGTCTAAATCCTGTTTGTGCATAATGAAGAATCTGATTTTCGGTTACCCAGGCTTCTACTTCTTTCAAAACCGGTGTCATAAAGATTTTAATTGTGACATCTAGCATAGACAATTTTCTATAATTAGCAGGTATGCTCCTGTCACCCTTTTTATGTACAGGAATCAAAAGAGATTTTTTCCACGAAGATGGAACTAGGCGAGACCTGCAGATGCGAGAATATAAAGTAAGCAGCACCTGGGCCCAATTGTTAGGATCTTTTTTTAGATCTGCTTTTGCCAGCCCATTGGGGCCCGGAGCATTGGAGGACTTTAATTTCAAAATTGTTTGTTTTATTATTTTGTGGCTAAGTTGGAGGGGCCATGGTTTTTCACTCACAGGCAGCCTAGTAGTTGTCACCCCATCCTTGTGGAATTTATTATCGATATAATTGGTCCATGCTTACCCTGAAATAGGATTCAGTAGTTTTAACTTCTGCTCACCCCTTGCCTTTACTAGGAAGTGCCATATATTGCAGGCGTTTCTACTACAGAGTATTTCGGTGAATTTTTGCCACTGCACTCTCTGTATGGTTAGACTATAGACAGGAGCGAAATCTACATTTTATCACCTTGATGTGGACCTTTAACGGTCCATGATCATCCACGGATGCGATTGGCCTTCTTAATGCTCGAATAGAGTGGCGCATCTCCCATTTCTTATCGTGTATGTTAACATCAAAGGCAGATTTTCCTCCCGCCTTCCATCCTATCCCTGGGGCAGTGGCTCCCTTAAACAGTGACTGGGTGATGTGAGTTATCCACTGTTCAATCTCCTCAGGATTTTTCTCCCAAAGCAACTGTTTAATTTCTGTTTGAATCGGGAAAGTGATGGTATTCATTTTTTCAATTTTTCTCTGGGTCCACCGAATAGTTCCAGCATGAGTTGGTGTTACCCCTTGTCAAGCCCCAGCGTATGTGGTCTTCATTCTTCCCTCCATGCTAAGTATTAGGGTTACGTGGTCACTGTAATTATTCAGGGAGATACTCAATTGTAAAACGTAACTGCCATATAGTCTAGCACTGTGCGCTTTGCCCCAACAGCCTAAGTGCAATTGCCCGGGGAGTCGCCCCATGTGTGCCCATTGAGCAATGTCATGTTCCACTCTTTGCAAATATCCAGCCACAATTTCCCTTTCAGGTTGCTCATAGCCACAGGAAGGCTACATTGATCAGAGACATGGGCGTAATTCCCACACCCTTCGAAGTCAAGACAAGACTTGGCATTTAAGTCTCTGCAAAGTAGTACTGGCGCTGGGGCTTTTCCCATGGACCATGAGGTCAATCTTGAGTCTAAAGTGTCCCCAAGGGCTTCCGTGATTGATACGCCTGGGGAATCATACACTTTGGCTACCAATATATCATTATACCCTCCCCAGCCCATGGGAGGAGATATCTGTATAACCAATAGGTTTCCTCCCGGGCAACACCCATGGATCAACCTAGGACTATAAGAGGGCTTGACGCTAGTCAGTAGGCCGCCCCTAGGTCTGCCCTAGGCACCCTTTGTTGCCAGAGACTAAAAAGTGACATAGCCATCAAATTCCACATCAAATGTGACCCATGTTTCCTGCAATAGAAAAAGCTCTGATGACAATAGCCAGCTGTGGGAGCCCCAATAATGAACACTGAATAAATGCTCTTACAATCTCATGTATAGTGTAATTCTGTCTATTATGAGAAATAAGTAATAAAGACACATTGCTACTATTATTATAACTATACATAACACACTCAATATACAAAAAGGTATAAATGAATATGCAGTTGTTATTGTCATTGGCTATATGTCTATGTCTATTCAAGACCAATCAACAATTTCAGAGGCATAATCACTACCTTAAAAGGAACTGACTTTTTCATTAAATCTCGTTTACCAAACTCATGAAATGAACTGCCTTCTCAATACCTCGCCACTTTCACAATGTGATATTAAAAATGAGTAAAACAGGCCCTCACATTCACTACTGTTCTCAGATGGGAGGGAGATGAGTGATGAAGGATGGATGCCTGATGCCTGGAGCCTGGATGGAAGCTTGTGGTCTGCACAATCCAAAAATATCAAATCTTATCAGAAAAATCACCTATCAAAATTACCAGGGTCTCTTAGCAAAAAGCTGCCAAAAAAGACAAAAAGGTCTTAAAAGTGGGTGTCAATTGGAAGTGACCAGGATGCAAACAAGCCAATTATTAAAAATATATGTCCATAGGTGGTGAGTTGATTGCCATATTGTGAAAACATAAAAATTGATATGAGGCCGGGAAGCCCAAAAGAAACACATCAACAGAGGTTACAAAGGACATACAAGTGCTTTATTAAAAAGCTACAACAGTTACCAAAGTCAATTGACAAACGGATAGCTATTCGGCTCTCAGAGTAACGTAACGAACTTCAACGAGGGTTCGATGCATTAGTAGAGAGAGCGTACATTCGGAATACTTGGGCTTTTATATCCTTTATCCAGCCCTTGGCCAACCCCCTCGCGGGTTAACCATTCTTGGGATCAGGCCTAGGGTTCCTTGCCAGGTCAATCCTATAATGTATGCATTTTTATCAGTTCCGCTGATACAGTTGTTCATTTACACATAGGTCAGTGATAGGACAAGGTCTCAGTTCGCGACCCTGACAAGTGGCCTGCAGGCATATTAATTATTCGTGTGTGCGGAGGTCACAACGGCCAGAATCTCACTCAGAATGTTATTCAGCCTCCATTTTGATGTTCAGGGTGACTTCCACATTACAAGAGAACCTAAAATGGCGGCTAAATCCAAGATGGCGACTTACATTACTTTTCGTTAAGGTCAAGACCTTGCCGCGGAGTCTAATTACATGATATTTTAGACAAACTTGGCGTAGGCCAATACACATTCAATTACTGCGATAGGAGGCATAATATTATTTCAATTCCAACAGACCCTCCTTTTGGCCTTTGCCAAGTGCTAATATCATTTCTAATACTTTTGCAAATAACTCCATGTGTTGTCATCCATACATCCCGAATCATTGTCTGTAATATCTATAGCCATTAGGTCGTTCATCAGAACCTCTTGTAACACAAACTCTTTGGATGCTGTATCTGGGGCATACATTCTATGCCCTATTGTGCTCACTGCTTGGGCACAACATCCCCCTAGCATTCCACATATACTCGGAAGACATTGAAAACAGCAACAAAGGAATAGCAGGATCCCCAAAATAACCAGAATAACAGAAAGCACCTTCCAACCCCAGGATCGTAAAGAATCCCAGAACCAGGTGCTAAGATTCCAATCTCCTACAGGGATATGTACTTCAGAACTAAGAATATGCAAGTTCTGTATTGCTTTAAAAATTGTCGGCGAGGAATCTGGTACGAAAACACAGCAAGCGGACCCCACCAATTTGGATACTCCACCTCGTTCTGCCAAAATGACATCTAATGCCATCCGATTTTGGAGTGCTACCAATCTTATTGCTTTTTGTTCTAGTGTCATATTGTAGAGTATGTCCGTGGTCCAGTTGATCGTTCTCTCCAGTACCCTTGCTAATCCCCTAATATTCTCAGAGTTTGTTATTTGTCCCCAAAAGGGCACAACTGATTTTGCTATATCTCCCAATACTTGCCCAGGGGTATCTCCGTTCTTGTCCCGCTGTGGGTGAGCCTTAGAAACCTCCAATGTACTAGCTACAAATACCCCGGGTAACAGGATTCCTAAATAACAGGTTCCCTGCCAATCCTTGGGCAACCAGGGAAATGCTAAACTACCACAAACAAAATAAACAGGCCCCCCTACATACAGAGGCCTGTTTTCTCCAGTCAAATTTACAGTGTTCATACAACCTTCAAAATCTCCCATTGGCCGAGTGCCATTTCTTTGTACACAAAAGGGGACCAAATCAGGGTTATGATTTATAGAGTAAGAAGGAGGCACGGTGTCCTTATTGCCTATTGGAGCCATTTTAAAGGAAATTAACGTTTGAAAAGGAAGAGACAGTTTATCAGACGGCCTAATAGAAGCAACATTAGGTTTACTTCTATTTGCAAAAAGCGAGCATCCCAGGGGAGTTAATTCACGTTTCTCGAAATCATTCAAATTAGTTCCATCAAAGTTCCCTGAGATGCTGTCATTCCAACTGCCAAAGAATAGTGCTCTAAGAGAGGCATAGCAAGCAATCGTTAAAGGTAAAGGGTGAATATAGCATCTGAGGCCCCTTGTTCCCATGTTGCGGTAAATGAGTGCAAATCCAACAATTACTCTTATTAAAAATGGCATGCGTTGCATTCATTACTATCATTAGAGTGTTATTATGATACTTTTGTCTATGTTGGGAATCTCTAGGGGACAGAGTGTGGAGGAGTACAGAGGGAGTCAAAGCAGTTGGTACAATCTCGGTCGGTAGTAGAGGTTTTAGAGGATAGTTTTCTTCAAAGTACCAAAGTCCTACAGCAGTAGTTGCAAAAATAACAATTATCATTATCAAAACACAGCAATACATTTTCGGGGCCCAGGCACATTGTTCATTGTCCATGTTGGTCACCCCCTTATTCACAAGTCCAGTGCGGGGAGCAGCAATGGAGGTGGCAGGCATTGTAGTTCCTCAATCGACGACCCCAATGTTCGTTGCTGGCGACGCTACGCTCGCGTGATTTCTTAGTCCTTCCCAACCCTAGCCAGCAGAATCCCTTTTCTTCCTGTTGTTCAACAGAAACTTTCTTATACAAAAGAAAACTTTCAATCACTTCTCTTTTCCCAAATGCACAGAAAAACCTGTGCCCTAGTTCTATTTTCTTCGTCGAAGGTTGTACCTGGTGGTACCCAAGATTGTTTGATCCGAAAACAAGGCATTGTCACTTCCTGAGGGAAGCGACGTATCGGAGGCGACGGAAGTTGCAGAACTCGAAACAATGTTTTCCGGAAGTGATTTTTCAAAAGAGTGCGGAGATGAAATGGACTGTTCCCCAAGCTCCACGGGCTCAGAGAAATTCTCCGACGCACTCACAGCGCTGTTTGCTGCTCCAAGATCAGGGACTGTAGCATCAGCGAGGAGATCTGCTTCTTCTGTAACGTGTGGCGTCGGGTGAGGAAGTTTCTTGACATGCGTCGCATGGATCCAGTGTTTCTTCCCAGCCACCCGCACTGCTGTCTGGGTGACCAACAGCACCTGGTAGGGTCCCTTACTACGAGGAGCGAGACAGGAAGACCTTTCGTAGGCCTTCACTAGGACCTAACTTCCAGGCTGTATATCGTGTCCTGGGCCCGTGAATCGTACAGGTAAAGCCGAATACACCTGGTGATAAATGAAATACAGGTTTTTAGTTAACTGGTTACAGTAGTCTACAAGCAATACATTTTCCACCTCTCTCAGGGTTTTAGGTTTTGGGAGACCCCAAATGTTAGCAGGTCTCCCCATCACTACCTCAAATGGAGAAAGCCCAGTCTTAGTTTGAGGTGTGGTACGCGTAGCCAATAATACAATAGGTAAGGCATCTGGCCATTTCAGTTTGGTATCAGCACATGTTTTTGCAAGCTTATTCTTTAAGATACCATTGTGTCTTTCCACCAACCCAGCACTTTGAGGATGTCTAGCTGAGTGAAATCGTTTCTCAATATGTAATGCTGTGCATATCTGCAAAATTACTGCTGCAACAAAATGAGGATCATTGTCCGACCAAATTACCCTTGGGAGCCCAAATCGAGGAAAGAATTCTTTTACCATAATCTTTGCAGTGGTCATGGCGCTAGCATCTTTAACGGGGAAAGCCTCGACCCATTTACTGAAGGCACAAATAATTACAAGAACATATTTCAGATTGTTACACTGTTCCATCTCAATAAAATCAAAGTGAATGACCTCGAAGGGAACAGAAGGGGGCCCAAAGCTTCCCCTTGGAGTTACTGTCCCCTTACCCACATTGTGCTGTAAGCAGATCATGCAGTTCCGAACATGGCGTTTTGCAGTCTCCAGAATCTTGTTATTCACCCAAACTTGTTCTAACATTTTCGTGATCTGCTGAGCACACACATGTCTAGGACCGTGTGCCATCGTAACCATTGCCAGTACATATGAATCAGGGAGCAACCATTTTCCTTCAGATGTATCCACCCAACACCCATCATCATCTAGTTTCCCCATTCCTTCGGCCCACCTTTTAGATTCTTCTACTGTAGCATCAGTTTGAATATCCCGCACAGACCCAATACCTTCATCCATTATATAGGCATCTTTTGTTTCCCTTAGCGCATACATGTCTGTGCTAAGGTCTGTAGCCGTTTGCCTGGCTATCAGGTCCGCAAAGGCGTTCCCTTTTCCCACATCATCTATGACCTTACGATGTGCTGCACATTTCATGATCGCTAGCTGCCTAGGGAGCGATAGTGCCGAGAGCAATTGCACTATCAAGGGGCCATGCTGAATCTTGGTCCCATGTGAGGTCAGGAACCCTCTTTCCGACCAGAGCCTCCCAAAGTTGTGAGCCACCCCAAAGGCGTACTGGCTATCAGTATATATATTTACTATACGCCCTTCGGAGAGTTCAAAAGCTCGGGTCAATGCTATAATCTCTGCGGCCAGCGCGGAGTTATGTGAAATTCTCTTAGTTTCAACAACTTTACTCAATGTAGTAACTGCGTAAGCAGCTGTAGATGTACCATCTGAAAGTTTGAAGCAGGAGCCATCACAAAACAGCTCCCCTTCTGCATTGTCCAAAGAAGTATCTATAAGATCTATCCTTCCCTTCGTTTCTTGTTCAGTGGTATACAGACAGTCATGTAATTCTTCGTCACCGCAAACAGTGTTTTGCGGGAAAGGTAAGAGTTCAGCCGGATTAAGAACACAACACCTCTTAATTTGAATGTGCGGGGCAAACAGAATTAATTCATACCTTGTTAACCGTGCAGAGGTGAGGTGTTGCGTTTGAGTTTTGTTCAATAGGATATCTACAGAGTGAGGTACCATCAAAATCAAATCATGGCCTAGGACCATTCCCTCACTCTGTTTCACAGACGCGGCAGCAGCAGCGACAGCTCGCAAACATCTTGGCAAAGCGCATGCGACAGGATCAAGGGCAGAGGAGTAGTAGCCGCACGGCCTATTCTTCCCTCCGTGTTCCTGTGTTAACACAGCCAAAGCACATCCATCACATTCATGCACAAACAACACAAAGGCCTTGTCATAATTTGGAGTACCCAGAACCAGTGCAGAGCATAACGCGGTTTTGAGAAGCTCAAATGATCGTTGATGTTCCGATTTCCATGGCAGTGGCAGAGAAATGCCCTTCTTCATCAAAGCCAACATCGGTTTTATCACTAGCGAAAAGTTCGGGATCCACAACCTACAGTAAGAAGCCATACCTATTAAGGCTCTGACTTCCTTCTGTGTATTTGGAACAGACATGCCAGAAATGTGTTTTATTCTTTCAGGTGTCAATCTTCTCCCCTCCTTTGACAGGAGGTACCCTAAATAGGCGACCTCCTGACAACAATATTGAAATATTTTGAGCGAAGCTTTATGACCATTTTTTGCTAGATGAACAAGCAACAGTATAGTGCCTTCCTTACAAGCACTTTCAGAGTCTGCAGCCAAAAGCAAATCATCAACATATTGAAGCAGTGTACAAGTAGGTGGCAACTCAAGGGTGTCGAGCTGCTCTTTCAAAGCTCTACTATAAATGCTTGGACTTTCAGTATACCCTTGAGGTGCCCTAGTGAATGTAAATGAGCGTCCCCCCAAGGTGAACGCAAACAAATATCTACTTTCCTTATGTATATGAATGCTAAAGAAAGCATTTTTTAGATCCACAACGCTAAAGTGCGTAGCCGTAGCAGGGATCATTGTCAATATCGTCGTTACATCAGGCACGATTGGAAATTGTGGGGCGACAACTCTGTTAATAGCACGAAGATCAATTATGAACCGGTATGGGATTGCATTGTCGCCTTTCTTATATACAGCAAGATCGGACTGTTAAACAAACTACCTGTAATCTCCTCAATCACCCCACGATGCACAAAATCGGAGACAATGCATTTTAAAGCACGCTCGCCCTCAACTGATATTTTCTACTGCGGAATGCGTGGTAGTTTAACTCCATGTTTCAAAACTATTTTAACAGGCTCAATCTGTAGTACCCCGACATCATTGTCGTCAACCGCCCATAAACATTCCGGGACAATGCTAAACGCAGGAGGTAAAGGTCGCATCAGAAACTGAGAATTAGGAAGTTGCTGTGGTGAAACCGTCAGCCGTACTCCATCAGAGGAACAATGAATTACTGCATTCAATTTCTTTAACAAATTCAACCCCAGCAAATTCTCTCCACAGTTCGAAGTCAGAAGAAAAGGGCAATGGTACGTAAAGGGACCCAAAGAAACAGACACCGGTGACGAAACCGGACAGACAATTGGTATACCAGAAAACCCTACGGAAACATTTGTTGGCCCTGACAGTGGAATGTTTGGAACCCGAGAATGATCAATGGAGCACTCCTGTGCTCCAGTGTCTATCAAAAACTGGTGTTTCCTATTCCCTACTAATAATTCAACGTAGGGGCCTTTCTGATTAACGGGAATAGGTGAAGGTTCCAAACCCTGCTTTGGGCAGTCCTAATGAAATAGAGTATCGTCAGAAGGAAGCTCTTCAGAAAGGTAGGCAGCAGAAGGGTGATCAAATATGTTCCTCGAGTCCACACTCGAGGTCTGATTTTCCCGTGAAAAAGGTTGCTGAGGATCTTGCAAAAACTGACCTCTATCAGGGCCCCCTGCTCCAGGGCGGCCCCTGGGTCGTCTACCCATACTCCCAAACGCACTGTTTGACCTTTGCCGAAGGACGGGGCACTGTGCTCGCCAATGACCTTCCTGGCGGCAATAAGCACATTGATTAATATTCACAGAACCCAAAGGACAATTTCCTTTTGGGACATACTGACCTCTGGTCTGTGTCGTGCCTCCTCTGGGGTTTCTAACAATTTGTTGTAATAATACCTTGGTTTTCAAATCTCCCTTCCTCTTTTCTATTTTCTCCTTCCCATTATTAACACGGTTCTCATAATACTGAGCCATGTGCAAAACCTCAGATTGAGAATTTGCCTGCCAAGCACTCTCAGAGGACATAATCTGTGACTGGATGTCGGGCAACAATCCACGCACAAATTTGTCCACAAACAATCTTTTCCCAGACTCTGTACCCAAATCCTGCCCACTGAAGTCAGAAAATACCTGCTCGAATCTATTAAAGAATTTGGTGGTGCCTTCAGTTTTCCCTTGAACACAGGCCGTAAGCTTGTCCCAAATAATTCTTTTCGCTGGAATTATAGTTTTTAATTTTGCGACAATTCTATCAGGCAAAGTAAGTATTACCTGTGGTGGTTTCTCACCTGCTGGGTCTTTCCCCATCAATCCTAATCATATTAGCCCACGTATCTCCCAACCCTGGCACATCGTCTATCGTCCGAACCTGCTTCCATACATCTACGGGTAGGAGTACAGGGAATAGCAAGTCAATATCACTTAAGGTGAACACAGAGGACTGTAAAACGGACTCTATCTCTTTGTAAAACCCCGTCGGGTTTTTCCTGATATCAGGAACTGATTGTCTAATAGTGTTCACTTCCTGTCGTGAAAACGGGACGTGAACGAATTGTGATACATAATGTGCAGGGATATCCACAGCGGGTGCACCAGTCCCAGCGTTGGCGGGAATCTCAACCTTTGGGACAAAGGTCGGAGGAACCTCTCTCATAGGCAACTGAGATATAGGTACCTCCGGCCGCTTACAAAGCAACAGAGCCAGGTCGAGCGCTAAGGCAGCCGAAGAAGTGTTGGGCGAAAAAGCCCTTTTACAAATCCCCAACAATTCTATGGGGCAACTAACCTTCTTTCTTACACATTCTTCTTGCAGGTACTGTACCATTACCTGAATTACCTTTCTTTGCATTTCTACTGTATACTGACTATACGTGTCATATACTTCATCTGGCGGAATCGATGAATCCGAGATCCATCGAATCGCATCTTTGGTACAAATAAGTACTTCTTCAGGTGCCGATCTACGACACGGAAGGAACCATTTCTGTACAAACATACTATCGTCTTCGTCATCCTCATCTCGTGACTTTTCAACGTCCTTCCTATACCCAAACAATTTTTCAACATGACCATATACTTTCTGCTCTGTGTCCCTCGAAAGTGCCAAAGCATTTAGATCTCTCACCCCTTGTGGAAGATCCGAATTTTGTAATCTACCCCACATCACACATAAATGAGTCCCCAAACCTTCGATAAAAACATTTTTCTCAGGAAAACTGTTCAAATTAGATAATGTGGAAAAAACATTAACTTGATCACCTTTCTCCATACAGTGCTTAGCCCATGCAAACAATTCCTGTTTCTTATCTGCAGAAACAGTATTACGAGTGACGATCTTTGATTCTGCACCTTGATCAACTTCAGTCAATACGGGACCACTCGGGAGCGGAGGTGCAGGTAAATTTAATAAAGGTGCAACTATCGGCGCAGGAGGAAGAGGCGGTGCGATAGGTGGAGGAACAGCAACTAGAGGAATAGGAACAATAGGTTGTACAGGGGGAACAGGAATAACACCAGGAACAACAGCAGGAATGGGCAGAGCGCCCAAGAAAGGATCATACGGAGGTGGCGCAGAGGCACCAGGCCTGCGTTCGTTTAACAATTTTTCAATAAATTCTTCGGAAACATGGAAATCTTTAGAGGGGTAAATTTTCTGGATTCCAAGTGAAAAAGCCCTATCCATATTTTTAACTGATTCTGAATGTTTTTCTTTATCATATAACAACGCTTTTTCGGCATTTGTTTTATGATGGCGTGCATATTTATCCCTACTTTTAAGCTGCTGTAACGCTTCTTTTTTCCAATTCTGTAAAACATCAAAGGCTGCAGGTCTAGCCTTCTTTTTTAGCAAGACCGATTCTAGGTATTCAATACGGGAGATCTCAAAACTGCCATTGATTGGCCACTGAAATTCAGAGGCATGTCTGGTCTGTCTGTGCAAAATATCATTAAATACTTTACTACCAATGCCATACTTACAGTGCATCGTACATGCCGGCGACCCCTCCTGTGGTGCTGGGCGGCTAAATTCCAAAGATTGTCGATCGCTGTGGAACAGAGCCCTAAAGCAGCTTGACAATTTGCCAGGCATTTCAAAAAAATTGGTGTTACCTGGTCAATAATTGTGTCTGCAGATACAATACGCCAAATTCAAATTGTCAGGGTTAAATTAAGAGCCGGGTCACGACTGCACCTGACCAAACCTAAGGAGGACCATACGGTTTATCAAAGAACTTACCTAACAAATTTTACCTTGTGTTTGGTGGTTTCGACAAATCTGCCAGACTCAAAAATGGACCCTCGTCAAGATGCCGTGTCAGACCACACGACTATCATCCAAGGATCGGATCGTGCAGCGCTGCCGAGGTATCGCGTCTCGTTCGGTCGGGCCCGCAGAATCACACTGTCCGATCCCGGTTCAATAGTCTGCGTCAACCTTCAATGATCCGGCATCAATCTTGAGGGTCCCTGTTCGGGCGCCAACTGTGAAAACATAAAAATTGATATGAGGCTGGGAAGCCCAAAAGAAACACACCAACACAGGTTACAAAGGACATATAAGTGCTTTATTAAAAAGCTACAACAGTTACCAAAGTCAATTGACAAACGGATAGCTATTCGGCTCTCAGAGTAACGTAACGAACTTCAACGAGGGTTCGATGCATTAGTAGAGAGAGCGTACATTCGGAATACTTGGGCTTTTATATCCTTTATCCAGCCCTTGGCCAACCCCCTCGCGGGTTAACCATTATTGGGATCAGGCCTAGGGTTCCTTGCCAGGTCAATCCTATAATGTATGCATTTTGATCAGTTCCGCTGATACAGTTGTTCATTTACACATAGGTCAGTGATAGGACAAGGTCTCAGTTCGCGACCCCGACAAGTGGCCTGCAGGCATATTAATTATTCGTGTGTGCGGAGGTCACAACGGCCAGAATCTCACTCAGAATGTTATTCAGCCTCCATTTTGATGTTCAGGCTGACTTCCACATTACAAGAGAACCTAAAATGACGTCTAAATCCAAGATGGCAACTTACATTACTTTTAGTTAAGGTCAAGACCTTGCCGCGGAGTCTATTTACATGATATTTTAGACAACGTGGCGTAGGCCAATACACATTCAATTACTGCGATAGGAGGCATAATATTATTTCAATTCCAACAATATGTCAGAATGCTTCTCTATACAGGTCAGTCAAAATAAAAGTTCTTCGCAAAAAGAAAAGCCCTTTGAGGCTCAAAAAGCCAAAAATACAATTTCAGGTTCTTCAAAAGCCAGGGAGAAAAAAGGGAGAGAGGATCCATCCCCCCCTCTACATTGGTTTGCACCCAACCTTCTCCTGGGTCCTTCAGCTCCTGCCTCCAGCCTCATCTCATCCAGATGCACAAACAGCCCTCCCACTGCCTCACCAGAAGGCAGCTTTTTATAGCATTGGAGCGTTGTTTACACAAGCCGTCACCGCTCCAATGGCATCACAACAATGACACAATCTTGATTTATCTCTTACAGCACAACACAAGGACATCGGCACCAAGCCGAATTATCAGTCAGAACGAAGGCCAATGACAACAGGCCACATTTTCTCTAAGGCTCCTCAGTCAACAACGTTCCTCACATCCGGCCTAGCCCTGAAAGCTTTCTAGGCCCTTGTAGTCTTTCAAAACCTTGTTATGGAGAACAGGAATAATCCAAACTATTTACATAAACATATGGAGCAATTGGAACCCATCCCATGCCACACCCACTCTCTCTACTGCCACCCACCCACCCTACCCACCTCTCTCTATCCCCACCCACTCACCCTACTCCACTCTCCCTACTCCACCCACCCATCCTACCTCCACTCTCTCGACCCCATATACCCACCCTACCTCCACTCTCTCTACCCCATATACCCACCCTACCTCCACTCTCTATCCATACCCACCCACTTTACCCCCACTCTCTACCCACACCCGCTCCCTATACCCCCACTCTCTCTCTCCCTACCAACCACCCTACCCCCACTATCTTTACCCCACCCACTCTACCCCCACTTTCTCTGCTCCCATCCAACCATACTACCAGCACACTCTCTACCCCCACCCACCATATTCCCACTCTCTCTATCCTCACCCACCCAACAACTCTACGAGAGATTCACCCACCACACACCCACTCTATACCCCATCTCAACCTTCCTCTCACAATTTCGCTTTATTTCTTACCCTCTCCCTCTTATCGTTTCTCGCTCATATTTCCTCTTGCTCATCATTGATGGCACCCTCTCCCAATCCCTCTCTCAATCATTTCCTCCCTTGATACATCCCTTGATACATTTTCCTTTCTTCTCATCCTCTTGCACACCAGCACCCCTTATCAGATCCTCATTTGAAATGTCACATTCTCCTCCTTGCAACCTTGTGCCTAAATATGCAAAATGCAAAGAACAGCAGTAAAGGCCAAAACTGTTGGCTTTGCCAAAGCTTGTTCTTTATTGATGTTGAGGTTCATAGGAGATATTCTTTGGAATCATAGTAAGGCATACGCTTCAACCACATACTGCTGGTGGAATATTATGTATCAGTGGGGTTCTTTCTGAAATGTTTATGTTTATATTTGATATGTTGTTTGAAGACCTAAAAACAAAAGCAGCAAAGGAAATTGTAAAAAAGGTTATTTCTGAAAGGCATTGGAGGAGGTGAGTGTCAAACCCAGTTCCTCTGGCACCTCGGCACCAAAGGTGAACACATTCCCTAATCACAAACAAAACACTAAAGCTGGTGCCTGGATACCTCTCCACGTGTCACAATGTACTGGGCACGGGCAAACCCTTGAGCATGGACAGCATCTAGCAAAACACTGCTGCCAGTGCAGAGATGTAGTTAGTTTCTTTTTGGGCACATTGAGAAAGGGTAACAACAAAATAATAAAGTAGCGTTCACTCACTGAGGCAACAAATATTGCAAGCAGATACAAAAGATGCTACCCATGCTAAAGGCATAGCTAGCTGGAAGGACTGTTCAATGATGTGGGTAGGCTGTGCATGGTATCCATAGGCTGTATGATGCTTTCTTTTTCACAGCCTTTATATTGCAGCCTTTCATGCTAACAATAGCTGTCACTGGAAGGGGTTTCACAGCTTTATGAGCTGTTTTTTTCTTGTATTGCTGGTATTAGGTTGTACTCCACAGCTTTATGCAGCTTTTCGCTGTACTCTAGTCAACAAAATATATACCATTATCAATTGAGAACCAAGACAGCATCTTAAAAAACTGCACAGCACCTGGAAGGGTTTTGTTAAACAGAACATAATGTTCAACAAGATTCAGGATGAGTTTAAAAAAAATAAGTTCTGTCCACTTGCAATGTTCATGCCACATTAAGTGTGAAACCCGTTAAATCTGAAGCTTCATCATATCATGGAATAAAAACAACTCACCTTGTCATTAATTGTTAACAAAACCCCCTCATATTGAGAAAACTACAAAAACGAAATGCCCATGCCTTGAGATGCTAGCCCCCAGTGAACAGTCTGTCAGGCTCCCACCAGTCGCAAGGTCCAGTCAAGACTATAGAAAGAGATCATCCTAGTTATCCTTTGGATGAGGGCACTTCAATGTAGACACTAAGTACCATGTCCACCACTGGGGAAAGGATTGTATTAAACATATGTTGAGGGGCTCTAATTGACATGAAAGACTACTGTATGTGAATGAAGAGTGGAGTGAAGGGAACAGACAAGCATGCATATCCAATCCACTGTGTCCTGCTGAACTGCTGCAAAGTTTACTCAGTTTCACTTTATTCTAACATGTGAAAGAAAGTCCATGTAATACAGAAAGTTGAATTTCTTGATAAATATGTACTTTTGCCTACCTTTATCCCCTACACTGACTAAACTGTTGGTTATCTGCAGAATAACTACCACAGAGGTTGGCTATGCTAGTGGCATTGATCTATAAGCTTTTCAGTTAAGATGCTAACATAATACAGTGAAATATCTGATTTGTGTTCTTTTTTTTTACTAAGACAAAGGGTCTCACTATGACTCTGCGGGTCCGGAAAAATGCCATTCTCAGTAAGCTCCCAGTTTAACAATCCTAGTAAAATCCTATTCTGAAATTCCCAGGACCCATTCAAAGTAGTGTCCAAGAACTCTTGAAGCTCTATGTTTAACAGTACAATTCCCAGTAAGGTTCCAGTTTGCATACTAATCACTTATATGGCTACTGTGTGAGTACACCGGTAATATTTCTCAACCACTTATATGCCACTTTTCTGTTGCTTGATTGGCACTCATTCTCCCCTTCAGTTATTCTGTAGAGAGGAGAATGTATTAGTTCCTTTGGATTTCCTTGTCCACATCTCTACAGAAAGTAGTGTGCAACTAGTTATTCTGACAATTTATTATCCGAAAATGGTGATTTACCTGCAGCAAAATGCTGGAGGTAAATCCTCCACTACATGGCCAAACAGTTTGGCTGTGCAGTGCATGCAGCGGTAATTCAATACCACCATAAAGAAGTGGCGGTAACTCAATTACTGCCACTTTTCCCCCAGCACCGCCAAACTTGTATTGAGGCCCAATATGTCCAGAGGCCCCTTTACGTTAGCGAACCTATATTACGATCAAATTGTAATCATTGTATAGGTAAATCTGGAAAACGACCTACTTGTTCTTCGCAGCTGATTTCTATGTGCCTAATTTTAACCATGTTCTCCAAGAGACCTCCATGGTGTCTCTTCTCACAGCTTGGCTGCTCCTGGCAGCTGAAGAGGATGCAGGAAGACCTCCGACCACCAGGGGGCATGCACCCTCGTGCAGCTTCTTCTGTTTCACAGGAGCGGCCTCTTTTCATAGCAGTCCTCTTTTTGGCTACTCCGATTCAATAACACTTCCTGGGCACAAAGGAACCTTCAAATCCCGCTCTTGCCACCCAGAGGTCTTCCTCCTGTACTGTTAGGTGCTCGAGGGCCAGGCCAGTGGGGGTGGGCCCGTGCAGCAGACAGTGGGGGTGGGTCCCCCTTCTCTTCACTATTCACGTTATTATGGAGTGAACATTTGCAGAGGAAGAAATGGGCCTGCAGAAACATCATGCTCAGGCCTCCTACTGGCGCTGAGTGAAACAGAAAATCGAGGGGACATTTTAGCAGTAAAAAGGAATATCATCGAGACATCTCGTGTGAGTGATTGGCTGTACCCTTTATCACTTAGAATGAAATGAACATGCAACACAATAATGCCGATCATTAGGTTTGGGGTCATTATATGTGAACATATTTGGCAACAAATTAAACAAATGGCAAACTGACATAACGTAGGAATATGTTGGGTTAGTGTTATCAGTGCTCTCTGATTTTTCCCTTGCACAAGATGTAAGTAGCGGTGTGGGCGTAGTTATCTTTACATACTGCTCAGTGGCAGTACTGCATTTTTTTGCCTTCAGCATATGGACAGAAATAGCTTATGAAGTAATATGGCAATGAGTAGCAGAACTAGCTGTAATGAAGAACACTGGTAAATTATTGAGTTCAGTATACTGTGGTGAAACATTTAATGCTTCATTCCTAGATTTCGGGGGAAAATGCAGATTAAAGATCCATTCTTTATTCAAAACATTTTCATTAAAAGTAGCAAGCCCACCCTGCAATGGGATGGCACCCACGGTTCCGTTCCTTCAGCAGATTAATTGTGAGCATGTAAAGGGTTACTCTAGTTCCATGTTTTCTTTCGTCAGTGGTGTACCTGCGCTATGCTTCATACCCCCCCATAACCTTATTTAACAATGTTCCTTTGTTTCGTGGACGATGTTGCACCATGCTAGCCCATGCTAGCCCCAGCGGTCATGGCTGTACTTGGAAAGCAAGTTAGACTGTCTCTTGGTCCTTGCACAATGTCTCTTTTTCCCCCAGATGACATTTCAACATATGCCGCCTTGAACCACTCCTTTTCACCAGCCACTTCCTTCACAAAGGATCGAAATATACCCATGGTTAGTTCTCCTACTCATTTGTCTAATGACTCTCCACAGGAAATGAATGGGTTGCCTACGAATCAGGATGAGGTGCCACACCTAAATAGTAAGGATTACTCAAGGCACAATTGAGGAGCCTCTATTTTGCATGCTTCTCCGTTACAAAATTACTTATTCCAAGACTTCAATACCTCAAAAACGTATTTGTTTCCAGTCGTGACTCGTATTTTGAATTTATTGGATAAGGGTCATGAAATAACCTACTACGAGATCCGTGATATGAAATCCTCTTTATCGGACATTATGGCAAAGTTGAACAAACTGTAAGGTTTCGTATTTGCCCAAGTAACCTTTATGTTGTTAAAATCTACATCAACTTTGGAGACCAAATTAACACCCGCAATTTCCCATACCTGCCAAACTGAAGCTATACGCTTCTGTAATAACTCAACACAAACTCAGACCTTGAAAATAATATCTCTTCCTGAAAAAGCATTTTATGCATCTGTAGTAGGCAAAGCGGCACACAAGTCTGACATTTCATGTGAATATACTCTTAAAGAATTATGGCAAAGTATAAATACTAACGCTGATAAGATTACTGAATTAGAGAAATACTCAAAAGCCCCTCAGGCTCTAAATAGTTTTAAACACAGAATCTGCTGTGTAAATCATGAGAAGGACGAATTAGAGCCAGACTTGATGTGTGACGATACAAATATCTGACCACCCTGACGGATTTGCTTGATTCAACTGATACTACACTATGGGCCTCATCACGAGTTTGGCGGTAACCCTTAAATTGCAGTGGTATTGCAATTACCGCCACATTTAAGGGTCCGCCAAATCACGGCCTTTGCAAATTTCCCCCCAGCTCTGAGCTGGGGGCAAATCTGCCACAATATTGCCGATTTTCGGCACTAATACCGTTGGCGTGAAATCCGCCGGCTGTAATAGCGTGAAAATTCCCCATGGGGAATGGGAAATTCCCGAATGGGCCCAATGGGGAATGGGCACTAACTGTTCCGCCAAACCCGTGATCCGGCGCTAATAGCGCCGGGGGCGTTTGGCGGTAGGGCTAATAGTGCCAGCGGTAATACCGCCGGCATTACCGCCCAACTCTTGATGAGGCCCTAGGTCTAGGCTTCCATGCAATCACAGGTGACATAAAATCTCCTGGAGAATCTGCTGCATCCTATCAGTATCTCTCACAGAGAGCTAAGAGATTAGAGATTAGAGCCATGAAAAGAAGAGTTAACAGAATGAACACTAAAGAAAATCTAGATAAATAACCCACAAATCAACTGACGTCCAAGATTAATGGACACAACACCAGCTTGAAAAAGATCTGTAATATATCAAATGAGGATGGGTTGCTTGACCTTCAGCAGTTAAATGAAGAGAGCAAATCCCTCTTACAGGTAAAAGAGGACAGTTCTACTGCCAATTTAAAATCTACAGCCTTACCTAAATCTAAGAAAAAATAGAAACACTGCCCAAATAACCCAACAGTAGCTGAAAATGATGAACATGCGGATTTGCCAAATTTTAAAACAATTGACTCAATTGAGGTTCCACTTCATTTTATGAATGAAACCAGCGGGGTAACACAAACGCAGCTATCCAGCTTTTTCCCCGTCATAAGTTAAAAAAAAGAGCCAAAGCTCGCCTGCCAAAAAATAGCCTTTAGAATAAACTAGCAACGATTCTTCTTGAGGGACCAATTTCTCGCCACCTTCACTTCCTGTGCCCTTGAATGAAACCAGTTCAATAGTTAAGGAAAGCCCTAGTTCAATTCCAAAAGATACAGAACTAGCTCCTATCAAAAAAAGATATTAACATCGACTCAAAAGAGCTTGGTACCTATGGTCCTACTCTTGAGACCTCTACTATTATGCGGTGGATAAGTGATCCTAAAATCAATGGAACATCAAGAATAAATCATTCATGTTTGCTAAATTCTTTCAATCAGATCCCTTCACTTAGGATTTGAAACTCAGACGACATTGAGTGGGTGACCTTGCCGCTCTTTAATAACAACAGAATGATATGTCAACTTCATTCATCTTTCATCTTGAAATTGATCTGGGAACACCGAGTTGACCTAACGCAACTAGGACTTCAGCTCTCCTTATTCAAATCTAACGAACAAGCTCTTACTTTTATAGAACTATGTGTAAGTGCAACTGACGAAGGCAATGGAGTGTCTTCTAAGAATGATAATGTAAGACTGCCTAGTGCAGAGTTATTTTGCCAATTTTCATCCCTTGCGAGTACTATTGAGTACTGGTCTTGGGTTGAACCCTTAATAAAAAGCCTATCGACAATCAACAACACAAACTCATAATCGTAGCTGTAAGGACCTAACTCTCCAATCCTGGAGTACATGTGGATTCAAGAATCTAAATGCATGGCTTAACACAAACAAATATCCCAATAAACCGTCAATAATATTTCTCCAAGAAACCATGAATCTACAAAATGTTATCTTTAATGGATACTCAACCTACACTGACCCTGCCAATATAGGTCTTTCAGGAATACCTTTTGGTGGGTTAGCCATTCTTGTAGACAACAATCTGAAAGCTCAATCTAAGATGATATTTTCTTCCAAAGAACTGCTGGCCATCAAATTAATAACACACACTGATGTAACCATTGTGTATTTGTTAATATGTACTGGAATCTGGCTAAGATGTCTCAAACAATGATATTTGATCACTTAGATATAGTTCTAGAAGACGCTCTCATGCATAATTCTCAGTAGGAGGTGATTTTAGGCAGTGATTTTAATTCAACTTGCATTGACTCATCTATCAAGAAATCAATCCACTCAATATCGAACTACGAGTATGCCTCTTCATTTAGAGGGACACATTGGGTGAAATACTTCTCAGTTTGGGATATGCAAAAAGTTGAGATGTATAATACAGAACCATCATTTACTTGGCAAAGGGGCTCTCAGAAATCTACTATAGATTATTTTTTTGTGTCTACAAATTTATTTAAATCTTGTAAACTTGTCACAACAAATAATCGAGGCTTGGGTGATCTTATGATTATCACATTGCATGTGACTCTGGAATGCAATACCTTTGAAATCGCTCCAGTTGTAGCACTTTTAGAATTCCAACGTCCATCACTATCCGTACATTGAAATATGAATTTATCTAGACAACTCAACTTACAGATAAGAAACTAACTATCTTATTAGGAAGATTTACACTACTATAAAATGGATGTTCGACAAATAGAGGAAAGTAAGAACCACATTATACATTCACTATTAACTAAAATTGCATGAAAAAGTTACGTGTGTCAACAGCACAAGCATACATACAATTTGGATGTTGCAAACTTAAAACGTCTCAAAAACAATAGGTTAAGGGACATCAAAGTTGATCAGATGTCAACAGAACAATACCTAAGACTTAAAAAAAGATTACACAGACATTTAAGAACAACACCAGACTTCTTATATGTAAGCTACATATAGCTGACAATCATAAAATGATCTATCAATTATGTAAGCATAATTCAAAATCAATCTGGGCAATGATAAGAAGTGTCACAAATACATCCACAGCTACAATGAATTCTTCTATCTCAGTGGAGGCCTGGGAAAAACATTTGGCACAAGCTTATCCCATACCTTCTTTACACGTTGACGTATCTTATCAGTGCCTGGATAGTTCTACAATGGGGTTTTGCTTGTGGTCCATGGATGCTATCCTGTGGGCCATAAACAAACCCAACTATTCAAAGGCGGCAGGACCTGATGGGATCCCTTCATGTGTACTCAAATCGGATTAAATGTTTTGGTCCATTTTCTTAAAAGTCAAATTCGAAAACATCTTTAAAACCAACCAAATTCCAGAGTCTTGGCTCATATCCATCATTATACCTATTTATAAAAAGGGGACTCCTTCGGAGCTCTCAAACTATAGGCTGATCACTCTCATGGACGCCTCGTAAAGGGTGTTTTCCATTCTGATCCTCAAAGACCTTGATAAGTTCATTCAAGATCATGATTCGTTTATTTAAACGGTTTTGCAAGAACATGAGCATGTCTCTGAATGCTACTGTTCTCTCACATATACTTGAAACAACTAAGAAAACACATTATGGGCCAATGAACATGGCTTCTTTGGACATGAGTTCACCATTTGATTGTGTCATACATAATCACTTATGGGCAAAAATGATAAAGATTGATATTCCTCCACCCATTATTCTTATTGCTTCCCTGTTACATCACAATAAATGTTACAGGGTATGCATAAACCAAGAAGGCGCATTAGCAGATTAGATCCCAACTCACACAGGCATCAAACAAGGATGTAACTTGGCTTCAACACTTTTTAATCTTTATTTGTGTGACCTGAACGAAATCTGGCAACATGACAATACTTTTCCCATTAGACTTCGCAAACTTAGTCTTGATTGGCTAGCTTTTGTTGACAACCTTATTTTCTTTGACAGAACACTTTATGGATTGCAAAACAAACTTCAAATTATTTCACCATATTCTCATCAATTTAATTTACATTCAAACGTCAGCAAGTCTAAAATTGTAATCTTCTCTAGTAGGAAAAAGATGACCTTCTTCAGATGGATGCTAGAAGGCATAACAATTGAACGCACACGTGAGTTATGTTATTTGGGATACAACCTCTGCGACACTTCGTCAATAGTTATGTGGAAGAACTCCCCAATTTAGAAACTGAGACCGCTCATCTCGCAGATGAAAATAATATACGGAAAATATTGAATATTATCTGTCATGCCGGTTATAGAATACTATACACTTAAGGTTGAATCGATCCTGTTATATGGACTTGATATTTCTTTGGTAGACATAGATAAAAATCTGGACTCACTACAAGGTCAAGTCTGGAAACGTACCCTGGGAATGGCTAGCTCATTGCCTAATTCCATTCTAAGGCATGAACCAGCTCTATATTCTTTGTCCTAAAGATTTCACTGGAGACAAATGAATAATTGTTCAAAAATGATAAATCCACCTCGAAATTCATTGTACGTAGATATATCTCAGATGCTTGCTGATGCCTACCCAGTTTCTTTGGCACAGTTTGAAATAAAAATGAAAACATTAATAAATAAGATAGATGTAACAACACACAATCTCATCACACGCCCAGCCTATGTAAAAAACAAATTGTACAGATATGACTGAACTCTTATCATCGATACCGTTGGTGGTTACAGTATGTTTTGGGAATATGCTCGATTTAGTAGAAAGAGGATCCCGTGCATGTCATACCTTATGTGTTTTCCTTGTGAGAAAGCTTGAGCATTGTTTATTAAATTTAAACTCAACTAATTTCATACCAATGAACGGATGAAATACTGGAATTCAGGAGTATCCATGAAACATACAGGAACCTGTTGTTTCTGTGTACGTAGTGAACATGCTTTTGATCGGAAATCGTCATGCATTTTAGCTCCGATTGTGTAAAGTTTGGCATGAAATTAGGCTTCTGTAGACTGTGAATTTGGAACTTTTTATAAATACTTGCCTTTTATAGTATACTAATTTCTTGCAGTTAGTACTATATTGCACATAACACTGCAGATTGCCATTGTTGTAAATATTGATTTTAGAAACGACCACGATTAATTGCACACTTGCTACTAATGAAAGAGATTGTGATTTTAATGTGTTTACTTAGGATTTTCTTTTTTTTCCTTTGTTTGTTTGTTTCTTTCTTTTCTTATCTTTATTTTTATGTGTTACAATTATGCTTATTTGAAACAACATGAATTGTACAGCTGCAATTTTTCACAAACTTTGCAAAAACTGTGCACTACTTTGCACTTTGCACAAACCAATGAAAGAGAATGTGATTTTAATGCGGGTACTTAGGGTTTTTCGTGTGAGAATCTTGCTTATGTGTTTGTGAATATGAAATCACATTATGATTTTAATTAAATGTGTGTAAAGGTTTGTGTTTAACTCAAATACAATAACAAGTAAATACAAAATAAAATAAGTTACACTTTCAGAACGTCACCCTATTTAAATGAATGGAAATCACCACTTTCCTGCGAGTGTTATTGGACAACATGTCAGTGAGGCTAATTTTTTAAGAGAACATTATTTTTACAAACCTGCAATGAAATTGGGATTGTCAATTAACACTATCGTGGTAAATCTAAACACATTAAACACATATTTGTAAAGCATTCTAGGTAATACAATGGTGTTAGCAAAACACCTAATTTCACACTACTCATATGTAGCTTTGATTTCTTAATGGTACCAAGCACAACTTATTCAATTCAAAATCCTATTAAGGCATGTGCATGTTTGGCTATCTGCACAGATGATAAAGCACATAGTTACCAAATGTTACTAATTTCATAAAAATAACCGAGCATATTATCAATGTTCACTCAAAAAGTCTCGGAGTTTAGGACATTTCTCATGATGTTAACTATATATATGCCGGACAACCTCAATAGATCTTCATTGCTGTTGTGAATCTCTGCATATTGGAAAGCAACCATATACTATTGGTCAAGATTCCTTGTTGCTGTGCAATGTACTAATATGGAAATCTTTACCACCCTTTATTTTACTGCCTATGTGGACCTCAGTTTGTACATTACAAATTTACTGTGGCAGTTCCCATCCCAAATGTATTTTCTCCAATCAATCATATCTGTTCCACTGTGCCGATATTGCATACAACACACATTCAACCCATTGGGCTTTGACAGGCAAACATCTCTGTTGTTTACTTTTCTTTAACTAATTGCCTATTATACTTTTGGGAGTTGTACTGAACAAGTTAGTGTGAGTCGACTGTATTTTTTTTTTTCGGTCCACAGCCATGCATCTTTATTTTATTTGTTTAGCATTACTAGTGAGCCATATCTCGCATTTAGCCCATCTGTGTTAGTGAGCCATATCTTGTAGTTAACCCATCTGTATCAGTGAGCCAAATTTTGCATTCAGCCCATCTGTGTTGGGGAGCGATATCTCACATTTAGCTTATTTGTGTCAGTGAGCCATATCTCGCATTTAGCCCATCTGTGTTAGTGAGCCATGTCTTGCATTTAGCACATTGGTGTGAGTGTGCCAAATCTTGCATTTAGCCCACTTGTGCTGGTGGGCCATATCTCATACGGACGGACTGTGGGGCACAGGGAATAAATCACCTAAGGAGGAACCCGAGAGGGTGGTAATTTCTGCACACCCGAATCTGCAGCCGGGGAAGTTACATGGGATGCATTTAGTCAGAACTGCGGCGGGAGGAAAGGTACTGCCACTAACTCTATTAAAATCCCACCCTTCTGCATACACCTCTCAAACTCTGAACTAAACACAATCGTGCCTCTAGAGCACAACAAACCGCATGCACTTCACAACACCACAACAAAACAAACCACACACAGTCCTACCCATGGGCGTAATTTTAGGGGGGAACGGGGGTGTTTGTCCCCCCAACTTTCATGGCACACTATTTTGTCCCCATTCATTTGAATGGGTCACCATTTCTTCTGAGGTCATGTCCCCCCCAACATTTTCAGCAAAGTTTCTCCACTGGTCCCACCCAACACCACATGGTTGCTACGAACCAAAAAACACACCTATTCTCAGTGAACGGGTGTCACCTAACTGAAGCTGCCAACAGCATATCACAGCTCTCTTGCTCTATGTTCTGATCAGTCCGCCTAACTTACCCCCCTCCCTCCTTGCTTTCCAGATATGCCAGAGTGCCAAGAGACCATGCAGATGGCAACAGTACGTGGTATAAAAACTTTAACATAACATAACATTCAAATAACGCTGATACTAGCGAGACACTACTGTCCACAATTTGTGCATAGCCCACAAGTGATGTTTTGCATGTCACAACCTTCAACACCTCTCTTTTTTATTTCTCAAATGCAGTTGCAGTGTTTACTTTACTAATTGCACTTCAAGTACCAGAATCCAAAGTAAAGTAAATAAAATCCCTCTCCGGGAAGAGTCAAGTTGAGACTGAAATATACACTTCAGCAGTTGCTCTGTTGTAGTCACCTGCTGATAAGCATTCTTTAACTCATGCATACAATTTATCCTCATGCATGGGAAGAATACATCTGCAGTTCTGTATTAACCAATATGCTTTGTATATGCCAAACTCACAGGCATCCTCAATATGAATTAGGCTGCTTTGAACAACTGTTTCTTTTCAATATATGTATAGGTTTTTGAATTCAGGTCATTATTAAGTCAACGGTGGGCATTGTGAGGTTTTCAGAAGAAACAGTGACAGAATTCTAAGCCATTTTCAGTTTAACAGGCCTCCAATTGGGAATAAGCGATACGATCCAAGCACTCCAAACACTGTTCCACAATGGAGTATAAACATATTTTCTAAAATGATTATGACACTATTTATGTCCCACTATTTCTAAAAAAGCATTTATAGCAAATTCATATATAAATGCCAAACTTTATTCCCAAACACCGTATTGAAGAAGTCCAAAATTATATGTACCGTTTTTATGGCAACTAATAAGGAAATACATTTTTGACACATGCTGAAAAAAGTGACATACAAAACATACTACTCTTAAAATAAATGTATCTCAATAAAGACCCACAAATGCCTTCAAACGATAGATGTAATTTTCTTATACTATAACCTACATGCATGCAATAAAAACAATCCACACCTCCCAAAGTTATATACATACAAGCATTATATATGCAAAAACTAACTCTTTTAATATTAACTGCAAATGCATTTAGGGCCTTTGGATGAAGATATCTGTTTAGCCAAACAGGATTTTCTTGGCCTCATGCTTGCGGGCCCAGGTGCTGCCGGTCCTGCATGCCCCCAAAGCTATAGTTAGTGGTGACGCAGGCCTTTTTCTTCCTTACAGATGCCACTTGGCAGTAACGGATCTATGGTGGATCATCACAGCAATGCCCCAGGAGTCATCTGCTGCAATAGGTAAAACTATTACTCCCGCACTGCATCATAGAGTGGAAGGAGCTATTTACAGTTAATACAAAATCAGAGTAGTAGTTAAAAATAAATGTTTCCAGAATATGCTTTAAAACTCTTGTTGAGTGGTCACTAGCAAAGAGCCAACAGAAGCAGAAATGTGGTCAAGATAACGATTCTGAATAAAGATGCAGATGCTTTCTGTCAGCTGATGGCTTCAGGAGGCATACCTGCTTCATCAATTGCATATTTTGTCAGTAATCGTTCTCAGATTACCCTTTTTAGCTAAGGATTGCACACCTTTCTTCAGGACGCTGGGACATGTGACCAATAGAAAGTTCTTGTGCCACATTTGGTTTCCTTGGTATGCCCAGAAGAGGCAATCAGCTATTTCGAAAAAATGGCTAGGTGAAGAAATGCAGCCTTTTTTAATTATATCAGCTTCTATGTAAACTCCCACTTTAATAGTCTGTGTCCCCACAATCACTAAACCATGTTATGGTAGGTCATGACCTGTCCTCTCCTCCACCCTAGTGCTTTTATTCCATTAATAATTCAATATGGGATTTAACCACCAATGTCATACATTTCTCTCCCGTCTTTATTGATCAGGGTGCTTAAATTCAAGATGCAAGGTACTACACTAGGGTATCGGGTAATATTGTCCCCATATATATATGGTTGCCGTAAATAATATCGCCGGGAAAAGGTCACGGCGATATTATATGGGTGACCATATATATGGGGACAGGGGCAAAAAAAAAGAATAAAAAAAAAAAAATTACCCAAAAAAAAAAGTTTGGGGGTTGCGGGGGTGTCCCCCGCATGTTCCATGCAATAATGTTGCCACAAAAAACGGCCATTTTTCAGCAATATTTTTTCATGGCGAGATTTTTGTGGCGACATTATTACATGGAACCCTACACTAGCCGGTCATACAAAAGTTACTTGCCACCTCAATTCTAAACATACACAGAGCACACGATTTCATGCTCGCCAAGGGTGAAATGTCACTAGCCGATGGATACTACAGAGTGCACATTTCGCACCCTGTAATTGATGTTTCTGTACACTATGTGTAAACAGAACCATTTCCAACCTAACTGATAGCTTTGTTTAATGGTCTTCTCTTTATCTTGGCTAGCTCTCATATCTCTGTGGTTCTTTTGCTAATTTGATCGTTGCTCCATGTTTTTTCTTATTTTTATTTTTTATTTTATAGTTTAAAGCACAGACCTAGCTCGAGAGCAGCGCTGTACAGAGTGTGGGCTGCCAGCATTAGGACTGGCATCTTTTACCAGTACCACAGTACTGGGAGATTTGTGCATCAGTATGTGTGTCTATTGGAATTAGTCCTTCGGCAGGTGTTGTTGTAAGAGCCATACTTTGAGAGCTTTGCGAAATTGTAGAATTGTGGGGGCATTCAAGCCGACACCAGGATTTAGTTCCAGAGGGTGGGTGCATGACAAGAGGATTGTTTGCAGGCCCTCACTTTGCGGACGAGTTGCGATTCAAGCTGGTTTGTCGATTTGCTGTGCGAGGTGCATGTGTCACCCGATATGTGACCACCAGGTACGCTGGTGTGCTACTTGTGACTGCTTTATAGATGATACATGTAGTCTTGAACAGTTTCAAGGCTTAGAGTGGAAGCCAATGTAGTTTGTGTAGGATGAGGGTGATTCAGACAAATCTCTGTGCTCCCGTAATAAGACTTGCTTCAACATGGTGGATTGCATTTAGGGGAGCCGAGTGAACAGCTCTGAGCTCTTTCAGGAGAGCATTTCCCCCATAGATGTGTGAGACCACCAGAGCCTTCAGTACTGTCCGGAATGGTTTGATTTTTTTCGAAGGGTAGAGATTCTGAGCCAGGCTTTTTGGGCCATCTTGGCTATGTGTTTCTGGAAGGACAGCCTGCTGTTAATGGTGAAGCCTAAGACTTTTGCTGAGTTTGAGTGTTGGGAATCAAATCCTTCTAGGTGCTGTGAAGGCATTGTGAATGAGACACAGGCAACGCACTGAAGGTTTGGGTTACAAACTTTTATTTAAAATAAAGAAGGACAGAAAAAGGCCTAACTTGCCCTAAGCTAAAATGGGAGTTTCCTACCTAAATACAATTAAGGATTTTCTATGTCAGGAAGTCCAAAGCAAAGTCTGTCTGTGTCCAAAACTGATACTTGCCCTCACATCTATTTGTATACAGTGTGTAGGGATGTCAACCTCAAAATGATAGTCTACAAATGAAACTTCTGAGCTTCGTCCAGTTCTTGGTCAAATGGTTTTCCTTCCCCAAGGTTCAAAAAGTTCACACTACAAAAGGGGATTCCCTTTCCAAAGCTTTGAAGTCATTCAACGGTTTCAACACAGCACAATTCCATGGGATCCTTCCCAGTTCTTCTGTCTTGGTTATCTTTCACCAAGTTCAACTCCTTACTTTCAAATCACACATGGGTTTCCTTTTATAATCGAGCACAAGCTGCCTTGTGGTGCTTTAAGTGGCTTTTCCATAAATGGGCGAACTCAGTCCAGGTGAAGTTGTTGGACCACATGGTCCACCAATGACAGGTTACGCAACCAACACACCTTACTTGCTCCTTCTTCATAGGCACGTTACCAGGGTCTCATCTCTACAGTGGTGTTTTGACTTATTCTCCTTCCATATCTGTATAATGATTTACCATTGCTTGTTTTGCCACCATTCATTTGTTGCACTTTCACATACTCTCATGGCTCTTGCCAAAGCTTGTTCTCTCAGATTACACAGTTCCTTTATGGCTCTTTCCAATGCTTGTTCTCTCAAACTGCTCAGTTCCTTTATATCCTTATGGCTCTTGCCAATGCTTGTTCTCTTAATCTGCACAGTTTTCAATTATATCCTTGTGGCTCTTGCCAATGCTTGCACAATTCCTTTAACTCGTGTGATTCCACAAAACAACTTTCATTCATAATGGTATTCAACGGTGCTTGCTTTCATTCAAATCAGTGTTAAAAGTACAAAGTACTTGTTTTCATGTAAATCGGTAGTCAATATACTTGGTTTCATCAAAATGCTTGCTTTCATTTAAATCGGCATTGAAGATACTCATTTATTTAATAAAAGTGCTTGCTTTCATTTAATCTGTATTCAATAACTTTCTTATAGATGTTACATGCTTGCCTGCTGTCCTGGTGTCCCCTTCTCTAGGGTTCCGATGTTCCAGCGAGGCTTCCGGCTGTCACAAACTCTCTCTTTCTCATGCAGCTCCCAGCTTTGTCTTCATAGCGGCTCTCTGTGGCTTTGCTGCCGCTGAGGAGGATGGCACAGATGCCATGGGTGGCACACATGCACACACTGAGCATGTAGAGTCCAGGCTTGGCTGACTGGCTCGCCAGGAACTCATTGACAACTCTGTTTGATGAGGACACCACATTTCACTACCTTTGCAGAGGGCTTGAAATTAAGTGGAGCTGGGAGCTATTTATCTCCTTCTTCTAGCACAATAGAGCCGGGTTAGCTTGAAACCAACAGCTACCGTGGGGCTACTTTCGGCTCCTAGGGCCAACTGGTGCTTTCCAAACATGTAAATTTGACATTAACTTTGAGAATGTTAATAAAGAAGAATTAGAACACAGCTAATATACATTTAATCACAATGGTTCATACAAAATGGACAAAAGTTAAAGGAGCATCTCTGGTAGCTTCTGGTTCCGCTGTGGTAGCTCCTGCCTACAGATTGATGCCTGACACCCAGGAACTGGTTTTAGCTCCTGCACATCGAATCTCAATTTTGAACACTGCTTATATCTTTGTGAAGTGAATATTGACTTTGCGTGTTAAAAAACATTCACTCAATAAAACAGAGGTATTTAAACTGTGGGGTGCGCCACCCTGGGGGGCTGCAGCCTCATTCCCAGAGGGGCGTGAGACCGCATTCTGAAATTTACAAAAAGGGAGGAAAGAAAAAGCAGGTCAGGGGCGAGCCCTGGGCAGGGGCGGCTTGTCCATAATGGGCGAGGGGGCATTGACCCAGTAGCCACCTCACCTATTATGGAGGAGCCGGCCCAGTAAAACACTGAACACTCCCTCAGCTGCTTTTTTTGAGGCAGCGCTCCTGGGCTGGCAGAACTGTCAAAGGGAAACACTGTTGGACTCAGGCAGTGGAGGTGAGCTGTGCAGACTTAGTGGTTGGGCTGGGCTGAAGCAAGGTGCCATGTCACCTTCACACACTTCCTCATCTTGCCTTCAGTAGAAGAGGCCAGGGCCCTGCCAAAAAGTGCCACAGGCCGCACTCCATGTGATGGGGATTCTGGCATGCTGGTGCGAGTGTGCATTGTCCGCTGGCATTGTGTCCCCCTCAGGGCACAATCGTGTCTCCACAGTGGTGGAGGCAGTGAAGGTGGTGGTGATGGTGGTCCGGCAGTGCTGCCCTGCTGCTTGCTCTGGCTGGTTTGGCCTGTGCAGGGGTGGAGACAGTTAAAGTGACTGCAGTCGAGGGCCTGGCCTCTTCGCTGTCTGTGGACCTGTTGGAAATGTAGATACATGTTAGTTCATTTGGCGGACATGCCTGTTGGCTTTCATTACACTCATACCAAAATGTGTGTGTCGCAGGGTTTAACATTTCAGGTGTGTCGCTTGGGTGCTATTGCTCTGATGGGTGCCCATGCATTTATGCGATGGTGGTGGTGCCTGCTGAGTGTGTACACTGTGCATACATGTGCAAGTTGACTGTTGGCCTGCCAAGATGGCTTGTTGTTGTCGGTGTGGTGGGTTATCACTTTCAGATGTGGACGATCTTGGCAGACATGGGTGCTTGGCATGTGCCCATGCATTCACGTTTCAGCTGCTTTGCATGTGCATTGGTACATTCAACCACATCCCTTGACGTGTGTGTGTGTGCGCTCACTGCCTATTTGCTGTGCCTGTCATGTGTCAAATTGTTTCCCATGCCCATTCTGTGCAGATCATGCAATTGAGGGGTAAAAGTACATGTAGTTGTATTTACCACCATCAACCTGTGTCCCTGCTCTGGCCTCAGCGCTTCCTATGCCCTTGATGCCCTCCATGTTCAGGATACTGCTGGCTGTCTCTTCCCAGGGTATGAGGCGAAGGGGGTACACTGTGCTATCTCCAGTGTCAGCACATTCCCTCCTGTGCTTTGTGATGAGGCCACTGACCATTTCTATAAGGTCATCCCACCTATTTCTGCAGTCCCTGTTGGATTGGGGGACAGTTCCAACAGTTGTCACCCTTGCCACCACTTCAGCCCACATGACACTCTTATGCTGGACGCTGGTCCTCCTGTGCCTGCTCCTGAAAAGTTATTTGGCATGCTGGACTTCCGTATCCACTAATGCAGTGAGCTCCGCCTCTGAGAACTTTGGCTTTCTAAGCCGGTGATCTGGGACCTTTTCTCCTGTGACATGGTTCTAAGTGATTAGAGCACCATTGGTAGGACATTTCCTATCAATGGAACATGGGAATGATACACTTAGATGGACGGTACTACTTCAAGTGAAAAATACCCCTTCGAATCTTAGTCCTAACAAAAGGCTTTTCAATCACGGACACTGGCTAATTTTTTTAGCTAATTCATCAGAGTTAGGTCTCAACGAACAAGTAGAATGGTTGAAGTGTTGAGGGAAGAAGATGTTATATAAAAACTTTCCTGTAATACACCATTTTTTTCCCCTGTCTGGTTTGAGAGTCTCCCTTATCGCCAACAATGTCAGGAAATGGCTGGAAGTAGAAGATGGGGTGGCGTCCCTTTCCAGATGGAGGCTTTTTTCATACATTTAATGCAAGTCTTTGACAGAACCAGTATTGTGAGCGGCGGACTCGGGACTTTGAGATTATGTTCTCCAACAAAATGGCCAGCAATAAACAATATAAATAAATTAAAAAAGGCAGGATGGGATCAAATTTACGGTAAGCAAAACCGTAGTTCGGAAGAACAGCAAATGTCCAGATGATGCAGCATGACATAGGTTCGGGATTGGACGACAAGAAGGAAGTCCGTCGTAAGGTCCTGTCTTCTAATGCACGATCATGTGACCCATGAACAACGAGAGATGAGGCGAATGGAGTCCGACACGGAATGCGAACAACACGTCTGCGAGAATAACGGGACAAAATTGTAAGGATATGGGAACCCCACCAGTCGCTGAACGGTAAGCAGATTGAAGGGCAATATTTGGCAGTATTACAAGGGTTGAAGATTGGAGAACCTTCTAACCGTCAGTAAGGTGTTCACTTGGGTTATGAGTCGAAGTGAATTCTTAACCGTCCATATGTGTCATTTTTTAGTGACAGTATGAGCATGCAGCGAGTGCTGGAAGCAATCTGAGGCACGGATGATCTCTGCTACAGTCACACAAAATTGCGATACAATTCGGAATTAGACTTACCTGGAGCTCAGTGAGAAATTTTGCATTGTTGCAAGGTAAACTAGGCAATCCAGCCAATTATTGAAATATGGCACTATATACATTCTACACTATGAACTAATTTTGATGCTTTACTATATCTTGATGAAGAAGATAGATGGAAAAACTAATGGGGTACACCACAAAATGCATTTTACCATAGTAGATTCCACATTGTGGAGAGACCGAGGTGTTGACCTAGGGTGCTTACCCGAGTGTAGTAGGACTGAGAAAGCAATTTTCCAAGTATTCTTCCAAAATCAATAACAAAGTGCATTATTACTTAGAATAGGTAGATATGGCAGGGTGAAGTACTTACGTCCACAGTATGTTTACTTACAAGTTTCTATGTTGTTTCAATCGAGAGAAGTCCAGTGAAAGGACATCTGTATATTCCCATCCGCAGGATCAAAAGTCAATCATTGCATGGTAAGAGTGTTGAAGGCAGAGTAAAAGTGTCTTTGAAACTTTTGTAGCAGATATTTGGCACACTGTGTTAATTGCTACTTTCCTATTTTTCTTTTTCTTTTTGTCTCCCTTTTTAGTTGCATTACTTTCTCTTCTACCTCCAGGTGTAAGGAGGAACATCCTGAGGGAAGTATCCCCAATAAGGATTTAAGAATTCACTTTCTCTTTTTTTTTATGTTGTGGGATTACTTTGGTCCCCTGAAGAAGTTCTCATAATTAGAGCAAAATAGCCCCAGAAGAACGAAACATGTTGGGTGTTGATCACTGTGATTAATTAACAATGCTTAAAAACTGATGATAGTAATTGAACTGTACCTTTCGTGGAGAAAGGAATGAGTTATTGCATTCTAATTACAAGACTTGAGGGTACCTAGATGTAAGAAGGTCCTTAAGATTATAAAGTTCCAATGCTGAATTTCCACTACATTTTGTTTACATAATGTGGTTTACATTACACTTTGCACTTTAGGGTTGATCTACCCACAGTGGGAGAAAGGCCACTGTGAGGAGATAAACCGAACTAAGTCATTTATTTACATTGTGGTATTGTGTTTTTTATAAATGTGTATTGTTTTTATGATTACTTATATGTTTATATTGTACTTTGAAGGTTTTTAATCACATATTGGGTTTTAGGAAGATTGTATTTTTGATACTTTTTTGTGTGTTAATAATCACTAATAAAAATGAATTTTTAATATTAACATCATAAGATCAGTTTTGTAATACTCAGTACCTATTTGGTGCATGGGATGAGCAGGTACAAGAGGGTGAAAAGGGAGTTTTAGTTTGTATCATGGGTAGAACCTTTGTGTGGCAGTAAAATAGCCCATTGTCTCTTTTTCGTTATATTAGATGGTTCTAATGAACATCTGGGCCTAGATGGCAGCAGGAACAGGGGGATTCAGGATGGATTGTTTTTTTCAAATGGCCGCTGCAGGGTTTCCCATTCCGGCGGTGATGCTTTTTCTGGTGTTGGTAATACTGGCGACCCCATCAATGTGCCGGTATTACCAGCAGTTTGGGTGCTGATATTGGTATTACCAGCACTTATCTGTCAGTAGTGCCGGTATTACCGTTTCCTGTGGGGGGATGTGCACACGCCCGCGGACTCATACTACGCCGGTAATTTCGTCAATCTCCTTGCCGGCAACAGTAATACCGGTGTGCCAGTATTTTCACTGTTATATCGGCAGAATTAGAATGAGCACCATAGTCTCTTAGGACTGATAGTTTTAGGGACTAGTCAGTTTCCCCATAACAATGAGAAAAACATGCAAGTGAAGTAAAGCAAAGCTTTACTTGCCTCCAAAATGTCAGGACAGTGTTAAAAATCAAGCACAGAAAAGTGTCTCATAGAAGTCCGTTGGAGGAAAGCAGGAAAAAGAAAATCGTTCATAACACCTAGAAGCTTGCAAGTTGAAATGTGTCCCACTGACTCATCTGCAAAGCCATGAATCCATCCATCCTCATGATCATGTATCCATCTAAAGGGTTCATCGTTCACACACACAGCAATACATACACCGATGCAGCCATGCACCAACAATGCAGCATGAACTCCTACTTCTATCACCCATTCTCCTGTGCACCCACACACGGCCATCCTGTCTGCCCTCTTAGGTAAGGCAGTCTTACAGTGTGGCAGGGGTTGGGGTTATTGTCAGCAGTGTGACTGTTTATGTGCATAATTCCTGTTATGGGTTCTGGTGATCTTTGTTGGCATGTGTCAGCTTCTTTATTGCCTGTGTGAGGTTGCATTAGCTCTGGTGTCCCTATTTATTTGGAGGTGCATGTCTGTGACCATGCCTAGCCGGTCAGCTGATCCTTTTCTGCACTACCCCATGAGTCTTGATAGATTGATCAGCTGTGCTAGGCTTTCTTGGCATCCCGTGCAGTGCATGAGCTTGAGTTAACAAATGTAGAACACTCATTCCATTTTCATTAATTGTATGAATACTAAATATCCATATTGAACAAGAAGAGTTGTGACCCCTAACACTAACTTTAAACATTGTGTAAGTTACACCCAAACCTTTGAACCGTAGATGTGAAGAATTGTGGTAGTATGACTTACCTTGGTTATATATTCTTATATGACCGGACCAATTACGTCTTTGGAAACCCCAGCTCCATGTGGTACCCTCTGGTCGGGTATTCATATGTTGGAAGCCTGCAAAGTAAACGCATATAACTCAAACACCCAGCCCTTTCTTAGCTCAGGACTTAACTTTGGTTTCTGGGATGCTAGAATAGGTGATGCCAAGCCAGTTTGCTGGTGAGAGCCAGCCGTGTATCGGAGCAGACACCTGTGGGCCCCACTTTTAAAAAGCTTTTTGTTTGATCTCTTACTGTCATGTTAAAAGCATGGCTAAAATACTCCTTTTTAAGAGACCTACTGCTAATGATGTAGTCCCGTATTGCTGCTTTGTGAATTACCTTGCAGCAATAACATTGCACATCTGCAACATATAGGGGAAGGTACTGTTCAAACCTGCAGTAATTGCTTTACTAGTGGCCAGCATCTGAAAACGTTTCCCAGAGAGCTTAACTGTGAGGGTCACCAAAATAGGCATGTATGTATGTATGTGCTTGCATTTTATTGTACAAGACCATTCATAATGCGATTCTCCATAAACAGGGAGCACTTTATAATGGTAAAGACATTTTAAATGCTGTCATTTTACTAGATTTACACTTTAAACATCATTTATTTCAAGGAAAAACTGTGTCAAACTGCAGGAATTAGGGAAATAAGCTACTGTATGTCTGTATTTTAAAGGCCATAACTGTAAAACAAGCTGCCACCTAGCTGTGGGAGAGGATGTCAATAAAGCTGTCCCAATGCTGTAGGAATCGCTGTGGTGCAGAATGTGTAGGATGCTGTCATTGAGCTGAAATAGAGGCTGTGAATAAAGCTGTCGTGTTAGCTGTGGTATAAAATGTGGGGGTGGCTGTAAATAAGCAGTGGCTAATTTACATATGAAGGATGTGATAAGGGCGTTGATCGTTGTTTCTTTGCTGTAATGTAAGCTTAACATGGTATTCACCCTCTCTTAGTAACATTGAGATGGCCCTTTGTTACCCCCATTCTGATAGCTGCAAATGTAAGCCTCCTTCAACCATTCCTAATATAGGTGAACATGTTTTAGATGAGTTTATGGTGAGGACATATGATTATAAGATTAATAGGTGAAGCAAATGTATTTTTTTTATTTATTTTATTTATTTATTGCATTCAAATTGTAAAACAATTTTTTAGCAATGACATTCACTTGTAACTGTGACAAAAACAAAAGAGAAAGAACAAGAAGAAAGAAAAGAAAAAGAAGAAGAAAAAAGAGAAATAGAATAAAGGGGAAATTCAGAGCTTCACAAAGAACCGTAAGAGAGAACTGTTTAAACCAATCAATGAATTAAGTGTACCAGAGTCAAAAGATTGACGCTCGAGAAATTGAACCAGAGCTATAACGTAACTGATTTTCGCACCACCAATTAAAAATGACCACCAAACTTGGGGGTCAGAAGCAGTAAAGTCAGAAAATAGATGCCTAAAGTAAAAAGAGCATAGTTCTTTCTGCCCAGTGCATTTTGTAACAATATGAATCAATGTTTTAACTTCGTCCATTTGGCTATAAAAGCGACACTTTTGATAGACCTCGAATAGCCTGGATCTCGTGTGTCGAATACAAGTTCAACCGAGCTCACAGAAAATTATCTCTTGCATTTTTATCTGAAGTGTTTCAGGTATGTACACACACTATTCAACTTCCAGTTGTCCAAGGGCAGATGCATCACAAGTTGGCATTTAGATCCCACTTGCAGCATTTGAATCCAGTCAAACCTTTTCAATTTTTCTTTGACCCTGTTGGGGAAAGTCAAAAGTTGGTCAGGACGGCTGCCAATCATGTCTAAGCAGCTGGTCATATCCTGTTCATGTCCTGGAACCAGTCCTGCAAAGATGGTTTATGTAGTTGTTTTGTCTCGTTGTAAATCAAGTCCAAAAATTGGAAGTATGGAGAGGCGAGAATTTTGCAGCATAAGGCCAGTGTAGACCGGATGACTGAACACCTCGATGATGAGAGGCCCAATTCTCGCCGAAGAATGGCAATTGGGATAGATTGTGGTACCCCAAGAACACGCTTCCAGAAGAGACCTTCGAGGCGAGAGCAAAAGGGATCTGAGATAGACTACTGTTGGAATGACCTTTACTTTATAGAATCGGATGACTGGCAGAATGGTAGAATGGCAAAACTTCAACATATCCTGTTTAAAGCACACGCCTGAGAGGTCAAGGTTTTCATTTTTCCTATCAAGTATGACAACATCGGGGCTTCTCGCTTGGAGTTGCTTAGCCAAACCCTGAGGTATTTGAAGGAGTCCACATTCTCAATTTTGTCACCTCCAATTTTCTAAGAGGGCTGGTTTTTGCTTCTGGTAGATGTGCCGAAGCTCATATTTCTGGTTTTACCTTTGTTAATTTCGAGCCCATTCTGACCGATGTAATTATTAGGGGCATCGAGTTGCCACTGGGGTTTGGTCGATGAGTACTACATCCTCGGCGTAGAGTAGACGGTAAAGCGGGACCCCACCCACTTTTGGGGGGAATGATCTTATCAGATGAAAAGCCTCAGGCATATCTTCCAAGAATAAATTGAAAAGGCCAGAAGCCATGGGACACCACTGTTTTACGCCTCGCAAGGTTTTGATTTCATTAGACAAGAGTCCAGACTTATTTAGTCTGACTCTTAAGGTGGTATGGGAGTGCATAGCCTTGATTGTTTCCAGTATACCCGGCGGGCGGGACTTTTTCTCCATTTTTGACCAGAGCAGGCGTCTATCTACTTGTTCGAATGCCTGCACAAGATCCACAAATACCATATAGATCTTTATTTTCTGACGCCGACCCCTTTCTTTCAAGATTTGCAGCAGAAGGATATTAACAGCCGTCCCCAGGCCTTTCACGAATCCACACTGGAATTGATCGTACTCGCAGTAGCCCTACACCAAGCATTAAGGTTGTCCAGATGGATCATACCGAACAGTTTGCCAATAACATCCAGGAGGGCGATAGGGCAATAGTTCCTTGGATCCAACGGATCCCCCTTCTTGCGGATCGGGACCACGATTGCCTCCTCCATGTGCTTGAATAAGGACACAATGAACTTGGCCCAGTCCTCCGGGTGCTCACGGAGCATGACATCTTAAGCTTCATGATGCGAACCATTATATCATGGGTGTTCAGGATGAACTCATAACAGGCAGGCCCTCCTCCACTACGACCATAGTTGGTGTATAAAGCTTGGAAAAGCTTGGAAAAGTGGCTGATCCATGAGTCCTCATTGATGGGGTTAGATTGTTCTGCCCTTGAGGTGGTGTCATTAGGTTTGATGAGTGACCAGAATGCATTGGCATCTCTGCTCGCCAGTGTTCTTAGCTTGATTTTAGCATCTTTCTGGTATCTCAGATGTTTAGATGCGCAGAGCCAGTTTTTATGATCACGCTGAGCTGAGCTGATTTAGCATTGCTGAGTGCTTCAGTTGGGTTGGTTTTTATTGCCAGCTGCCCCAGTTTATGGACCCATCTTCTTTTTGCCACCAAAATAGGGTCAAATGCATGGCGACCAGTTTTAATAATGTATCCGTCAGGTGCAGGGCAAGAGCAAAATACTTCCAGCAACAGGGAATAATCAACCATAGGAGTGATTTTGGCAAACGAGGAAGTAAAGGCCCTAACTCCTGTAGCCGACATCCCTCAGACGAAGACCCTTATTGCAAGAGTCAACCACAATCGGAGTGCAGTCACGAACCAACAGACCAGAGGTTTGCCGTTCAAGGAGAAGAAGATTGTGGTCACTTTGAGGGGTGATAATTATCTGAAGGCTGAGTACCAAAGGCAAAAAGATGGAAGACACGTAGATGTAGTCTACGGTGGAAGAAAGACCCCTACTTTGCCAAGTGGGTTGGGCGGGCACGTCCGTCCCCGGTGGTGTTACCATTGAGGAGGTTCATCAATTTGTTTCACTTGTCGCGTCTGGCAGTTTTTGGGTTGTCACGGTTCCATAGTTGGGCCTGCTTAGACTGCACAAGATCAGGGATATTTAGGTCACCATACATAATAAGGTATGTAAGCTCCTGATTTGTATAAAAATCATCCAGTCTCGAGGCAATGAATGAGTCATCAGAGATCGTTGCAGGATTCCAGTAGATGTTAATAACCTGTTTCGGGGATCTGACAGAACTGTTAGATGGAAGCAGACCAGAATCCCATGTAATTGTGTTTTCTTGTATATGAGGGATGGAAGATACTATGTTCAGAAGTTTCAGGGGACCACCTGATTTTACCGCAGTAAGTAAGCCCGCAGATAGCCGACCCAAATCGCCCTTCACAGCCAGGACAATAAACAGGGCAAAACCATCCAGTGTCGGCGGCTTCCTCAACCATGTCTCTTGGAGGGTTATTACGTCCAAGTCGGCTAGATTTAATTTGCTAAGGCATGTTAAATGAAGGAACCCCATAGTATTCCAGGAGATACATTTTAACCTGGCGGTGCTAGTTGTTAAAGAATGGAGCAGCATGGCTTTTGTAAGATGATTTGAGCAAGGTCTGAGTTGCTAAGAGGAAGGGTGAGACGCCAGGGTATTGGCCAGCCAAGACCAGTCCGAAGAAGGCAGATTAGGTCTTTTAGAGGCTTTTTGCACAGGCACACTTCCCACCTCTCGAGACGTAGAGTTGCGCTTAAAGGTCACATTCAATTTCGTCACTGGGCCAGACGGGACCCTGCCGATATTCAATGGGTCCTGAAACTGAGGAAAAGGAGGTTTGGGGACTTTTAGTCCATTGTCCCTCCACATGTTACCCTGTCAGAAATAGCGGTTTGGTGACCTAGTGGAAGAAAGACTTCAGAGGAAGTAGAACAAGACAGATCAAATCCTAACAGTAGGAAGCTTTCTGTAGAATCCTGCACCATGGTTTTAACTACTGGTAACGACAGGTGGAGAAACACTGAGTCCATCCGCTGCTTGTCGTAAAATCCTATAAGGTCAAAGTCAGAAGAGCGTAACAAACGCAAATTTGGGATAGAGTGAAGCAGTTCCAAGATCGTTTGACGGTTTAAGATGAGGGAGGTGTTTTTGTCCAAAACCCTTTCCTGTTTCAATGATCGATTGGACCGGTTGACTAGTTTTATGGAGGCTTGTTTGTGATCAGGCCAGTTGTTTCTAAAGATGTTCCTTTTGCCAACCCCCTCCCTGTGCTTAAGATCGTCAACATTGTTTATGATTTTGGAGTGTACAGCGGAGGGGATACTGGCCACATGGGCCTGCTGGCTGAATCGTTTCCATTTGACACTCATGGATTCAAACCCTGGAGAAATGGGTGACTCTTGTTTATCAATTTGGGGCACCATCTTAGTTCCAACATTAGACTCCACTAGGACAGGGGACACCAAAAGTCTGGACATCCTCTGGGCTATCCTCGGTCGAATAGATAGAAAGATTCAGCGAAGACTGGGAGATGGGGCTGGAGTTATGAGGGTGTATTGAATGCCCTGAAAGGGCACTGCACCTCTCTGAATCACCATCCACCCGCAGTCTCCCCTTAGTTACAGCCACACTACTCCAGGCCAATGTCAAGGCTCACCTACCCTCAGTTGGAGGGCATGATGAAGCCTTATTTGGCGCTGGTGTTGCTCCCTCACCATCTAGCAGTGGAAAGACATGTCCCGAGCAATACAAGGACCAGTTACCATTATCTGAGCAGAAGTACTTGCAGCAGCAGTCCTAGGGCCAAAAGAGTTTGTGTGCTCCATGGTCAAATCTACAGCAAGCGACTGATTTTTTGTCTGGGTGAACTGGGTCCTTGTCTGTATAGGTTGAGGTGTTGGTACGCTCATTTCATTGACGGTTTGTGAGGAGGCGTAAGAAACCTCTGCATGCTCGCAGGATCTTAGTTCAGGCCTTTACTTACCCGTTATGAAACCCTCTAAGAATATTAGCTTAGAATGTGCCATAGCTAAAAGAGTGGTGTGATCTTTGAGGGTGCCATTCACATGTTCGTATAATTTAGTGAACGGAGCAAGGGGAATAGTCAATGTAGACATAATGGAAAAAAGATCAAGTTTGTCCTTCTGAGTTGACGGTTTCATTGGAGTAGGGCAGTCCAAAGGTTGATTTGACAAAAAAACAACCCAAGTGAGGATGCGGCGTAGATGGAGCAGGCAGGTCAGGCAATCGATGGTTGTCCGGTTCCTGTAGTCTGGGCTGACCCGCTCCAGCAGACCTGGACGTCTTAGCAAACTTCTCAACAACCACTTCTGATTGTGGTTTTGGTGAAGCCACTATCAAGGCTAGAGCAATCGACTCACTAGGAGTGGAGTCCGAGGGTACAGGTTCCGTCTCCAATGTTGGTTCATCCAACCCATGGCTTTCCTGCTGTACCCCTTGCTGAGGCTGGATATTGTTGCCTGATGTAGGTGGCTTTGCAGCATCTAAACATCCAGGATTGTTCAGCATTGGGGCAGCTGGGAGTGCAGGCAGAGTCTTTGTGCTCCTAACAACAGCTTTGAAGTTGCAGGGGACTATCAAAGGAGGCACTGCTAGAGGACCCCCTTCAGCCACCTTTGGGTGAGTCGGGGACCAGTTCCAAGTTTCAGTGCTTTCGAGAAACTCTGCATCGGGCACGTCACTAAACCGTGAACCGAAAGTGGAGGCAGTATTTTTTTTTTTGTAACAAACATTGAGGGGACTGTGGGTGCAGTCTCAGGCCCCCGCCTCACCAGTTTGTGGAAGGAAGAGTGCAAGCAATGCCAGAGCCTTTAATTACAATTCTAGTTTTTAGGCGTGCTAATTTTTTGGAGTGGCAAGGGCCATCCGAGACCCAGGAAATGTTCAACATCGCGTCTTTCAATGTAGACAGGTTATCTTCAAGAGCAGCAGAGCCTCCCACAGGGGTGCCGTCCATCGTTAACAGAGTTTGACAAGTCAGGCTGTGGGTGTGAAAGACTCCGACAAGTGGCAGCAGGAGATGAGTGAATCAAAGCCCTTTTCTTGTGTTTCTCTCGGGCCGACAAGGCAGCCGGGAGCTCCCCTTCAGCTACTGGTACTTTAAGGTCTAATGGTCCTGTTAGTGCTGCCGAGCCGACCCCAGTCAGCGAACCCATCCCCCAAAGCAGCCCTTACTGGACTGATCACTTGGTGATCCGGCGAGCCACTTGTATGCAAGCTGATGTCAAGATCAACCCCAGAAACTACATCAGTCAATTGCTCATGCTAGATTAGAGAGTGTTAGAGAGTGACTCGCTTTGGGGGTTGAGTCATACTTGAGAGCTGGGAGTCCCATGTCCCATAATGCGTCCCGAGAATTGGGAAGTCTTGAGGAGTTCAACAGACAGGGGGTCACAGGGTTATCGCCCCGTACACCCGCCGGTGAGGAGCAGTTTGCGGTGGAAAAAGAAATGTCCTGTTGAACAGTAACAGATAAGTTACTCACCGGCCGTGTGTCTGAGTCCCTTCCCGCAGGGGCCGGAGAAGGCTGCATAAGAACCATGGAGTTTTGAAGGCTCGCCAACCGGTGCGAAGAGTTGCAGAGATGCATGGCAATGTCCACCGGCCACCGGACACCAGACACTCTAACACACTCCGCCACGCTTCACTATGCAGGCAGTATTAGAGTGACCCTGAGCAGGAGGGGGAGTGTCTGGAAAGCTAACACAGAAAGCAGATTCAGGAAGTCGCAGCAGCTGCAGTCCTGGCACTTTGTAGAAAGCAGACTCAGTGGGTCTGCGCAACTGTAGCAAGGTCCAAACAGAAGTTCCGATGTTCACGGACCATTCAAAGTTCCTGGTATTGTGTGGGCAAGACACCAGACCACACTCCCGCATTTTCCCAATTCCATTTTTGCTAGATGAAATTGAAAACATTATTTCACTACATACTGTGCATAGAGGGAGATGGTGAAACCAGGTTTAGTGACAAATGTACGAACAATTGAGCACACCCCTTTTGCTTTTCTCTAGTGTGTTTATATGTGGCTGGAAAGGGTTATGGCAAAGCAGAAGATCAATGGAACTTTCATCCTCAGCTCCTCTTCTCTAGCAACAGTCTGAGCACTGCATGCGGGGAAGAATTGAATGGTGCCATCTCTAAGGGGTTCCTTTTATGGGTATGCACTCCGAATACCTGTAGGGTGGTCTTGGAATGTATGAAGTGTGATGTTCCATTTCGGAGCAACTGGGTGGATAGACTTCATGTTTGCATACAACAGAGCCTTGCATAGTTATACAACCCTTTTTGGGGATTTGCATCATCTCCTTGTCCTTCACCAGAGACAACATTGTTCTACCCTATGAAATTCTGCCCTGATAGGGTGCCTACAAGTTAGGTTGATACCTATTCTCAAGTGCCAACTTTTTGGTGGAATTGTGCACAAAATGGAAATCAAGATTGATGCCAGGATGGACAATGGTTTGTAGCAGTGCCGATGCAGTGAGAATAAGATGCATGCTATGCTGGGAGACAGTGAGTGGTGAACTTCCTCTTTGCCTAGCCTTTTGGGACATATCTGCCTGATCAACAGTTGGTGAACAGTCAAGGCCATTGCAAGACCATGTATAGTTGAGGTGACCTCCCGGTGGTCTGATTTGTAGATGCACCCTTAATTGTGTATATACAGGTACAAAATAAATACATAGGAAATCCAATAGGTTATGGACACTCAGTGAAAAAGGATGTGATGCAGTGGATCAATTGGAACACTTGCTAGAGACCATATAATATTGGTGTGTAAAGTTTCTGCGACAGAGATTTTGCTCTCTCTATCAACACCTACAAATGTAGAGACTGTACTTGTAAAGGAGTAAGGAGTTCAAGGTATATTAAGATAGTGATACAATAGCCATGGATGTGCAACACACAATCAAGTGACTGGACCATGAAGAACAGAAAATCATGTTTCATCAGTGAACCGTAGAAATGGCCTCATTGGCCAAAGGAATAGAGGAGTGACAAAAGGGAAGACGTGTGAATAGTAAACAGTCGAGGTACCCAGGACTAGTGGCGCTGGAAGAGGTGTTGAGGTGCTGCTGCAGCACCCCCTCCCTTTCAGATGCATACTGCTTAATAGGCATCCTCTTACAGAACTGCCATCAGTTTCTTTTTGCGCACACACAAAAAAGAAACCATTTATGTTTCTTAGATGCATCCGGGCTCTCTTTTGAGTGCAGGAAAAAAAGTATTACTATTTTGAAGAAGAAGCCATTTAGAAGAGGGCTTTACAAAATGCCACTAACTGTGCACAGCTCACACCTGCTTCTGCTTGCTGCAGCTGAATGCTATTTTCTCTTGCTGATGCCATTTAAACTATGTATTTGTTTTCAAAGTTCCATGGAAGGTGTAAAGGCTCACTCCCCGTTACACCAATAATAAATTAGAATAAATGACACATCCCAGTAGGGAATGAGACTAAGAGAACAGGTTGCAAGATTAATAAGCCTTTTATATAAAATTGGCATCCAGAGAACTCTGCTGCCTCGAGAGTGCTCTGGCAAATATTACAATTACACAAGATTATAAAGCAAAATATCCTCATCACAATATAGGTTACAATGCTGGCACATGACTGGCTGGAGAGCGATGTCCCATATGGCTCTGTAGGCGCTGCTTCCTCAGGATAGGCTGCCCAGTTGGCGGGAGGGTGTGAGTCACGAGATTCCAGCTGCCTGTGTCCGGGTGGGGTGAGGGTTAGGTCGTGGTGAGATAAAGTTGACATTAACTAAGCTGGCATGAGAAACTACCTCTAGACATATAATAAACAACAATCATTATTATACCTTTGAGTAAATCCTGTAAACCTATAAATTGCATACACGTGAGTACATCATCTTTCATTGGGACTTTTATGAGGTACAGGGCTTAGGGGGCTTGTCTTTTGTGTTACCCTGGGTGACGGGGCAGTTCTTAGCACTTCAAGGCGAGTGGGGAGTTATAATGACATATGTTAGTTTTAGAACACAATATACTGCGATGGAGGGCTGGATTTAGTGGGGGCACTCTGGGGTGGGCGGCACAGCAGGGTCACACCTCTAGTACATCAAGAGAATAGCTTAGGAGGGCACAGGGTTAGTTTGGCAGTAATTTTCCAACAGCGGGTTGAGAGGGCAGGAGCAGGTTTGTGGAGATGGATGAGCTACAAGTCATGGCTCAGGTCGGTTGACACACAGGACAGTGATCTCAGAGGAAGAGTGAGAAGATACAATATGTTATATGTTTCAATTATCCCCGGCGCATCCGGGAGAAAGGGATTTGTGAGGCTCCATGCAGTGGAAGAAAAGATGAGGGCCATGAGCGCATGGTGGGCGGCGCTGCAGAGAGGAGAGAAGCTTTTCGTAGTATCGGAGTGCGGCCTAGTCCAAAGATGGAGTTGAGGGCACATATTATGGAAGCCAAGTGTATCTCGCAATAGCGCCACCTATGCTAATGTTAGCATGAGGACAATGGAGGCGTCCCTCGCTAGTGCGTGAACAAGCAGTCCATTTTGTATAGAATGTACGGGGGCCCCAAATGGCCCTCTACTCCCTCACAAAGGCAGAGGCAGCCATTGCAGTGAACTGAGCAAGCTTTTTAGGTATTTGATCCAAACTCTGTCTCAGAACGGTATGATGCATATGTATGAAAAAAAGTGCATCATGTACTGGATAGTTCTTGCACATGCAACATTGTTTCTGTAACCTGTATACTTAATTCCCTTGCATACTTAATTCCCTTGCATTACTTCGTAATGCACACTGTAATAACATTGTGCATCCAATTAAATTATTAATTAAAAAAAGTAACAACCTAAACTTGCTTCTAGTTTGTAAAACTAAAGGACAAGTGCATTGGCAATTCTGTACCAAGGGTTTTTCTAAGATATGTGATGCACTTTGGAGCTAGAAACCTGAAGAGCACCATCATTTGTATATATATATATATTGACATTCTGTGACATAACACAGAATGACATCACAGGAAGTGAAATGGGTCTTTGTAGTAGCCTATTTGTTATGATTGATGTCTGTGTGAGTGCAGGGGCCTTGTGGAATGCTCTAGTGGAGCTTGGAGTGTTGGGGCATCTGGGAGTTCCACAACTGACGGTTGGGGAGTTGGACCTGGGCAGGGAACCAGGGTGGAAGCTACTGATCTTCTCTCTCCTACTTTCTGAACTGAACCTGTAACTAAGAGACAATAAAGCTTGTTCCTTTTCCACTTACCTGGGTTAGCCTGGTTCCTGCTCCTTGTACATCTCTGGCCCAGGGCAGATCCTGCAGGAGGCAGGATACATCAATCTTTTCGTTCTTGAGGAAATCATGGAAAGTTATATTTTAAGATGTTGGCATAAGTATTTGTATTTGTATTTTATTGAATTTATATAGCCCTTTAATCCAAAGTGCTTAGTAAGCAAAGAGACAAATGCACTTTGTGATGTGCAATGTATGAATGGTCATTTTTATAATTAATATTATTGTTATTCTATACTGTATAGAGCAGTACTATGAGTGAGGCTTTTCTGGCGATCGGGCAGTGTGGAGTAAATCACTCCTTGGGACTTTGGCCAACAAGGCACAGTGAGAGAAAAGGATTTGCCCAGGACCACAGACTTTACTTTAATGGTGAAGATGGGATAAGAGAACAGTTTGCAACTTAGACACGTGACCACATATTTTCACATCTGTAGTAGATAGAAATATGTTTTTGTCTTTCCAGAATACTCTGTTTTGCAGAGATAACTTGAAAGAAATCCAACAACATTAATAATAATACACCATTCAGGCAAATGTATAAATCCTTGTAAAAATATGTGAAGCAAAAATGTATGATAGTAGGATTATTTCTCCATCTGAAATGGAAAGCTACGAATGCCATAATGCAATTCTGCATGAACAAGTGGCCTCTGGATTTTTTAATGTGCTTTCATGACTTAGGCACACAACATAAGGTCAGCTGGTTTTAGTCATAATGAAGAGAGTTAAGCAGTGAAGTATTTCTGAGCAGCAGCGAGAATTGTTGTACCGAGCCTGCTGGGCCGTGGAGGAGGTGGGTGAGAGGTGTTGTTTCCATGGCCTCACTGGGAATGGCACCTAGGGGAAGGAACAAGGGCATTGTACCAGGAAGCAGCTCCTTCTGAAAGGTTAGTTACAGGTGGAAGCTTCTGCCCGTGAACCTCTATCCATGCTGGGCCCTGTGCTACTGCACACACTGCCCATGGCTAGCACCAGTCCTGAGGTCCGCTGGCTGTAGTCATTCTTTTGGCAATGTATGATCTAAAGAAAATGCGAAGCTCCACAAAAAAAGAAAATATTTTCTGGTTTGTCAAATAAGCAACAATGACAACATTCTAAGATAATTTAAAAAAAAAGGTTTTGTGCAACGTATTTTATTTGCCTTCAAACAAGTCACAGACTTCAGTAACTAACTTGTGCTTTTGGGGGAATTTATAAGAAAAATGCACCCATCTCAGATCTTATCACCCACACCTTAAAACGTTGCCAGGACTTTTTTAAAGCAATGCTTTCCCAATAACTTTTGACTAACAAAGAGCTTCCCAATCAAGCTGCAGTACCTAGTCTGCTGGGCATGTGGGTGAGGTGGGGTTAGAGGAGTTGTCTTCTGGTTCTGATGGGGAGTGGGGGTACAGTGAGAAAGGAGGGACTCGGGCTATGAAGCAACACCTTCAGAAAGATGAGTTACATGTAGCAGCAGCTGCACGTGTTCCCCATTAGTGTGGGGTGCTGAGCCACTACACAGACTGCCCATGCCTTGTGCCAGCGTGCCTGTATCTCCACACCAAAAATGGCTGCCCCAGCATGTAGAACAGCTTCTTTACCCCCAGTACTTCCATCCCCTCCCTGTCATTCCCCAACTGTTTTCTGCATTCATGTGCACATTTGTGGGAGGAGAGCCAGGTGATGGTGAGGTCTGAAGGATGAACACTCAAAGGTCAGCTTTAGGGTGCCAGCCAAAACGACAAACACTGCTATAATAATTACCATCATCAAAAGGCTTAGCACCTAGCTGCCATAGCTGCCAGCTAGCTTCTGCCATGCTTAGTACATTCTGCCAGCCCCTGCTATTGGTTCAAATGTCCCAGACTTGTAATATGAAAAAACAAACAAATGCCAGATACCAGAATACAAATAGTTGGCATCCTAAAATAAGACTGACTGAATGCTTCATACATGACAGGGGTCTGTGCAAAATAACTATAATCACCCTTACAAAAATTATACTATGTAAAATGACAGCTTTGGATGGAATTAAAATGGCTTTCTGCGAGGGAATGTGACAACTTGAGAAATAAAGAGACTGAGAACATTGTATATGTTGTCTGTATGTGAATGCAAGAGAAAATGGAAAGTAATGTCCATAGTGAATTCGAGTACCTACAGAAAGGAATGCACACGACTGTAGAGGAATGTGACTATTTTTGAAGAAATAGAAAGACTGAGCAGGATTCCCTGCAGCACCCTCTTCTCCCCATGTTGAAGCTGAACTTTGGTGGGAGTCTTGGGGACTTGTAATTGGAAACGGGAACTGTCTAGTCATTTTCATTAGATGTTCTGACCCCTGGAGTGTGATTTATGGCGAGCTATGCAGGCCCCTTAACAGTGATGCCATCTGTATGTGTGGAAGAGGTGATGTTCTGTGCAGCAATCTTGGGAGACCCACTGTATGATATGATATGATAGGTCATTTATAACGTGCTTAATACCCTGAGGTTTCTAAGCGCAGACCGGGGATCGAAACTGTGGTGCTCCTTGTCGTCTTGCTTCCAGGGCGAGCACGTTGCCCTTTAAGCTATCCTCCCTGTACAGAGCTTTGGTGATCCTGGGGGGCTCAACTGGGTCTGCAGGCATGCTCCTTCCCAGGGGCTGCTGGACCCCATAGGGTGCACATCAGTGACTGCATTATCACTGATGGCCTCAAAAATACACGGACAGAGAGTTTGTTATGGTCCTATTTAAAATTTTAAACAACTTGCCTGGGAAGGCTGGGGTGGTTCAGACTAAGGGGCTTCCTAGGGCTCTCTCGAACTCCCCATGGGCTCCCTCCTCTATAGCCCAGGCACCCCTACCCCCCCCAAATGTTCCCCAATTCTAAAGCATGGTAAATCCTACTGTCTAGGTCTTTTCTAATGTGGGAGGGAATCCAAAAGGCTGTTGCCTTTTCTGTCTATTTCTCTCAGGGACTTTTTAAGTGATCTTCTCCCTATTGTCAGTATACGGATGCCACCAGGGTTTCTCTGTCAGTCTCTCTCTCTCTCTCTGCCTCTGTTTCTCACTCCATAACAATGTCTACACTTATACCTTCAAGATATATTCCTATATTCCCCCTTCTCTCTTCGGCTGCACTCTTTCCATCTTCTCTATGTGCCTTTGCTCCTCTCCCAATCTCTTTTCCTCTCTCTCTCTCTCTCTCTCTCTCTCTCTCTCTCTCTCTCTCTCTCTCTCTCTCTCTCTCTCTCTCTCTTCTCTCTCTGGGCCTCATTAGGACCCTGGCGGAGAGGGTATTACGCCAGCGTAGTGCATGGCGTACCTCTCCGCCATACTACGAGTTCCCGTAGCGCCATGGAGGTTTTCTCCGCCTGGTTTTACCAGCCGGAGAAAACCATGGCGCTACGGGACCTCGTTGTTAATTACGCCACCGTATTTTACGGTGGCGTAATTAACTCCTTCCCCACTCCCATTATACCCTATGGGGCAAGAATGGGAATGGGGAAGGGCAGAATGGGGATTGGGGATTTACCGCTCCGCCGAGGTCGGAATGGGGCGGTAAATCCGCCAACCCCCATGGCGCTATCGGCGGCTTTCCGCCATGCTTCGCGGTGCATTTAGCACCGCGAAGTCCGCCCGGGTCGTAATGAGGCCCTCTGTCTCTATGCCCTTCACTCTCACCCTCTTCTCCCCTCTCCGTACTCGCAATCTCCTATCTAGGCCTCTGAGTCCTGATCTTATCACGCACTCTCTGCATATCAGCTCCATTGATGCCCTCCGGCTTCCCTCTGCCCTCCCCACTACTACATCTACTGCCTTGTACTCTCTCCACACCCTCCTACCAGCCACTCATTCTTTCACTCTTACTCTCTCTTTCACACAATACCTTACCTGCACTCCCACAAAACACTGTCACAGTCTCCTCATCCCTCTGCTCCATGGTCGTTCCTCTGCCTTGTCTCTCAATCCACCACCACTCCACTTGATCTCACCCTAATACCTTTCCATATCCTCTGTACTGGCCATCCTTCTATATCCCAGACTACCCCCTTATAACACGTATCCCGGCTTTCATTGGTCTCCCCGGTCACATGCATCTCTTGGGCAATTTCTGGCTAAGCTATCACTATGCGGGATGGGTCTTCCTCTGAAAGGATAAGAAGGGGTTTTGAACCTCCCCTTTTCAATCTCCATTTGCAGGTTGGCAGTCATGTGCTCAGGTTGTTTGTTTTCCTTGGGGCTTCTGTATATGCCGGTACATTTTGTTTCCAATTGATTTTGGGGAGGATGTCTTTCCCCTGCTTCTCTGCTGTCCCATCTCACTCTCAGTTCATTTTCTTCTGCCCCACCCTTCCGCTGCAGTTAGTCTGGGGCAGTGGTCAAAGTGTACGTAAAGAAGTAGTGGAACTATGTTCCCTGCTGGTCTGCCCCGTGCCCCACAGAACCCATCACTGAACCCAGGCTGCCGCCAAACTTCTAAAAATGTCTGGCGACCGCGAATAGGCAATTACCGGGTCATTACGGCCCTGCTGGGCCCAGTAATTGTCCATTTGCGGGCTCTGGAAAAAAGATGCTCCCCATTCCCATTCGGTCATATTGGGCCGATTGGAATGGGGAGGTCGGATGTACCGGCACCGTTTATAACGGTGCCAGTACATTCGATATGCTGTGCTCGCGGGTGCCTTTCTGCCCGCTAGGTCGGACCTGGCGGCCAGAAAGGCACCCGCGAGCACAACTCGTAGTTTGCCGGTCCGGGAACTACGGTACCGGCAAGCTTACTGGTACCGTAGTTCCTGGACCGGCAAACTTGTAATGAGGCCATTGCCTTATTTCACAGAAGGCCTTGTACAAAAGAAAGGCTCTTTAAGACCAGTGTGTTAGCCATTGTAGTATGTTAACTCTAGTGCATCAAAAAACTCTGGAACTATGCCCTAGACCACAGAAACATGACTTAAGGTCAGACCCTTATACAGTTGGACGTAACTTCAATCCCTGTGTGTTATAGCAGGCAGTACTAATAGGGACCATGTCTTATAACACATAACATGACTTAGGATCATATCTTTGTACAAGAAAAAACAACTTAAATTACCATTTGTTACACCAAACAGTACCTTGTGGTCCTATTTTGTATGTCACAGAGTCTTAATTCCAGAGTAGAAATGTGTAAACAGAAAGCTACTTGAAGCCTTGAGTCCTATCCAGTGCAGTTCCTCAAGCCTAGAAAGTATATTGTACTATCAGACACAGTGGAGGTAATGCTCATCAGGGGTGTAACGTTAATGAAGGCATAAAATCTATGTTTAAGGTTTTATTTGGAGGAGAGGAGGGGTGGAAAGCAACTTGCATTTCTTTCCCCTCCCTTTGTCTCTGCCATACAAATGCCCCAGTATTTGCACTGACATGCATCTTCATGCCAGCACAAATGCTGGGGATTCCTACTAAGCCCACCAGCCTTAAGCACCAGCATGAAGCATACCGACTCTATAGGGATACATTGTAAACACTGCCTCTCATGCCCACATGGCTGGCAGCTTTTAACATTTAATTGTAATTGTAACGCTGCCTACCATGCAGGCATGGTAGGCAGAGTTTACTTATTTGCAAGACTGAGTGCAAATGTGCAGGGCATAAGGTGGCATACACATCTGTCTGCTGTCTTTTAACTTGCGCATTTGCAGCCTTTTACCATAGAAAGGTACTTTAAGTGAAAAGTATGCATGTGTTAAATTGGAAAGAACCATGAGATATAATACTTATTTCAACGAAACCGGATTTAAGCTCAGTCGTACTTCAGGAAAATTCATTTTTATCACATAGCTTGCAAAAGAGGCAGACAAGCCTGGCTCAGGGTCTGATTTCAGACATAGTACTATCGAGTGTAGAGCCCTACCACATACAATGCTGTCAAGAGCACAGCCACATATGCACAAAATTGTCATTGCTTTTGATATGGAATGCTATAAGACAAAAAGGTCATAGGATGTGGAACCTAGCCTTATGACTACGAAAGGAAGTTACATCAAGACAGACCTCATATCAGAGATAGTTATTTCAAGCTCAGGGAATTATTCCAGTGAAATTCAAAAAAGTAAACTGAACTTACAAGACAGATTCCTTTGAAGTCATGGGTCTTATATCAAAGAAAGTTATTTTAGACCCAAACGCTTGAAACCAGGCAGTTGTATAAACAGATAATGTTCCAGTAAAGACCATCTTTATGGTTTTACCAGATAGCAATTTCATAATGCAATCATCATCCTCAGACTCATGTCAGGAATCTCATATACTAAAGGCATTCTATTACACCAATGCAAGAGACTGTAATAGCATAGAAGCCTAAAGAGAATGACCAAGTAGCTCATCCAATGACAAGAATGCAATCAGGGACCATCAAATGACTTTCTTCAGTTTCTCACAATATATGTCAGGTGTCTGTGTTTTGCCATATTTCTTTTCTAGGTATAAACAATGGCGTTCGATGTATGTGGTCATATGTACCTTTTCTTTATTCCGAGTGCTTTTCTGAGAGCTTTATTTTTGGCACAATAACCCGAGGACATGTTTTATGGCTCAATATACACACAAGTATTATTAAATGACACTATATTTTAAGAGGCTGTATTCCATGACACAGTATAAATATAGAGCATTATTGTACATGATGCACAACATGTCCGCTTATATTATTTATTTACAGTATGTCTCAAGGTGTTTTTCTACAGGCACATTGGCATTCCTTACATCATTGTAGAATGAATGCTTCTGACAGGCATGATTTCTACGATTAACCTCGTTTCTTTGTCACGCTGTTTTTCTAATTGTGTTTGGTTTAAGAGTAAATCTTTCACAAAAATTACAAAATAACATACAATACAATTAAACTGAAAAAAATACTCAATCTTACATCAAATAACATTTTTCCATAAAATACGAACGAGTAACACATCACCCAATTTATACAAACTAAAACTTAATAAAGTTAAAAAAAATATGGCAATCAAGGAAACAATGATGACTCATATTTGTTCATAAAGCAGTCCAAACTCTTTGACCAAAAACCTATATAGTGCTAAGAGCACAGAAACACCGTAACCCTCCATCAGCTTACACCACAATTATTACAATGCATGTACAAAATCAGGGTGTGTAAATGAAGCAAAATATAATTGTCGTAGGGATAAAGTCCTAGGGAACGACGTTGGCTATTTCAAGGACTCTGTATGTTCAATATCAGCACACAACCTACAAGTCGGGTTTGCACGTGCTAATCGAGGTGCCTTACATTCCAAAGTAGGCAGATGATTAAAGTTAAACCTCATCTACACAGATCTAGCACGACTACAAGGGAAAAGACACACATATTTGGGAAGCTGATCTGTAGGTCTAATTAGGGCCGAATATTCTTTGTACAGGAGCTAAGACATGCAATGGTAATCCTCCAATCATAATCATGTAATCGCTTCTTAGTGCTCATTGGAAAATTAACCAGTTCCTCCTGTCCAGACTGTGAGAGCTCAAGACAATAAGTTAACCTAGGTTCAACTTTGGCAAATTAGAACCATAAGATCAGAAGAAGAGAAAACGAAGACACTCTCAAAAAGACTCTTTTCATTTGTGCCAATAAAGGTGACATTTGGGATCTCAGTCTGGATTCATAATAAGCTTTAGAAGCCGTATTGGAAAGACTGAAATCCAAATAATGTATAAAACCCTTTACAATCTAGTATCACCCACCACCCAATGCATGGACTTCGGTTAAACTTGTTGGAATAGATTACTATCTTAATTTTAACCCCATTGATCACCAAGTTGTTGTTAATTGCATATTCTGCAAACAGAGTTAGTTGTTTCTGGAGACTGTGGTGAATCTGCGGTTGCCGTCCCTTCTTCGCTAAGGGAAGCCCCTTCCCATGTGGCCAGGGAGGTTTGGCTGCTTCTCGATAGTCTCCCTGGGTGTGGTATTTAGTGGGAGGATCACATGGGTGGGAGGCCTCCTGTGGGATTAGGGATGACCATCAGGATAGAACATGGTATCCCCGCCCATCACCTTAACCTGGACCCCCGCCCCACAATCCTCAGAACAACCCATTCTCTAATAGAGTTGTGGCCATCCTGCCTTACTCTAGAAAGTACTGGGACGAGGAAGAATAGGAGTTACCTAAATGTAGATTCCTTTCCCAGCACTGTGACAAGAAATATCCTCAATGACTCCGCAAGGGAGTACCAGAGATGAATACTGTGATGAGAGAGATGCGTGGAAGCATGATGATCACATTTGAGACCCAAAAGGAACAGTCTATTGCTTACTGGTTTCAAATTGGTCCATCTATAGTACAAATAGAGGAGCGGAACCAGGAAGTGTTGTCAAGTCTTCAGAGCCTAAATCCTTTATTGAAACAGAAGGGGCTGTGGACCACTCCACTACCCAGAGAGAGGGGGAACCCTTGATCCACAGTAGCCTGCGGGGAACTAAGGGAAGCTGGAGTCTCCCTCGCTGGGAGAACCATGAAGATTAGTGTGCCTCCCAAAAAGTGGAGGGAACCTTCAGCCCTAGCAGCCTGTGGGGAATTGAGGGAAGATGGAGTCGCCCTCACTGGAGGAACCAAGAAGACCAGCCTGCCTACCAAAAAGTGGTGGAACCCATGAGCACCAGCAGTTTGCAAAGGATTAAGAAAAACAGGAGACTCCCTCAATGGAAGCGATCAGCAGGGGAGCCACCAAGAGAAGACTATGAGAGCCCAGGGTAAGCAGAAGAAGCTTACAGTTTTTGCCGAAGACCGGATCCCTCACGGTTCAAGTGCAAAGGTATGCAGAGGGGGATCGGCAAGTCACAGGGGGACCCCAGAGGCTGTGGTTGGAAGGGGTGAAAGAGCACCCCAAAGAGCCCGAGAGAGAGGCATTTCAGGATAGTGAATCAGGCTCAGACAAGAGACATTACAAAGTTGTAAGAACGGTTGGGGACCCTAACATTAAGAAGCCAAGAGAATTATGCACATGTGAGAATGCCTGGCAGTTTAGTGAACCAGGCCTAAGAGAAGCATGCTACAAACCTGAGAAAGGGGCCTGGGACCCATATGTGAAGAGCCAAAGTGAAGGAGGACTCGGACCCATATCAAAAAGGCATACCCTGACCACTAATAAAGGAGAATACATACTTTGCATATACAGATGATACTCATAAACTTGGTAGGCGAGTAAACCAAGGCTGTGGCGATCAGACAAAGAGAACTGGGATAACAACCAAGTGAAGGGGTCTGGGACCCACAGTGGGGTCATATGCCCGAAACAGTGATTAAGAAGTATACAAAGCTTACATGTGCAGGTGACAATCAGAGGTCTTAGCAGGAGAGTAAACCAAGGTTGCGGGTGGAAGTGAAATCAGAGATAGAAAACCATGTGAATGAGAATGTTGAGTACCCTACTTGGCAGGAGAGTGGACCAAGGAGGGGGTACTGAGAAAGGAATCGATGACTGTCAAGACTTGGAAAGGTGTACAGGATATTCTTCGTTGTTACAGTGTCTGAGAATCAGGCCTGCTAAGTAAAGATAAAGGGCCTCATTACACGGTAGGCGGTAAGGGTTTACCGGTAATGGTATTTTACTGGTACCGGTAAATCCTTACCGCCTTACTACGAGGTCCCTTTGCGGGTTGGGGAATTTAACGCCTGCTTTTTGCAGGCATTAAAAACCAACCTGCAAAGGGACCCAGGGAGCTAATTACGGTACCGCAATTTGCGGTACCGTAATTAGCACCTTCCCCATTCCCATTATGCCCTATGGGGCAAAAATGGGAATGGGGAAGGGCAATGGTGGAAGGGGGAATTACCGCTCCGCCAACCTTGGAATGGGGCGGTAATTCCCCTTTCCACCAAGGCAGTACAGGTAAATTACCGGCATGAACCATGGCGCTAATAACGCCATGGTTTTACCGCCTACCGTGTAATGAGGCTAAAAGTCTTATCCTGACCATTCCAGACCCAGGGAAAATCAAATCTTGGATGAAGTGGAAAGACTCAGGGGACAAGGGGGAGAGGGGTTACACAGAATAAACCCCATGAGTCTTGTGGAACATTTGGTTGCTTTTGTACACCGTTTTTTTTAAACTGTTGTTTTGAACTACAAGGTTGGGCTGAAGGTTGGCAGCTAAAGAGGCACTACGTTGACTTTAGCTTGTGAGGGATAGGTTAGGATTTGGACACAGGATGTCGAACTTTACTTTGGACATTCTGACACAGACAGTTTCATTAGCTCACTTGGTTGAGGCAGGGACATCCCTCTTAGTGGTAGTGCTAGTTGGGATTTGCTCCAACCCCCTTATTTTTGTTATTAATAAAAGTTTTGCCAATCAGCATGCCACCCTTGTGTCAGACTCTCACTCCTACAGCCTCACATGTCAGGAGTGGGATACTGTTTGGTTGACACAAGCTGGGGGACCCCAAACCTACCCAGAACCTTTTCTATCCCACTATGTTGAATTTATTTTGATAAAGAGTTAGCTCTCTCCAGTAGTGGGTGGCATTGTAAGACCTCTGGCCCCACTATCCAACACCCGGGATAGGGAACCGATGATTACTCCTACAGAAGCAGTAATAGGTTACAACTCACCTTCACTTCTCTAGCCCACAAAGACATTGATCCGGTTAGGAAGAGTGTTATGTGTTGCTGAGAGCTGTTGAGAGTTGCTGAGTCCCTGTGACTGCCAGATCCCTGGGAGAGAGAACATAACACTTTCCTTTGACCTTTAGGTCCATGCCCCTCCCAATCTAATCATCTATTCAAACCTGAAGCAGAAGAAAGGACTGAGAATACTGCCGCTCTTGTCCTAAGTCATAATTGTGAATTTGTTTGACAACCCTATTAAGATTCAGAGGGGAGGTTTAGTCGGGTATTTGAGTTATGAAGTCTCAAGGAAAGGTAAACAAATAGAGAGAAAACCACCTGAGAAAACCCCTCCTATGACACTAGGCCCCAAGAATAATTATTCTGTCATTCAGAGGGGGAGGCTGAGCTAAATTCTAACCTGGAGTACGATCAGGCCAAAGACAGGACCTCATGAGAAATTGCGAACCTTCCCAGTTCCTTAAAATCTACAGAAAGTTCCTTACCCCTGAGGGTGGAGTATGAAGAGGTCGGGAAATGTACCTCCCACCTTGAAAAGCATGAAACATCTATGCCCACCAGCAGTATTGCCTCTATGTTCACATATGCCGGACAAAGCCACAGAAATCACAGCTTGCTCTCCCCAAAGGTAACAGCCTTGGAGGGACCCGTGGCTATTGCATGTAGAGAACCCAAACAGGTTGGAGAAAACCAGGCCCTAACCATATGCGTTCCCCCCATTTCTCTTATCAATAACAATATCCATGAGGTTCAGAACACCTTAGAGACAGATATCCCCAAGGACCATTAGAAAGAACCCCAAGAAACCCAGTGATGATGAGACATATATGGACATTCTCATAGTAGGAGGATAAGATGAAGAGATACCATCCTCTAGATCCTCATCTCTTACAAGAGATGAACCGGATCCCTTGTGGGAAGAATGTGGAATCCCTCCAGGGTATTGTCTTTTAGAACAGGAGGAACAAGAGCCATCTGTCCTATTAAAACCTGCTCATCATTCTGGGGAATTAGAGACACCCACAAGATCCAGGAATAGTGAACCAGAGAGGTAGATGAAGAGGATATGTCATCTTCCATAACCCCATCTTACACTCTAGGTGAGAAATGTTTCTCTTGTGAGGAGTTTGGTCACAAGGTGAGGGATTGCCCCTCAAATAAAATGAATGACTCTACTATCTCCTCATCTATAGAGCACAGTCTGGGTGAGGAAGATAAGAAATTGGTTACCAAACTACCCTTCGCTAATATACTATGGGCCCAACCCCATGTGTTAATAACACAGTGGATAGGAAATCCAGAAACCTCTAAATGTATGAGGAAAAATAAAGGCAGGAACCTTTTTGTTTACTGGAGTGAAAACTCAGCATAGAGTATCTGCCACCCTTTAACGAAAGACAATCTGGGCCCAACTAGATAGTGGGATTAGGGGGTGCACCATAAAATCAGAACTACTTCCCCTGGGTGGAGACAGACGAGCAAAGAGAGAGTCGGATATGTCCATGGTCATGTGGTGAGGTATCGCCAGACCTGAATCCCCGTCAACATCCTGGGGGAGAAACTATGGGCCAAGGTAACAGTAATTCCCAATTTGCCGATCCAATTGATCATAGATTGCAAAGTATCCCAGTTCAATCAATTGATGGCTCAAATAACTAGACTTGAAACGAAGACAGAAATGCTAGATAGTGAGACGATAACGCTAAATATGCCACCCGGTGAGAGACCCCAGAAGAATGCATCCTCAATACTAGATGAGGAACCCTTACTCTCGAGGGGAAGGTTTTTTGATGAATCTGTGGATGTCGTCCCTTCTTCCATAGGGAGAAACCCTTCTCATGTGGCCACGGAGATGAGGCCACTACCTGGTACTCAGGGGAGGATCACATGGGTGGGAGGATCCCCTGTGGGATTAGGAATGACCATCAGGAGAGAATGAAGTATCCCCACCCATCACCTTAACCCGGACCCCATTCCCACAAACCTAAGAACAACCCGTTCCCTAATAAGCTCATGAGTTGTGGTCACCCTGCCATTACTCTAGACATTACTGGGACGAGGAAGAAAAGGAGTTACCTAAGTGAAGATCCCTTTCCCAGTGCTCTGATGAGGAAGATCACCAATGACTCACAAGGGAGTCCAAAGATCAGTACTGTGATAAGGGAAATGTGCACAAAAATGAGGATCACATTTGAGAACCACAAGGAACCACCTAGTGGTTACTGGTTTCCAATTGGTCCATCTAGAGTAGAAATAGAGGTGGGGTGTTGTCAAGTCTTCCCTGGAGGAGCAGGGAGCCAGAATCGTTTGCTGGAACAGAAGGGGCTTTAGACCACTGCACTACCCAGAGAGAGTAGGAACCCTTGATCCCCAGCAGCCTGTTGGTAATTAACGGAAGCTGGAGTCTCCCTCACTGGGAGAACCAAGAAGACCAGCGTGCCTCCCAAAAATGGGAGGAACCCTTGGGCCACAGCATCCTGTGGGGAACTGAGTGAAGCTGGAGTCTCCATCACTGTGGGGAACCAGGAAGACCAGCGGATCTCCCAAAAAGGGGGGGACCCTTGAGCGCCAGTAGTGTGCAAGGAACTAAGGAAAACAGGAGACTCCCTTATTGGAAGAGATCAACGGGGGAGTCGCAAAGAGAAGACCACGAGATACAAATGTGACCGAACCAATAGATATCAATGTATACTTTGTACACAACAGCTGTCTCCTCAAGTTCTCAGAGAATGTATGAAGCAACTAAAATAAAAAATGAGTCTTGGTGACAAAGCCTCATATTCTATATTTAAATGTTGCAAGGTCTCTACCGCACCCTTCTTACACAATCTGAAAGTACTCTGGGAGAATGACAGGCTTAAACCAGGCCCCACCAACTCTAATAAGCGGAGGCAATTTAATCTAAAACGTAAGAGTCATGCCCTAAAATTCCTTGAAGGGGCCTTACAAACATACGTTTGGGGTACTACACCCCTCTGCCCTAAAACTGCCTTATTTATGTACACCATATAGAGCTTCAGCTTACACAGGTTGTTGAAGTTCTGAATATTATTCCATTCCTTTAGTTTTTAAATTATGACTGATTCTTTCCATTCCTTGTTTACAGCTACCGTCTTTAATAAATTCAGCAGATACCTTTATAATATCATTAAGGGATTAATCCCATTCTTCTCTAGAGATCTCCCCCAGTTCCGTGAACAAGTTATAGCCTTGCTCCCCTCTAATCATACTATATTATAAAAGAAATGTGTTTGTCCGAAGCCATCCTGCCCGCTTCACCTGTTTTCACCGCTAGAGGGAGCTGTTGCCTTACGTATACAACAATAAGACTTCAAGTTCCTCTTCCAGGCAAACAAATTGTGTATTTCATATTATCAATGCTCAATGCTAGAGGGATGTGAGAAACCAGAAAGTGTCTCACCCACTAGTCCCAGGGTATCTGTTATCAAGGTGGCCAGGACACAGCCATCACTTTTGGACCCAGTTCCTGGGGGTGGACCAGTGTGGGAGGATCACCTGGGTGAGGGGTCTTCGGGGAGTGGGAGTGGGACACCAGATGGTGAGACGCGGTATCCCCTTCCCTATAACACCTTTACCCCATCCTACCAAGTAGGATATTTAGGAACTCTAACCACCCCCCTTTCCAACACTAACACTTTCTCAATGACAGCAAACTATGAGGGAAAACAGACTAACACCCAACGTGTCCCAATACAATGGTCAGGCAAGGTCAGGCAATTACTGACCATCACACACACCTGACTTCCATTAAGCTTCCCCACATGGAAAAAAGGCGCAACACGAGAGTAACTTTCAGCAAGGCAAAGAACATGAGGAAACAGCAGTTCCAAGATAGCAGGTTAACGAGAGGAGGAAGATGGCTAAACAGAAGGGGATCGAAAGGAGGGAAGTTCCCTTGACCTTTTTCAACAAGGAACTGTTGCTTTCGTGAGCCCTCGAGATTGGAAAGCATAAAACCAGGAAAACAGACTGAAGAATCCTACATTATGGGTTGAAGATATCCCTGGGGCCCTCCGGTGTCAATAATCAAGGAGGGGAGAAGCAGGCACCTCTGTGGTACTATCCTTGGCTCCAAGAACATAGCAGCATCATGCTCAATCGAAGGTCTCTCTAAGATATCCCGCTGAAAAGTGTAAGAGTTGTAGAGAATTGTGAATCAAAGTGGTCCTGCAACGGGTCAAACAAAATCCTGCACACAATCAAAAGTCTTCGATGTTGATACAGTGATGAAGGTTTGTGGCAAAATACATAAAGTTGGTCCGAACCTGGCAGAGGAAGATCAATTGAAAGCTTTGTGTTAAAGTGGGTCTGATGGGGACCCGGGGTGAACAGAAAATCACCCAAGAATTTGTACGTCTGAAATCCTAAGAAGAAAGCAACTTTGATGCGTGTCATGTTGCTTCAGGCCCTCGGAAAAAGAGACTTTGAATGGCAAAGAGACTTTAGCACAGAATGCCATGATGTTGAAGTTTTGAACTGCACCCTCGTTTTAGAGAAGCCACTCGAGTGTGCTGCCTTGTCCCATGCTGGAAACGAGGGGAAGGGAAGCCAACGGCTTGAATATCCTGACATATCATTTCTTGAACACTTTTATTTTGCATAACATTGTTTCCCGCACTATTTGTATTTAGAAGTAAGGTTTGGCAATAGGTTTACTAGTATAGGACCTTTTATTTTAACAGGCTCGACTGGGACAGCGTTATTATTATTTGATGGGCGTAGCTTGCTCCCATCTGTAGATTTAGGATTAGATAGTCGTTTTTCAAACCCAATTGAAGTTCAATAAACACCCTTGAACTGTGATCACTTGTGTCTGTCTTACTGTTTGATACCATGCCTTCCTTATAGAGAGCAGTTGCCTTTTGCATACAACAATAAGGCTTGAAGTTTATCCTCCAGGTGAACACGATGTGTATTTCAACAATGATAACGTACAATTAGCTGCAGAAAAGGCCCAACTTCACCAGTATACTTCAAGTTGCATACAATAAGAAAATATATACATTTAAAAAAAACATATGAACATATATTCATTTGATTAAGCACTATTTCTCTAACAAAATACATTAGCTTTTTTCCTTTTTAATGTACTTAGGCATTATGTAATTATTACGTGCAATATTTCTTGGTATGTATTATTATCCTAATGCATATTACCATATTCGAGCTATCCCCACCTAACATTGTCCATGCCCACAAGTGTTTCTACCACCCATTACCGACTACAAAATGAATATTGATGCTCAGAAATTACCCAATTCTTAATGTTAATGTTAAATGTTGCCTAGCATTGTTTTTCTCTTCTTTCTTGCTGCCTATCACTGATATTACCCTAGTACTGCCCTTAACTGTGCTCCGCTGCTCCTCATCGGTGCATTGCGACTACTGCAGTCCAACAATGTACTGAATGTCAGTAAATTGCATCTCTCTAGCCATTACTTGTCGTAGTCCCCTGAACGAAAATCGAATCTAGTTGCTAGCATATCTATGCCCTGCATGCTAGAATGTACTGAATGTTAGCACACGGCACCGCTCTAGCCGCTACTTGTCTTAGTCCCCTGAGCTAAAAGTCGAATCTAGATGCTAGTACATTTATGCCTGGCTTGCTAGAATTCTCTCTATGCTTCTCATAATACAATGTACTAAATGCTAGCACACTGCATCTCTCTAGTCACCAATATTTTAGTCGAAATTTAACTTAGCCATTACCGCCCACAAATGAACGCTGTTGGTCAGAAATTACCCAACTGTTTTTGTTGCTCAGCATTGCTTTTTCACTACCTATTACTGTAATTACCCTAGTACTGCCTTAGCTGTTCCTCAGCTGTTCATTGTGACTGCTGCAGCCCAACAATGTACTGAATATTAGCATACTGCATCTCTCTAGCCATTACTTGTCGTAGTCCTCTGAACGAAAATCGAATCTAGTTGCTAGCACATCCAAGCCCTGCATGCTAGAATCTTCTCTCTGCATCTTACAATATAATGTACTGAATGGTAGCACACTGTATTTCCAAATTACAAGTGTTTCGAGCCCTGCAACAAAATTGAACCTAGATTCCTGCAAATAGCACCTCCTAGCTATAGCACAGAAACCCACTTGCCATCTAGACTAAAATACCTGTCGCTAGCACAAAGAATGCTCCTGGCACAGACAGAAATGACCCCTGCCTGCCTTATCAAAGTCACCCAGACCCTAATACTCACCACCGTTACAATTAGTATGATGGTCCTCATTATCAAAACTAGCCCCCCCTAAGGATAGAAACCTTAGACTCAGGTCTAGATTGCCTAGCATCTATGAACCTGTAAGAGACCACCCCAACAATGCAAACAGACGCACCATTACCCAGCCAAAGAATCCTCATCGAATAACCAAGCAATCCACCCATACCTGCCCTCTAACCCCTATCATGACTCACTTAACTCAAGATACCCTATCATCCAATCCTCCCATAACTATCCTAACAGCCAAACCTAATAACACCTTAACGCTAACAGGATCCCTCATCAACGCCAGATCAATGGTAGCCCAAGCTGCAGAAATTGCAGACATCATAAACAATGATAACCTGGACCTACTGGCCATAACTGAAACCTGGCTTCACGAGACCGCGGGACCAACTCTAATAATTACCAAATCCTCATAGCTGACCGGCCTAATGCTAGAGGTGGTGGATTAGCCATCATCTTCAAATCTACCCTTCCCATTAGACTTGCCATGTCAGTTCCCTACCCATCTTGCGAAACGCTTACAGCAAAAATGTCCCTCTCCAATAACCGCACGCTATCTATCCACTTGATTTACAGATCCCCCGGCCCATTAGGCACATTTGAAGACGATCTAACCAGCCTCATAGCCAACAACACCAAAGAGCATGCCCAAACTTTACTGATGGGAGATTTCAATCTCGGCTTCAATGACACTGACAACAAACATGCAGAGTCAGTTGCAGCTTTGCTAAAAGACCACGGTCTTGATCAGAAAATTCTCGTCCCTACCCATATCAAAGGTAGGACCCTCGACTGGGTATCTGAACGGAACTGCAACATCAGCATGACCGATATTGTCCCACAAACATGGACTGATCATTACTTAATAACCTTCTCAGCCATACTAGATCTTCTCAGCCCTAAGACTAACAACATGGCACCCCCTCTCCTGACCAGAAATAAGAAGGACATAACCGCTCAAAACCTTATCCCTCTTCTCCTTCCAGCCATCTCTGGTTCTGAAAGCAACAACCCTGACTCCCTAGTAAACACGTTCAATAATGCTATGGTTAAAGCATTAGATGCTATTGCTCCAGCCAAACTGTGCAAAGCGAAACAGGAAGCCCAATTAAACACCTGGCTTACGCCCCACCTCAAATTTCTAAGACTACAAAAAAGAAAACTTCAATCCACTTGGCGACACTCTCCCTCTGAAAACAACAAAAATAACCTAACTGAATTTGCCAAATTTTACAAAAAAGAAATAATCAAAACTAAGAAGAATGTCTTCAACGACAGGATCGCGAACGCTAACTCTAATACTAAAGAGCTATTCGCCATCCTCCGTGAATTAGAAACCCCAATTCAACCGACAGACAATGCCCCTAAAAATAAAGAATGGTGCACCAATATACAAAACGCCCTATCAAACAAAATCTCCTCTCTCCAGTGCAAAATAGCAACAAAAAAAAGATACATTGCCTCCTCCTGACCAACAAATACCTCAACCTCAGGAGAATAGGATAACTACACCCTTCAGATTCAAGACTATCTCCATAAATGACACTGAAAAAATAATACTCTCCCTCAAACCCTCAAATTGCAAGGGCGACTCTTGTCCAGCACAAATAATAAAGGACGCAGCTAGGGACCTAGCTCCCTTTATCTCCAAGCTTATAAATTCCTCCTTCAAATCTAACATGGTACCTACCAACCTCAAAGAATCCTGGGTCTTCCCACTACTTAAAAAACAAACCTTGGACCCCACTGTCCCCACTAACTATAGACCAATCACCACTGTGCCATTGTTACTTAAAATCCTAGACAGAGCTGCCTACATACAAATCCAGGATTACCTGGAAGCCAACCACTTGCTTGGCTTACGGCAATCTGGCTTCCGCCCACTCCATGGCACAGAAACAGCTCTGCTAGACCTCAAGAGACAAATTGAGGAACTTAAGGACAATGGCAAAACAGCCTTACTCCTCCTACTGGACATGTCAGCAGCTTTTGACTCGGTGGACCATGCAGTTTTATGTAACCACCTCAAATCTGCCGACAACCTTACTGCAGACGCTATAGCCTGGGTCCAATCCTTAGCAAATCGCACTATGTGAGTGTTCTCCATATCCAACTCGGCTGACCCTATGAAAATATCCTGCGGTGCCCCACAGGGATCTTGCGTCTCCCCACTATGTACAACATCTTCACTAAGCCTTTGTTGACAAGTTGGACAGACTGGGTGTCACCTACACTAACTATGCAGATGACACTCAGATCCTCATACCCCTTTCGGGCAACCTCTGCCTGAATGACGATAAAACGGAGATACTAATCCTAGGCTCTGAGGCGAACATTCAAAAATGAGGCCCAAACTACAAATCCTTCAGTATTAATAACAACCTTATCAAGGTGGTGCCTGTGGTTAAAGCCCTTGGATTCTATCTGGACTCCTCACTTACTCTCAAGAAGCAAGTCAACTCCCTTGCCTCCTCTACCACCTACACTCGCAAACTCATCTGCGCTTCCAGACCTTATCTCTCCACTGCTAGTAGCACCACCCTAGCCAACGCTCTTATCTTATCCAGATTAGACTATTGTAACGCCTTGTATTCAGAAGCTAATAAATACATCATAGACAAAATTCAAAGATTACAGAACAATGCCTTAAGAGCAGCTTTAGACATCCCTCATAGAGAGCACATCACCAAATTTAGGAAAGAGGTTAACTGGCTAAAAACAACGGATAGAATCCTCCTCAAAACAGCCTCCCTCACATCTAAATGTCTTAACAACCTAGCTCCCCCGTATCTTGTGGAAAGAATCACCAGGAAAACATCCACCCGCCCCACTAGATCCACTAACACCTTTAAATTTGATACCCCTAGGTTCAAACGGTCCACTGCAGGAGGAACCAGTTTTCCCGTCAAAGCGGCACAATGCTGGAACAAGTTACCCCTTGACCTCAGAACTGAACAACCCTACCTGACATTCAGACATAAGATACTTAAATGGCTGCATGCTAACGACACATAACCTGACCTTACACCTAGCCTTCTACACATGGCCTTTACCGAACCCTCTGCATCTACGATCCACCCTGCACTCTAGGTCACTAAGCATGCACTATTACCCACTAGACCCTATATGATACTCAGATCTATGAGTTTGACTTATAAACTTGATCATGTACTATCTATAACAGATAGATTGGCTAGAGCGCCCCAACTGTATATATTTTTGTATATATCTTTGTATATATTCCTGCATATGTGTTCTATATACTCATGCCAAATATTGTAATGAAGCTTAAGTTTTCTTGTGTACACTGGCGTGCCCGGCTACCTAAGGGTTTGGCGCGCATTACCAAATAAATAAACAAACAAACAAACATTATTTCAATAATATTCTTCATGTATGTTTGAAACTTTATTTGCATTTCATTTACTTTATTTTATGATCTCATGTCTACTTCGAATCAGTAAGTGTGATTGAGAAATTATCCTTGAGTTGGAAGTACGCCCAACACAACATAAAGTAATGTAATTTGAACATTGGTATTCATGCAAACCAATGAAAAGGAAGAAGGCATCGATCAACAATAGAAATGGAGAGAGGGGGAGGAAAAAAGAGAGAAGGAGAGGATAAGAGAAGAAAAAAGACAAGAGATTGTTAATAATTTTTAACATTAGAAAAAAAATATAATTAAAGAAGATTTGTTGCTGAAATATATATGTAGAGTAACCTATACTTTAATTGTTACGCATAACCACATTCTAACTGGCAATGTTTTCAACTGAGAAGTACCTGGTAAATTGGAGTCAAAGTACTGGGTGTGCGCAAAATACCGCGAAATAATGCTGCACATGAATTGTATTACTTTGACACCCCTCTCATTATTTATTTGAGTCCAAAACCATAAGTGGAATCCAAGTCAATGAGGAGCAGATACAACAATTTTCTGTATGTACTATGTTGAAATTTCAACAGATTCTGTCCGATTTTGTTTAGGTTACTGCTCCTCCAAGTAAAAGGAGCAAGACTTTTAATTTTCTTTTATATTAACATACGTTCTGTTAAAATACACCACATAATAGATTTACACTCTGAAAATGTCTTAATTTACACACATTAGACCATGCGCACAGGCTTTTTCACAAGTTTTAAAATATAATTGCAATTTACTTACTTTATATAAGTGCTCCCAAGACCTAATTCAATACGAATACTGACAGGGGCAAATGTTAATGTTAATGTTAGAGGTACTTATATAGCGCACCGTCACCAACAGAGTTGGTCCCCAGGCCCTCTGGCGAATCTGTAATCAAGAAGGATAGTGGGTACGGTTAGTCAGGTAAAGGGGGAGCAGGAGAGTGGGAGAAATGGTGTGCTATTGGCGGCTTCAGTTCGGTATACACCGTGCGCTAAAGCTTTTGGTGCTTCTATCAGACCGGGCGAAACCTCGAGTGCTGTTGGTGGTGTTTATGTGTTGTTTGTTTGTTGTTGATGCAGTGTGGTAAAGTATGTGCGGTTTGCGGGGCAATCAATGTTTGTGTGAGGTTTTGTGTGGGTTGGGTGTGCAGAGATTTGAAGGTTGGGTTAGTGGTGCCTGTGTCCTGGTTCAAATACATCTTCCTCCATTTGCATTTTATTCCTGTGGATGGGGTGGTTGAGTGTTTCCTTTAATGCCCGTCTGACTGTGGTGTGTGATGACGCTGCACACTCCTGATTGTATCCTAATGAGCATTATAAAAGGTGAATGGGAATGCATATTTCTGTCCCTCTGGTGTAGGAGCTGATGTTGGGTGCTATTCTCTTGCTATCTACCGTGACATGGGTCTGTTGGAGCGTGGGTGTGTTTTGGGGTCAGGGTGCTATTGATGGATCGTCCTAGTGCTTCTGACTTGGTCTGCCTATGTATGCATTCATTAGTGTCCTCCTATTACTATCTGGCTATCTCTCAGTTAGTTTTTTGGTATGTCGTCAAGCGTTTTCCGTAAATTGTGTTGTTTAGTTGGTTGTTTAGTTGGTTGCTTGTGTGATGGCCCGATGCGCTCCCAGCTGTATCCTAATGGGCATTGTCTAATGTGATTGGGTAAGTCTATTTCTCTCCTTCTGATGTCAGGGACAGAGGGTAGGGTGTTCTCTATTCCGTTGCTATCTATCGTGGCATGGGTCTGTGGAGCTAGGGTGTGGTTTAGGGCCAGAGTGCTATTGATGAGTCACCCTAGTTTTTCTGTCTTGGTCTTGTTGTGTGTTCGGTCTTGTAATATTGAATGCCAGTGTTTCCTCTCAGAGATATTAAGCTATTTTCCAATACTATTAGGAAGCAACTGAAGACCATACAAGATCGATGGAGTGTTGTTGGCCTTGTAAAATTCAATCACAGGTAATAAACTATAAAAGCACCATTTTCTCTGGATTAGCTTATTTTGTAAAATAAAACCTCAATTTTCTCTCCCAATATTTCTTTCACAGGAGCTGCCTTTTAGTTGCAAAGATAAACCCCAAGTAAATTATATTGTCAACTACTGCCAACTTGTTTCTATGAATATACCAATCAAAGTATTTATCATCAACCGTTTTTTTTGTATGCCATGATATGTGATTTAGTAGGATTGATTAGCAGATGTGTGCGACATAACTCTCCATAACGGTCATCCTTCTTTACAACCCTAAAGGAGTAGAATCCAGAAGAATTAAATCATCTTCATAGGCCATCCACTCTATTTCCAAAGCCCCAATATTTGGCAGAAAACAAGAAGCCTCTTTAAATGCCAACTCCAACTCTGATATATTACACGGCCCACGGTGGTGGCAGTGTAGTTATGGTTAAATTGCTAATCCCATAGGAAGAACACTTTTTGGGTGGTTTATAACTTCGCTCTCCCTGTATGAATCCTCACCAAACTTTGCAAGAAAAGTATATGACCCACTCTGAATTCGTTTGGTGAGGTTTAGTCCAGGGGGGGCTAAGCTATAGGGGGTCCCAAAATTTATTTTTTTCCCATAGACTGAATGGGGAAATTACTTTGCTCACGCCTACAGCCCAAACCAATGGACGGATTTTCACCAAATTTGCGGCAGGAGCAGCGGCTTGGTCCCGAAAGCGTGCTTTTGTAAATTTGGTGAAAATCTGTCCAGTAGATTTTAAAAAAATGACCAAAAAGAAGGTGACAAAACTTTTGTGATATCTATGTCCGCTCCGTGGACACATTTCCCTGTTCGCTCCGCGGATAGGACACCATTTGGTTAATCGGCTTGCGTCATGTCCGCCATGCGACGTGTTCTCTGATTGGATGGTGAAGAGCGTGAAGTGCGTCAGATTTTTGGAAACGCCCGCACATCTTGGATTCGCCGGTATCCGCGATAAAAACATATTAAAAAACACAACATTGCACTTGTCAAACTTATCAAATAATCTCTGGGGAAGTGAGGGGTGATGAGGATGGGATATGGCTGCAAGAAGCAAAAAAACAGGTGTTTTTGCCACGAAAGTCTGCGAACAGTTCGGATGTTCACGAACAGTCCTGAAAGGTTTGCGAACACCTCAGCATTACAGGGTTGGTGAAATGCAGTTCTTGAATGGATTATAACTTTGGCGCCATTTAATAGAACTGCAGGAAATTTTGCATGTATATTTTTGACCTCGGAAATGAGTCTGGTGGGATTCTGTCATGAGGGGGCATAATTAGAGGGGGGAGTCCCAAAATAATGCAATGGCTTATAAATGAGGTGCCATTTGACGAATTAACACTTAATTTGGCAAACTGATAATAGATCTAGATATAAATGTTTTTGCGAAGTTTGGTGGGATTTTGTCAAGAGGGGGCACAATTAAAGAGCGGTCCCAAAATAATGTAAAGGCTTATAAATTAGGTGCCATTTGACGAATCTACACTTCATTTGGCAAACTGATAATAGATCTAGATATAAATGTTTTTGCGAAGTTTGGTGGGATTCTGTCAAGAGGGAGCAAAATTAGAGGGGGGTCTCCCAAAATGTTGTAGAAGGCTTATAAATGTTGTGCCATTTGACAAATCTACACAAAGGTTTGAAAAAGATTATAGATCTAGATATAAATGTTTTCATAAAGTCTGAATGGATTTTGTCAAGTGGGGGCTAGGTTGTATAACGATTGTATGTGCATACATTTGACACTTTTGAAAAAATAAAACATGGGTGGATTTCCAGCAAACTTGCGTAAGGAGCATTGGCAAGGACCTACAAGCATGGATTTGGAAATGTGGCAGTGTTTTATATTTTGACAAGTGTCATAATGTAGCTACAAAAAATAGCGCTATACCTTTAGTGACTATGGGGTAGCCTGTGGCCATGGGCAGTGGCCAGATTATCTGGGCCATGGAATAAGGTAATGATCTGGACAATCTGGCTACTGGCCATGACCATAAGGGACAAAACATAGGATGAAAGTGGCCATGTCCACCTGGGACTGGCTTTGTGGTGAAGGAATTCGAAATTAGGATAGATTTGAAAGGGAAGAAAAATGTGCTTGTTGTAATATGGTCATAGGGTTCCCTTTTTGCCTTCTGCAGGCTGCCATGGAAAGTGAAGAGGGGCCCTGTATGGAACCCCACCTTCCCTTTCCATGGTGGCCATCTTGGAGAATGATTTTCCTTCCTACAGCGGGATGCCACAGGCGTCCCGGTGTAGGAAGAAAAATCCTCTCTTTTAGTACCCCGGGTTCCCGCTTTGGGATCCTAGGCTGCGAATGCCCTTCAACTCCCATTTCAGGGGCTGGAATGGGGGAGAATGGGCCAGAGACCTCATTATCCATCTTCGCTTCGCTTGTGCTGATAACTTGGGCGGCTGGGCCGGTATCCACTGTTCCAGTCCCTGGAACAGAGAATGAATGCCACAATATTCCCATTAGCATAACACAAAATGCAAATGGAAATGTGGGAAAATCTCATTGAGTCTATGTACTTTACTGAGAAATATAAAGTAGATGGAGTCTATACATTTTTAGCTCTATTTTTTAACTGTGAAAGGTGGTTCCTAATGGAACATTTATTTTGTTTTTGGATGCATTTTATTTTTGGCAGGAGAGCTTAGAACGAAAGGTGGGGAGGGAAATGAGGGAAGAGGCACCAAACACTAATATGGAGGGGCAGATGGACAGGGGAAAATGTTGCGCGTATGTTATTTCTAAGGTAGGGGGCAGTGTTTCTCATGCTCCTCGATTACAGCATTGGTGGTGTCTCTTGGGGAGGAGGGATGGCCTTAGCTGATTCTATTTTAAGATAAATAGCAGTTTTGCTAAAAGTATGTACTGTGTACTAGATTGTTCATGGATGAGTAGGAATAGGTGTTGAAGCTGTGCAAGGGAAATTTTGAAGTTGAAAGTTCCTAGATCAGTAGAAAATGCAGTTCCGAACTGTCCGCGAAGCACAGATCTTATCGTGAAGTGCGTACGGGTTCTCGGACACGTTATCATGCCGCGCGCCAGCATATGGTCATGTGGCACTCTCCGGAAGGTCTGCAATGAAGTCAGATGTTCGTAGACATTATGGTTAAGTTGCACTAATAAAAACCTATGCAATTCACTGAAAAAACTTTGTTAAAGGGACGTTATGGTTAAGTTGGACTCATAAAAACCTATGAAATTCAATGAAAAAACTTTGTTAAGGGGACATTATGGTTAAGTTGCACTAATAAAAACCTATGAAATTCAATGAAAAAACTTTGTTAAAGGGACATTATGGTTAAGTTGCGCTACTAAAAACCTATGAAATTCAGTGAAAAAATATTGATAAAGTGACGTTATGGTTCCAAGTAAAACCAAAAAAAACCTGAAATTCGCCAGTTATGGTAATCTAAGCAACCATAACTCGCGCCACCACCGTGCACTGCTAAGACTAACACCCAGGACATCAAAGATGAGATCACAAATGTCATTGTTGACATCACTGATGACATCACATATCTGGCCCACTCTTTTTTCCTTTACTGATATATCTAGGCCAGTAACAGTCAGGAACTAGAAATTCACTATACTATAGTACAAAGTACTATATTTGTAGACGTATACTTCAAATATGTTCTTACAGTAATTCACTTAGGGTCCACTCAAAGCATATGAAACATATACAAAGGGGAAAACACAGACTTGGAAGACAGCAATGCGTTCTATGTATGAAGATGATTAGTAAGGTTGTCAACACTGTCTTATAGTTTTGTTTTTTTATTACTTACTTTCCCTGTATATGCTCATATTTGTACAAATTGCACTTACACTACTTTCCTTAGGGTCTAGTCACAATATGTGATAGTTATGATAGTTATACATAGGGAAGTAGTAGCTTTGAAACAGAGCACTCATTTCTGTGCATGAAGATAATCAGTTACGTTATGAAGATTGTCGGGTAATACTGCTGTTTTTTTGTTTACTTCACTTTCCCTCTGTATACTCTATTTGTATGTGTTGTTGTCTGTTTGTGTTTTGTGTGCAGTAATGCAATAATGTAGTAAGTGTGTTTGATTAGGTACTTATTAAATGTTTCACAGTATGCAAGACTCTAATAAGAAAGCATTTATAATTTTAGTATTTAACATGACAAGATTATTAATATTGCATCTCCATCATGTCTGCTGCACACTATGCCTATGTTACTACATGTGTACCTTAGTATATTGGAAAAAACTTCATAGTACAATGCTATTGGATTAATGCATTACTTAATGCACTACGTACCTCATGATATTTATTCCAATGATCCTTGACACTTTTTTATTAACATTACAATAAAAATCCCTTTTACAGTTATGGTTGCTTATCTTAACTGGCGAATTTCAGGGTTTTTTCGGTTTTACTGGGAAACATAACATCCCTTTAACAAAGTTTTTTCACTGAATATATATATATATATATATATATATATATATATATATATATATATATATATATATATATATATATATATATATATATATATATATAAAAGGAGTAGGGGCCAGAAGGCATCCTTGTCTTGAAACGGATACTACCATTATGTCCCAAGATAGTAAACCTTCTGAATTCAGTCTTACTTTCAGTTTATTATTAGACGGGTTCAATAGGAGTATATTTAGTAGTTTGTCTCATATACACCAATTTCTCAATTTAGACCATAATCCATGTCTACCCACCCTATCAAATGCTGATGACATGTCCTGGTTGGACAAATACAGATGTTTCTTGCTGCCAATGTTCTCTCTTGCTAAAACTAGTGAAAGAGTAAGGTCATTGAGGAAAGTTGCCATCCCCTTTCTGAAACCTGTTAGACGTTGTCGTTTTAAATGATGCTCGTGGGCCAGGGAACTAGCGGATTTGCAACATTCTTCAGTACTATTCCCCTGACATGCTTCTTTTTATTTGCACAAAGTGTTCTAGGCAAGGTATAACCACAGTTGCAGGGCACTTGCAGTGCTGAGCACATTTAATTTTGAACAGTACATTTTCCCTATCTGCTATGAATTTCCTCAATGGGAAGCTTCCACACTTGCTCTGGGTAGGCTACTCGACAGACTGGATATCTGATGTGGACCCTTTCCTTTGGTTGGGTTGCATAATTTAAGTAAATGCCCTACCTTTGCTTATGTTTCCTGCCCTATGCCTAAGGGACTTGTTCAAATGGGGTTAATGTCGTTTTTTTTAATTCCATGTGTTATTAACGAAATAGTAAATAACAAAATAGCCCCCATTTCCCTATGATTCTTACCCCACAACAAGCACCCCCTACCTGTTTTAACCCACCCCCCATATTTACTTACCTTTACTTTTTCGTTATTTGTGTTTCATTGAAAAGGTTATTAGTTATTTCCTATTTGTTAATTTCACTGTATAACGTTTTGTTTTGTGCTAACACAAGTACAATCTCTTCTCTTGTTCTGCGCTGGTCAAAAGATTTGCCTTGTACATATAATGCAAGATGATGCAGATCCTTTTGTGATCTTAGTGAGATAGATTTGAGGGCTTCTTTCTATTCTTATTCTTTTTCTGTACTTCATATCCTTTCTGAAAAAAGTGACAGGCATACTTTTTCACTACAGCCATTCATAGGTTCGATTTTTCAATGCCAATTCATGTTTCTTGTAAGCTGCACTATTTGTAATTGTCATTCTCTTTGGATACTGAACTCTTTTCACATTTTGTGGCCCGGTGTGTTAACAAATTTGTTGTGGTCATTTTTAGGGGGTGTGGGGTTGGGCTAGATAGTGTTTTAATTTTTAAGGTAACTAGGGCTTGAGGAAGGGGTGGGGAGGATAGAAGCAGGGTAGGGGGGGCCATGCCACAAAGAAATTTGCTAAGAACGGTAAACCAGTATCAGTGAGTTTGGATCCGGGAAATGTACCAGATCCTCCTGAATAATCAGGTTCATGTTCTCTTTTACTATAACCAAAAAAGTGATGGGTGGAAGGTTTTGAATTAATCTGAACCACTGGCACTGCTCTGGGCAACCTTCCACACCACTGTTTTTTAGCCCATATTCCCCATTGCCAAAGGGGTCCAGCCCTATGCAAATCAGTCAGGTAATGCCACCAATGGGAGCGGCCTAGCCCAAACTGTTAGGGCAGGTCCCCTCTGCACAGAAACACAAGCAACCCCAGACATATGTTGGCGTTGTTGGGCCTCATCAGTGAGGTGCAGCTTGGTTCCCTATGGCGCAGCGAGCAACGGAACCATTTCTGGACAAACCCTCTCTCACATAGGGGGACAAACTATAACCAAAAAAGTGATGGGTGGAAAGTTTTGAATTTTTCTGAACCACTGGCACTGCTCTGTGCAACCTTCCACACCACCATTTTTAGCCCATCTGCGCCATGGCAAAAGGGGTTCAGCTATATGCAATCAGTCAGGTATTGCCATCAATGGGAGCAGCCCAGTCTGAAATACTAGTCCAGGTCCTCTCTGCACAGAAACACAAGCAACCCAGACATGTTTCGTCCTTGTTGGGCAACCTTCCACACCACTGTTTTTAACCCATCTGCACAATTGCAAAATGGGTCCAGCCAGGTGCAAATCAGTCAGGTACTGTCACCAATGGGCACACCCCAGCCGGAACTGCTAGGCCAGGTCCCCTCTGCATGGAAAAACAAGCAGCATAAGGAAAGATATAACAGCTTTCAGAACATTTATAAATGAATCTTAATGCATTCCGTGTCTGAATATCCAGTGACTGTCTAATATGATCAGCAGTAGTGACAACCCTTGTAACCTGCATGTTTAGGAGCATAACTGGGCGTCAAATGAACAGTAGTGATTGAGATTACTCAAGTTCATTATTTGACCTAGAATGTTTCTGCCCCTTCCTTTGTTTGGGGACAGGGCTTATTTATAGACGTTGTTCTGTAGGAAAGTTAAGGAATATCTTTGGCCATGCATGCTGTTTCTGTAGGAGACCTTTTGGGGTCAGTAGGAACTTTCCTTTTTTCTTCCTTCTTCATCCCATAGGCAACTGTGGTCTGCTTACAGGTATTTTATCATGGGGGACTTTTAATAGCGCTCTTGATCTTTTTCAATTTCTACAGTACAACTTCCTTAAGTGCTAACTAAACGTTCTTTTCATGTGTGCCTGTTGTAATAATGAAGAATCTGAATTACTAAGCTGTCTATGTTTTTCTCATGCTGTCTCTAACACCTCTTTTATATTCTAAATGACTTCAACAAAAGCTTGTGAGTCTGAGCTATTATTCAGATTCTCACAGGGGTGAGGGACCTCGCTATCTTCTCTTCTCTTTCAATTTTCTCCTGTTGGGCTGTTGGATTGGATATTTTGTTAATGGGACTCAGTTCTTATCCCTAAAAACCTCCAAAATCAAAGACACTCTGCCTACCAAAGAATGCCCCTATTTCTTTGTTGCTCTCCTCTATTACCTGTGTTCCAATATCTTTATCTGCCACTATTAGTATCAACGTGTCACCCATCCTTTGGACTGACAATCCAGCATGGGCACCTAAGGACCCCTTTGTGCCACAGTCCATCAAGGGCTTAGGACCCTAACATGCTCCTACCTCTCCCTTTTTTTTAACTTCTCTCATGAACCAGGACGAGGCCTGCTTGCTATACAATATCTACTGTTGTGCTGCTTTTCAGAAAACACTTTGCTGACCCTATTAACCCTGCCAACTATCAAACTATCTATCTCTAAATATTCTTATTAATGGGGGAAAGGCAGACTCTTCTTTGTGCTTTCATGGAATGATCTGTCACCGGTTTCTTGTTTTTATTTTTTTTATTCTTTATTTATACATTTTGCAGAATAACATGTGTCACCGGTTTCTAATGCCAGGGTCCATCTCCTCAACTATTTTCCTTTATCACACACACATTCTCTTTATTGTTTCACAAACATTCAATACAAAGATTATATTTTAGGTTTTATCTGGAAAACGTTTCTTGAATCCATAGAATTAATCATTTTGACATAGCATACATCTTTTGTGCGATCTTACTGCAATCTTATTAAATGTTCATAATGTTTGCCAGAATGGCTCTCCAGGCAAACATGTGTCCATCTTCTGTGTCCTGTTACTCCCTACCTTGCCTCCTGTGATCTCAAGCCCTGCTCTGCCTTTTAGTACCCCATGTCCCGGTGATGATTCCTACTTAAGCTCCTTTACCCTTCTTGTTGTACACCTCTGAAACTCCCTACCACTGGATGTCAAAAATCTTGCATTTCCTCATATCTTTAAGACTCCTTCTAACCATGAAATGGGCAACATTAGGGTGGCCAACCGTCCTGTATTTTGAGGGACTGTCTCTAATTGATAGGTTATGTCACATGTCCTGCACACACTCCCTCTCTGGAATGGGGAAAAGTCCAGACTTTGCTTTGGGCCTGGCCAATACCTTCCCAGCTGTTGCTTACACTTTCCTGTGAAAGTTGGAGTTCAGGGAAGCATAGCGGTTCTACCATGCATTTGTGGAACAGCTTAACAGGTAGCTCTGTGTCAACAGAGCATTGTCATGAGAGCTATTAGGCAGTGATGGGAGGTAGGGGGACTATTAGCAGGGACTCATGTGCCTTAAGAAATGTGATTGGAGGGTGATGAGAAATGGGAAGGGTGCATGACACTGCATGCTGTGTGAAATAATTACTACTCTTTTAAAACCCCAGAGAGATTTGATTAGGCTCACATTACTTTGCATGATGCTACTGTGACATTCCATTCAGAATGGGGAAAATAAAGCCAAAGCCATACTCTTCTTGCTCAACATGTTTCTATGGGGATGTATATGCTGTAAAGTTAGTTTCGAATGAAATGCTAGTTTATTATGTAATATGTGTTGTTTTCAAGGTATTGCTATAAACAAAATATTATTTAAGAACATAAAACTCAAACCAAAACCTTATCAAATATTTATCTCAACTACACCTGGGAAGCTAGGTGGTGAAGTGCTTAAATTGCCTACATCCCAGTTTCACCACTTGCCCAAAGTGTGTGACCTTGCGCAAATGATTTAATCTCACTGTGTCTTATGTGGAGTCCCTGTAAGTGATTCAGTTAATAGCGTATGTTGCTATATTATAATGTTTTGTGTGTTATTATAAAACAGCCTCACTCATGGTTTACTTCACTATAGAGTTGCTTCATAAATAAAATAGTGACCATTTGCGTATTTCACCCCACAAAGTTATTAGTCTCTCGGCTTACCCACTGCAACTTCTTGCAATGTCACTACGCCTGGTGCTACTAAGTATCACAGATACATGATGCTATTAGCAAAGCTCTTTTCAAGGAAGACACTTCTGTTGGTGTCAGTACATATGCAAATGTGAAGGTGTGCATGCCTTTTACCACACGGGGCGTGGAGAGGTCTCTAACAGGTCAATGTCCTGCATGCATAATGTTCCTACAGTTTTGTTATTGTTTTGTGCTGTGTATGTGTTAAAATGCCACCTGCCACTGGTCAGAGTGGGGGAGATGCACACAAATGACACAGTATGTGGCCCTACACACTAGCAGGCCAATCTGGTATCCTATTATGTCTACATTTTAATGGGAAACCATTTGGTAAAGTTGGGCACCCCTCTTCCGTAGTGCCCAACTTCTCACTGTACGATTCACACATTCATAATAACTGTAGACTCTGGGGGTCATTCCGAGTACGGTAATAGAGGGTTAACGGCACTGGTAAGGATGCTGGTGCCGTTAACACACTACTACCGCATTCCGAGGTCCCTTAGCGGGTCCCACTAGGGCCGTTATTAGCTCCATGGTTCCTTAGCGGGACCCGTTAAGGAACCATGGAGCTAATAACGGGCCCGCAAATAGCTCCTTCCCCTATGAGGGCTCAAATGGGAATGGGCAATGGTTTTCGAAATGGGGACTTACCGGGTCCATATAGGTCAGAATGTCCTGGCAAGTCCCTATTCCGACACCACGGACCCGGACACGAGTTTGGAGGCAGCCATGGTGCTATTTTCACCATGGCCACCTCCAAACTCGTAATGACCCCCTATGTATGAAGTTTAATACTAGTAAATAACATATGCACATATGCTGTAGTCTGTGCTGTCCCCGCTTCATGTTCCAATTGCTATCTTTTGCGCAAGCAGAGCCAGCCCGAGGCATGGGCTGTCTGTGTGGTGGCACAGAGCACCGCAGCAGGGGGGGGTGCAGGCATGTGACTCATGGAGTACGAGCAGAATTAGTGTGCATCTTGCAATCAAATTCATTAGCAACTTTTGGCAGGCTCTGGCCGTGCAGTTTCACAGTTGAATTAATCACATGCTCTGTGTTGGGAAATCTCCTAAAGGAGCACAGGCCCCTGCTGTCACATCTCTGAGTGTATCAGAACCCCCTACATTCAGGAAGAAACAATACATGGGCAGGAAACCATATTCTCTGGTGCTCACACCCGGCCACCCTCCATTCATGTAGTTACGCACCAACCATAAGCCTCTGCAGTCACAAGCAGTCCACGGTCAACAATCAATTCAGAAGGTAAGCCCACTGTAAAACTATATCATTAGTACTCTATTCACAGAAAAGTCAGAACGCCCGAGAAATTATGTGTACATTCTGTTTTGGGCATTGTTTTAAATTAAAATCTTTGCATGAAAGTGCATTCATTTTGTGCCCCTTCCTATGACATCACTACATACCTCGATGTCCATGGGCTGCAGTGCGCTCTACAAATGTAATAAATAAATAAATAAATAAATAAATAAATACATGTGAAAATTGGAGGGGCTCCACTGTAGTGTCACGCGTGGTCACCTGACCGAAGCTAATGTGGGCATGCAAAGCGCACCAATAAAACAGTTCTGATTTACTTGACTCCTGTGTGGCAGTGTTGTTATTTTACTGGTGCAAGTAGGTCCGCTCTCCCACAGATCCCCGATTGGGGACCCGACATTGGCAACGAGGTGGTGAGCCCCAACTGCCACCTGTGAACCTCGCTGAGGCAACACGGCGTGCCTGCCCCTCAATAAGGCAGCCTTGTCCCTCACCGGCCCGTAGGAAAAACAGTGCCCGGGAGGGGGGGGGGCCTTAGATGGAGCATCGGCCCGCCTAGACAGCTCTACACAGGATCATTTGAGCAACACTCCCCAAATGACTGCCCCACACCAGCTGGCAGCAGAGGAGCCAGTTTACGGAGCCACACATAGGAATGCAGGGCAGCATTTCCAGAGAAGTGGGCCTGGCCCAGCTGACCAGGAGAGGGCAATACACGCGTGGCAAAACAGGTACAGCAATAAGCAAAGGCAGCAGGCCTCACACATGCCCAGAGGTGACCCCAGTCACTGGGTTCTCCAAGCAGGCCCAAAAGGAGGTAGAAAGCTACGGGGGGGATAACTTTTAGCCCATTGCCAACCAACTGCGACCCTGGGGAGTGTGCCCAGCAAGAATAGACATGTGCTCACGTCGCCCCAAGTGACCAGAAGAGGGTGGAATACCCCAACCTGCCGCCTGCAACATGTCTGACCCTGCACAAGGCCAAGGCCCTGCTGTGCCTATGCCTCAAGGGAGGGATGTGTTTCCATTGCCATCCCTGCTCCCATTTGACACTACTGACACCATCAGCCTAGGATCAAAATGGAATAGGTGGATATAGGAATTTGATGCTTATCTCGATGCCCTCGACAGCGCAGGATGACAAATGCATCATAGGGCTACTTACCCTCATGGCTGGCCTGGAATTTATGAGCTGCCAGAATATGTCGAATACAAGTACGAAGACCTCAAGTGCATAATAAATTAACATTTTGCAATACATAGGAATGTAGATTATGAGAGACAAGTGTTCCATACCATGATGGAACTCACCGGTGAGAGCATGGACAAGTTCGTAACACGCCTCAAGTCCAAGGTCAAGCATTATGAATTTCATTTATACACCAACGAACAGGCCATCAAGTCACAAGTTATAACGGGTTTGAATCAATACCCCTGAAGAAGAAACTGTTACAAGTGCAACACACGCTAGTGGAAATCCTCATGCTAGCAAGGACAACATCAGCATTAGACATTCAAATGTCCACCCTGAGCAAAGCCCACATCTCTGCAGCTCCTACAATTAAATAAGAAGCCATAAATAAGTTCACGGTACATCAACACTCCTCCCAAGATACCCGATTGGAGAAATGACAAAGTTTTCGATGTGGCTACAACCTGCCACATGATGGACATGTCCAGCCATCAGCCAAATATGCTCAGCCTGTGAGGGAGAAGATCACTTCCGAGCGATGTGCCGAAAACCCAAGGGCTGCAGACCGAGCCCAATCGATCAAAAACCACACTGACCGAAGTCACCACCCCGCAAATATAGAGTTGAAAGACCCAGATTCTCTGAGAGACGATACAACAAAGAGAGGCACCATACCCGGACATAAAACATTCTGTCAACTGACACCCGGCGCTAGGGAAGGTGGCGGATTCACCACCAACACACAAACATGCCGTCCACAAGCAAATTCCGAATCCCAGTCCAGCACAGCATAGCTCCACACTAGTGTTGACAATCCAAGGCACAGACTTTGATTTCCTCGTCGACTCAGGGGCCACAATTAACGCAATGCCGGGATGCGAATACTGCAAGCTCGCAAAAAGTCCCAAACTGAAGAAAACACGTGTAGCCATCTACACATATGGGTTGAAGGAACCTCTTCCATGTCTTGGGGCCTTCACAACCTTGTGTTGACACAAGGACAAGCAGGAATGCATACTCAGCCACATCCTCACTGCTAAGGTTGCCAGTGGGTGCGTACTGAGCTTTAAATCAGCCATCCAGATGGGACTCATCCACATATTATATCATAAAATGGCAGACAAATACATGTCGACGTCCGCCAGGATAGTGGCAAGATTCCCCAGACTCTTCAATGTGGTTGCATAACTAAAGGGGTGAAAAATCCAGCTACACATAGACAAAATGGTGAAGCCGATAGCACAATACATTTACGGCATCCCATTCAACATCCAACACCCGGTTGAAAAATAACTACTCGCCCTCATCGAAGCTGACATAATAGAACAAGCATCAGGCCAGACCCCATGGGTCTCCCCAGTGGTACCAGTGCCGGAGAAGGGACCAGAAAGACAAATAAGACTTGGGTAGAAATGCGTGCACCAAACCAGGCTATATTCAGAGAGCACCATGAATCCCCACGCATCACTGACATGCTGCATTTGCTCAACAGGGCTAAAGTCTTCTCCCGTTTAGATATGAACAAATTATATCACCAAATAGAACTCTATGAAGAATCGTTGTACATCACAACCTTCACCAACCATTTGGAATAGTTCCGTTATAAACGCTTGAACTTTGAGATATCTTCAGCCACGGATATATTCCAAGAGGAGATCTACAAAATCATTTGCCACATACCGCACTGTATAAATTAGAGCAACAATATTCTGATCTTCGGACATTCCCAGGAGGCGCACAACGCAGCACTAATGATAGTCTGATCAGCCCTCAATGATGTAAATCTGATAATTAATGAGGACAAGAGCGCCTTCAACAAGGCCACACTCAAATGTGTTGGACGTATCTTTTTTGAAAAAGGTATCCAGCCAGACCCAGACAAGATCCAAGCACTAACAGAGGCCCCTCGCCCGATGAATGTTGCACAAGTAAGAACCTACCTGGGCCTTGCAAGCTACTGCACCCGCTATCTGTCAGACATTGCCTCCACGAGTGCCCCTTTGCGCTCCCTAACTACACAAGACCACCTTTTCAAGTGGGGGCCGGCACAACAGAAGGCCTTTGAGAAGATCTGGAGGGACATCGCGGTGGCCATCTGCATGTCCTACTTCGACCCTAGCATGCACACCAAAGTGACAGTGGATGCGTGCCCTGTGGGTCTCAGAGCCATTCTTGCCCAGCACTCGGGCAGTGACCATGCACAGAGAAGAATACTTTTGTACACCAGCAAGAGTCTCAGCGAGGCAAAACAGCAATACTCACAGGCCGAGAAGGAAGCCCTAGCGGTAGTCTGGGGTTGTGAAAATTTCCACTTGTTTCTGTACGGCAAACCCTCCACTATCATCAAGGATCACTGGGCCCTCATCATCATTTATGGGAAGCCGACTGCCAAGATGCGCCCAGGATAGCAAGATGGGGACTCCACCTGCAGAAGTACTAATACATCATCATTCACAAGTCTGGCAAAGATGAAAAGCCTGCAGACTTCCTTTCCTGTCACCCGCTTGCCGGACACCAGGCATTGAGCAACCTGGCGGACGGATACATCAACTACGTTGTAAAGCGATATTCAATCAACACTACAGCTAAGTCAATGCCTAGTCTGGGATGCTGAGGAAAACCCTTATCGATGTATTTTTATGTCCAGTTCAGTACTTTGGTGGCAACCCTTGTATAACACCCCCCTCTTAGAATCCCCCTGACCCCACTGAGCCAAGAAGTAGGTTTGTTTTGCAAATTAAAAGGTTTATTTGAAAATTTAAACAATATATATATATATCACACTTCTATAAATAAATTAATAATGGATATTACACTTGTGAATATGAGCAGTAATCAGCAAGAGGTAACTTATGAGTAGGAACAGAAGAATAAGGTGGGAAAGAATGCTTTATATGGTTCAAGGAAACGCAATGATGAATGAAATGCAGTACAGAAGATAACTTGATATGGCTTCAACAAAAGACAATGTAATCACTTTTCCTTGACAATTCACTCCCCCACTATGCAATGTAAGAAATGGAAGGAGAGCACACAGTCTTCAAGAATCCCAACAAAATGCAATATGAAATGCAGTTCCCCCCCAGCAAGCTTAGAGAAAAACAGGTAGAGGTTTGAAACACAGGCCCAAAATGCTTTTAAATGTGATGGCAATGGATGGGAAAATGTGCTAACTGATTTTAATTCCCTCTAGAGATTCTGGGTGAGTGAGAGATGCTTGTTGGTATTAGTTCAGGCTCACTTTAGCAATGCTCTATGAGTTATTACCAGGTTGCAAACGGATTTTAACAAAGGAAAGAATGGAGCTGCTATTTTGACAAGTGGAGAAATTGAGCCAAAATCGCAAATCGCGGTAAATTTCGCAAGTGCGTAAATCGCGATTGCGGAAAAAGTATAGGGAGTAGGAAGTCGGTTCTAGGTTCCTTGGAAAGCCTAGAATCACAGCTGTTTGGCCTGGTTCCTTTGGAAATTGTATAGATAGACCGGGTCTCCCACATCATATTCCTTCCTGGTGGTTTTCAAATCATAGTGCGTTTTCATACTCTCAGCTGATCTTTCTAGATTCCGCTGAGCATAGGCAAAAGCATGTTGGAGGTGTTTCCTTAAATTCTCCACATACTCATGAGTTGTGGAGGCATTTATCAGTGTCTGCTCTTGGGTCCTGTAGAGCAGATGCTGGGGAAGCACCATCTTGCGTCCGGTCATCAACTCAAATGGTGACATTTTAGTTGCAGATGAAGGGGTAGATCTGATGGCCATTAGGACCAGAGGTAATCGGATATCCCAACTTGGCCCAGAATCTGCCACAAACTTTTTTAATATGCTCACAATGGTTCGGTTGTATCTCTCCACTGCTCCAGAAGAAGCTGGCCTGTAAGCAATGTGTAGCTTCCTTTTAACCCCCAGTATCTCCCACATCTTTGTCATTACTTCGCTGGTGAAGTGGCTACCTCTGTCTGACTCAATCCTTTGAAGTAGACCAAAACGGGAAAAGATGTGGTTAATCATCAGGGCAGCTGCTGTTTCTGCCTTGCAGTTTGGGGCTGGGAGACATTCCACCCACTTGGTAAACAAGCATGTAACGGTCAACATGTACTTGTTTCCTCTAGACGAGCGAATTACAGGGCCTACAAAGTCGATTTGCAAATCTGACCATGGCAGTGTCATCCCCCTCTTTTGGAGAGGCGCACGGTGTGTGAGGGATGATGGCTGAAATTGTGCACACACAAGACACCCCTTCAAGTATTGGTCGGGGACCTGCCCCATGTGTGGCCAGTATGCAACCTCTCATTAAGATTTCCATTGTTGTGTGAAACCCCTCATGACCGGCGGTGGCCGCATCATGGGAGTGACTTAACATCAGGCTTCGGAATGAGGTAGGGACCACCCACTGATCATGGCCAGCTTGGGATTTCCTTACCAACAAACCGTCTTGGATTCGGAACCTTTTTGGACATTTCATCAACACTCTTAGGTCCTCTTTCCCAATGTAATCGGTATCCGTCAGGGGAAAGTTCTCAGGGTCCTCAATGTGTTGGTAAAACTTACCAATTATTGGATCCCCCTTCTGAGCTGTGATTAAATCAGCATCAGGGGTCTCCTTACTCCATTGTGCAGTTGAAAGATCATTGTGAGCGTTTGTCTGGGACCTAGTGATAGCAGTGACCTGGATTTCCCCCAACAGGGACTCAATCTCTATTAGATCCCCTTGGATGGCCCCGGTTTTGGCCAGCTGATCAGCTAAGTAATTTCCAGTTTTGTCTGGTCCCTCTACTTTGGAATGACCCTTGATCTTTTTCCAGTAGATGGTCATCCCATTCGAGGTGACAGGATCATCAATGTTTTGGATTAACTTCCCATGTTTCAAGTGTTTGTTATTAGCACATAACATGCCTCTGGTTTTCTAATTAACCAGGTGCTCCACGAACCCGTTCCGTACATAATCCGAATCTGTGATTATGACCAGTTCATGGAGTTGATGTTGGACGGCAGTGAGGATGGCTTGATGCACAGCCATCAATTCTGCCACCTGACTACTTCGGGGACCAATTTTGTATCCAGTGGAGGGTTCTGGGGACTCATTCACCCATGCATTCCCTACGCCGGCCACCAGTTCTTTCTCCCCGTTGTTGTCAACATGGTACGAGCATCCATCCACATAGACAGTGGGTATTCCCTCACACTTGTCTTCTTCAAAGACTTTGTGTGGGGAATTAAGGTATGCCTCCATGCTGTCCTTGATTTTTAGACTTCCGTCCTCAAGACAGTTTTCTCTGGCACAATCATGCAAGTCAGCCAGACCTTGCGCGAGGGGACTCTTCTTGTTTTGGCCATATCTGACCTCCACAGGAAAGCCTTGCATTGACAGAATCCAGGAAGTAATTCGGGAATTACTCACATTTCCGGCCCGGATTCTGTCACTCTGGAGATATTGCAGAGGCTGGTGTGGAGTCTCCACTATGATGTGTTCCCCCTGGATAAACGGGCGGTAATTCTTCAATGCCCACACCGTTGCCAGGAGTGTCTTCTCACAATCGTTGAATTTTTCCTCCACAGAGGATAAAGTTTTGCTCGCATAGGAGATTACTTTATTACCTTGTCATGCTTTTGGTATAATACTGCCGTCAAGCACGTATTAGAGAACCCTGTCTCCAGGAAGAACTCCTTGTTTCTGACAGGGTAAGCTAGGCAAGGCACTTGTGAGAGGCTTCTCTTGAGTTGTCTTCCTGCCTCGGATTGTTCTGGACACCATTCCCACTTGACCCCCCTCTTCAGGAGATGAATCAGGGTTCTAGTGATCTCTGCGTAGCCCTCAATGAACTTTCTGCTGTAATTAGTCAGTCCAAGGAGGCTCCTTAGTTCCCGCAGAGTTGTGGGGTCTTTCAGTTTCTGGGGTGCTTCCACTTTCTTTTCCTGGGGACAGAGACCCTGAGGAGTAATCTCATGCCCTAAGAAATTGACACGGGTTCTACACCACTGTGCTTTCTGAAAGGAAAGTTTTGCTCCGGCGGCCCTCAACTGTGTCAGAACATAACGGATCTCTGCTATTTGTTCCTCCACAGATGAACTTTTGATGAGGACATCATCTACATAAGCCAGGTTACCCCTCGCACCCAGGTCGGGCATGGCCTTATGTAGGAAAATGTTTAATTAATTGCCGGAGTTGAGGTATCCGAAGGGAGTCCGGGTCCATGTGTACTGCTGGCCCCCAAAGGTAAAAGCCAGTTTGTATTGGTCCTCCCTACTGACAGGCACGGTCCAGTATCCATTGGTCAGGTCTATTGCTGTGAATACCTGTGACCCCTGAATCTGGGCCAGCCCTTGGTCAATGTAGGGCAGAGGCCATCGGGAAGTATGGACCCGTTTGTTGAGCTCCCTGAGGTCAGCGCAGAGTCTCCACTGGCCGTTTGGCTTCAATATTCCCAGAACCGGATTATTGAAGGTGCTGTGTACTGGACGGATTATTCCCTGGGACTCAAGGTTCTTAATTATTTCAGTAAGGGACTCCATGGATGCGAGAGGCAAACGATATTGCTTCACAAACACTGGAGTCATTCCAGGGTCCGTGGGAATTGTTGTGATGTGGAAGTCGGTGCGACCACAGTCATATGAGTCTACCGTAAAGAGATCTTGGAAATCCAAGAAAACTTGTTTCAACTTTTGCTTCTGTTCCAGAGTCACGCAGGCGTCAGCTAGGTTGACTCTCTCTTCCACCATCTGCCTGAAGCCTGGAAAGACTTCTGGTTTGGCTATCTCAGCGGCCTCCTCCAGCTGGGTGGAGAAGTCCCTGGTCAGAGTGCTGATTTGGACTGGAGGCTTCAGGTGGGAAAGGCAGCCCTCATGGACCTGGAACATCACCTCATCCCTCCTGAAGTCACAAGTCACATCTTTCTTACCATAAGGGCAAGAAGTGTACACCAGGAAGTTCCCCCCATGCCGGGTGAAAATCCTGTCTGGTGTTGTATTGTCCTCACTGTCACTGTCAAAACAGTCCTTGGGGATCGGTCCTAACAGTTAATTTCCTAGATCAATGGAAAAATGTCGGTCATCAACCGCCATTCCAATAATGGTGCCTGCTGCTAGAGTAATACTCTTGAAGTCGCTGTTATCCACCCCTATTGGAATGGTGTCATGTTCTATGTTGACTAATGTTGTTGGGTTTACCCCGAACCCTTGCTGTTGGAGAGAAGCATTTAGATGTATGTAAGCATCAGGGTTTTTCAATTTTTGTCCTCTTTTAACTTTCACTTCCAGGGAGAATTGTCGGGTCCTTTCTGGGATGGTGACTTCCTCTTTAATCTGAATTTCAACTGCATAGGGTAGCAATTGAGCTGACCTAAATGCTTTTTCTGGATCATCAAAGCCCATGGGATTATCCGCTAATCGGGACCAAGCTTTGAAGTTCATTAGGTACAAACTAATGGCAAAGCGATTGAAAATGTCACTGCCTAAGTAAAAGGCGGCAGTGACGTCTCGCACGACCCAACAATTATGGACTATGCTCTTGTTGCCAATGGAGATTTTGAGCATACACCTGCTTGGCAGGAGATGTTTTAAATTGGGTGCTTCCAGGTCCATTTCCCATTTGTCTATCAGTTTGAATGTTGGAATGGCTGGATCTTTTGGGAGTTGGCGAAACATGGCTTTGCTGATGAAGCTCTTACCTTTGTTCACACACACACGGGCGAGAACAGAGTTCGTCCCCTCATTTAACTGAACAGGGATGAACAACTGCTCTCCAATTTGCTGAATATCAGCCAGGCTCTGAGCTGATTTCACATCTTTCTGGACTATAAGAGTGGGAGTTTCTGATTGTGGATTAGTAAAGAATTTCAGAGTGTTTCCTTCCAGTGTGGAATACCACCTTAAACTGGAAGGAAGGTTGATTTTCAGAAATAGAGAGGACCCCCCATCACCAGTCTGTTGTCCTACTGCTATTACTGTCACGTCTGGAATTTGGTTGTTCTGGAAGTGAAATTCTACTTGGTCAGATTTTTGTTCAACCATGTGGCAGGTGCCGTTTAAACTAACATGGTTGACACTCTGTTTTAATTTTATTGGTCGGCTAGTCTGGATCTAGAGGACCTTGCTTACACAATCTATTAGGGGTGACAACCTTCTCAGGAGGCCATTCCCTAGTAAACAAGGGGTGCCCTCTGGAGTCACTACTGTGACCGGGTGTTTCACCTTGTGTCGCCCAATTTTGATGTCCAAATGTGCAGTCCCCTCCACAGGAATTTCCTTCCCGTCAAAGTTCTGCAGTTGTCCAGGAAGAGAGGTGAGAGGAATACGGTAATTCTCCCCCCTTCCTGCATTTAGTTAATCAAAGGACCTTTTGGACAGAAGGGTAGCTTGGGATCCAGTGTCCACCAGTGCCAAAATTGTACCCTGCCCCTGTACTTGTACCGGGGCATAGTATCTTCCCTCCTTCTCCTCAAGGGGGCACAGATAATGCACATTTTTGGACAACTGGTGGGCTAATTTCCTGGTTTTGGACATTGCTAGCGCAAAGATTTGGGCAGAATTATGTGAAGAGCCTTGGGAATCTGAAAGAAAAAGTTGGCAACTGGAAATGGTTTCGGGTTCTGGGCCGCCCCCCCCTTTTTGGAGGCAGTCATCAGGATGGGTTTGACCCATGGGATTTTGGTATTGTCGGTTCTGGGATAAGATGATGGGTGGCGGTAGCTCAGTCTCCACATCTCCCCAGTCTGAATTGGCATCCCTTGGGACCCATTTTTCTTTGGGAGGAGTTCCCCCATCTCTGAAGGAGAAGATCCTTTTGCCAGGATCTTCTGAGTATCCCTCTCCCTCAAATTGGAAGACCTGTACCTCCTCCACAAAGTGGGTCTGTTTGGGTCCTTTGTTTCTCCTACCCCCCTCTGCTCCTTGGGAGGCAGGCTTTCAGGGGTAGGAGATTTTGTTTCCGGTTCCTGGTTTTCCAGGGGCTGTTTACAATTTGGGAAGGAAGCTTCCTCCAAGGCTTTACACCCCCCTTCCCCTTGTGCCTCCTCCCTGGGAACCGGTGGGTTATCGAGGTGCTGCCCCCGCCATTGTTCTGGAGCACCAGGTCCAGAGTTTGGGGCATTCTGCGGTGGCATGCTCATCTGAGGGTTCTGTTGAGCCCTCCGTATGTGACCCAGATCCCGTGCCATATTTTGGACCTGGCGCTCAAGTTGTGAAACCCGCTCAGGCTGATATGGGGCTCTATTTTCTCCCCTGGGCTAATCCCGGGAAGGGTAGCTATCCCTTCTCTGGTAGTACCCCTGGTTGGGAAGATTTTGGTACCCATCCACCCTTGGCCTCCCCTCTCCCGGATTAGGTTGTCTGGGCTCAGGGAATTGGGGAAAGAAGGATGGATGATTTTGGGGCTGGAAATTGGGTGGATACCTGGGGAAAAAGTTCTGCCCAGGATTTGGTGAATTTCTGCCCTCCTGGGGGAAGTGACGAGGGAAGTTCCCAGGGTCAGGTGCTTGGCTGGATCCCCCCCCTTGGGCTGGAGGAGTCCACACATAACCCAGGATTGGTCGGTTTCCCTTGTAGCGGGGACTTACATAGTCAGGGGAGCGGGGGACCCCATTTGTGGGACTACCTCCTCGACTCCCTGTCTGTGACTGGCCCGAGGGCCTTCTGGGCTGTGAATTATTTGGTGCAGGCAGGTTTTTAGGCCCCCCCTTCTCCAAATCTAAGACGGGGGCAACCTTTACCTCTGCCACCTTGGCAGCAGCAGGGGTGCTGTTGGTTTTGGGGTTTTTCGGTGCATTATTTTTATTTTCGATGGGCTTCTGCACCTCATAGATCCGGGTAGCCTGTTCAATGACCCAGTCTAAAGATCTTTTCTCATGAAAATCTCTCACGAGCTGGGTCATTATGTATTTGGGTAAGGCATGGAAAAACGTATTGATAAATTCTCTGCTATCCGTGCGCACCCTTCTTGTGGTCTGCGCAAAAGCACGCTTTAATTCTTGCACAAACTCTTGTGGGGCCTGATCCTCCCCACATTGCAAATTGTAGGCTGCCTTGCGAGCCTCTTGAGGATTTCTGTGCACAGAAAAATGTTTCAAGATGGCCGCCCTGTATGTGGACCACCTTGAATGGTTTTGATCCTCCAGCCCCGCAAAGAAACTGGAGTATTCTGGTGAGAAGGTCCACTTTACATATTGAACACAGCTTTGGCTGTCCTTCAAATGGAAAGTCTCCATCATTTGGTCATAGAGCTCCAAGTGTTCCCAAACAGAATACTTGGCGTTCTTATGATAAGGCGTGATGACACTCCTTATTGCCTTTATGTGTTTCAATGGGTCCTTAAGCAAGGCCCTTTTTGCCTTGTTGGCCTTTTTGGTTCGGGTAACCCTGATCCATTCATCCTCCGACTCAGAAGCGATGCTCCCAGAGGTGCCCGTCTGATCTTCCAGGTTTTCCCAGATTCTGTGAGCCTGGGAATGGCTGGCAGAATGTGGGGACCTGGTCTCCTGTGTCCTGTGACGCTGAGAGGAGTCTTCAGATCCCTCCTTGCTACCAGGATTTGCTGGGTATCCCCCCCACTGACCTAACTGGGCAGAGGTTTTCAGGATGCCCTTAGTGGGCCTACTCTCCTGGGGTTCCCCACTAAATTGCACTGTGCTTGGGTGCCCATACCCGGATGCCCGCCCCTCCATTCCTGGGTGGTACTGGCCTATGAGCCCCATACTTTTAGCTGGATAGTAATCTGCCATCCCTGTGGCCCCGTGCTCCTGTGTGCCAGGGAACATGGGGGTGGCAGAGTCCAGGGACTGGTAGAGGTGAAGGCCTCTGGCACTAGGGCTCCTGAGGTTATGCTCATGAGTTTCTCTTTCCCAGCAAACCTCATCTCTATCCGCCCCTGCTCCCTGTTGCAATGCAAGAGCCTGCGCTTTCAGTTCCTCAGTTAAAGCCTTACTAGACTCTATCAGTCTCTCCTGCGTGTCTACCTGTTGCTGGAGCCTATCATTGTGCTGACAGAGAGCCTCATTTTCTCTCTGTGCCTCCTGATTGGTCCTGGAGTACTGGGCCAGTCTCTGCTGCAGGAGGGTTACCTCCTCAGTCCCATCCCTACTGGCCTGCTCCTTTCTTGCCAGAGCCTCCTCCACCCTCCTGGTGTGATCTAGCAAGCCCTGATGCTCTTTTTGGAGGTCACCCAGCTCCTGGAGGGCCAAGCGATTTTCTTCAATTTTTCTTTTTAAATGGCAGACTTCCTGGCCTAAGGTATCCCTTTCCTGACCAAGAGCCTGCATTTGTAACGCCAGGTCGTCCCTCTGCATTTGAAAGGCACCAGCTTTCTGGCGTTCTTCATCAAACTCTGCCTGGGTATTCAGGTCTTTCAAAATCAATTTATTGCTTTCCTCTTTCTCTCTGTCTAGTTGGATTTGCAGGGTGGCTACCTGCTCTTGCATGCCCTGTTGAAATTGATCTGTTGCTCCAGCTTTTTCTGGCTCTGCAGTAAGGAGTCCAAACTGTCTTGGTGCTCCTTCTGCAAAGCCAGAATTCTGGTATCCTGGTCTGTCTTTTCCTGTTGCAGTATATCCATGTCCTCTTTTATTTTAATGATATACTGCCTACTATCATTTTCTGGCTCCTGGCTCCTCTGCAGCCTCTGCTCAGAAGAGACCAGGTCAGATTGGGCCTTTTCTAACGCCATCTGTTGCCTGTTTGCCAGATCTTGGCCTTCAGCACATTTGTCCTGCATGGCTCCCATATGTAGATACAAATATGCCGCTATCCTGGCAATCTTATTGTGTTCATCTTTGGCCTTAGAAGCCATATATAATTCATTCAGGGCCACATGTAATGGACCCTGATCTCTCCATATATCTGACCCTGTTTCAGTGACCTGTTGCGCGATTGCCTGCAACCAGACCGTTTGGTCCTGATGAGTCCACTCACCTCTCACAAATAGCTTATGTAAGAAGTGCTCTCTGGCTATTTTCATATCTACCAAGGTCGTCATTCTGGAATTTGAGTTCCTTCCTGGCTTACAGAAGTTGTATTTTATTTTGCAAAACAGACCGTTTCCTTAGAGCGTTCCTTTGAGGGATGCTTTCACAGTGTAAAACAGCATGGTGATCTAACCGTATATGTGTATCTGGTCAGTTGGCACACTGTATTAATCTACACAAGTGGTCATTCTAACCCAGAATATCCCGGCTCTGAGCCCCCACTTTGTAAAGCGATATTCAATCAACACTACAGCTAAGTCAATGCCTAGTCTGGGATGCTGAGGAAAACCCTTATTGATGTATTTTTATGTCCAGTTCAGTACTCTGGATGACAACCCTTGTATAACACCCCCCTCTTAGAATCCCCCTGACCGCACTGAGCCAAGAAGTAGGTTTGTTTTGCAAATTAAAAGGTTTATTTGAAAATATAAACAATATATATATATCACACTTCTATAAATAAATTGATAATGGATATTACACTTGTGAATATGAGCAGTAATCAGCAAGAGGTAACTTATGAATAGGAACAGAAGAATAAGGTGGGAAAGAATGCTTTATATGGTTCAAGGAAACGCAATGATGAATGAAATGCAGTACAGAAGATAACTTGATATGGCTTCAACAAAAGACAATGTAATCACTTTTCCTTGACAATTCACTCCCCCCTATGCAATGTAAGAAATGGAAGGAGAGCACACAGTCTTCAAGAATCCCAACAAAATGCAATACGAAATGCAGTTCCCCCCAGCAAGCTTAGAGGAAAACAGGTAGAGGTTTGAAACACAGGCCCAAAATGCTTTTAAATGTGATGGCAATGGATGGGAAAATGTGCTAACTGATTTTAATTCCCTCTAGAGATTCAGGGTGAGTGAGAGATGCTTGTTGGTATTAGTTCAGGCTCACTTTAGCAATGCTCTATGAGTTATTACCAGGTTGCAAACGGATTTTAACAAAGGAAAGAATGGAGCTGCTATTTTGACAAGTGGAGAAATTGAGCCAAAATCGCAAATCGCGGTAAATTTCGCAAGTGCGTAAATCGCGATTGCGGAATAAGTATAGGGACTAGGAAGTCAGTTCTAGGTTCGTTGGAAAGCCTAGAATCACAGCTTTAAAATGAAAATTTCGTTCCTAGGACAAACGGTTCCAGAGATACGGACGATTTAATGAAGGTAGATTTTCGGATTTAAAGTAAAACTCAAAATGACAGGTGACAGCTTGCAGCTTTAGAATGACAGATGACAGGATTACTAGGAGGCAGTTCTACTTAGGTTAAAATAGTTTGGATTAGATTATTTTAACTAAGAGATTGGTTCTGCACAGTTCTGCTAGGTACTCACAATATAAATTTGAAATAGGCCTCGTCACGGATCTGGTCAACACGTCCAGCGGCGGTTCTCTCTGCTCGGCGAGTCAATCAGGTACCGGTTCTGCTCACAGCGATCCGGATCTCTGGTTCTGCTCACAGCGGTCTGGGTCTGGTCTGCGGTTCCGGCAAAAGTTCTTGGCACAGAATTCAAACAGCTTGCCCGGCTGTGGAATAGTTTGCAGATGATTTTAAGGATGCTGAGGCCTGCTGAGAAGAGTTCTCAGTTTGTGGGTTTAGGCCCTTGCTTTAAGTTCCGAAGTAAAGTTCTGGTCTTTGGAGATTGATGGATGTGAAGTCTGGAGTCTCCCAGCAGAGCGTCCCGCAGAAAATGGAATTGAATGTCTCTACCTGTCCCAGCAGTCTCTTTTTATGTGTTTTGGAAGTGGGTGTGTGCGTGGCATAACTGACCCTGCCCCTCTCTACTTGTCATTGGCCCAATTCTCCCCTCTCCCATGATTGGGGGAATTGGGTTGTGAGTCAGAGTGATGAGGTCTGTTTATGGGTCAGAGGATCCTCCCCTGGTCAATTTGCCCACAAATCTATATTTGATTCAAATACATATTTCCCAGGTACACAAGTGGTTGACATTACATGTACATATTACACCTTGCTTAAGGTAGTCTCTGTTCCGCCTCTGGCGTTTCTAGGAGCTTGCATTCAAAAATGGCAACTTATTTTCGATTTTAGTGGGTTGTGCAATATGGGATTTTCATCAAAAATTATACAAAGGTACATTTCCCTTCCACATATATCCCAGTAGCTTTCCATGTCTCTAGCTTAACTACATTGTCTACAATATTCATAATTAGCAGGGTTTTGCCCCAGAACATGGTACAAATTGGAGTTTGGACTCAAATCGTGAGGGCATTTTTCAAACTAAGACTCTCAAAGTTTTACATTCCTGTCATTTGGTTACAATAAGTTATCACTGTTTCTATAAAATATATATTTGTTGCAATTCAACTCCCCAAAGTGTTTGGATCCGCCTCCAGACGTCTGGGTGGGTCAGTGATCACATGTCTCTCCTTGCTGGCAGAGGGCTGTTGACAGGAAACACTCAAAATTAACATACCCCATTCAACAGAAAGAGCCTTTTGTGTGGGCTCCAGCAGGCTGCCTGCAAGTCTCTCCTCAATCAATCAACAGGGTCATGTGATATCCTGCCTCCTGGTGTGGGAATCTCTGAGGTGTTAAGGTTTCCCAGCCTCTTGGCCTCTGGGAACAGCAGGTGGCTAAGATGTTCAATTAACCAACAAGCTTTGAAGTCCCTGCCCCTCTTGCAACTCCTAAATCCAGTTTCCCTGTCAGAGTTTAGACCGCTAGCGCCGCCTTGGGGAATTTGTCGGTACTGTATCCATTTTTGAGTTGTCTTGAATTACTGCATTTCAATAGAGTGGTCTTTTGCTTGATAGTATAGGACCCTTGCTTAACATTGTTTTGATGGCATCCTTACAGTAGACTGGTGATGTGGAACCCCCCACAAGAAGGTTGTATCTTTGGAGTGGTCTTGTGCCAACTGCGCAGTTCTCCTGGATTCTGGCGTGAATGTGGGCGGCGACAGCTCATCCCCACATCCACCCAGCCTATTGATTTAGTTTGTTCTGGGATAGAATAATGGGCGGCGACAGCTCATCCCCACATCTACCCAGTTTATTGATTCAACATGGGTCAAAACCCTTGACAATGTTATTCACCACACAGTGCCACACGCCATTGCTATGGCATAATTTACAAGGTGCACCAGGGAAGATGCGTCCTTAGCACTCGCTACCTCATGCATCCTGATCGGCCAATGGAACTCGGCAGAGGCTTCGATACAGAACAACCAGAAACTAGAAGGATCGCTGTTCAAATCCCTCCAGGATCTAAGGACAAACTGTCACTGTCTCATTCTTCAATGATACTCAAGGGGGACTGGATTGTGCTGCCAGCATCTCTCCACCAACCATCTATTCACATTGCACATGAAAACCACAGAGGCATTGTATCAACGAAGCGCATGCTCCAGACTAAAGTGTGGTTCCCTGGCATGGACAAAATGATCGAAACAACACTAAAGTCATGCCATATATGCCTTAGCCTGAAACCTCCATCATTGGTAAACATGACAACCATCCGGAGGAAGTGTGGGAAGAGGTTGCGATTAACTTTTATGTCCCACTGAAGTCTGGAGAATATGTAGTAGTCTAATCTCAGAACAGGTTATCATGCCATGTTCTTTCTGGAGAGGAGCGCCTGCTACCTTTTTTTAAAATATTTGCAAGGAACTTGGGGTTGGTCACCCTGAGTTACCTGGGGGCAACCAGATGTGGACTCCCTGCTCACTGTGCTCAGAGAGGCACAGCTTTACCTCACTGATAAGGCCCAACATGGCTGAAACACGTGTATGGGGTTGCTGGTGGTACTCTTGTTCAGAGAGGAATTGCCATAGCATTTTTGTGCTGGACTGCCCATGTGGGCGGGACAAAGACTGATATGCAAATGGTTATTTCCCATCTGTGAAAGGTACAGTGAGCAAAAAGCGTGTGCTGCAAACTCTCATCTCAGAACAGGTTATCATGCCATGTTCTTTCTGGAGAGGAGCGCCTGCTACCTTTTTTAAAATATTTGCAAGGAACTTGGGGTTGGTCACCCTGAGTTACCTGGGGGAAACCAGACGTGGACTCCCTGCTCACTGTGCTCAGAGAGGCACAGCTTCACCTGACTGATAAGGCCCAACAAGGCTGAAACTGTGTATGGGGTTGCTGGTGGTACTCTTGTTCAGAGAGGAATTGCCATAGCATTTTGGTGCTGGACTGTCCATGTGGGCGGAACAAAGACTGATATGCAAATGGTAATTTCCCATCTGTGAAAGGTACAGTGAGCAAAAAGCGTGTGCTGCAAACTCTCATCTCAGAACAGGTTATCATGCCATGTTCTTTCTGGAGAGGAGCGCCTGCTACCTTTTTAAAAATATTTGCAAGGAACTTGGGGTTGGTCACCCTGAATTACCTAGGGGCAACCAGACGTGGACTCCCTGCTCACTGTGCTCAGAGAGGCACAGCTTCACCTCACTGATGAGGCCCAACAAGGCTGAAACACGTGTATGGGGTTGCTGGTGGTACTCTTGTTCAGAGAGGAATTGCCATAGCATTTTGGTGCTGGACTGCCCATGTGGACGGGACAAAGACTGATATGCAAATGGCATTTCCCATCTGTGAAAGGTACAGTGAGCAAAAAGCGTGTGCTGCAAAATCTCATCTCAGAACAGGTTATCATGCCATGTTCTTTCTGGAGAGGAGCGCCTGCTACCTTTTTTAAATATGTAGTAGTAGTACTGGATGAACACTCAAGATATCCCGAAACAGAGATAGTGCCATCGACAGCTGCCACAGCCGTGATTCCTGCTTTGGACTGGATATTCTCTGCAGACGGGGTCCCCAAAGTGGTCAAGTCTGATAACTGACCCCCGTTCACCAGTAAAGACTTCCACAACTTTGCCAATTATAAGGGATTCCGTCACAGGAAAATTACACCACTGTGGCCCGAAGCGAATGGGACAGTCGAACAATTCATGGCAAATGTCAAGAGGGCCATCAGGATAGGCAACATCACCCATATGCTCATTGAACAATCACTGTACCAGCTCCTGCAAGACTACCGAGCACGCCCCGTGACTCCATGGGAGTATGTCCGGCAGAACTGATGTTTGGTCGCCCTGTGCGCTCAAGGCTGCCCTACGAGTCCCAGCATAAGGAAGGGAACTCACAAGAACGGGAGATGAGAAGCATGGATGACAAGGCCAAAGACAAGATGAAGGCGTACACAGACCACAGGAACACAGCTCGGGAAGCTAACTTAAAGGTCAGCAATGATGTCCTGATGCGGCAGACTCAGACCCACAAGGACACACCACCATTTGATCCCATGCCCCTAACCATTACCAGCATGAAGGATATGTGGTCACGGTTGAGAGAGCCGGTTGGACAGTGACAAGGAATAGCTCATTCTTCAGGAAGACATGCTACAGCTCGCCCCAGATCGATCAACCTGGAAGGGAGGGAGATATCTGGATACTCGGGTGATGAAGAGGAATCAGATACAGAGGGACAAGCTCCTCTCAAAGGAGGACAAATTGAGCAAGACACGCAACCTCGAGCAGAAAACAGACCCTGCCGCACTATCCGAAAGCCAAGACAATGGATTGAAGAAATGGTGTAGGAAGATATTATTTTAGGGGGAGGTCTAGCATCGCGCGTGGTCACCTGACAAGGTGCCACGCGGTGGCGCACAAACTCTGGTCATATGACCAAAGCTAATGTGGGTGCACAAGGCGCGCCAATAAAACTGATTTACTTGACTCCTGTGTGGCTGTGTTGTTATTTCACTGGCACGCATAGGCCCGTGCACCCACAGATCCCCTACTGGGGACATAACAGCCCCACATTTACTTTTCAACCAGGGCCCCGCAGGCCCTAGGACAGGCACTGTGCACAACAGCCTACGATCTACGTGTTGCTCATGAAGAGACAGTGGATTGCATTGAGAAGGTGTACGATCTAGTGATTTTTTAATCTTGTATCAAGGGATTTTGGTTTTTGTCAATTTCCATCTTTACAAAATCCCTCCGTTTGTGTATGTATGTCCTTTGTAACCATTTAATAGAACCTGCTTTTTTTGTGAAGGAACATTGGAGACAGAAATATTGCTGCAGTACTGCTAATGATATAGGTAAAACATGTTATAAATAGGATGATGAAAGCATAGGAAATAATGGAAGACAAGAAGGCGAAATATTTCAAAAACTCCACAATGCTGTGCAAAAGGCCACGATTTCCGGTTATAAAACTGAAACGGATTAAAACAATTAAGTCATTAGATTCCCCATTGATGTGAAGCACCTGCAACATTATGATATTTCTCCACATGATTCCAGAGGATGCCTTTATTTAGATAGTGACCGTCCAGGAAGTGGTAGCTGCGCCATCTCATCACTCGCCAGCTAAACCTCGTGGAAGGAGGAAAGGGAGGCACTGACATCAAGGCACCGGGCCACAACTGAGAGAGAGAGCCGGCCCCACCTGTGGCGGCGGCTGCCGCTGAGCAGCAGAATGTAATTTACTAGCACCAGCCGGAGCAGAGGTCAATGGCTTTCTATTAATGGGGATCATGACAGCCCAGTGCTGCGGCGTGCTCTGGAATAAGCCCTGCGCCAGGCAGCGAGCGAGGGCTCAGCCGGCGAAATGAGCTGTGTCACTGTCTCCTCATGCCTCGCAGCCGACACACAGCACTTCACGCCGCCACCGAGTTACAGCCATCATAATATTTGATAAACAGTAATTACCTCTTTCACTTCCCGAAGATAAAGTCTGCGCGCGTGCCGCTAACCAACCTACAGTGATGAAGGAAAACAAACTGCGCAGGAGGCAGAGGGGAAAACAAAAACGAACACACTCAGTAGGTGCAAGCCATGGGAAGACAAGTCAACGCGCCTCATATTGCAACTGTATGGAACAAAACAGAGCGTATGCCAAACCAACTGTCGAGAAAAATTCAACAAAGAATTAATTCCAAAATTCAGGAAAGCGGTGATATTAGGCTCCCCCCTCCCAACCTGATATAGCAGACTTTCATCGAATGTTTTCTCCTCAGTATCAAGGAGCTGTATTTTTATATTTTCGGTTCAGTAGGGTAATAAAAGTAAGTAGCGGATAGACATATGAAGACCTGATCATCAGTAACACATCGCCCGAGGTGCAAATGTCACATTTCAAATCCATTCTCATCAATGTTTTATCATCAGCAACAAATCGGTTCGATTGCCATGGCTACCCACGAGTTATCAAATCAGACAAATAATGTGTGCAAGCGGGGAGGGGCTATGCAAAATGTACATATAGGAGCAACATCTCCTACTCACAAAAAGGGAGCAAGTGATGTGCTAAAAAATGCATGTCAGCGGTTGCTGTAATACCGAGCAAGTAGGTCAGAAAATGAGCATGTGACTAACGCATACAAATCAATGTCATCACGTTCAAAGTTCATTTCCAAGAAAGGATCCCATGAGTACTTGATGAGAGACCTAGTTGATTGTGAAAGACCTGGAATAGTCCATCATGCGCCAGTACTTTCCAGATGATCAGTTACTGCAACTCTTCCACGATCAAGGGGTGGATAGCCCATGTCATACTCGACAGGAGACGCTGATTCTAGGGAAGTGGGATTGGAGAAGCTGAGGAAAATTGCACAAGTATAGGAAACCAAGCCTGTATCACATGGTATGGTATTGTTTATTTATATAGCGCCTATACACAGGCAAGTGTTTCAAAATGCTCAAGGAGGGAAGGAACACAGGGAAAAGCAACAGTCACTCAGAGCCCTTGAATTTCTGAGACGATAACGGTCTGCACAGGCGATTAAGTGAATATTATACATTTAACAGTTTGGATACAGCAAATAGGGCTGCCAGCGATTCTGCTGCTTTTTTTCCAAGTGCACATTAAGACGGGCAGACAAGGGAGAACAGACAGAATGATCTTCAGGCAGGACTGTATACAGATTGTGTAAGTGCGGGAGGGCAAGAGAGGGGCAGGGCACTAAGTGCGCCCAATCAGTAGAGACTGCTGAAATGCCGAGAGAGAAGCTCTCAAGATTTTATTACAAGTGCAGTGGGTGCGGCAAGTGCAGAAGGTTTGGCAGGGGTGACCGGTACCTGTGAGAGTCTGAGGTACACCATGCGGCCATTCAATAAGCTGTGCGGAAAGAGGGAGAGAAGGAAGAGCAGAGAGCTAGGTTAGCAGGGTAGGGTGAGAGAGAAGGAAAAGGAAGAGAGGAAGGTCTTGAGGAGTTTCCAGAACCTGAGAATTTCAGGCTCAAGACGGAGGGTGGCAGGGAGGCTGTTAAGAGGGAGGCACCTGCTGAGGAAAGGGATCTCCCTCCAAATCTCTGCTTGGAGAAACGGCTCACCTGCAGAAGGTTGGAGGTAGATGAGCAGAGGGCTCTGTGAGGTCATTTACCAGCCCAGCAGAAATCCACTGCATCACAAAACTGCATTTTAGCAGTTACAGAAATAATGGCTGCACTGTGTCTGCTGAGTACATATTGGGTGAGATGGAACTTAGACACCCCGAAAATGGCAGCATTCTTTTCTTCATGTGAACCCAAAGAGACGAATTCCAAGGCAGAGTGGCTCAGCGCTGCTGTGCAGTGATTTGCAAAAACTTAAAACTGCAAAAAAAGGTTTTGTGTTTAAAATGACCTTGCACTGGTGCCAGTTTCATCTTTAAATGTCACTGAGCTTGGTTTTAGTAAAACACAGCCATGTCCATCTATATTTAGGTGGAACATCATCAAATGACGGGCCATCCCTCTGTGAACTGCATTATTGTGTCAAATAAAGTCTGTGAAAAGCAGGCAGTCATTTCAGTCTACACGGCTAACATTCATTTGGAAACAAATGAACACACGCAAAACACTTCAATGAAGCTCTTTCTCTCCTTTGGCTGATGTCAGTTTCAAAGAACCCATTTCTCACGCATATCCCTGTGTATAGAAATTGACTAAAGCTACGAAAACCTTCAGAATTAAAATGTGAGGAAAACCGAATTTGTTAAATGAACATGAAAAATAAAATGAACCCGTGTTATTCTGCTTTGCAGAGCAGTGAAATGGCAATGTGAAAGCTCAGTGGAATAATACTGTAAAATGCAGAGAGACACAACTGTATATTTTGGGAAGAAAAGCTGCAAAAATATAGGTATATTGTACTCTGTGTATTTTATTTTTCCTCACAAAAAGAACTTCAACATCCTGGCATTCCTGTTAGTCCAGTTTGGCTTAAAGGCCAAATGTCACACCGCCCTGGGATTTGATACTGCCAGGGCAGGGGCCCTGTTGTGTGGGCTGAAAAGTGTGATAATTACAGGGTGCCGCAGACTGCATGACAGAGATGCTGCCAAGAACAAAGGCGGATTCCAACGATGTGTTTGCCTCAGAAGTGTGAAATCTCCTGCATTCAAACTGAAGGACTTCAAAAGAGAAGCCATGGCAACCTCTGAGCAAGCTGGCCAGGGTGAAAGACATTTGGCTAGGTGGTTGGAAATATTGCCCACATTTGGGAACAAAGCCAGCACATTTGAATTAAAAAAGTTTTTACATTAAGACATTTATTTCAGTAATGTGAATAAGCAGTAATGTGAAATTATGATGGTTTTCAATGTAAGTTTTGCATCAGCAAGATAAGACGATGTGGGTCTTCCTTGCATGTGGGGGACGTGAATGGCATTAAAGGGGCATTTCTGGGGAAAGCGTACACAGATGTAAAATTTGATGGAAATATGCCCGATACTGTTAGGCTTATGTGTAGCCATTTGTAGAATTTTCGGTGAAATGTTTTCCATAGAAATTGTGAAAGAGTTCCGGAAGGGCCAAGCAACATCGCACAGACTTGGGGTTTGAAATGGCATATTCCTTGTAAAATATGGGATCTGCCTATCTGATTTTCATGAGGGTAACAATTGTAAATATAAGCGTATTGTTTCATAACTAATTCTGCCAAAAGTAACTGTGGTGAAAAAAGCACATCATGAAACACCCACACTAGAACTGATGTCACTTCCCTGGATCCAATCCGCTTGCAGGGAGGTGGCAACATCCACAGCCTGACCTATCCCATCTTAGGGGTATGTCCAGGTTACTGCTGCCCACATAGTAAAAAAAATCCTCTGATGTCATCCTTCTTATAAGAGGAGGAAAAATAAAGAGAGTCAAGACATTCAAGATTCAGACTTTCAAAAATCCCACATTAAAAATCCAGAGATCCAGACATTCAACATTCACCCTGCAAGACTCCAGTCTCCAGGTCCAGGCCAGAGCTAGCTGACCCAGACCCAGAAAGAACCTCCTATCCAGGCAGAACCACTATCCAGACCTAGACCCTAAAAAAATCCCAATAATACAGGGAGAAAGGAGGAAAGGCTGCAGACCTCTTTTGGGAGAATCCAGTGACCAGACCTGTCTTTGCGCAGCTGATGCACCCCGCTGTCCACTGTGACCAGACCCCGGTTTCTATGCTGTTCACTTAAAGGAGAGCCCAGCTGTTGCGCAGTGACTAGATCCTTGTCCCGCTGTTCAGAGACCCGGTTAGTTGTCCAAACTACCCAATTCAAGTGAATTCTGTAAGTATCAGCCTCCTCAATAACCTAAAAGCTGCATACACCGCTCTGTTCCCTTTCACTTCTGTCAAAACCCTACAAAAATCCTATAAAGACCCTAGTAAATTCTCAAATTGTCAGAACGCTCTGTGGATCCTGTCCTTAGAAGAATCTGTTCTAGTCTCCATGTGTTAGCGCAATTCTATAAAAAATAATTTCAGTCCTTTGTGTAAGTCCTTAGTACTATTTTGAATAAATTAATTAATTTCCCATAGGGATGAACGCAGCGTGAACCTGGCAAGTTAACCTCCTTGTGTACCGTGTCTTTCTTTAGTGATATAGCCACTAAAATATAGTTGCAGTAAAACAAATCATTTTGCTAACAAAACCGAGTTTGCCCATGAAATTGTTTCCCTTTTAAAATCCAATTTTCCTTTCCTACAAAGAATCCCATATTATTACCCATAAAGAGTCAACTTTTCACTCCAATCTCATACATGTTATGTGCCTTTGTACCTCATCAGTAAAATTGATTTCCAATTTCGACTGTTTAGCTCATTTCTTAAACTGTTTGCTTGTTTTAAACCTGTGAAAACTAAGAAATTGCAATTCTGCCACATATAATTTTTGCTGCACTGTTTTCCTTCCCAAAGTAGGGGTTCTCACCTTTATGCATGCTGTTTTGCACCTTGCCTTGTTGCTTGTAGGTTTTCTAGCTACTTTATTACAGTCACACACATTCCTGTCTTATCCATTCAACCGCACATGTAAAATAACTATTCAGTGAATTCTGAGTGCCATTTTACTAATTTTCAAGGGTTTTCAATCCGATTTTGGCCTCCCATTCAGGGGTGGTAGGTCAGATTTCCGATCTGATTTTTGTCTATTATACCTGACTCCTTCCTTGACACTCCTCTCCACCCACACAAACCTTGGTTCACAGGGGCGTGGGGAGTGTTGCAGGGGGAATGCATGACAGTTGTGCCATCGAAAAGGAATCTTGCTTTCATTAATTTTTGCATTGATGTTTCTGATGTTAGAAAAGTTAAATTAAGTGTAGCCTATCATTTTACTGTGTAAGTATCACCCCACTGGTGATTGCTGCCCTATCTTGAATCTGTTTGATTTCACTTGAATTAAAAATAAAGAAATATTACATTTTTACACACAGGCCTGGTTCATGGTCCATTGCGAAACGCGGTGTATGTCATGGGGGGGGGTGAGACGGTTTGGCTACCTTCTCAAAGCAGAATCTGAAATTAATAAACTTGAAAGCATTTTTATTATGCGCCACATCATGGGACAGTGGAAAGAGTCCTGGTCTGGATTGTGCCGTATCCTTAAATCCGTGACACAGTGGGGGCTCGTTTTCCCAGGATTAAGATAAGTCTTTCCATCCGTGACATCTTAACACTTAAAGGTAGTGATACTTTTTGGGGTTAGAAAACTGTGTTACACTGTACAAGCGCCATCCCAAAACTTAGGCCCTAGGTATCAGGCCTGTGTGTAGAAATAAAGTCAAATTAATCCTGGACTAGACAAAAAGCAACAGAGTACAGGCTTACCCTTATATAAATAATTTAATAAAGGAAGGACACTCTTCATAATGACCATAGTGGAGATAAACATGGCTAGGCAGCACCTTCTGCATAAACTATTTGGTAAAGGAGAGTGTGCAGAGCAAGACCAAGAGGCCTGGCTAGTAGAAATGATACAATAGGTCACCTCAATGAACATGGATGTGTGGCAGGACGGTGTCCTGTTACATCAAGCCCTGAGCGAGTTGTACATGGCTCATAGTATTAAAGAGGAACAGATTAAAACAGCCTACATATATCGCCACATGGGAGGAAAAATATGAAGAAAATAGAACCCTTGCACAAAACCAGTCTGAGCTCTTAATCCAAATCCAGACTGAATTAAAATGAGTGGAAGAGAAATTGCAGAAGTGCCAAGATTCTGAGGTAGAATTGTAAAACTACATCAAACAGTTAAAAGAGGACTTGGTGATACAACAACCAAATAATTTAGAGCAAGAGGCCCTATTAGATGCATTAAAAGTGGAGTGTCAGGAAAAGATTGACTCAGAAACTAAATCAACAACTCAAATATAACAGGGCCTGCTCAAAACAAATAACCATGTTACAAAATCAGATCAAAAAGTTGGAAGAGGAGAATATTTAATTAATCATTAAAGAACTCCGCTCTCAAACAGAACTTGACCAAGAACGTCAGACATTAAGTACTATCAAACAACAGCGGGATCAGCTGGCTGAACAGAGGGGCACCCTTTATCAGGAAAAAGATGCCCAATGCCAGGAAGTGGGAAAATTAAAAACAAACTTACAGAAAAGAGAGTTAGACCTCCAGGAACTGAATGAACTAAAAGTAGAACATGAAAAATTATTGGGGCACACAAGACGAGTAGAAGGTGCTCTAGAAGTGAACACCCAAGCTAAAAATGCACAAAATCAGGAGATAAATCTTGTGCAACAAAAATGGTCTCAGTGTTCCCAGGCCATACAGGCGGCACAAAAAGACAATGAGGCCCTCCGTGATGAGAACAATGGACTCCAGAGCCAGGTGGCAGCTCAAGAGCAGGTAATAGAGGTAAGTCAAACCCTGATGGCAGAGCAAAAGGCTCAGGCCTTAGCAAATTGTCAGGAAATATCGGCTGAGAGAGAAAAACCTGAGCCGTGAGAGAAAGAGTATGCCAGGCTGAATCCAAACTTGAGGGACCCCAAACAAGTAGAGAGGGACAGGCCCACCCCTGATCCCAGTGTGATGCTCTCTGTACCAAGGGCCTCAAAACCATTTATCACCTTGTATACACCAGGTACAGCTAACTTCATGTCCACTGGTTCACAAGAACCGGGGATCATGAGGCAGCCAGACCCTAGTAGGCCCAGTTGGATTGAACAGGCAGGCCACCACCCATCAGAGATTAATGGGCGGGCATCCCAGTACAGATTCCCAAATGTCATGGCCGATATATCTGATCAGGAAGACTCCTATGAGGAGAAACTCAGGGAGCTAGACCTACATAACCATCATCTCCAAAGGGACCATTTCGTTTGCTTTGCAGAACAAAAAGAGTGCAAATTGAGGCCTCAAAAGACCATTCTGAAGACCTCCACCCAGTCAGGACCGTGGGAGGATCCTTCACCAACCCGGGAAGCAGGGAGGAGTCCGAAGACCACGGTCCTATGCGAAGGAGGGAGACTGAGGGGAGTGACCCAGAGAGCCCAAGATACAACAGGGGCAAAGGAACTAGGCCCCATCATTCTAAGAGCAACGCACAAGCTCAAAGAATCAAGGAGCGCCTAGAAGATAATGAGGGGACCTCAAACAGTAGCAGCTCTGAGTCTGAAGGCGAATGGACTCAGGTGAAGCTGCAAAAGAGGCTAATAAACAAACTAAAGAGAATTCTGGTGAAATACCCAATTAAGCAGATTAAGGGTATTAGAAATGTTATGACCGTATATCACAGAAATGCCAAATATTCTGTCTGAGAGCATCTGGAGCTATATGAACAGATGATGAACTCTTTTAACATCAAAAATAACCAGAATTCCATAGATTATGCCAAATGGACGTTCTCTCCAGAGTACTCCAGCTTCTTTGCTGGGCTGGAAGACCAGAACCATTCAAGGTGGTCCACCTATAAGGCGGCCATCTTGAAGCACTTTTCCACAGACAGAAACCCTCAGGAGGCCCACAAGGCAGCCTACAATCTGCAATGTGGAGAGGATCAGGCCCCAAGAGAATTTGTGCAGGAGATAAATGCGCCTTTGCGCAAACCACCAGGCGGGTGTGCATGAATAGTAGGGAATTTATAACCACCTATTTTCATGCGCTCCCAAAATATATAATGACACAGTTGGTAAGAGATTTTCATGACAACAGGAATATGGACTGGGTAATAGAGCAGGCTACCCAGATCTATGAGGTTCAAAAACCTGTAGAAAGCAAAAACCAAACCAAAAACCCCAAACCAACTAACACCCCCACTGCAGCTAAGGTGGCATAGGTGAAGGTTGCCCCCATTTTGGACCTAGAAATGCGGGGGCCTAAAAATGCACCTTCCCAGAACCAGCCAAATCAGAGGCAAAGAAGATCTTCTGATCAATCAGCAGCAGCTGGTAATCAGGTAGGAAACCCCACCAATGTGACCTCTAACTCTGCTAAGTATATCAGTCCCAGGTATAAGGGCAACATACCTATCTTCGGGTATGTGTTGAATCCCCCATGCCAAGGAGTGGGATCCAATCAGTTGATTGCTGCGCCACGAAACTTCCCTCCTAACTTCCCTGAGGAGGGCAGTAATCCTCCAAATCCTGGGTTAAGATTATTCCCCCGGTACCTTCCAAACCCCAACCTGCAGGACAACCTTCCTTTCTCTCCCTGCTTTCATGAGTCCAGGCCACCCAATCAGGGAGAGGGGAGGCCTAGTGTGGAGGGTTACCAACGGAGTCCCCACTACCCAAGTTACTCCGGGAGAAAGTATAGCTACCCTTCCTGAGAAAACCTAGATTTGATCACAGACCCCCGTACCAGCCGGAGCAGGTGTCCCAACTGGAGCGCCAGGTCCAGGACCTCACTCAGGATCTGAGTCGCATGTTGAGGGCTCAGCAGAACCCTCAGATGAAAATGGTGGCTCAGAACACCTCAAACCAAGGGTCTGGCACCCCGGAACAATGACGGGGAGAGAACCCCTACCACCCACCGGTTCCAGAGGAGGAGGCACAGGAGGAAGGGAGTGCAAAGCCCTAGAGGAAGCTTCCTTCCTCACCCATAAAAAGCCCCTAGACACCCCGGAACCAGAACTAAAATCTCTTGCCCCCGAAAATCTTCAACCCAGGGAACAGAGGGTGGGTAGGAGAAACAAAGAAACCAAAAATGCCCATTTTGTGGAGGAAGTCAGTGTCCTCCAGTTTGAAGGGGAAGAATCTTTGGAGGATTCTGGGAAGAAAATCTTCTCCTTGAGGGATGGGGGAATTCCTCCCAAGGAAAAATGGGTCCAAAGAGACTAGAACTCAGACTGGGTAGGTGTGGGGACTTATTCAGAATTGCCCAACCCTGAACCCCAGAAATGTCATCAGGTGAATGTAACAGAACATGAGGGATACCCCTCACAAACCAATTCTGGTGACTGCCTCCAAGAAGGGGGGCTGTACGGCCCAGGATTAGAGGAAAAAGGGGATTCCCAAGTTTCACAAACCAACTCTGGTGACTGCCTCCAAGGCGGGGGGACAGCCCAGAATCCAAACATTAGGGGTACCAGACTCACCAAACCAATTCTGGTGACTGTCTCCAAGAAGGGGGGAACAGCACAGAACCAGAGGAAAAAGGGGATTCTCAAATTCCCCAAATTAATTCTAGTGACTCTCTCCAAGAAGGGGGGGACAGGACAGAATCAAGAGAGAAAAGGGAGCCTGAAATTCCCCAAATATCAGAATGCCGAATTTTGTTTTCAAATTCCCAAACTACGACACAGAATACTGTCCATAATCCCACAGTGTCGGAAGCCAAAATAAAGAAGTTAACCGCCCAGCTTGCCGAAAATGGCCATTACCTTTGCCCATTGGAGGAGAAAGAAGGTAGATTCTACGCTCTCATCCGAGTGCAAGGGCAATATGCATTTTTAGCACTGGTGGACACCCGATCCCAAGCCACTCTTCTTTCTAAAAAAGACATTTGAGCAGCTAAATTCAGGAACTGGGAGAGATACCAGATCCCCCTCACCCATCTTCCTGAACAACTCCAGAACTTCGATGGGAATGACATTTCTGTCGAGGGGACTGCAGATCTGAAAATTAAAACTGGGCAACACCAGGTGAAGCCCCCGGTTGTAGTCGTGACTCCAGAGTGGACCGTCTGTCTATTAGGGAATTACATCCTTTGCAGGTTTGTGAACAAGGTCCTCTGGATTCAGGCTAACCGGCCAATAAAATTAAAACAAAGCAGCAACTATGTCAGTTTAAATGGCACATGCCATATGGTTGAACAAAAATCTGATCAAATTGAGTTTAATTTCCAAAATAATCAAACACCTGACATTACAGTAATTGCTGTAGGACAACAAACTGGTAACGGGAACTCCTCTCCATTCTTAAAAATCAACCTTCCTTCCAGTTTCAAGTGGCATTCCACACTGGAAGGACATACTTTGACATTTTATACAAATTCCCAATCTGAAAATCCAAATCCTGTAGTCAAAATTGATGAAAAACCAGCTCAAAGCTTAGCTGACATTCAGAAAATAAGAGAGCAGCTGTTCCTCTCTATTCAGTTAAATGAGGGGATGGAGCCGGTTCCAGCCAGAGTGTGCCTGAACAACGAAAAAAGCTTCATCAGCAAAGCACTGTTCAGGAAACTCCCAAAAGATCCAACCATTTGCACCTTTAAATTCGATTGACAAGTGGGAAATGGGCCTGGAAACTCCCATTTCCAAACATCTCTTGCCTACCAGGTGTATGCTCAAAATTTCCATAGGTGAAAAAAGCATAGAGCATAATTGTTGGGTCGTGCAAGATGTTCCTGCTGCATTCTATCTAGGCAGTGACATTATCCATCGGTTTGCAATTAATTTGGACCTTATAAATTACAGGGCCTGTTTTTGACTGGGTGGCAATCCAATGGGCTTTGATGATTCTGAAAAAGCCTTCCGGTCAGCCCCATTGCTACCGTATGCAGTTGAGGTTCAAAAGTGTAGAGGAGGTCAACATCCCAGCCTGTCACCTACAAAATCCGCATCCCCAAAGGAGAGCTATCAGATGAGAAATGGGTCCACATTAATCAGTTAAAAAGTTGTCACATCAGACACACTTTGCAGCTGATTGAGGAGCCAAAAGAAAATCAAATAGAGGAGACATGTGGAGAATGAGAAGAAAGAAAAAGAAAACGAAAAAGTTTAAGGGAATATGAAGGCCCTAGGTATATCTATCTAACAGGGAGTACTTTTCTTCATTGTTATTGCAAAAATGCATACCAAAACCATGGTGTAAAAGTTCACTCATGTCTTTGCCTTGTTAAGTCATTTGTTTTCTGATATTGTTCAAAGACCCTTGATAACTGTAAATGTATGCTTTGCTCTACTGATGTCAACCTTCCGGGAAGACTGTCAGTGAAAGAGCCTAAAACCTGTTTTCATCGATCTCCTATTAGATTACTTATTCCATTCCCTCTTTGACTGATAAGGACTTCCCCGGGGACCTGGAATGGGAAGGAAGGAAAGGGGGTGTCGCTCCACACTCTCCAACGAAAGACGGAAGGAGATCTTGGCGTACCGCTCTCTGATGAAAGAAGAACTCCACCAGATGAACCCCACTTTGCCTTACTCTCCCTCAACAAGAAGTCCCGGGAAAACCGGGGGGGGAGGATTCTGTGGGGTACATTTACTAGCCCATCAGAAATCCACTGCATCACAAAACTGCGTTTTAGCAGTTACAAAAATAATGGCTGCGCTGCATCTGCTGAGCACATATTCCCTTGCATCACAAACTGTATTTTAGCAGTTATAGAAATAATATCTGCACTGTGTCTGCTGAGTACATTTTGGGCGAGATGGAACATAGACACCCTGATAATGGCTGCATTCTTTTTTTTATGTGAACCCAAAGAGAAGAATTGCAAGGCAGAGTGGCTCAGTGCTGCTGCTGTGCTGTGATGTGCAAAAAACTGCAAACGAAAATATTCTGTGTTTAAAACGACCTTGCACTGGTGCTATTTTCATCTTTAAACATCACCCAGCTTCATTTTAGTAAAACGCAGACATGTCCATCTATATTCAGGTGGAACATCATCAAATGAGGGTGATCCCTCCCTGAACGGCATTATTGTGTCAAATACAGTCTGTAAAAAGCAGTCAGTCATTTCAGTGTGCACTGCTAACATTCACTTTGGAAACAAATGAACACATGCAAAGCACTTCAAAGAAGCTCTTTCTTTCTTTGCCTGGTGTCAGTTTTAAAGAACCCATTTCTCAAGCAAATCCCTGTGTATAGAAATTGACTAAAGCTAGGAAAACCTTCAGAATGCAAATGCGAGGAAAACTGCATTTTTTAAATGAACATGAAAAATAAAATGAACCCATGTTATTCTGCTTTGCAGAGCAGTGAAATGATAATTGCACAGAGACACAACTGTATATTTTGGGAAGAAAAGCTGCAAAAATATAGGTATATTTTACTCTGCATATTTTATTTTTCCTCACAAAAAGAACTTCAACAGCCTGGTTGGAGCTCAGGCATTCCTATTAGACCAATTTGGCTTAAAGGCCAAATGTCGCACCATCCCCTTGATTTGATACTGCCAGGGCAGAGACCCTGTTCTTTGGGCTGACAAGTGTGATAATTACAGGGTGCCTTAGACTGCATGGCAGAGATGCTCCCAAGAACAAAAGGGGATTCCAACCCATGTGTTTGCCTCAGAAGTGTGAAATCCTCTGCGTTCAAACTGAAGGAATTCAGAGGAGGAGTCATGACAACTCAAGTGTAAGCTGACCAGGGAAAGACATTTGGCTGGGGGGTTGGAAATACGCCCACATTTGGGAACAAAGCCAGACCATTTGAATTAAAAGACTTTTTACATTAAGACATTTATTTCAGTAAACTGAATAAGCAGTAATGTGAAATTATAATGGTTTTAAATTTTATTTTTGTATCAGCCAGATGAGACGATGTGGGTCTTCCTAGCATGTGGGGGACGTGAACGGCATTAAAGGGGCATTTCTGGGGAAAGCGTACATGTTAGGCTTATGTGTAGCCATTTGTAGAATTTTAGGTGAAATGTTTTCCATAGAAATTGCAAAAGAGTGCCACAAAGGCAAAGCAACATTGCAGAGACTTGGAGTTTGAAATGGCATATTCCTGGTAAAATATGGCATCTGCCTGTCTGATTTTCATGAGGATAACAATTGTAAATATAAGCATTTTGTTTCATAACTAATTTTGGCAAAAGTAACTTAGGTGAAACAAAGCAGCTCATAAAACACCCACCCTCAAACTGATGTCACTTCTCTGGATCCAATCCACTTGCAGGGAGGTGGCGACATCCACAGCCTGACCTATCCCATCTTAGAGGCATTTCCAGGTTACTGCCGCCCACATAGTATAAATCCTCTGATGTCTTTCTGCCTATAAAAGGAGGAAGCATATAGACATTCAAGACATTCAAGATTCAGATTTTCAAAAATCCCACATTCAAAATCCAGAGATCCAGACATTCAACATTCACCCTGCAAGATTCCATACTTCAGAACCAGGCCAGAGGTAGCTGATCCAGATCCAGACAGAACCTCCTATCCAGGCATAACCACTAACCAGACCTAAACCCTACAAAAAGTCCAATAATTTAGGGAGAAAGGAGGAAAGGCTGCGGCCCCCTTTGGAAGAATCCAGTGACCAGACCTGTCTCTGCCCAGCTGATGCACCCCGCTGTCCACTGTGACCAGACCCTGGTTGCCCCGCTGGTCCCTTAAAGGATAGCCCAGCCTCTGTGCAGTGACCAGATCCTTGTCCCACTGTCCACAGACCCGGTTAGCTGTCCAAACTACCCAATTCAAGTGCATTTTGTAAGTATCACCGCCTCCAGTAACCTAAAAGCTGCATACACTGCTGTTCCCTTGCACTTTTGTCAAAACCCTATAAAAATGCTATAAGGACCCTAGTGAATTCTCAAATTGTCAGAACCCTCTGTGTATCCTGTCCTTAGAAGAATCCGTGCTAGTCTCCATGTGTTAGCGTAATTCCTTCAAAAATAATTTCAGTACTTTCTGTAAATCCTTAGTACTATTTTGAATAAATTAATTAATTTCCCATATGGATGAACATGGCGTGAATAGGTTAATCTTGAAAATTAACCTCCTTGCATACTGTGTCTTTCTTTAATAATATAGCCACTAAAATATAGTGCAGTACAACAAATCATTTTGCTAACAAAACCGAGTTTGCCCGTGAAATTGTTTCCCCTTTAAAATCCAAATTTCCTTTCCTACGAAGAATGCCATACTGTCACCCATAAAGAGTCATCCTTTCACTCCAATCTCATACCTGTTATGTTACTTTGTACCTCATCAGTAAAACCGATTTCTGATTTCGACTGTTTAGCTCATTTCTTAAACTGTTTGCTTGATTTAAACCCATGAAAACTAAGAAATTCCAATTCTGCCACTTGTGATTTTTGCTGCACTGTTTTCCTTCCCAAAGTCAATTTTCTCAAGTGTATGCATGTTGTTTAGCACCTTGCCATGTCTCTTGTAAGTTTTCTTGCTTCTTTAGTACAGCCACACACATGTAAAATAACTATTCAGTGAATTCCGAGTGCCATTTTGCTCATTTTCAAGTGTTTTCAATCTGATTTTGGCCTCCCATTCAGGGGTGGTAGGTCGGATTTCCAATCTGATTTTTGCCTATTATGCCTGACTTCTTTATACTCCTCTCCACCCACACAAAACTTGGTTCACAGGGGTTTGGTGGAGTGTTGCGGGGGGATGCATAACAGTTGTGCCATCTAATAGGCCGATTCATGGAATTAACGTGCGCCGAAAATTCCGGCGCAAAGGTGCCAAAACGTGCGATTTGCAGTAAAAGTGAGAAAATCACAGTGCAACAGCGAAAATCGCAGGGAAACCAGCGCACATCGATTCATGGAAGTCCGTGCATGAGAAAAACATTGGATGTGTGCTGAAAAAGTGCGCTTAACGGCGTGCACCACGGCCGCTGCAAAATCGCACATAGCACGGCGCACATTACAAAAGTAGGCGGAACACGGGGCGTAACACTCGGAATGGGGAACAACGCGTGAAAATATGGGCGTCACGGGGAAAGTACAGGAGGCAAGTGTGCGGAACGCCCACATGCTCGCCTACAACTCGTATTCATGGAATCGAATAGGGCAAACCAGCGCACGGTCAAAGACGCGCACAGGGCCAAACAAGTACGCCACAAGAAAGCAGGCGGTAGTGTCCCTGCGCCTGAAATAAATGTGCGCCAAAATGTGCGCTAACAAAAAGCACCCATATACAGCTATGATGAATGATCCATACAGTGGCCCTCTAGGACAAATGAGGTGCAAAGGGGTACCGACAAACACGGACACCCGCTGTGTGAAAAATAGCGTGTGCGTGTATTACGGGGTTCGCGGGAAGTTCCACACTCGATTGGCCTGGGCACGTGTATTCCGGGGTGCGCGTGAAGTTTCCCACATGATTTAGCAGGTTACGTGTATTTCGGTGTGCGCGTGAAGTTCCACACGCAATTTCAGCAGGGTACGTGTACTCCGGGTGCGCAGCAAATTCCACATGCGAATCCAGCAGCCTACGTGTATTTCGGGGATGCCGGGGAGTCCCACACGTGAATTGGCCGTGTGGGTCCTCACAGCTGTTCCCTCTACACCCTCCACGGCCCCTGCAGGCGGCACACAACTCAGGGGACTACCCTGCACCCCTGCACATGTCCCGCAGGCAGCCCATCCACCATGGCCATGCCCCCAGCCAACCCACATGTCACCTTGCACTACTGCCCACCAACGCATGTCTCCCAGCGTTCCCACCCCCAGCATCCAGGGGCACCCGCTGCCAGGCCCCCACTCATGTCTCCCTGCACCCCCACCCCCAGCACTGTAGGGCACTCTCCACCAGGCCCCCACTCTTGTCTCCCAGCACCCCCACCCCCCAGCACTGTAGGGCACCCTCCACCAGGCCCCAACTCCTGTCTCCCTGCACCCCCACCCCCCAGCACTGTAGGGCACCCTCCACCAGGCCCCCACTCCTGTCCCCCTGCTCCCCCACATCCCAGCAGTGCAGGGCACCCTCCACCAGGCCCCCACTCGAGTCCCCCTGCACCCCCACCCCCCTGCATCCAGGGGCACCGTCCACCAGCCCCCCACTCATGTCCCCCTGCACCCCCACCCCCCTGCATCCAGGGGCCCCCACTCCTGTCCCCCTGCACCCCCACCCCCCAGCAGTGCAGGGCACCATCCACCAGGCCCCCACTCATGTCCCCCTGCACCCCCACCCCCCTGCATCCAGGGGCACCCTCCACCAGGCCCCCACTCATGTCCCCCTGCACCCCCACCCCCCCTGCATCCAGGAGCACCCTCCACCAGGCCCCCACTCCTGTCTCCCAGCAACCCCACCCCCCCAGCACTGTAGGGCACCCTCCACCAGGCCCCCACTCCTGTCTCCCTGCACCCCCACCCCCCTGCATCCAGGGGCACCCTCCACCAGGCCCCCACTCATGTCTCCCTGCACCCCCGCCCCCCAGCACTGTAGGGCACCCACCACCAGGCCCCCACTCATGTCTCCCAGCACCCCCACCCCCCAGCACTGTAGGGCACCCTCCACCAGGCCCCCAATCATGTCCCCCTGCACCCCCACCCCCCTGCATCCAGGGGCACCCTCCACCAGGCCCCCACTCATGTCTCCCAGCACCCCCACACCCCAGCACTGTAGGGCACCCTCCACCAGGCCCCCACTCCTGTCCCCCTGCACCCCCACCCCCCAGCAGTGCAGGGCACCCTCTACCAGGCCCCCACGCATGTCCCCCTGCACCCCCACCCCCCTGCATCCAGGGGCACCCTCCACCAGGCCCCCACTCATGTCCCCCTGCACCCCCACCCCCCTGCATCCAGGGGCACCTTCCACCAGGCCCCCACTCATGTCCCCCTGCACCCCCACCCCCCTGTATCCAGGGGCACCCTCCACCAGGCCCCAACTCATGTCCCCCTGCACCCCCACATCCCAGCAGTGCAGGGGCACCCTCCACCAGGCCCCCACTCCTGTCTCCCTGCACCCCCACCCCCCTGCATCCAGGGGCACCCTCCACCAGGCCCGCACTCCTGTCTCCCTGCACCCCCACCCCCCTGCATCCAGGGGCACCCTCCACCAGGCCCGCACTCATGTCTCCCTGCACCCCCGCCCCCCAGCACTGTAGGGCACCCTCCACCAGGCCCCCACTCCTGTCTCCCTGCACCCCCACCCCCCTGCATCCAGGGGCACCCTCCACCAGGCCCGCACTCATGTCTCCCTGCACCCCCGCCCCCCAGCACTGTAGGGCACCCACCACCAGGCCCCCACTCATGTCTCCCAGCACCCCCGCCCCCCAGCACTGTAGGGCACCCTCCACCAGGCCCCCAATCATGTCCCCCTGCACACCCACCCCCCTGCATCCAGGGGCACCCTCCACCAGGCCCCCACTCATGTCTCCCAGCACCCCCACCCCCCAGCACTGTAGGGCACCCTCCACCAGGCCCCCACTCCTGTCCCCCTGCACCCCCACCCCCCAGCAGTGCAGGGCACCCTCTACCAGGCCCCCACGCATGTCCCCCTGCACCCCCACCCCCCTGCATCCAGGGGCACCCTCCACCAGGCCCCCACTCATGTCCCCCTGCACCCCCACCCCCCTGCATCCAGAGGCACCTTCCACCAGGCCCCCACTCATGTCCCCCTGCACCCCCACCCCCCTGTATCCAGGGGCACCCTCCACCAGGCCCCCACTCATGTCCCCCTGCACCCCCCCCCTGCATCCAGGGGCACCCTCCACCAGGCCCCACTCATGTCCCCCTGCACTCCCACCCCCGTGCATCCAGGGGCACCCTCCAACAGGCCCCTACTCCTGTCTCCCTGCACGCCCACCCCCCAGCACTGTAGGGCACCCTCCACCAGGCCCCCACTCCTGTCTCCCTGCACCCCCACCCCCCAGCACTGTAGGGCACCCTCCACCAGGCCCCCACTCATGTCTCCCTGCACCCCCACCACCCAGCACTGTAGGGAACCCTCCACCAGGCCCCCACTCCTGTCCCCCTGCACCCCACCCCCCTGCATCCAGGGGCACCCTCCACCAGGCCCCCACTCCTGTCTCCCAGCACCTCCACCCCCAGCACTGTAGGGCACCCTCCACCAGGCCCCCACTCCTTGCCCCCTGCACCCCCACCCCCCTGCATCCAGGGGCACCCTCCACCAGGCCCCCACTCCTGTCTCCCAGCACCCCCCACCCCCCAGCACTGTAGGACACCCTCCACCAGGCCCCCACTCCTGTCCCCCTGCACCCCCACCCCCCAGCAGTGCAGGGCACCCTCCACCAGGCCCCCACTCATGTCCCCCTGCACCCCCACCCCCCTGCATCCAGGGGCACCCTCCACCAGGCCCCCACTCATGTCCCCCTGCACCCCCACCCCCCTGCATCCAGGGGCACCCTCCACCAGGCCCCCACTCATGTCCCCCTGCACCCCCACCCCCCAGCACTGTAGGGCACCCTCCACCAGGCCCCCACTCCTGTCTCCCAGCACCCCCACCCCCCAGCCGTGCGATTTCCCTGGGTACGTGTATTCCAGGGGTGCACGGGTAGTCTCACACGCAATTTCATCAGGGTATGTGTATTTCGGGGTGTGCGGGAAGTTTCACACGCGAATTTGCAGGGTACGTGTATTTCGGTGTGCGTGTGAAGTTCCACACGCGAATGGGCCTGTGAGAGTGGTGTACGTGTATTCCAGGGGTGGGCGGGAATATTTACTCGCGACTGGGCCTGGGAGAGCGTGTTACGTGTATCCCTGGGGTGGGCGGGAAGATTTACACGGTGCCTACAATGCGCCAAAAAATAAAAGGTCCAACCCTGAAACACGTACGCCAGCATGAAGCAGGCGCACGTCCCGCACAGCATAAAAGAGTGCGCAAACAACAAACAAGCTCAGACGCCAGGATGAATATACCGTTCCTAGCAGCAGTGGCCATGGGATACCGCAGGAGGAGGACAATGATAGTCAGGGCCAGAATCTTCACACCCAGAACCAACCTATTTGGTATGCCTGATGACCATGTGTATGGGAGGTACAGGTTTCCACCACACATAATACTCGACCTGGTCAGTGAGTGGGAGGATGACCTCACATCACCCACCCTGTGCTCCCAAGCACTCAGCCCCCTGGAGAAGGTCCTCAATGTACTGCACTTCTTGGCTACCGGATCATTTCAGCGGACAAGTGCCATAGTGGGGGCTGTGTCACAGGCCACGCAGTCACGGTGCCTATACCAGGTGTTGGCCATCATCACTGCACGCCCATCAGTCCTCAGGCACATATACCTGCCCAGAACACCTGCAGAAAGGCAGTCTGTCAGCCAGGATTTCTACAGGGTGGCACAATTCCCCAAAGTGCTAGGTGCCATTAATTGCACCCATGTGACTCTACGTCCCCCCAGGGCATCTGAGTACATCTATAGAAACCGCAAGCACTGGCATTCCATCAACGTCCAGGTAGTATGTGATGCCAAGGGAATCATCACCTCAGTATATGCCAACTATCCCCATGACAGCTTCATTTACAGGATGTCAACACTAAACCGGGACATGGAAGCTAGGCGGCATGGCGATGCATGGCTGCTTGGTGAGTAGAAATGCCACAGCACACGCATGCATGACAGATACAGAGTAATGCCAATACCCCACTAATGATCCCCATCACCACCTCCCCAGGGGACAGTGCCTACCCTCTGAGCACACACATGATGACGCCAATTCGGAACCCCATCACGCCTCCCGAGGTAAGGTACAACACAGCCCATATTGCAACACGGGGCATAGTGGAGCGCACATTCGGAGTGCTCAAGTCACGCTTTCGCTCCCTTGACCGTTCTGGTGGGCAGCTGTTATACGCTCCCCCAGTAGTGTGCAGGATCATAGTGGCAGCATGTGTCCTGCACAATGTTGCAACACGCCGGGGCCTGGCTGTGGACATGGTGGTATCCCCAACCACATGCACGCCTGCTGCGCATGGGCGGGGAAAGGGCACGGGGTGAGGCAGCCCGTACGCAGCTGGTGGATAATTACTTCACATAGAAAGCACACCCCTGTGGAGTGCACACAGCCCTGGCACATACCATCTGACAATCAATGATGACTCAATCTGACAATTCTGATGAATTAAGGGACAGTCAACTGTCAGAACCATAGCAGCCTGAGATTGTTCATCTGGAAGTGTCACAATGTGTGCATCCCTACCTACACAAACACCACCAATGCAGTGTCATCAAAAGACACTCTTCCATGCAGCAAAAATGAATACCCACTTGCAAAATACAACATGAGAACAGTGCCATGTCACCCAACCCCTCCCCAGCACGGCCACACAACACACCATGGCATGTCATGCAATGTGAGAGCAAACAAATTAATCCCCACAACATGACCCAAGTGTCACCAACTACAGTGTCCCTAATGGAAACTGGCCACACATGAAATGCTCACAATAATGCAGGACCAACAACACACATTACCAAATACTTACCAATAATACCAATCACCTACACAACCTCCAACCTACCATAAACATGACAGTACAGACTTAAAAAATTGGTAGCTTCACTACCTGATAATGCCAGCACTTCGAACACTTCCAACTATACAGTGTTAGCGCCACGCAAAAGTGTAGGTGCACTGCTTACAACATGGACTCCAGTTCCAAAGTAGACCGCCTTGTGAAGACATGAGAAATGGACCTGCAAATTAGGAGGATGAGATGGATGCAGAGGCACATATCAATACACCATGCAGTGTACAATACAACAACAATATGCACTAGGAATGTATACACAGTATTGACTACAGACTGCCCACACATCAAATGGGAGTCCAACGTCACCGTGTAAGTCAATGTCACTTGGGCACACCCTTTGCAAGCCCATGGAAACGGGAAGCAGGAGGGGTGTGTGTCACACAAACCCAAGCATCTGACCCAAATTCAGGACAAGCCTGCATGTGCCCAGCCACAATACAGCATATGCCCAGGGGAGCCACACAGGGCAACACACTGTCCAAAAAATCAAGAATCAAAAATCAAAACAAAAAAAACAACAAAAAAATCAAAAATCAAAAATGGCCATGAATGGGCCCAGGAGGGGTGGGGGAGGCCACCCAGGAGGTCCGAAGACAGGGTGCACACCAAAACCCACCTGTGTGGATCTTGCGAAAAAAAAACACCTCCATGGGCTCATGGCCTGCACGTCTACCCTATTGTGGGAGAATCGCTGCTGTCACTCTCCTCACCCTCTGCAGCTGCATCAGGAGGTGGTGGCACTATGGGAGGCAGCCCACGCAAAGCCCTAGTCTGGTCCTCCATGGCAGCAAGCATGCGGGTGTGGAAGGTCTGGTTCTGGAGGATAATTGTGCGGAGGTCCCCATCCAACAACTCACGGGATGTCCGGACCTCCTCCCTAGTTGCCTGCATCTCAGCTGAGAGCGTAGGTGTGAGCCGCTCCAGCTGCTGTTCTGTCCTCGTGTTAGCTGAAGCCTCAAGCTCAACCAGAGTTGCCCTGAGCTGACGGAGTTCCACCCTCAGGCCTTCCCTGTGGCCCTGGGACTCAATTGAAATGGCTTCCCGCAGAGTCTCCAGTGCCGCCCGCCTGTCCCTGTTGGACGCCAACATGTCCTCCCAGTGTGACTGGCTAATGGAGTCTGTTGCCTGCTGTAGTTGTTCAATTAGCCTTTCTTGGGGGACAATGGAAGTGGCCACCCTATCCATGGCCTGAGCCATCATCTCAGTTGATGCTGCCTGTTGGTTTGCCATACCGTATATGGATTGCTCCCATGCGGTATTGCCAGGTGGCGTACGTCCACCGCGTCGGCGGGCACCACACCTGTCTGGGGCAAGGCGAACTGCGCCTTGCATTGCCGGCACTGCCTGAGGCTACAGGACTGCATCCCCCCTATGATCTGCTGGCCCCGGAACAGGATCAGATGTACCGGAGTGTGACCCTGCATCCGTAACCACCAAAGGCGGACCTACCAACACTGACATCCCCATTGAGGGTTCTACCCCTGGTGCAGGTGGTTTGGACAGTAAAGAATCGCTCCCAGAAACACTTACCTGCGACGGCACATAGGTCTCATCATCCGAATCGACACCTGAATAGAGCTCGGGGGAGGTGCACCCAGAGACACCCCTTGAGATGACGGTCTGCAGCAAGTGCGGGTTCTCACCCACCACCACACCACGTCACTCACTGGTGCCCGGTCAGGCCTGAGACCCCTCCTGGGTCTGCACCATCTCCACAACCCCAGCAGTATCAAGTGCGTCATCCCCTGCAAAGACATGAAAGAAAAGAAATGGGAACAGGCATTAGCACCATGGAACACAATTAGGGCTGAGAAGCAACAGAAACAGTACTTCATTGAAACATGTCCCACATGACTATAACCCTCCCATGCATGCACTGTCACTGTGTATGAAGGGGAGGCAAATGGCACACATTGATGACACCAAGATGGAAGACCAACAAATTTGCAGCATGCTGCCTAGCAGTGCCATCACACATTGGCCTGTGATTGGCATGTCCAATACACATACATGACACATGCCATCACACAGATGGCATGTACCCTAGCCACGTCACACATGTGACAATAGGACTGAGAAATGCCTAGTGAAAGTGGTGGAATGCAGACAATCAGCCTGAATGAACACAGAATAACATGCAACTATGTTGTGGCAAGATGACACTTCAAGGGCAACTGGCGTGAGGTTGGGCTGAATGTCTACTGTTGCCAGAAGGGATACTGCAACACCCAAATCCTGGTGCGCAGAATGTATTGGATGAAGCACATGGGTGACCCAAACCACTCAGGCGCACACCCCCTCACCTGGCACTCAATCAGAAGCACTCACACACACACCATACACATGGATGACACACACATGCATGTGCACTCACCGGACAATGCCTTGTAATCTGGCAGGTCTCCCACGCCTTGGATCTGTTCCTCCGTGACGTAGGTCCCAGCAACATACTCATGTGGAGTGAGTTCTCTGTCCTCTGCCGGAGACCCACCTCCAGTCACTAGAGTTGCAGCATGACTTGAGGCCAGCTTTTTCTTTGCCCTGCGCTTAAGGTCATTCCAGCGCTTGTAGCAATCATTAGCTGTGTGCCTCACGAATCCAAAGGCACTTATGAGTTCCGCAATGGTTTGCCAGTGTGCCTGACGTTGTGCAGGTGTGGTCTTGCATCCTGCAGTAATCACCATTTCGCTGTCATGTGCGGACACATACTCCACAAGCGCATCAAGTTCGGCCTGATTGAAGCTGGGCTTCCTTTTTGGGCCGGACTGTGTAGCCGTGTCTGGGGCATCAGCCTGTACTGGACGAGCACTCTTCCTCTTCCGCTTGGAAGGTGGTGGTGATACTTTCTGTCCTACGCCGCTCTGGACACTAGGGGCAGGAGCCCCGGTGGACTGTGGACTAGGAGTGTGGGAATGAACACTCACCATGGGACTTGGTGCAGGCATTAGCTGAAGTGTGATGTAGTCAGGGGGAAGGTCAGCAGGATGGACTAGGACCGACACTGTCCTGGCTGGGAGATTCAGAGCTGGGGTGGATGGAGCCGCAGCTGGCCCTGCAGCCTCGCCACCCTGCCTACTCGGGGCAGCAGATGACATAGCTGCCCCTGATCCACGTGGGCTGGTGACACCACCGTGCACCGCCACACGTGGCCTAGACCTGCTGACCTGGAAGTCATCCATGGAGTCACCCTGTGCCAGGTCTGGTGCCACAATGGGCTGGTCCAACAAGGGCTGAGCAGGGATGGTGTCAGCCAGGTTACCCTCAACCAGGGGGGGGGCTGGGTGTCCCTGACTGGTCACCCACACATGGGGGGCTAGGGGCACCCTGCAAGTTCTGGCCACGTCCCCTACCGTATCCACCACGGCCACCTCTTGTGGCTCGCCCACCTTTGCCACCCTTACTGTGTGCTCACCTCCCAACCATGGCACTGATGTTGTTGTGCGTATGGGAGTTGCAGTAAACTATTGTCCTGGGCAATTGGGGGTCAAAGGGGTAGGGTACTAGATGGAATTCGTACCCTAGTGCCCTAGCAAGGCTGTATGTGACCCCTGGGGAAAGATGACGGGTCACACAATGCACAGGCACCCCGAAAAAGGGAGATAATGTGCACGCAAACCCTCCTAGACCACGTGCGTGGAAAAAAAAACCTGCACTACGCTGTGGCACCCAGAAACACAAAAATGAATGTATGCGTGTCACACACAGCCTAGACTGACCGGGTAGGCAACACACGGGGCAAGCACAGATGTCAAATACGTGCGCGACTCACCGTCTGCCAGGAAATATCGCGTGAAAAATACGCCCCGGCCAAAAGAAGAATTGTACGCTGTCTGAGGAGACAGGACAACAGGAGAAGTGAACGCTGTTTGAGGAAACAGGCCCAGGAAAAAGACAAGAAGAGAAAAAGCTGTCAGAGGTAACAGGGAGTATACGAACTTGGAACGCCGTGAAGTAAATCGCGTGTGAACCGACAAGAAGTACAGATTTCACCCACTCGATCTCCACGAAAAGTACGTACAAGGAAATGGCATTCTACACGTACCTTTTAAAGATGCCCACACATCCAGCATCACTTCCGCATGTACGCGCTAAGGCCCCATCCTCCAATTACATGAGCTGACACTCTGACGTGCAGTCATTGGACGTGTAACATGCACCCGTGTACAGGGAAACGCCCGCGCATGCACGTCACAAACGCGCATACGCGCTGGTGGCCTTTGGGCCAATGAATTCGCGTACGTGTGCTGACGCGCTTACGCGCTAAGGCCCTTTCCTCGAATTACACGCAGACGTGCTGGATTTTCACGTGCCAAATCACTCTGTATCAAGCTGGCCACGCGTAAGCACACGGAAGACCACGCTCCTGCCCAGAAGGCCGAATTACTGCCACCCAGTGCCCCGAGCATGCTCCCACCTGCCATCTGCTGCTGCCTGATTGCCTGCTGCCCACGTGCCCTGCCATTTGCTGCCTGCACATCAGCCAGGGGTGCTGTTGCTGTGACCACCCCTGCTGGAACCGAAGACTCCCGACTGGGATTCCATCGCTCCACAGACCAGCCCCAGGACCTAGTTGCCCACCCACTCCTGCCTCTGGGGTTGTCATGTCGGGCACTGCAACATCTGGCACCACTGACAACCCCCGGCCAGAGAGGCAGAGGGGCACCAGCTTCACTGCCACCGAAGTTGGTGTCCTGGTGGAGCAAGTCCTGGGGCAGTATGATGCCCTCTTCGTAAGTTTGCGCGCCGACAAGGAAGGACGGACTCGGATCTGGACGGACATCGTGACTGCCATCAACACGGAGGAGGTGGCAGTCCGACTATTCCATCATGTCAAGAAGCGCTGGGAGGACTTCAGGTCCAAGCGCCTCAACAAGGCCTGGCGCCTCTTGAAGGCAGCGGATGCTAAGGGGCGCCGGGGCCACTTGTCGGACGATCAGATGAGGGTCCTGCAACGCATATCCCCAGCACTCCACGTCCAGGTCCTTGAGAGGCAGACCCGTCTGGAGTCGAGCGGTAAGTGTACATGCATCATTCATGATTGTGTGCTGTGCGTTTGGTGATGTGCCACTAGTGTGCAGGTTGCACATGTGTTTTTATGGGGCCAAGTATGGGGGGGTGTACAGGGCTGTGAGGCTAACACATGCAAGGGCAGTCATGTGTGAGACATGGATGGTGCTTATGTGTGTAGGCTTGCATGCCAAATGCAGTTGTGTGAGCACACATGTTTGGATGAATGTGTATGTAAGTAGGCATGTTCGTGATGTCACACATGGATGTTGTTTTCAGCTGCATGTATCAGCACAGTGTACATGTGCATGTGTGTGTATTTGACAAGGGTGCAGCAGTGATGCAACATGGATGCATGTGACAGCGGGATGTGGAAGCCTGATTGGCAGATGTGACATGGATGCCAATCTGCACACTGCCACAGTTGGCAGAGGTGTACACATGCATGCAAGTGTGGTGGTGTGTGCATGTGTAGTGCACTCCCTGTGTTGCATGTGATGTCTGGCTCACCTTTGCCTGCTCATGCTGTTGTATGTGTATGGATGGTGCTGGCTGTTGCGATATGGCTGTGGTATGGCTCATGTGTGAGAGTTGAAATGACATGTGTGTTGGCGATTGTGATGCCATGTCTGAGGTTTGCCAATGCCACTCATGTACAACTGTCATGTGTGTATGTGTCCATTGTACAGTGCCCTGATGCCTGTGTTTTATTTCTCCCTGTCGGCAGCGTCAACTGATGAAGAGGGCGGAGAAGGTACTGTGGAGCACAGCGGCGGGGATCGCACCGCCAGCCGGAGACGCAAGGCCTGGCTCCCCTCCCAGGTTGTGATCTCGTTGGGGAGTGAGGAGTCCGGTGCCGCGTCCCAGGCCGCAGCTGCCGGGGGGAGGTCCAAGAGGCGCAGGTCGGAGTTGAACTCCTCGGCAGCAGAAGGGGCAGCTGGGACCCCACTGGGCCCAACAGGGGAAGATGGCACAGAGTCATCCAGGTTGGTGGGGGGTTTGGTGGAGGAGGAGGCCGTGCAAGTGACAGAGACGGGGTCTGGAGGTGGGGATTCCACTGGTGCTAGTGGTGCAGTGCAGGACCAGGGACAGGAGGCAGCACAGGCCGCCGCGGAGGTGCCTGTGTGCAATCCTGTCCCTGATCCTGTCACTGCATCATCTTGCACCAGCAGGGATGCCTACGTCCAGACCCGTTTTCAGGCAGGGGATGAGCTCACAACAACTGGCCTTCCTCTGCCTGCGGACGTGGCTATCCAGGTACGGGTTGAGCCTGTCCTGACTGGTGTGGGTTGCGTCAACGGGCCATGCGAGGTGACCTGCAGTCTTTTCATGAGGAGACTGCACGTCATCTCGAATGGCTCGTTGACCGCGTCGGCCTACTGGGACAGGTCACCCAGGCCGGATTCCTCCGTTTGTTGCAGCTTGCTCCGACCCCCTCCTCAACTGAACACCCTATGCGCCAGTTGTCCTCCGTGCCATCTTCCCACCCATTTGTCACCTGGGTGCCCTGTGGAGCTGCCTCTGACGATGCGGCCAGGCTGATGGAGGAGGCATCCCTGCCACAGTCGGGAGTCGGACGTCCAGCAGGGGTGGCCATATCAACGACTGCACCCCAGCCGGTGGAGGATGTGCAGGCAGCAGGATCCAGGGCACGGGCAGAGGCACAGCAGCAGCAGCAACGAGGTGGGAGCCATGATGGCTCGGGGCCTTCGACATCGGAGCGGCAGCGGGCGGAAGAGGCACGGCTCACGATGGTCAGGGTGGAGAACTCCATGCGGAGGGCCCTGAGGCGTGCCGAGTGCCTCGAGGCAATCTGCAGGGAGTTGGAGGTGAACATGTCGTCGGCCCTCCGGACCCTCGGGGCCATGGAGGAGGACCGCCTCTGGGACATTGAGCAGGAGTTTGATGATGCCCTGGCCCGGAACATCCCGAAGTGAGCCGTCGGACTAGCCCGCTGCCCTTGTAAATAGTTCTGTAGTTAGTGTTAGGTTTCCTTTGCTTTTTTATATTTTTTGGACCTTTTGGACAATGGGCCACATTTTTGTATATATTTATTTCTTATTAGGTAGTCTTATTAGATACGTTTCATTTCTTCTGTTGGGATCATGGACCCTGGATTGTTTATCTGTATATAGTTGACTGTTGGGATTTTTTTTTTTTCATTTTGATTTTACCCATGGAGCAATGGTGTTTGGTTTTAATTTTCCATTGGATCTACTTTTGTGAACTGTGACTTTGGACACCTTTCCTTTGGATTATGATTTGTGGTTTTACATTATTTTACGGACATGCTTCTTTTTGTTTTTAATTCACATTTTCGTTTGTTTCTTTTTGATTCCATTTATGTTGCTTTTAATACATATTTTTTCATCATACTTCAATGTGTAGTATCGTCTCATTGGTTTCATGCATGTCATGATATGGGTTTTTACATTCCCTGACACCCATTGTGTGTATGTGAGGGAGATGTGTTCATTTACATACTTGCCATTGGGGTTGTATCACGTAATTGGCATTTCTAAGTGGGTGGATGCAATACTTGGGTGGGTGTTTGGCATGTGGAGGCTGCCCATAAGGACCAGGGATCTAGATTGTGATGACGTGTTGGCTGGGGGACATGTGTGGGGGCCTGCTGGCAGGTGCCCCTGACTGCTGGGGGGTGGGGGTGCTGGGAGACATGAGTTGGACATGAGTGGGGCCTGGTGGAGGGTGCCCCACAGTGCTGGGGGGTGGGGGTGCAGGGAGACAGGAGTGGGGGCCTGCTGGCAGGTGCCCCTGACTGGTGGGGTGTGGGGGTGCAGGGAGACAGGAGTGGGGACCTGGTGGAGGGTGCCCTGCACTGCTGGGGGGTGGGGGTGGGGGTGCAGGGAGACAGGAATGGGGGTTTGGTGGAGGGTGCCCCTGGATGCAGGGGGGTGGTGGTGCAGGGGGACAGGAGTGGGGTCCTGGTGGAGGGTGCACCACAGTGCTGGGGGGTGGGGGTGCAGGAGGACATGGGTTGGACATGAGTGGGGGCCTGGTGGAGGGTGCCCCACAGTGCTGGGGGTGGGGGTGCAGGGGGACATGAGTTGGACCTGATTGGGGGCCTGCTGGCAGGTGCCCCTGACTGGTGGGGGGTGGGGGTGCAGGGAGACAGGAGTGGGGGCCTGGTGGAGGGTGCCCTGCACTGCTGGGGGGTGGGGTGCAGGGAGACAGGAGTAGGGGCCTTCTGGCAGGTGCCCCGACTGGTTGGGGGTGGTGGTGCAGGGAGACAGGAGTGGGGGCCTGGTGGAGGGTGCCCTGCACTGCTGGGGGGTGGTGGTGCAGGGAGACAGGAGTAGGGGCCTGCTGGCAGGTGCCCCTGACTGGTGGGGGGTGGGGGTGCTGGGAGACATGAGTTGGACATGAGTGGGGGCCTGGTGGAGGGTGCCCCACAGTGCTGGGGGGTGGGGGTGCAGGGGGGCATGAGTTGGACCTGAGTGGGGCCTGGTGGAGGGTTCCCCTGGATGCAGGGGGTGGGGGTGCAGGGGGACAGGAGTGGGGGCCTGGTGGAGGGTGCCCCACAGTGCTGGGGGTGGGGGTGCAGGGGGACATGAGTTGGACATGAGTGGGGGACTGGTGGAGGGTGCCCCACAGTGCTGCGGGTGGGGGTGCACGGGGACATGAGTTGGACCTGAGTGGGGGCCTGCTGGCAAGTGCCCCTGACTGGTGGGGGGTGGGGCTGCAGGGAGACAGGAGTGGGGGCCTGGTGGAGGGTGTCCTGCACTGCTGGGGGTTAGGGGTGCAGGGAGACAGGAGTGGGGGCCTGGTGGAGGGTGCCCTGCACTGCTGGGGGTGGGGGTGCAGGGAGACAGGAGTGGGGGCTTGCTGGCAGGTGCCCCTGACTGGTGGGGGGTGGGGGTGCTGGGAGACATGAGTTGGACATGAGTGGGGGCCTGGTGGAGGGGGCCCCACAGTGCTGGGGGGTGGGGGTGCAGGGGGACATGAGTTGGACATGAGTGGGGCCTGGTGGAGGGTGCCCTGCACTGCTGGGGGGTGGGGGTGCAGGGAGACAGGAGTTGGACATGAGTGGGGGCCTGTGGAGGGTGCCCCACAGTGCTAGGGGGTGGGGGTGCAGGGTGACATGATTTGGAAATGAGTGGGGCATGGTGGAGGGTGCCCTGCACTGCTGGGGGGTGGGGGTGCAGGGAGACAGGAGTGGGGGCCTGGTGGAGGGTGCCCCTGGATGCAGGGGGGTGGGGGTGCAGGGGGACAGGAGTGGGGGCCTGGTGGAGGGTGTCCCACAGTGCTGGGGGGTGGGGGTGCAGGGGGACATGAGTTGGACATGAGTGGGGCCTGGTGGAGGGTGCCCTGCACTGCTGGGGGGTGGGTGTGCAGGGAAACATGAGTTGGACCTGAGTGGGGGCCTGCTGGCAGGTACCCCTGACTGGTGGGGGGTGGGGGTGCAGGGAGACAGGAGTGGGGGCCTGGTGGAGGGTGCCCCACAGTGGGGGGGTGGGGGTGCTGGGAGACTTGCGTTGGTGGGCAGTGGTGCAAGGTGACATGTGGGTTGGCTGGGGGGCATGGCCATGGTGGATGGGCTGCCTGCGGGACATGTGCAGGGTAGTCCCCTGTGGTGTGGGCTGCCTGCAGGGGCCGTGGAGCGTGTAGAGTGAACAGCTGGGAGGACCCACACGGCCGATTCACGTGTAGGACTCCACGGCACCCCCGGAATACACGTAAGCTGCTGGATTCGCGTGTGTCATTTCCCGCGCACCTTGGAATACACGTACCCTGCTGAAATCGCGTGTGAAACTTCACGCGCAACCAGAAATACACGCACCACGGACAATCGCGTGTGGAATTTCCCGCGCACCTTGGAATACACGTACCTTGCTGAAATCGCATGTGGAACTTCCCGTGCACCCCGAAATACACGTACACAGGGCAATCGTGTGTGGAACTTCCCGCGCACCCCGAAATACACGTAACCAGGGCAGTTGTGTGTGGAACTTCCCGCGCACCCCGAAATACACGTAACCAGGGCAATCACGTGTGGAACTTCCCGCGCACCCCGGAATACACGTACCCAGGGCAATCGCGTGTGGAACTTCACACGAACCCCGCAATACACGTACCCTGCTGATATCGCGTGTGGAAGTTCACGCGGAACCATAATATACGTACCCTGATGAATTTGCGTGTCAGACTACATGCGCACCCCTGAAATACACGTGCCCAGGCGGATCACACTGCTGGGGGGTGGGGGGGTGGTAGACAGGAGTGAGGGCCTGGTGGAGGGTGCCCCTGGATGCTGGGGGGTGGGGGTGCAGGGAGACAGGAGTGGGTGCCTGGTGGAGGGTGCCCCTGGATGCTGGGGGGAGGTGGAGGTGCAGGGGGACATGAGTTGGATATGAGTGGGGCCTGGTGGAGGGTGCCCTGCACTGCAGGGGGTGTGGGGGTGCTGGGAGACATGAGTGGGGGCCTGGTGGAGGGTGCCCCTGGATGCAGGGGGGTGGGGGTGCAGGGAGAGAGGAGTGGGTGTCTGGTGGAGGGTACCCCACAGTGCTGGGGGGTGAGGGTGCTGGGAGACATGCGTTGTTGATCAGTGGTGCAAGGTGACTTGTGGGTTGGCTGGGGGGCATGCCCATGGTGGATGGGCTGCCTGCGGGACATGAGCAGGGGTGCAGGGTAGTCCCCTGTGGTGTGGGCTGCCTGCAAGGGCCGTGGAGGGTGTAGAGGGAACACCTGGGAGGACCCACACGGACAATTCACGTGTAGTACTCCCCGCGCACCCCTGAAATACACGTGCACTGATGGAATCGCGTGTGATACTTCCCGCGCACCCCGGAAATACACATACCCTGCTGAATTCGCGTGTGATACTTACTGCGCACCCCTGGAATACACGTGCCCTGATGGATTCGCGTATATTACTTCACGCGCACCCCTGATGTACACGTATCCAGGACATTCGCGTGTGAAACTTCCCGAGAACCACTGAAATACCCGTTCCCCGCTTGGCGTTTGCTGTTTGGCTGCCCTGTGGACTGGTCCAGGGTTAGCGCAGACATTTGTGATGAATTGGGAATTTTGATGGCTTTTCCTTGCGCAGGGCGTTCTTGGGGGCGTAACTGGCGCTGCTGCAGGGTCGCTGCGCCACTCTGCGCCACGGCTGGTTTTGGAGGCTTAAATCCATGAATACGCTGTGCGATGAAATGGATTTTTTCGCACGCGGCTGGCGCAGTGTATCGCACATGGACACTGTGCGCCAGCCGCTTGTGCCACTTTTGTGCAAAATTCTATGAATTACCCTGTAAAAGTATTACCATAATGTGATCTTGCTTTCCTTTATTTTTGCATTGATGTTAGAAAAGTTAAATTAAGTGTAGCCTATCATTTTACTGTGTAATTATCACCACACTGGTGATTGATGCCCGTACAAAGAAAATAATCACAGAATCCAAGCGCACTTACTATAATTACCAGATAGAAATCGCAGGAAATGAAATGAAGGAACTCTTCCGTCTCTACAGGTCATGAGAGAAACCAGAAGTATTAAATCATACTATTACGCCCACTGAAGAGGACTGTAGTAGAGCACAGAAGGCCTTCTCAAATAAATTGTTATGTGCCCAAAATAAAATCCGAAAAGAACTACAGTGTCAAAATTTAAACATAGACCCTTCCACCTCTGAGAGTGCTGAAATTAGTCATACGACTAATCATACGTCATCAAGGAATAAAGATTTAAACCATGAATCAACCGCTACAGGATTTAAATTTCCAGAGATATCAGTCTCTGAAAATTTCAGGTATTATGAGAGCTATGAATCTGACTAGCTGCCCAGGGGATCTTATTCTATCTAAGATAATATTGGACCATCTGGACATCTTTGCACCATTTTTATGCAGATTTGTCAATGCCTCATTCAAGAATAGTACTGTTCCACAAGCTATTAAAGCAGTGCTAGTTACACCTTTACTAAAGAAGGCAGGTTTAGATCCTAAGGATGCTGCACACTTTCGGCCCATCACGAACACCTTGTTCTTCCTCAAGTAGGTTGACAAGGTGGCTACAGTCCATCTTCAACTTTATATCAAAAACTCTAGTCGGTTACATGAAAGACAATCAGGTTTTCACCACTTTCATGGCACGTAAAGTGCCTTGGTGGACCTTCAGACTTACATGTTGACATTAGTGGAGAAAAGCAGAACACGGCTGCTGATATTGCTGGATTTAAGCACAGCTTTTAATCTGCTAGACCATGAGATCTTACTGAAGTGGCTGCAAGACACGGGTGGACTTGCTGCCGAGAGGGTAAATTGGGTCAGAACCTTTCTGGAAGGTAGAAGATCCAGGGTATATTGGGGAGACTCATCCTCCGAGGTGCAGACCATTGCTTGTGGTGTCCCCCAGGGGGCATGCTTATCCCCCTTATTTTTTAACATTTACATAGTACCCCTATGCAGAGAACTGGAAACACTGGGCTTTTTCTTCACAAATTGTGCCGACGACTTCCAATTGTCAATGGAGCTTCCAGGAGACTACCAGGAAGATCAGAACAAATTAAATGAGGTCTACCGAGTTATAAAATTGGATGACCAAAAACTGGTTGTGCCTAAATGCCAGCAAAACGGAACTCATGATGTATGGGTGTAAGAAGTCTAGCGAGACCTTAGCTCCCACCTTCTCCAGTTTTTTGGTGGAGGACAGCCAGATAGCATTGTTAAATGAGGTAAAGACCCTGCGTGCATATTTGGAAGCCTCCCTGGATGCAGGGGCCCAAGTAGATGCCATCGAAAAAAATGCTCAATATTATCTGACCGTACTGAGACAGATGGCTCTGCTAGTCTCCAAAAATAACTGAGCCAAACTAGTGAGGGCCGTTATTCTTTCACGTTTGGATTATTGCAATGCCTTATAGGGGGGTGCCAGCAGGGAAGATATTTTCAGACTGCAAAAAATCCAAAATGTGTCTATTCACAATGTTTATGGTATGAAACGGTATGGACCGACCACTCTTGCCAGTAAGGAGTAGCACTGGCTGCATATATCAGCCAGGATCTCTTTCAAAATATTGACTCTCTGTCATATGTGCACCCAGTTATTTAAAGGAAAGAGTCTCTAGAAATTTTAGATCAACCTCTGCCCAGCTCCTAAAAGTTGTGAGGACCAAAAGAGCACGTGGAAATGGACGCTCCCTTCCAGTGCTTGTGGCGAATGAATGGAACTATTTACCTCTAGTGCTTAGAGAAGAAACTAATCACTTGGCTTTTAGAAAGTCCTTGAAAACGACACTATTTACTTAATCATCGGCCATCCTCACTGTCCTCTTTTCTGCTTGTGAGTGAGCACCTGAATGCCTGAGGGCTTTGGTGCTATTTAAATGTTATAACATAACATAACAGCATCTTGAATATGTTTGATGTCATTTGAATTGGGCCAGTGGAAAGGGTCCTGGTCTGGAGTGTGCCGTATTTTTAAATCTGTGACAGCTCAAGAGGGACAGTATTTTGGAAAGCAACGATGAAGGTAAGTTTTCCCAGGCCCCAGAAAGCCTTGTGGACAATGCAGAGGGTTATGAATTTGATCCTTACAGCCACAGGGAGCCAGTGAAGGGATTTCAGCGCTGCAAAGTCCATGGGATTGGTGCCAAGGATAAGTCTTGCGGTTCTGTTCTGGATGAGTTGCAGAGGGTGCAGAGTGGGCGCAGGGAGGTTGAGGAAGAGGATGTTGCAGTAGTCCAGCCTGGAGAGCACTAGGGCTCTGGAGACAGTGAGCCACTGAGGGAAAGTGAGAAAAGGTAGAGTGCCTCTAAGGAGGTGTAGTTGATAGTTAGACTTGTTTGAAATGTCAGAAATGTGAGAGGAGAAGGAGAGAGTGGAGTCCAAAATGACCCCAAGGTTTTTGGCCTCACAGGTGGGAGTAGGCGCATGGCGAAAGGGAGGCCGGCCAGAGTCAGAGGGGGAAAGCGGGAGCAGGTGTCCCAATGCAAACAATCTCAGTTTTACTGGCATTGAGACAAAGGACATCACCAAAGGTAACTTCAGACCCTCCCTCCTCATCTTGACGAGAGCATGTTCTAGCAGGATGTTAAGCGGAAACATGTGCAGTTCCCTCTGGGACCACTGCAAAAGATTTAGGCCTACAGGTATTTGGCAGTAAACCCACTTGGTAGCAGTCTGTACCACACAGGTTCACTTGGTAGCTGTGGCTGAGCAGTCAGACTTCCCTCAGGAAGAGTTAGGCAGTATGTGGCGTATACAAAATAGGGCAATTTACACAGTAGAACAAGCAGACACGGAACAGAGCTTGGGTGTAAAGATATATAGTTATTTATTTATAAAAACACATCTATGAAAAACACACTGGCACTAATAGGGCAAACAACTTCAATTACAATCACTATAAGTATCTCACTCCTCTAATAATAGTTCGACAAGTCTAGGTTCAACGGCACCACTTATTTGCAGACAGAGGTGAATGCTTTAACCTAGATGGCACTCTAATATTCGTTAGAACGGGAGAGAACAGGCAGGGTATGAAACCAACTCGGTACCAACTCTGTTACGAAGCAAATGCAAGGCAAGTAAGGCAGGGTCTACTGTGGATCACAAAGTTCAGAGGCCAGGCCCACTCGGAGAGAGGCAAGGCGATATGTCCCAAAAAGTATCACAGTGGAAATGCACTTCGAGTTTTGGTAGCAAATTGTCACAGAAAGGTTGGACCAGTTTAGAACAAAAAGTTAAGAAGGTCTGGAGGCTACCCGATGGAGAGGCAAGAATTAAGACACCTCACACTAACCGTCACAAGGGAAGCCAGGCGGACACGGTACCTTGTATGTGGAGAGACAGCTCTGGCGGGGGCAGTTGTTCCTGATGGTGGATGCAAGTCGGAGCTTTGCCAAGAGATGAGATGATCTCGTCGTCGAAGGAAAGTTGAAGATCGTTGCACCACCAGGGAAGAGACCAGCCGCGGAGTGCTCCATCACAAGGCACCACCTTTTGGTCGTGGTACGGGCTAGTGGCTATCCGGTTGCCGGGGTGCTCAGCATGAGCAATTCGACCACTACGCCCTGGAACGGAGAAAAAGCAAAGGGGACTGGTTGTGCCCACCAGTCAGGGGAAGAAAACTAACCGGCGGGGAGATCTCCTCTGTCGTTGGGAAGTGGTGAGTCGGTTCAGCAGGGCTCCACCGGAGGTGTCATCGTTGCAGGTCGGCTAAGCTTTACCCTCGTCGGATTCTTAGGTCCTGTGGCGACTTCTGAAGATCCAGTCCCAAAAGCCCTGCTTTTATGCAGGAAACCCCATTCATTCAGCCTAGCTGTCAATCAAAACACACTAAGTGGTGAGCGGGGTGGCTCACCACTTGGGCCAATCACACCAGAGTGCAACTTGAGTTGGCAAGGCAACTCAGTCCAGGGTGCCTAAACCCCCTCCCACACCCCCTGTGGTACCCAGACAGAATAGCACCACTTTGGAGAGCTTCTGTGCAGAAGCCCGCCAAAAGTGGAACAAAGGGCTCAACCTTTGGTTCGGAGTTACAGAGGTGAACACAGACGCCATTTTAAAAACTGAGTTCTGGCAGAAAATACCGACCGGTAGATTTATTTAAGACAAATAAACCGGCGGTATGTTAGCGACTAACGGAGAAAAGTATTAGCCTCCAACAATGGGAAGAATCCCATAGAGTTATATTCGGGGTCGAATATAACAAGTAGTTTCCACTGCCACCAGCCAAAACTCGACGAGGGGGGACGGGACAGTGCCCCCTCGAATAACAGACCCAGGGGTAATCGAATTACCCCTACTAGTACGTCCACAATAGGATGGTTTGTACTAGTTCTGTTAGTAAATTTAGGTCTAGTAAAGCCAATGGTGACTTTACATGCCCTGGGAGACAGTAGTCAGTCCCAGGGTATGGAGTCTATGGTGGGGATCCTCTAGGACGCCCCAGTGTTACGGCACGGAGGGTGCTGTGTAACACACATAGTAAAATACATGAGACCCTATGGAGTAAAAGACCCCATAGCCCATAGAACACATTGACATTCACAGGAATTAACCACATTCATGTCCAAGAGTGGGAGAAAAAGAGTCTCACTCTTGGCAGGATGGACAAAAACAAACTCCAGAAATCCAGCAATGCTGCTGGGGGACTCACTAGGTTAGGAAATTCAGCCTAAACAGAGAATTCTCCCTAACACAGGACAAAGGTGCACTCAGTGCTGGAAGGCATTTGAGGTCAATGCTGAGAAGTATGTCTACCAGCTGAATAAGCAGGGTAGTTGCACACTGAGCCTAGAGGTGAAAATGACAGAATTAAAGGGACCCGAAGGACTCCTAAAATACCTGAAACCCCAATTGCTCCAGTTTTGAGTCACTGAGATCCACAAGTGTCTGAGAGCTCAAGCCTCCCACAGCATTGAAAAGACCAGGCAGGCACACCACAGTCATCACCAGTAATTCTTTTAGGCAGCTGCTCCAAATATATGGTTACTTAGCCAAAAAGCTCAGCCAACAAACTGAACCTCATTTCACAAAGAGGGTTGATTTAAAGCACTGCAGATACATTGTTCATCCTAAGTAGAATGCAAGCATTTTCTTGTCTTCACTCACTTTGCAAACAACCCCACCATGGTTTCAGGCACCTGATGTGGATTTTACTTGTCCCAGGGCTTACAACATCCGAAAGACTAGAGGAAATGTTTCTCTAGACCACGTGTGAACAGCCCTCTACACTTTGGTACAATACATTATATTCACAGGGTCACTTGTTTCCCCTGAACCATTCGTGTCTATTCGCTTGCATGTGTATATTTTACATTAAATCATCACATACTTTTTTTTATGTATCAAAAATATCTTTTTATTTGTTTCTCTCTAAACCATAGAATCATAAAAAAGTATATACACTCCTAATTTCTCTCTGAATGTGTATACAACAATCTAAAACAGACATTATACTTTCCGCATTTAAGCACTGTACTATCACAATTTTATGTGGTATCTTAATTCATCAATGTTTCAATTCTCTTATTAAATGAATTCACAACACGGATCAAAGATTAGAACCCCCCTCTAAATGAGACGGCCCACCTTAGTCCATACAGCTTAGAACTTATCAGTGCTTACTCCACTCATTCCAATCATTCACACTACATTCAACCATAATCCCAACATGTTTCTTTCCTTTGACTGTTAATAATTTTTTATCAGAAATTCATCAGGGGTAAAAACCACATTAATTTGTGATATACAATAGTCTGTTGTCTTCTTGGAACCATCGAGGGATCCACACCTAGTCCCTTCTTTTGTTCCTATCTTCAAGCTAAGACACCGAATGGATATCCAGATGTCCAAATTTCAGTCGCGTGGTTGCAGCTTTACTACTTTCTCAAATTATTCATTCTCAGGAGCTCTCCTCTTCTTCCAGTTATTACACCTTTCCCAGTCTTCTGGGGGCGTCTTTGGACTGTTCCAAGACTGGGTGATCTCCCCTTCGTTTCGCAGGGCTATAAACTGTAATTCTTCCTCTAAATTAGAGGGCGCAAATCTCTATGTCGTTACTGACTCATCTGTTTTGGATGATCAGCAGCAGTACTTTATTGTCTTTTAGCAGTTCCCAGACCGGGTGTTATTCCCTGCCTCTAGCTGGGCTGTAGACTACAGCTTCTCCTCTGAATCTAAGGGCACACTTCTCGAACTTGTAATTAATTACACTGCACTGGCTGATTCACTGTTTCGTCTTACAGCGTCCTTTATGTACCTTCCATCCTTCGGTACAGGGACCACTTTTCTTCTATAGATATCGCAGGACAGTCTGCTGTCCTCTGATTCGATAATCAGGTCTCGAGATGAACGAAAGTGAGCATGACAGTTGCACACTTCCAGCTACCAATACCATTCTCAAAGAACTTCCTGTTCTACGGGCACTAGGTGGGCGGATGAGCACACCTTGTGGAGATGCCTTATTTTCAGTCTCTTTAGGGCCCTGTTATGCAGGTGACATGGAACATTTTCTTGGAAAGAGGTAACCAATTGGCCTACCAAAATGGCTAGCACTCTGAGGGACACCTCACAGGTGGTGATGATAGCACGCAGTTCCATGTTTATGTCATGTAGCTTCCTGCATGGGAGCCACACCATAGCCAGTGTGGAATCTGCTTGGAAACTGAGTAATTCTAGAGATAGTATTGGAATCAGATATACTTTTTTCCAAATTATTAGGAAAAAAGCTATGTAGGAAGCTTGCAACTGTGTTTGATCCTGAAACTTGGGAATCATGGCAGGCAGATTAATGGTTAACCATACTCTCCAAGTTGGGAATCTGACTGCTACTGGCCACATCAGTTTTATGAAGCACCATGAACCTGGAGACTGTCCGAATGGTAAGGTTGGTAACCTGTTTTTTTTTTCACTTGAATGCACGATAAAGTCTATGTCGGCAGATAATTGCCACCATCAGTCAAGCGAGGCAAGCTTCCTTCTTTAAAAGATGATACTCTAAAAATAGGTTTCTAAGGAAGTGTCTGGAATGGGGGATGATCTGCAGAATGTGAGTCTTGTGGGTGAGATCCATGAGAATATTCTCTTTTGAGAAATTAATGGGACCAGGGATTTCACCTTTATTGGGAAATTGAATAGCTCTAAATGAAAACCTTGAACAATTTGAAAAAACCCAGGCATCATCTGATATGAGCTACACACTCTGCCGTACAACCCCTAACAGCCTTAAATGATTAGTGAAACGCTTACTTGTAGAAATCACTGCTTAATGTAAGTTCATCACTCTACAGCCATGGTTGCCACCGACTCCCAGAATCCTGACTGACCACTTTCTTGGGGACGTGTGAAGTTATTAACAAAGCTGATGCATGCTTGATCCCTGCCTGGGCCAACTGCCCAAAATCTAGGATGGAAACACCATCTGAAAATGATGTTTGGGCTTTGCCCATGGTGACATAGGTACTCACAAACCTAATGAGCTCCTTGGCAAAATGATGCTCCAAAAGGATCCCCAAAGCTAAGGAAACTGCTTCATATAGAGTCAGATTGTCATAATGTACATCATAAACTGCATGATGCCAGAGCCTATCCTCCACTCCAAAGGCTGTTTAAATGCCCATCTGGTGCTGAGGCACATTTTGTGGCAGAGAATAGTGCTGTACCCGAAGCAAGGCTATCTAGAAAGTTGTGTCTCTGTGCTTTTTTGCGAAAACAAATTACAAACCCTGAGCACCCGACAGGCTTAATGTAGTACAACAATATTGGTGTGGGTCTACCTTCTGGATGAATCTATGTATCAATTCGTATTACCCTTGTGTGTAAGACAAACATTAGATGCATCAATATCTTCCTTGCGCAGTTTTATCATTAACCCAACACGTGTTTGCACTTACAAAGTAGTGGCTTTTAAGGACTATGGGAAAGGCATTTGTCAATTATTTGGGGTTCTGAAAGCCCCGTTAGCTAAGGTAGCCATCAGTGGTGAGAACTGTTCCTGTAATAAATCGTCATGGAATGCCCAGTCAATTATAATCTATTATGTCTAAACCTATTGACTATCATACAAACAATCCAAGTTTGGAGGAACCCTCTAAAAGTAAGGACCATGTAGAGGTTACTAAGCAAAAGGATCTTACAGACTTATCTAGCTCAGGCGATCGTGAGAGGGCGAGGGTATCTTTACTTAATCCCTTTACTCCTCCTTTAGATCAGAGAAGAGTATTTTGGAGGTCTTTACTTCTGGTGTTAGGTTAAGATCTCCCTCCACAGGCTGCTCCCGTGGTGCTAGTCTTAACTAATGCACCTGTCTTTAACTCTCATCCAACTGAGGACACAGTGAGTCTCCTGAATAAGGTTATCAACTTTCATGAGCATCCCTGTAACACTACTCTAATAAGAGGTTGAGACTTATTGATGGCCAAATGTTCATCGTGAGTTGGCTATGGCCCCAAATATTATCAGGGTGATTATGTCACAAATACTTTAAATGATCCTGGCAAGGTGTTAGATATTTTCTGGGGTGGCTCACAAGGGAGTGCTCCACTTTCTACAATTGTTTATTTCCTTTTAGACTCAGATGCCATCTCCTGGTCTTTGCCGAATCAGACTGTCCGCCTACCCATGCGGTAGGAGGTCTCAAATACTCATGAGGGGCATGGAGGAAGCTCCTTTTTGAGGCTGGTTTCGAATCCCAACCTGCCTCTTATGAATCATTTTTCATGTCTGGAATCCCTCGAAGGGACCAATTGACTTACAGAGGGGGTAGTTACATATAGGGGTCGGACCTTTGAGACAGTTAGTGGATCCATCCTAACCGTTAGGCCTCAATTGCAGCAAGACAACTTTTCGCCATTCCCTGTGGTTCAACGCGATAGAGAACCTGTGAAGCCGGAATATGCTAGTTTGCGAAGGGGCTCGTCTAATCAGATCTATATTTGTATCTCTGGCCATACCCTAAGCATCCTTGTATGGAGTGAGGGGGGGAACATAACCAAGCTTCTGAAGAAGGAATGGGTGTCATATATTACAGATTTTCAGTTTTATTTTCTGGAAACATGGACACTGAACCCAGTTCACATACATGGATATTGTCTCGACTTTAAAGTGGTGGGTAAAAACTGCTCTAGGGGCCGTTCCCTTGGAGGGCTTTCGATTTTCATCTCAGTTAATTTTCCCTGACATGCTAAACTTTCCAATATATCTAATGGGAATTTGCAGTTAATGGGTGGGGGGACCGGATGCCTTGGGTTGATTAACCGTTGCAATAATTTGCAGTAACTCAATGAACTTGGTAAAATATACTAAAGGAGATTCTGATGGAGGGTAGTCATGGGAAAGTTTTGAGTTGTTTTTGCGGGGATTTTAATACCCGCCTAGGGTCTGAGGAATAGTTGTTCTTCATTTTGGACGAAGAAGATGCCTTCTCTGTCTCTCAGTCTTTGATGGCAGATCTGAATACTTCTGATAGCTTTACTTCCGTGGCTGCTACTTAAGGAAACAGGGTATAGAACAGTTAATGAGTGTCTTGGCTCTGGCACAGTTGGTAAGTTTACAAAGCATCATTGATTATGTGTTAGTAGCAATGAGATGTTGCAGCTCTATTTTAGGCTTTGAAGTAAGGAGGGCTGAAAGCAACCATAATCCTCTATCGCTTTTTCGGCTTCTTCTTATATAGGTAAGACTTTTACTGCCTATTCTATACCTTCAATTAGAGGTTCACGTGAGAGACTGCTCTGCTGGAACTCCTGCAATCGCAGTGTTCTCAACGCCAAGGTGGTAGTGGCCACGCTTCATAAACTGCTGACCAGCTTGGATCCAGAGACATATTCTTTGACTAGTGTATCTATTTTTGAGGAATTTTCAACAATCTGCAAACATATTTTTAGACTTGCTCTGCCTTTGGTAAGTATGAACCATCAGAAGCCCCTGTCTTGGTTATCTGCCAATTGTAAGGCAAAGGGAAAACGTCTCTTTGAGTCATTAAAATGTCTGTGGTGGTTTTGGACAACATTCAGATGAGGTGTCTTAACTTCAAAATGGCTCTGTCTGTTAGGAGAATGAAGCTTGCCAATAAGAATTGGTATACTCTATGTGAAGACGTAGCTCTATCAGATTCCTGAACCTTTTGGAATTTTGTGTCTAGGATATAGTGCAGGCTTATACACCGGGTCTGAGCATGCCTTTGTAGCCTATATCTCAGAGGAAGTCTGGGTTCATGATAAGGTGTGACTGTTGCGTGGAGTATGAATACCTCTGTTCCCAAGTACCAGTCAGGGAGAGTGAAAGCACTCAGTAACCGATCTTTGGGGCCACAGGTCGCTGGAACAATGGCACCGAGTCTCCAAGGCTGAAAAGGAAACAACACCAGTGAGTATGTGAACAGACGTGGCAAGTCATACAATACAAGTTATCAATGGCCACCTACCTAAGGAGAGACTGTGGTTGGCGCTGAGGTGGGAGGAGAAACCAAGGTACCCGCAGTGCAGGAGTCCATAACCCACCCAAGGTGGTGCAGGGAAGAAGGAAGGTTCCAGCGGCTAGTGGGCCCACTCAGGTGGAGGCCGAAGGGCAACCCCCCCAGCAAATCGAGGAAACTAGTCCCTCAAGGATGTAGCAGTTCCAGTTACTGTAGATAGTTGCATAGTTCGATAGCAGTCCATTGAGCAGTCCTAAGTCATCAACAGGAGGTCAATCCAAGAAACCAAGTCCATGGGAACGTCTGAAAAATGTGATCCAGGTGCAGAGCCAATGGTCCAAGGGTCCAAAAAACAGAAATTCCAAAAGGCAGCAAAACGAGGGAACCAGTACGCCACACGGCGGGAAAAAGCACAGCTGTAAAGCAGTGTGTAATGCACTGTGAGCATATTTATACTGGTTACTGGGGTTATGGCTCACATGACATCCCACATTCTCTGAGCATGAAAGCAGGCGCTCTCCAAGCGTCCTGCAGTCACCAGGGCAACCTCCATTGAAAACGCGGCTTGAACCGCAAGCGCGACGGTCTCTGGTACTTGGAAGGAATCGTCATGGCGGAGGGGAAGGGAGTGGGGCCAACATGAGCATGGAGTTGGCAAGTTGCGGCATATAAGTGGGTAAGCCAACTCCGGAACCGTGACTCGGATGAGAGCATGACAGTTAATCACTTTGAGGTCTTATATAATTCTAATGATTGCTTAACTGCAGAGGGCTGTATATCCCCTATGTGGATGAGGGAGCAAGCCTTTCTCCTATTTTGCTGGAAGAGATGGCAGCTATTCTAACTAGTCAGAAACCTTGCAAGGCTCCTGGCCTAGATGGTGTTTCCATTGACCCTATTGATTCCTTTGGTGAGCTATAGGGTCCATTCTTATTACAGTTTCTTTATGCAATTCTTTCCAATTTTAACATTCTGTCTAGCTGGAAAATGGGTCTGGCTGTTCCAGTTTACAAAAAGGGTTGCAAGTCCTCTCCAACCTCCTTTCACCCTATAACTTTGTTGAATGGGACCTCAGAGGATTTTTTATGTCGTATCCTGAAATGTTTGGTGGAATGGGTGGAGGACAATAATATTCTTTGTGATGCCGAGCTGGATTTTAACAGGGGGACAGATCAGTGTCTCAATCTATATTTGATTTTAGCGAACTATGCATTGGTTTTGATGTTTCCTGTCAATGTGGCATTTATGGATCTCAGCTCCGCTTTTGACCACGTAGACAGGCAACTTCTCTGGGCAAAACTTGATTTGATGGGGCTCTCTAAACCCTTAATATGAATGTTGGAAACTTTGCATATTAACTGAGGGGTGTATGTCCAGCATGACCGTGATGAGGAAATAAGTTAGTCAATCAGAGCCAATAAGGGTGTCTGTGGAGGCTGTGTTTTTTGGCACCTATTCTGTTTAACCTTGATGTGTATTCTTTGGCATCTCAGTTGGAATCTTTGAATTCAGGTGATCCTCGATGTGGGGCCAGGAGACTGCCAGCTATCAGTTATAATGATGATGCTGTTCACCTGGCCGGAACTATGAAATCTCTACATGTTTCAGTTGAAGGCAAGATGCTTGAGGGTTAATTTGGCCTAGTGTTTTGTGATGTCTCTTTCCTGAACTATGGTTAAGACCCCTCGGATCATGCTGGTTGGCCAGATTCTTTATGGATGCTCTTTGTTTGATTATTTAGGTCTTAGATTTAACAGCAAATTGAATTGGGATGATCATCTAGACAGACAAATAATTAAAATGCGACTAGTAGTTTGTGGAATCTTTAGATTTGCCAGAACACTCAATCATAGCTCTGTGGAACATATGCTCATGATCTACAAGGGGAAAGCAATTGCTGTAGGTAGATATGGGTGTGACATCTAGGTGTATGAGAAGCTGTAGTGGAACTGTCTGCAGAAGGTGGAGAAATATTTCTTGTTCTGCCTATTAATAGTTCCCTCCTCAACTCCAGTCTATTTGATGCATGGAAAAAGAGGTATTACATATTTAATGGGCATGATCTGTACGAGAACTTTATTAGTTTGGAAGGCCATATGGGAAGGCCAACAATGTACCCTTACCAGAGAGCTGATAGGAAATATCATCTCTCTAGATGGGTTTTATAAAGTGGGATGGCTCGAACATATAAAGCTTTTTTTACATCATTTGGATATGGCCCCTCTGTTTGAGAATCCTGAAAGGATGAGGAGCATTTCTAAAGCTAAATGAAGGCTCCGAACTTCCTGTAGGCGATTAGAGAATATGGTACGCTCCTGAAACCTCAGGTGAGAGCTTATGCTCCTCTATCGCCCATCGAACCTGCAGCCTATCTTAAACAAGTTTCTTCCAGTGAAAACAGAATTTTTCTTACAAGAGCAAGATTTAACAATATGCTTGTGAAAGCTGTCAAGTGTAAGTGGATGAAGCACTCCTTTTGATACTCTTAAGAGTTGTAGTCTATGTGGGGAAGTAGAGCCTCTTACACATACTATTCTGCCGCTGTATAATGACCTCATGAAATTATTTTTCTTGTGGGCATACTAAGGGAATCAGGGCTGAAACATCAGTGACTGGCTATTTTGTTTCTACTAACGTCCACCAATCTGTTAGTCAATTTTGCCTTGTCTAATTTTTTGAAAAAGTATGGGCAATATTTGTGTAAATTGAGATATGACCTTTTTTTTAGCTTTTAATATAGTCTTATTATTGTTTGTCATTGTATGCTGTTTTATGGATTACAATCCAAAATAAACTTTGACTGACTCAGCGTCTTGTGTATTCATAAAATAGAAACACATTATTATGCTTATCGGCTCTTGTGTAGCATTTATGTGCATTTATTTTCTTGTAAGATAATATATTAGTATTAACAATAGAATAGTCAAACAATATACGGTTTCTAATATTATCAATAAAGTAGCTGAGTTGATAACCATTATGCCACTCTTCTATTCACTTCTAAAACATCAAAATTTGCTACTACACTTTAGGAATGTGTATGTTGCCATTGAGGCATGGTAAAATGTAAAATAACCCTCTCAATTGTGATGCTGTGGTTTGGCAAGCCACAGGACAGATGGGGTTATCCAGATAAACCTCTGGATAAGCCATTAGGTGGACATGGTTAAACACTCTGTTTTGAAGAATATGGGTAACAATGGCTTGTTGCAACCCTCAAAATAAAATATTAAGCAGTAAATAAAATTGAATTCAGAAAAATGTGCAACATGCCAATGATCAGTTCAATGAGCAGGTTACTGACTTGAGGTGATGGCATCTGCAAGCTGTTTGATGAATGTTTAAAAGTCAGTTCTGTTTTGTAATCTAGCTGTGAATTACAGTTATTAACGTTTCTGTTGCTTTGCTACCCAGACAGGTCAAAATACTGTGGTTAAGCAGTGTCCTCCAGGTTCTGCCCCTTCAGGGTCCACAGTGTCATAGCCTTTGGGGAACCTTCAGGAACTGCATCCTTAACCACATTCATGTAATCAGTGTAAACAGAAGAACTAGTCATCTTGTTTGGTTGCATTTGAAATGAAGCCAATCTTGTCATTATTGGTCTGTTACTTATGGACTGACATGTTTAAGCTAAATGAGCTGTTTACAAAATGAGAATGTTATTGATATAAACAATCATGTTTGGCTATTATGTTGTCCTAATTCAGCGTTTGTACTTTGTTGGCTTGCTTATATTAGGTTACAATTTTGACTTTTGTGTTTGAATAAACATTGTTGGCTAAGGGTATGTACCAAGAAAGCCTATGCTAAAATGCAGCCCATGTGCATGCTTTTTCTGCAGTGTGCAATTCAATCTTTTCAAAATAATTATCATGTATAACAGATACCAATTATTTTGGTTTGAAGTGCTGCATACAACTCTGCTATATTTTAATAACAATGCTGTCCACACATGTAATATAGAAAAACAGAGATCATTTGTTTTGAAAATACTATATTTAAAAGGGACATGTGAGAAGCAAGGCTTGTTGGTTAGTCCAACGATTATCTTGTTTTTTTTCGCATAAGACACCATTCTTTTTTTTAAATGCACCAAGCTTATAGTGTCTTCCAGTAAGCACTTTAACCTCACAATACATTCAGAAAGGTTGAGAAATGTTCTGTGTATTCAATTGTGCTTGAAATGAGAATGCTGTGCAAGTCAATAATTGGAATGCACATTGTGAAATATATCTCTGTCAAAGTCATGGGAATGTTAAATTTTTTAACTGTATCCCTGTCAAAATCAATTGAATGTTCGATGTGGGGCTGCAGGCCTATGGGGCTTGACTGGGAGTTTGGAACTGCTTGAATGAACAATGTTAACAAGAGTTTGGGAGCCTCTCTACTGAGCATGCACATGGTTCAAATAACCTGTGCTATGGAATATATTCCACTCAAGAAGGTCAACAACCACATTTTAGCTTACTGACTCTTCACAGAACAGAAATATCCATTTACATATCAGTCCGGTCCCTGCCACAAGGGCAGTCCAGCACCGAAATGCTTGGCAATTCTTCCATGAAGCAATAAAATGTTCAATATCAAGACAATTTCTCAATGAGGCAAAACAATGAATACATGAAATGCGGCAACTGACCAGCAAAAATGTTGTATGAACAACAACCAATCTGTTTTCTCATATATCACTTTGTGGCATGTTCCTCCCACTTTGAAGTGCTGTAATAATAGGTGTTATTATTATCTTTTCTAATTGTACTAGATGTATCAGCCTATGAAGGATAACATGTCTTAGTCCATGCTGCCCAGGTTTTAAACTTCTTGCAAAGTGCAGTCTGCCATTACATCAAAGGCCAACACTGCACCCGTGAGCTCTCCAACTGTGCAATGAGCTCAAATATAAAGAAAACAACCATCAGAAATATAAGGAAAATACACATATAATTGTAGCCCAAAGAACGCATCTGCCAAAACAGCGAGAAAAAAAGAGCTTAGCGAAGAGACATGATGTGAGGTCAAGGGTATGGCCTTAGGGGATAAGTCATGTGTTGCTAAAAGCTCAACTAACAAATTGTGCAAAGGTTGCTGGTATTTATAATTTATGTTGTGTTTGCTTTCCTGCTGAAAGTTAAAAGTGAAGGGTAATAACCAAGTGTAGGTCTTGCCATACATTTCTTAAATTCCGGAAGTTCCTCAACACTTTCGTCTTTGCCCCCTCCTTCCCCCCTTCTCTCTGCTAATCTTACAGTTGCTTTGATTGGTGTCCAGGGCCTTTATGCATCCTCGGGCCCTGACCTCCAACACTGATTCGCCCTCAGCTTCTGTCTATCCTCATTACTTGCCTCAGCACACCCTCCATCCAGGAGGCTCACACTTACCATACCTTGCACATTATCTGTCGCTCACCCACGAGCACCCCAGCACCTAACACCACTCCCCCCTCCCTTCTGCAAATGCACGTTGTTAATACTCACAAGGTATAGTAGGTTTGTCCCTTCTCCACAGTATTGTATATTTTTTATGTATCTTAATGTGTCTCATCCCCATGTCCCCTCCCTGTTGCACTGTGGGCGCTTTGAAACAGAATCTACTTGCTGTATAAGCACCTAACAAGCAAACAATAAATAAATACATTAAATAAATTGTCTTCCAACTTAATGGAGTTCCATATGGTGAAATATTATTGCCTGGTAAGCAAAGTCTTATTACCTCAGTCACATATCCAAGCAGTACAGTACATTACACACTTGCCAGAAAACCTATTTTCATTAAAGTTCAACAGTGGAGACCTTCATTGGAGGGATCTACTCACCCCTGTCTGTTACAGTGCCCAACTATCCTTTCCCTCCCAAACATAACTTGTTGGCCCACTGGACCTTCTGTGGGTGTTGTATGTGGTGTTTGCTCTGCCTCCATGTTTGAAAGGCCAGTACTCTCTTCTGGGCTGGCATTGTGGACAGTGTCACTGCCCGATGGTGCAGTTGTGATGGAAACATATGCCTCAATGACAGATGGAGCCGCCCACTAACCTCTTTTATGTAATCAGTATAAAAAGTAGAACTGGTCATCCTTTTTGATCACATTTGAAATTAGGACAATCTTGTCATTATCAGTCTATTACTTATGGACTGCATGTTTGAGTTAGATGGGCCTTTTGCAAAATGGGGCAAGATGACAGTGTTATTGATAACAAATCATGTTTGACTATTAGGCTGTCCTAATTAAGCATTTGCACTTTGTTAGCTTGTTTATATTGGTTTGAACATTTGACTTTTTTTTTTACATAAATATATTTGGATGAGGATGTGTACAAAAAACCCAATGCTGAAATGCAGTCCATTTGCTATGCTTTTTTGCAGTGTGCAATTTAATATTTTACAAAATAATTATCTTGTATAACAAATACCAATTATTTTGATTTTACGTGCTCCGCACAATGTAAGTGATTTCAATCCGGCATACACCCAAGTCACGCCCAGTGTGTAGGGCACAATTGAAACCATTATTTATTTGTATCTATAAGTTCAACATTCTGAACGATATACCACTTGTAGCACACCCTTCTCCTGGATCCCACCCCCGGTCACACTAAACCAGGAATCAAGCTAGTTTGCAAAGGTAAATATTTATTTATGTATTTAGAATGTAATCACAATATATTTTAATAGGTAACAAAAATCACCAATGGGGTACTAGAACACTGAATAGTATCTTTAATACACTAGGAATCAAGGAAGGAGCATAAAACAAATGCAGCACAGCAAAGAATAGTTTTGTGTTGGTTTGGACAGATGGCACTGTGGTTAGAGGTCCCCCCTCAACACCCCTCAACCCCCCCAATAGGCAACATGAAGAGATGGGAGGAGAGAGCAGGTCTTCAGGAATAGCACAAATCAAACAGAACATCAGTCCCACCTTCCCCCTTCAAACACAAGAGAAAAACGGAATTGACTTTTCAGCTATCAGGATGGCTTTGAAATTGTCTTTGGAATTGACTGAGCAAAAGCACCAAATGTGGTCAAAAATACTGAATTTGTTATCAATTCGTATGGGAGCCGCTTTGAACAGTTGCAAACTATCACAAGCAATGATTTAGTCAGAAGAACACTTTTGAACTCTCAAAGTCCAAGTCGGAAACCAATTAAAGCTATTTCACACGTGTAAAATTTCTCAGAATGTAAAATCGCGGCAAACTTTTCCTTACGCGATATTCGCGATAACGGGAGGATCGCACTGTTTTGCAATACGCAATTTAATATTTTACAAAATAATTCTTTGATATAACAAATACCAATTATTTTGATTTTAAGTGCTCCGCACAATGTAAGTGATTTCAATCCGGCATACACCGAAGTCACTCCCAGCGTGTAGTGCACAATTGAAACCCTTATTTATTTTTATCTATAAGTTCAACATTCTGAACGATGTACCATTTGTACTCACCCTTCTCCTGGACCGCCCCCCAGGTCACACTGAACCAGGAATCAGTCTAGTTTGCAAAGGTAAATATTTTTGTATTTACAATTTAATCACAATATATTTTAATAGGTAAAAACAATCACCAATGGGGTGATAGAACACTGAATAGTATCTTTAATACACAAAGAAACAAGTAATGAGCATAAAAACAAATGCAGCACAGAAAAGAATACATTTGTGTTGGTTTGGACAGATGACACTGTGGTTAGAGGTTCCCCCTGCAACACCCCTCAACCCCCCAATAGGCAATGTGAAGAGATGGGAGGAGAGAGCAGGTCTTCAGGAATAGCACAAATCAAAGAGAATATCAGTCCCACCTTCCCCCTTCAAACACAAGAGAAAAACAGAATTGACTTTTCAGCTATCAGGTTGGCTATGAAATTGTCTTTGGAATTGACTGAGCAAAAACACCAAATGTGGTCAAAAATACTTAATTTGTTATCAATTCCTATGGGAGCCGCTTTCAACAGTTGCAAACAATCACAAGCAATGATTTAGTCAGAAGAACACTTTTGAACTCTCAAAGTCCAAGTCGGAAACCAATTAAAGCTATTTCACACGTGTAAAATTTCTCAGAATGTAAAATCGCGGCAAACTTTTCCTTACGCGATATTCACTATAACGGGAGACTCACACTGTTTGCAAAGCGCAATTTAATATTTTACAAAATAATTCTCTTGTATAACAAATACCAATTATTTTGATTTTAAGTGCTTCGCACAATGTAAGTGATTTCAATCCGGCATACACCCAAGTCACGCCCAGCGTGTAGTGCACAATTTAAACCCTTATTTATTTTTATCTATAAGTTCAACATTCTGAACGATATACCACTTGTATCACACCCTTCTCCTGGAACCCCCCCCCCCCCGGTCACACTGAACCAGAAATCAGGCTAGTTTGCAAAGGTAAATATTTATTTATGTATTTACAATTTAATCACAATATATTTTAATAGGTAACAACAATCACCAATGGGGTGATAGAACACTGAATAGTATCTTTAATACACAAAGAATCAAGGAATGAGCATAAAAACAAATGCAGCACAGAAAAGAATACTTTTGTGTTGGTTTGGACAGATGGCACTGTGGTTAGAGGTTCCCCTGCAACCCACCTCAAGCCCCCAATAGGCAATGTGAAGAGATGGGAGGAGAGAGCAGGTCTTCAGGAATAGCACAAATCAAACAGAATATCAGTCCCACCTTCCCCCTTCAAACACAAGGGAAAAACGGAATTGACTTTTCAGCTGTCAGGTTGGCTTTGACATTGTCTTTGGAATTGACTGAGCAAAAACACCAAATGTGGTCAATAATACTTAATTTGTTATCAATTCCTATGGGAGCCGCTTTGAACAGTTGCAAACAATCACAAGCAATGATTTAGTCAGAAGAACACTTTTGAAATCTCAAAGTCCAAGTCGGAAACCAATAGAAGCTATTTCACATATGTAAAATTTCTCAGTATGTAAAATCGCTGTAAACTTTTCCTTGTGTGATATTCACGATAACAGGATGCAATGGATAGCTACACATGTTAGGTACAAGTAGGAGTTGAAATTTCATTTCTATCATAAAAACTGAGGGAGTTATAGAGGTTTCAGTAAGATTGTTTTTATAAAATAGGCGCAAGAATGGGAAACAGAAATTCGGGTTTAGAAATGCAAGGTAGGTTTTCTTATGCTATATTAAGGACTACAAAAAGGAGAATGCCACACAGGAAGGTCATTCACGGCCGATCATAACAATTCATGTGTGATACTCTAATTTCCGTTTGGTTTGGGAATTACTTTTCTTAATCAATCAATAAGAAGTTAGGGTTTAGGAACACAGATAAGAGAAGAGTCAGCGCAAAGATAGTTCTAGCAATACGATGGTACTGAATCACAGATGGAATGAGTTTGAGATTTGGATCATACAATGCAGATATATTAGGGTCACTTTTCTTCCTATTAATACTCACAAAATAAGTTATTAAATTGGACCGTCAGTTCAGGTCATGGATTGGATCTGGTCTAGGAAAAACAGCACATCAGGCAAAGGATTGGATCAGCTAGGTCGGTCACTGCATTTGTGCAGGAACTTCCCTTCTTGTTTGTGGGTAGTTCTATGAGGTGGATAGAGAGTTCCTCCGGCAAGCCTTGTGATGGCAAGCCAGAGAATTTCAGGATACTAGTTCAAAAGGCCTTCTCACCCCACAGCGTGTCACTGGGTGGTGAGAATAAGTTTGAGGATTTAGGCCTTGCAGAAATCAATAGTTCTCTACTGCTTTGCAAGAATCTTGGTATCTGGATCTGGAAGGATGTTAAGGATGGATGTAGAATGCGGGATCAGAGTCCCTATGTGTTGTCAGCTGTCTCTATGTGTGCTTTAAACTGACATCACAAAGTGGGTGTATGTGTCATGATCTCTGCTTCCAACAGATCAGGACTTGCCCAACTCCCTTGGAAGCAGACCCATAACCCCGGTTCCTAGTGCCAGCCAGTCCCAATTGGGACCTTTTGGACCCTGTCCTGGCGCCAGTGGCACCAGGCTCATAAAGATGCCCAGTCCCAGCGCTGGAAGCGCCGGGCTCATAATGCTTGGGTGGACTTACCTGCAGCAGACCATGCTGCTTACTTACCTGCCAGTTGAGCCCCTGATCCTCTTCTGTTTGGGACTACTTTTCCTGTTGGGTGGGGCAGGAGCCACTCCCTAGGTTCAGAACACTGGAACTCTTCTGGAAAGCAGGAACTCTTTTCTTACTTAGGCGAGGCTGTGGAAGGAGACACCTAAGCACTACAGGAGGCTATTTAAACCACACCCAATGGATGAATCTTGCTTTGCGTTATTCTGCATTCTCTGCAGCAGAACGCTCATCGTGTCTTCTGCTTCTGATCCTGGGCCTAAGGGAACAAAGGCTTATCATCCTGGAATCCAGTCTTCAGCAGCACCTGTAAAGACAAAGAAAGAACAGGTTAGCACTACGGTCTGCAGTGGCAGCGCATCTCTTACCTGGTCCATCGGCTGTCACCAACCCTCGCGCTGCATTCCGGCATCTGAAAGACAAAGGCTTACCTACTCTTCGCATGATCCGGAGGTCTTCGCACTGCATTCCGGCATCTGAAAGACAAAAGCTTACCAGCTCTTCGCATGCTCCGGAGGCCTTCGGCGCTGCATCCCGCATCTGAAAGACAAAAGAAGGTGCGTTTAAAGACATTGGGCAACTTTATTACTCACGTGCCATTACTCCTTCCCACGCCGAATCCAGTGGGTATTCCAGCACCCTTCAGCTTCTCTAAAGCTCCGAACTTGTACCTGCAAGATAAAAGGGACAGTTAGTGCGCATCGTGAAGCAGGCTACAAGCGCTTACTTACGTGCTTCCAGGCGCTTCTATTCCTCACGCGGGTTCGATCCTCAATTCTCTCCAGCCCGCCATCCGCCATCGCCGGAACCCTGCAAAACAAGAGATATCATTACAAAAGACTTTTAAGACATTTGAAGTGCCCAGAACTTACCGTTCGTGCAGTTAACGACGGACAGCAGTCCTCTGAGGTCAAGAGCCCTGCACCCTTATCCAGTGAAGAAACTGGTTACGGCACCCTGCCCCGAGGCAGATGGAGAGCTCGGCGTTCACTTACCTAAGGTGAGGGCGTTAACCTTTGGGTTCTACAGGAGAAGAGAAAGGGAAGAGGAGAGAGGCACCCAATAACCCCAGTTCATTAATCCCATATTTTCTATCTGCAGACATCTTACTCTTCGAGTCAGACATACAGTGCACAGAGGTCCATGTCATGGTCTCTGCTTCCAAAAGATCAGGATTTGCCCAACTCCCTTGGAAGCAGACCCATAGCCCCGGTTCCGAGTGCCAGCGAGTCCCAATTGGGACCTTTTGGACCCTGTCCTGGTGCCAGTGGCACCAGGCTCATAAAGATGCCCAGTCCCAGCGCTGGAAGCGCCGGGCTCATAATGCTTGGGTGGACTTACCTGCAGCAGACCATGCTGCTTACTTACCTGCCAGTTGAGCCCCTGATCCTCTTCTGTTTGGGACTACTTTTCCTGTTGGGTGGGGCAGGAGCCACTCCCTAGGTTCAGAACACTGGAACTCTTCTGGAAAGCAGGAACTCTTTTCTTACCTAGGCGTGGCTGTGGAAGGAGACACCTAAGCACTACAGGAGGCTATTTAAACCACACCCGATGGATGAATCTTGCTTTGCGTTATTCTGCATTCTCTGCAGCAGAACGCTCATCGTGTCTTCAGCTTCTGATCCTGGGCCTAAGGGAACAAAGGCTTATCATCCTGGAATCCAGTCTTCAGCAGCTTCTGGAAAGACAAAGAAAGAACAGGTTAGCACTACGGTCTTCAGTGGCAGCGCATCTCTTACCTGGTCCATCGGCTGTCACCAACGCCTCGCGCTGCATTCCGGCATCTGAAAGACAAAGGCTTACCTACTCTTCGCATGCTCCGGAGGTCTTCGCACAGCATTCCGGCATCTGAAAGACAAAGGCTTACCTACTCTTCGCATGCTCCGGAGGTCTTCGCACTGCATTCCGGCATCTGAAAGACAAAAGCTTACCAGCTCTTCGCACGCTCCGGAGGCCTTCGGCGCTGCATCCCGCATCTGAAAGACAAAAGAAGGTGCGTTTAAAGACATTGGGCAACTTTATTACTCACGTGCCATTACTCCTTCCCACGCCGAATCCAGTGGGTATTCCAGCACCCTTCAGCTTCTCTAAAGCTCCGAACTTGTACCTGCAAGATAAAAGGGACAGTTAGTGCGCATCGTGAAGCAGGCTACAAGCGCTTACTTACGTGCTTCCAGGCGCTTCTATTCCTCACGCGGGTTCGATCCTCAATTCTCTCCAGCCCGCCATCCGCCATCGCCGGAACCCTGCAAAACAAGAGATATCATTACAAAAGACTTTTAAGACATTTGAAGTGCCCAGAACTTACCGTTCGTGCAGTTAACGACGGACAGCAGTCCTCTGAGGTCAAGAGGCCTGCACCCTTATCCAGTGAAGAAACTGGTTACGGCACCCTGCCCCGAGGCAGATGGAGAGTTCGGCGTTCACTTACCTAAGGTGAGGGCGTTAACCTTTGGGTTCTACAGGAGAAGAGAAAGGGAAGAGGAGAGAGGCACCCAATAACCCCAGTTCATTAATCCCATATTTTCTATCTGCAGACATCTTACTCTTCGAGTCAGACATACAGTGCACAGAGGTCCATGTCATGATCTCTGCTTCCAAAAGATCAGGATTTGCCCAACTCCCTTGGAAGCAGACCCATAGCCCCTGTTCCGAGTGCCAGCCAGTCCCAATTGGGACCTTTTGGACCCTGTCCTGGCGCCAGTGGCACCAGGATCATAAAGATGCCCAGTCCCAGCGCTGGAAGCGCCGGGCTCATAATGCTTGGGTGGACTTACCTGCAGCAGACCATGCTGCTTACTTACCTGCCAGTTGAGCCCCTGATCCTCTTCTGTTTGGGACTACTTTTCCTGTTGGGTGGGGCAGGAGCCACTCCCTAGGTTCAGAACACTGGAACTCTTCTGGAAAGCAGGAACTCTTTTCTTACCTAGGCGTGGCTGTGGAAGGAGACACCTAAGCACTACAGGAGGCTATTTAAACCACACCCGATGGATGAATCTTGCTTTGCGTTATTCTGCATTCTCTGCAGCAGAACGCTCATCGTGTCTTCAGCTTCTGATCCTGGGCCTAAGGGAACAAAGGCTTATCATCCTGGAATCCAGTCTTCAGCAGCTTCTGGAAAGACAAAGAAAGAACAGGTTAGCACTACGGTCTTCAGTGGCAGCGCATCTCTTACCTGGTCCATCGGCTGTCACCAACGCCTCGCGCTGCATTCCGGCATCTGAAAGACAAAGGCTTACCTACTCTTCGCATGCTCCGGAGGTCTTCGCACTGCATTCCGGCATCTGAAAGACAAAGGCTTACCTACTCTTCGCATGCTCCGGAGGTCTTCGCACTGCATTCCGGCATCTGAAAGACAAAAGCTTACCAGCTCTTCGCACGCTCCGGAGGTCTACGGCGCTGCATCCCGCATCTGAAAGACAAAAGAAGGTGCATTTAAAGACATTGGGCAACTTTATTACTCACGTGCCATTACTCCTTCCCACGCCGAATCCAGTGGGTATTCCAGCACCCTTCAGCTTCTCTAAAGCTCCGAACTTGTACCTGCAAGATAAAAGGGACAGTTAGTGTGCATCGTGAAGCAGGCTACAAGCGCTTACTTACGTTCTTCCAGGCGCTTCTATTCCTCACGCGGGTTCGATCCTCAATTCTCTTCAGCCCGCCATCCGCCATCGCCGGAACCCTGCAAAACAAGAGATATCATTACAAAAGACTTTTAAGACATTTGAAGTGCCCAGAACTTACCGTTCGTGCAGTTAACGACGGACAGCAGTCCTCTGAGGTCAAGAGGCCTGCACCCTTATCCAGTGAAGAAACTGGTTACGGCACCCTGCCCCGAGGCAGATGGAGAGCTCGGCGTTCACTTACCTAAGGTGAGGGCGTTAACCTTTGGGGTTCTACAGGAGAAGAGAAAGGGAAGAGGAGAGAGGCACCCAATAACCCCAGTTCATTAATCCCATATTTTCTATCTGCAGACATCTTACTCTTCGAGTCAGACATAGAGTGCACAGAGGTCCAGCCCAAAGAGCCAACCGTGTGTTACACATCACCTTTGAAGATACGGCATTCACCCAGTCAAGACCGGCGCCTCTGCGGGAATCAGGTGAGCGTTACAGAACGCAAAGCCGACCGCAAAACTCCCACCCAGGCGCTATGGAAACCTCGGCTACCGACCAGCTAGCCCAGTTACTTGGGGAACTAAGAGCAGAAGTGCATGCAGCCCGTCAGGAAACGAATGCTCTAAGAAGGGAACTGATTATTTCCAAGGAGCGAACAGACGATCTTGCTAGACAATTGCTACAGTCACAAGCCGGACAAACTCCGTTACCCGCATCAGGGGCAAATCTTCCTTCAACATCCTCTACGAACCCAGTGCAGATCAACCTACCTGGGAATGTACCTCTGGCTCCGCCCGAACGATTTTCTGGTGACCCAAAGATGTTTGCAGTATTTATTAATCAGTGCCGGTTGCACTTCTTATGCCGGCCAGCAGCCTTTCCAACTGATCAAGCTAAGGTAGCTTTCGTGCTTTCGTACCTTAGTGGCAATGCGGCAGACTGGTCGATCCCTCTAGTTAATCAAGATGATCCTGTTCTCCATGATTTTCAAGCTTTTCAGCTCAGTATGGAAAAACTGTTTGCAAGACATTCACAGGGGCAGGCCTTGGACAATGAGCTCCTTTCATTGCGACAGGGTAATCAAGACCTTTTGGCTTATATTGCGTCTTTCAACAGACTGATAGTGGAAACTCGATGGCCTGAGGACAAAAGGATTACGCTGTTTTATAGATGTTTACGTGGAGAGCTCAAAGATGTGTTAGCCCAAGTAGTGAATCCCCCGCAAGACTGTTCGGACTATATTGACTTAGTCGTTCAAATTGACCACAGACTGCAGAACAGGAAGGCCGATCGTTCCAAGTTTGATGCTCGAGTATTTTCCAAATCACCAACTTCTACCAAAGGAGTAGACTCCGGGGAACCCATGCAAATAGGGGGCCTGAAAGGACCACTAACACAAAAGGAGCGGGAAAGGAGAAAACAGCTGCAATTATGCCTCTATTGCGGAAACGCGGGGCACTTTCTTCGAGACTGTCCGGTGAAACCAGCCAAGAAGGCAGTAGGAGCTGCAGTTACCAGGGTCACAAACTCTGAGCAGGGAAACAACCTCGCCCGACAAGAATAGAGGTCCTCTTGCCGAGCGTTAAAATCAGTTCCGTGACCTTGCATTTCGTGATACCTACGGTCCTCATTAGCCCTGAACATCCGGATCGATTACATGCGATTGAAGCTTACGTCGACAGCGGTGCCATCAGCAATTATGTGGATCATGAAATGGTTTTCAGGATGAATCTGACTCTTTGTCCAAAGGCTGTAAAGGACGTCATTACTACGGTGGATGGTACGGAGATAGCCTCCGGACCAGTAACGCATACCACCCAAGAAGTGACGCTAATAAGTCAAGATGGACACCATGAGAAGATCGTGTTCGATGTGATCAAGGCCGCTCAGTTCCAGATTATTCTAGGAATTCCTTGGTTAGAAAAGCACAATCCTCAGATCGATTGGCGAGCAAGAACGGTTCAGTTTCCAGAATGTGTCTCTACTTGTCACCCTCGACCTGGTGTTGCACTGGCAGCAATTTCCTCGGAGGCTCCCCAGTTACCTCCTGAATACCTAGAATTCCAAGATGTTTTCCGGAAGGATCAGGCTAACTCCCTACCTCCTCATAGGTCTTATGACTGCCAGATAGACCTGATACCTGGATCTACTCCTCCTTGTAGTAGAATTTATGCCCTCACCGAGCCTGAAAATCTTCACCTCCGACAATACCTGGATCAATACCTAGCGAATGGGTTTATTCGTCCTTCCAAGTCCCCTGCTTCCTCAGCTTTGTTCTTCGTTCCAAAAAAAGAAGGGGACCTTAGAACTTGTATAGATTATCGCGCCCTGAACCAGATCACAGTTAAGAATAGATATCCGTTACCTTTGATCCCTGAACTCCTGGACCAAGTCAGAAAAGCATGCATATATACAAAGCTGGATCTTAGAGGAGCCTACCACTTGGTACGAGTAAAAGAGGGCGATGAATGGAAGACGGCCTTCCGCACCAAGTATGGGCTATTTGAATATCAGGTCATGCCCTTCGGACTTTGCAATGCCCCGGCCGCCTTTCAATATTTTATGAACGATGTCCTCAGAGAGCTCATAGATGTGTGTGTTGTTGTATACATTGACGACATCCTCGTTTATTCTTCATTGGAAACTGAACATCGGAAACACGTGAAAATGGTCCTCGAGAGATTGCGTCAACACAAACTTTTCGCTAAGTTGGAAAAATGTGTTTTCAACGTGACTGAAGTTGAATTCTTGGGATTCATATTATCACCTAGCGGAGTGCGTATGGATTCAAAGAAGGTCGATGCAATTCTCAAATGGCCATCGCCATCCTCCATAAAAGGTGTTCAAAGCATCGTAGGCTTCGCTAACTTTTACCGCAGGTTTATCCCTGAATTCTCTCGAATAGTCCAGCCCATCACCGCCTTGTTAAAGAAAAACAAACGTTTTGAATGGTCTACCGAGGCGGAACAAGCTTTCCAGAATTTGAAGACTAGATTTATCTCTGCACCGATCTTAAAACATCCTCGCCCAGAACTCCCCTACATCGTTGAAACTGATGCTTCGAGCCTTGCCATGGGGGCAGTTCTATCACAAAAGGACCCAGTAACCAATCAGTTGCATCCCGTGGCATTTTGGTCCCGCAAATTCTCGCCTCCTGAAATCAATTACACTATTACTGATAAGGAACTTCTAGCTATCAAGTCCGCCATTAAGGCTTGGCGGCATTATCTTCTGGGGGCCCGACACACCGTTACTGTGATTACAGATCACCGAAACCTGCAATATTTGAAAACCGCAAAAGCTCAATCCTCTAGGCAACTCCGTTGGGCACTATTCTTTGCCGAGTTTGACTTCATAATTACATATCGACCTGGTACAAAAAACGGCAAAGCTGATGCCCTTTCTCGGATGGGAGTGGAAGAACATTTGATCAATCCTAAACCTGTACCTATCATTCCCGAACAAAGAATTCTGGGTGTAATCGCCACACAATCCATAGAGGAAGTTAAGGATAAAGCCAGGCTACTGGTAACTCCAGCAGACATACAGAATTGGCATCTGCAGGGAAAGGACTTTACGGTGAAGGACAACCTATTATATTTCCAAGAACGGTTATACCTGCCCAGCACAGATATACAGAAAAAGGTAATCTCTTGTTATCACGATTCTTGAATGGAAGGACATCCCGGTATGGCCAAAACCTCGGAAAAGATCAAGCGCTACTTCTGGTGGCCGTCTTGGAAAAAAGATATCAGAGACTTTATAATGTCCTGTGGAGTATGCGCCCAAAACAAGAGTCAAAAGGAAAAACCAGCCGGCCTCTTACGCCCTATTGACATCCCACCTCGCCCTTGGCATACGCTTTCTATGGACTTCATCACCGATCTACCTCCATGCTCCGGATACAATACGATCCTAGTAATCGTGGACCTATTCTCCAAGATGGCGCATTTCATTCCACTCAAAGGCTTACCAACAGCAGCAACTCTGGCCCGAGAATTTCTCGAAAACATCGTCCGACTGCATGGTTTTCCTTCAGTTCTAATTTCGGATCGAGGGAGTCAATTTATTTCTCATTTTTGGCGAAGTTGCTGTCGGTCGGCTCAAATTGATGTGAGACTTTCGACCAGCCACCACCCTCAAACCGACGGACAAACCGAGAGGACCAATCAAACTCTGGAACAGTATTTGCGCTGCATGCTACAACAAACTGAAAAAACTTGGAAAGATATCCTTTGGATAGCCGAATATGCCTACAATAACTCTGTCCACTCGGGAACTGGGAAGACCCCGTTTTTTCTTTTATACGGTAGTCACCCTCGAACCTCAGAGTTGGATCCACTCCAAGATCTTGGAACACCAGCAGTAGACCACCTGCAATCTACAATCACCCAAGCCTTTAAGGAAGCCGTTTCTCACCTTCAAAGGGATAAAGAACAATACAAGAAAGGAGCAGACCAACATCGGAAGGAAGCCCCCCAGTATGAAGTAGGAGATCAAGTCTGGTTATCCACCAAATATCTACCTCTAAAAGGACCACGCACATTCAACCCAAGATAACTTGGTCCCTATTCCATCACTACCATAGTAAATCCAGTAGCGGTCAAGTTGGACTTGCCCCCTCACATGAAGATACATCCGGTCTTCCACGTCTCTCTATTAAAACCCGTGCAACCTCAAACCCGACTAACTAAGTCTCCAAAACCTATTCTAGTTGACGGAGAACTCGAGTTTGAAGTCAAAAGCATCCTGGATTCCAAGATCTCCAAATCTAAACTATTTTACCTGATTGACTGGAAAGGCTACGGTCCCCAAGAAAGATCCTGGGAACCTGCAGAATATGTCCACGCGCCTCGTCTAATCAAAAGATTTCATCGAACATTTCCTAACAAGCCAAAACCCCCGGAGAAGCCCGGTTTGGGAGGGGCCTTGAGGGGGGGTGCTGTCATGATCTCTGCTTCCAAAAGATCAGGATTTGCCCAACTCCCTTGGAAGCAGAGCCATAACCCCGGTTCCGAGTGCCAGCCAGTCCCAATTGGGACCTTTTGGACCCTGTCCTGGCGCCAGTGGCACCAGGCTTATAAAGATGCCCAGTCCCAGCGCTGGAAGCGCCGGGCTCATAATGCTTGGGTGGACTTACCTGCAGCAGACCATGCTGCTTACTTACCTGCCAGTTGAGCCCCTGATCCTCTTCTGTTTGGGACTACTTTTCCTGTTGGGTGGGGCAGGAGCCACTCCCTAGGTTCAGAACACTGGAACTCTTCTGGAAAGCAGGAACTCTTTTCTTACCTAGGCGTGGCTGTGGAAGGAGACACCTAAGCACTACAGGAGGCTATTTAAACCACACCCGATGGATGAATCTTGCTTTGCGTTATTCTGCATTCTCTGCAGCAGAACGCTCATCGTGTCTTCAGCTTCTGATCCTGGGCCTAAGGGAACAAAGGCTTATCATCCTGGAATCCAGTCTTCAGCAGCACCTGTGAAGACAACGAAAGAACAGGTTAGCACTACGGTCTTCAGTGGCAGCGCATCTCTTACCTGGTCCATCGGCTGTCACCAACGCCTCGCGCTGCATTCCGGCATCTGAAAGACAAAGGCTTACCTACTCTTCGCATGCTCCGGAGGTCTTCGCACTGCATTCCGGCATCTGAAAGACAAAGGCTTACCTACTCTTCGCATGCTCCGGAGGTCTTCGCACTGCATTCCGGCATCTGAAAGACAAAAGCTTACCAGCTCTTCGCACGCTCCGGAGGTCTTCGGCGCTGCATCCCGCATCTGAAAGACAAAAGAAGGTGCGTTTAAAGACATTGGGCAACTTTATTACTCACGTGCCATTACTCCTTCCCACGCCGAATCCAGTGGGTATTCCAGCACCCTTCAGCTTCTCTAAAGCTCCGAACTTGTACCTGCAAGATAAAAAGGGACAGTTAGTGCGCATCGTGAAGCAGGCTACAAGCGCTTACTTAGGTGCTTCCAGGCGCTTCTATTCCTCACGCGGGTTCGATCCTCAATTCTCTTCAGCCCGCCATCCGCCATCGCCGGAACCCTGCAAAACAATAGATATCATTACAAAAGACTTTTAAGACATTTGAAGTGCCCAGAACTTACCGTTCGTGCAGTTAACGACGGACAGCAGTCCTCTGAGGTCAAGAGGCCTGCACCCTTATCCAGTGAAGAAACTGGTTACGGCACCCTGCCCCGAGGCAGATGGAGAGCTCGGCGTTCACTTACCTAAGGTGAGGGCGTTAACCTTTGGGGTTCTACAGGAGAAGAGAAAGGGAAGAGGAGAGAGGCACCCAATAACCCGAGTTCATTAATCCCATATTTTCTATCTGCAGACATCTTACTCTTCGAGTCAGACATACAGTGCACAGAGGTCCAGCCCAAAGAGCCAACCATGTGTTACACATCACCTTTGAAGATACGGCATTCACCCAGTCAAGACCGGCGCCTCTGCGGGAATCAGGTGAGCGTTACAGTCCAGCCCAAAGAGCCAACCGTGTGTTACACATCACCTTTGAAGATACGGCATTCACCCAGTCAAGACCGGCGCCTCTGCGGGAATCAGGTGAGCGTTACAGAACGCAAAGCCTACCGCAAAACTCCCACCCAGGCGCTATGGAAACCTCGGATACTGACCAGCTAGCCCAGTTACTTGGGGAACTAAGAGCAGAAGTGCATGCAGCCCGTCAGGAAACGAATGCTCTAAGAAGGGAACTGATTATTTCCAAGGAGCGAACAGACGATCTCGCTAGACAATTGCTACAGTCACAAGCCGGACAAACTCCGTTACCCGCATCAGGGGCAAATCTTCCTTCAACATCCTCTACGAACCCAGTGCAGATCAACCTACCTGGGAATGTACCTCTGGCTCTGCCCGAACGATTTTCTGGTGACCCAAAGAGGTTTGCAGTATTTATTAATCAGTGCCGGTTGCACTTCTTATGCAAGCCAGCAGCCTTTCCAACTGATCAAGCTAAGGTAGCTTTCGTGCTTTCGTGCCTTAGTGGCAATGCGGCAGACTGGTCAATCCCTCTAGTTAATCAAGATGATCCTGTTCTACATGATTTTCAAGCTTTTCAGCTCAGTATGGAAAAACTGTTTGCAAGACATTCACAGGGGCAGGCCTTGGACAATGATCTCCTTTCATTGCGACAGGGTAATCAAGACCTTTTGGCTTATATTGCATCTTTCAACAGACTGATAGTGGAAACTCGATGGCCTGAGGACAAAAGGATGAAGCTGTTTTATAGAGGTTTACGTGGAGAGCTCAAAGATGTGTTAGCCCAAGTAGTGAATCCCCCGCAAGACTGTTCGGACTATATTGACTTAGTCGTTCAAATTGACCACAGACTGCAGAACAGGAAGGCAGATCGTTCCAAGTTTGATGCTCGAGTATTTTCCAAATCACCAACTCCTACCAAAGGAGTAGACTCCGGGGAACCCATGCAAATAGGGGGCCTGAAAGGACCACTAACACAAAAGGAGCGGGAAAGGAGAAAACAGCTGCAATTATGCCTCTATTGCGGAAACTCGGGGCACTTTCTTCGAGACTGTCCGGTGAAACCAGCCAAGAAGGCAGTAGAAGTTGCAGTTACCAGGGTCACAAACTCTGAGCAGGGAAACGACCTCGCCCGACAAGAATAGAGGTCCTCTTGCCGAGCGTTAAAACCAGTTCCGTGACCTCGCATTTCGTGATACCTATGGTCCTCATTAGCCCTGAACATCCGGATCGATTACATGCGATTGAAGCTTACGTCGACAGCGGTGCCATTGGCAATTATGTGGATCATGAAATGGTTTTGTGGATGAATCTGACTCTTTGTCCAAAGGCTGTAAAGGACGTCATTACTACGGTGGATGGTACGGAGATAGCCTCCGGACCAGTAACGCATACCACCCAAGAAGTGACGCTAGTAAGTCAAGATGGACACCATGAGAAGATCGTGTTCGATGTGATCAAGGCCCCTCAGTTCCAGATTATTCTAGGAATTCCTTGGTTAGAGAAGCACAATCCTCAGATCGATTGGCGAGCAAGAACGGTTCAGTTTCCAGAATGTGTCTCTACTTGTCACCCTCGACCTGGTGTTGCACTGGCAGCAATTTCCCCGGAGGCTCCCCAGTTACCTCCTGAATACCTAGAATTCCAAGATGTTTTCTGGAAGGATCAGGCTAACTCTCTACCTCCTCATAGGTCTTATGACTGCCAGATAGACCTGATACCTGGATCTACTCCTCCTTGTAGTAGAATTTATGCCCTCACCGAGCCTGAGAATCTTCACCTCCGACAATACCTGGATCAATACCTAGCGAAGGGGTTTATTCGTCCTTCCAAGTCCCCTGCTTCCTCAGCTTTGTTCTTCGTTCCAAAAAAAGAAGGGGACCTTAGAACTTGTATAGATTATCGCGCCCTGAACCAGATCACCGTTAAGAATAGATATCCGTTACCTTTGATCCCTGAACTCCTGGACCAAGTCAGAAAAGCATGCATATATACAAAGCTGGATCTTAGAGGAGCCCACCACTTGGTACGAGTAAAAGAGGGCGATGAATGTAAGACGGCCTTCCGCACCAAGTATGGGCTATTTGAATATCAGGTCATGCCCTTCGGACTTTGCAATGCCCCGGCCGCCTTTCAATATTTCATGAACGATGTCCTCAGAGAGCTCATAGATGTGTGTGTTGTTGTTTACATTGACGACATCCTCGTTTATTCTTCATCGGAAACTGAACATCGGAAACACGTGAAAATGGTCCTCGAGAGATTGCGTCAACACAAACTTTTCTCTAAGTTGGAAAAATGTGTTTTCGACGTGACTGAAGTTGAATTCTTGGGATTCATATTATCACCTAGCGGAGTGCGTATGGATTCAAAGAAGGTCGATGCAATTCTCAAATGGCCATCGCCATCCTCCGTAAAAGGTGTTCAAAGCATGTTAGGCTTCGCTAACTTTTACCGCAGGTTTATCCCCGAATTCTCTCGAATAGTCCAGCCCATCACCACCTTGTTAAAGAAAAACAAACGTTTTGAATGGTCTACCGAGGCGGAACAAGCTTTCCAGAATTTGAAGACTAGATTTATCTCTGCACCGATCTTAAAACATCCTCGCCCAGAACTCCCCTACATCGTTGAAACTGATGCTTAGAGCCTTGCCATGGGGGCAGTTCTATCACAAAAGGACCCAGTAACCAATCAGTTGCATCCCGTGGCATTTTGGTCCCGCAAATTCTCGCCTCCTGAAATCAATTACACTATTACTGATAAGGAACTTCTAGCTATCAAGTCCGCCTTTAAGGCTTGGCGGCATTATCTTCTGGGGGCCCGACACACCGTTACTGTGATTACAGATCACCGAAACCTGCAATATTTGAAAACCGCAAAAGCTCAATCCTCTAGGCAACTCCGTTGGGCACTATTCTTTGCCGAGTTTGACTTTATAATTACCTATCGACCCGGTACAAAAAACGGTAAAGCTGATGCCCTTTCTCGGATGGGAGTGGAAGAACATTTGATCAATCCTAAACCTGTACCTATCATTCCCGAACAAAGAATTCTGGGTGTAATCGCCACACAATCCATAGAGGACGTTAAGGATAAAGCCAGGCTACTGGTAACTCCAGCAGACATACAGAATTGGCATCTGCAGGAAAAGGACTTTACGGTGAAGGACAACCTATTATATTTCCAAGAACGGTTATACCTGCCCAGCACAGATTTACAGAAAAAGGTAATCTCTTGTTATCACGATTCTTTAATGGAAGGACATCCCGGTATGGCCAAAACCTCAGAAAAGATCAAGCGCTACTTCTGGTGGCCGTCTTGGAAAAAAGATATCAGAGACTTTATAATGTCCTGTGGAGTATGCGCCCAAAACAAGAGTCAAAAGGAAAAACCAGCCGGCCTCTTACGCTCTATTGACATCGCACCTCGCCCTTGGCATACGCTTTCTATGGACTTCATCACCGATCTACCTCCATGCTCCGGATACAATACGATCCTAGTAATCATGGACCTATTCTCCAAGATGGCGCATTTCATTCCACTCAAAGGCTTACCAACAGCAGCAACTCTGGCCCGAGAATTTCTCGAAAACATCGTCCGACTGCACGGTTTTCCTTCAGTTCTAATTTCGGATCGAGGTAGTCAATTTATTTCTCATTTTTGGCGAAGTTGCTGTCGGTCGGCTCAAATTGATGTGAGACTTTCGACCAGCCACCACCCTCAAACCGACGGACAAACCGAGAGGACCAATCAAACTCTGGAACAGTATTTGCGCTGCATGCTACAACAAACTGAAAAAACTTGGAAAGATATCCTTTGGATAGCCGAATATGCCTACAATAACTCTGTCCACTCGGGAACTGGGAAGACCCCGTTTTTTCTTTTATACGGTAGTCACCCTCGAACCTCAGAGTTGGATCCACTCCAAGATCTTGGAACACCAGCAGTAGACCACCTGCATTCTACAATCACCCAAGCCTTTAAGGAAGCCGTTTCTCACCTTCAAAGGGCTAAATAACAATACAAGAAAGGAGCAGACCAACATCGGAAGGAAGCCCCCCAGTATCAAGTAGGAGATCAAGTCTGGTTATCCACCAAATATCTACCTCTAAAAGGACCACGCACATTCAACCCAAGATACCTTGGTCCCTATTCCATCACTACCATAGTAAATCCAGTAGCGGTCAAGTTGGACTTGCCCCCTCACATGAAGATACATCCGGTCTTCCACGTCTCTCTATTAAAACCCGTGCAACCTCAAACCCGACTAACTAAATCTCCAAAACCTATTCTAGTTGACGGAGAACTCGAGTTTGAAGTCAAAAGCATCCTGGATTCCAAGATCTCCAAATCTAAACTATTTTACCTGATTGACTGGAAAGGCTACGGTCCCCAAGAAAGATCCTGGGAACCTGCAGAATATGTCCACGCGCCTCGTCTAATCAAAAGATTTCATCGAACATTTCCTAACAAACCAAAACCCCCAGAGAAGCCGGGTTTGGGAGGGGCCTTGAGGGGGGGTGCTGTCATGATCTCTGCTTCCAACAGATCAGGACTTGCCCAACTCCCTTGGAAGCAGACCCATAACCCCGGTTCCGAGTGCCAGCCAGTCCCAATTGGGACCTTTTGGACCCTGTCCTGGCGCCAGTGGCACCAGGCTCATAAAGATGCCCAGTCCCAGCGTTGGAAGCGCCGGGCTCATAATGCTTGGGTGGACTTACCTGCAGCAGACCATGCTGCTTACTTACCTGCCAGTTGAGCCCCTGATCCTCTTCTGTTTGGGACTACTTTTCCTGTTGGGTGGGGCAGGAGCCACTCCCTAGGTTCAGAACACTGGAACTCTTCTGGAAAGCAGGAACTCTTTTCTTACCTAGGCGTGGCTGTGGAAGGAGACAACTAAGCACTACAGGAGGCTATTTAAACCACACCCGATGGATGAATCTTGCTTTGCGTTATTCTTCATTCTCTGCAGCAGAACGCTCATCGTGTCTTCTGCTTCTGATCCTGGGCCTAAGGGAACAAAGGCTTATCATCCTGGAATCCAGTCTTCAGCAGCACCTGTAAAGACAAAGAAAGAACAGGTTAGCACTACGGTCTGCAGTGGCAGCGCATCTCTTACCTGGTCCATCGGCTGTCACCAACGCCTCGCGCTGCATTCCGGCATCTGAAAGACAAAGGCTTACCTACTCTTCGCATGCTCCGGAGGTCTTCGCACTGCATTCCGGCATCTGAAAGACATAAGCTTCCCAGCTCTTCGCACGCTCCGGAGGCCTTCGGCGCTGCATCCCGCATCTGAAAGACAAAAGAAGGTGTGTTTAAAGACATTGGGCAACTTTATTACTCACGTGCCATTACTCCTTCCCACGCCGAATCCAGTGGGTATTCCAGCACCCTTCAGCTTCTCTAAAGCTCCGAACTTGTACCTGCAAGATAAAAGGGACAGTTAGTGCGCATCGTGAAGCAGGCTACAAGCGCTTACTTACGTGCTTCCAGGCGCTTCTATTCCTCACGCGGGTTCGATCCTCAATTCTCTCCAGCCCGCCATCCGCCATCGCCGGAACCCTGCAAAACAAGAGATATCATTACAAAAGACTTTTAAGACATTTGAAGTGCCCAGAATTTACCGTTCGTGCAGTTAACGACGGACAGCAGTCCTCTGATGTCAAGAGGCCTGCACCCTTATCCAGTGAAGAAACTGGTTACGGCACCCTGCCCCGAGGCAGATGGAGAGCTCGGCGTTCACTTACCTAAGGTGAGGGCGTTAACCTTTGGGTTCTACAGGAGAAGAGAAAGGGAAGAGGAGAGAGGCACCCAATAACCCCAGTTCATTAATCCCATATTTTCTATCTGCAGACATCTTACTCTTCGAGTCAGACATACAGTGCACAGAGGTCCAGCCCAAAGAGCCAACCGTGTGTTACACATCACCTTTGAAGATACGGCATTCACCCAGTCAAGACCGGCGCCTCTGCGGGAATCAGGTGAGCGTTACAGTATGGGCCTGCTTAGCTAAGCTTGCCCCTGTGAGCTGGGATAGGATTAAAACTTCATCTCTGCCTTGCATTTGAGTGATTGGATCAAGGCCGTATGATGTCACATTTTATGGTTTGCTTTACGGTTCTTAGAAACCTCCCCTTAGCCACTGGTCTCAAAATCGGTTTTTATACTGAATACATATTTCTCCATTGGTCAACTTTACACAAATCATATACAAAGATTCCATATTTTATGTAGTAGCTGTTCATCAAAATCTCACAGCTGTGGGATCTTGTTTCAACTTTCTACAGAACGTTGTCCTTTTCGCTATTGAACACAATTTCCAAACTTTATGCAACGTTCCACAAATGTGTGTTTAACCTAGGGATGTGTGTATACATTGTCACAATTCTAGTGTTAACACATTTCACATAAAACCACATATACTGCCATTCCAGTCCAGAACATGTTACACGGTTCTGCCACCTCTTAAAACGTGCAGCCAAAATTTTGACTGACAGATATGTCCTTGGTATATTTTTCACCATTTTGAATCATAAATTATGAGTCTTTTAAAAATTGTTCTTTGTTCATGTTTAACAGCAAATGGCACACCCCTTTTTCTCTCCCTTTATTCCAGGAGCATCCCCTCCTGGTTTGTTCCTCCTAGGAGCCATTTATGACCCTCTCACACCTCCGTTTCCTGGGCTGAAGGGCCTGCTATTGTTCATTCTCTTTCTATAGACAAAAGTCTGGGGCAACCCACAATTAGAACCTCCCCGTGAGTTTCAGCTGAGAGGATATCCCTCGCCCTGGGAAAAACTTGTTTGCCCACTTCCAAAGGGTGGCAGCTCAGCGAAGCTAAATTTATTCTTAATTAAAAATCCAGGAAAAACCAAACTTGTTGCATCAAACATAAATACATCACTTTCTTAACTTTACTTTGTGGGATTAAAAGCAACTGAGATCTGTATTCTTTTTAGCCACAATCCTTTTTATGTTTGCTAATCCAGCAGACCTTTTAGTTTAGATCACTTTAAAGTTTCATCAGTAACTCATCTGACAGCTGTAATTCAGGTAGCCCAAAGTACTGCACCCAGGTTTTGGCAGGGCTGTCAGTTTACAGACAATCCAGTTTGTCTGATGAATGTTTTGCTCTTCACATTAGGACTTTGCATGTTCGCAATGCTTCATTAGATTACATGAATTTTAGTGCCAAGCAAGATTTTGAATGTTAAGAAGTGTTATGTTATAGGCATTTTGGAGTTTTTAGCAACAAAGCAAATGTCATTTATAGGTGTATTTTGGGGTTTCACTTGCAAAGTGCTGCTTCTCTCTCTGCACTCTGTTTGCTGGTCGTGGAGCCCACTGGCACATTTTCTGCAGGGTTTGCGCTATTCCGCCAAACATGCACCATGGGTGCCAGGTTGTGCATCCCTCTTTTTGTGTGCTGAAGCACATGGTTTTTGTAGGTTTTTGGCGCGCACAAGAGTTTTGCCGCCATTGTTGCAGTTCCTTGCACCATACTATCAGAGTGATGCCGCATAGCATAGCGGAGTGGGTATATACATCCCACAGAGCCCCCCCTCCCGACTTGGTTTTGACCTCCTGTCAAGGTGAAGTCAGGAGATTGGAATGTTTTTTTCTGTTCGTGTGGAGAACTTCAGTGGCTTCTCCCGTCAGTGATTGAGGCGACACGCTCTCCTTGCTGATTCTGGTTGGGAGTATTGCTGGTTCTGGTTGGGAGTATGGAGCGGCACTCCGGGCTCCTTGGGTCTTTCCTCCCCATCCCCGAGTGGTCCTCCTTGGTGATTCTTGGGATGATTATTAGTCCAAATGCTAGAAAATGCCTGCACACGCCATCTGGACCATAACGCCGCACGAGCAGGAGCCACCTCCACTGCTGGAGCAGTGTCCCCGCTCCTGATCTGAGCCTGGGACATCGCCTTTGCGAAAGGTATGCTCCGTGGTACTTCTGCCACATTTGCCGCAAGCTTCTTCCACTTTTATGATCATGTCAGGACTCTGCTTGATAATTCCTCTTTTGTGCAACTGATGCACCTAAATTGCATTCTGGCCCAAAAATCGCTTTATTACATTAAAGCCACGCATTTCTACTGTGCCACCATTACAACACACGAGGCAGCCCAGGCCAAGATGGCCGTCGGCTTCCCCTGTGTTGCAGCCTAATTCCTCCTGTCGCCAGATCCTGCTTCTCGACCCCATTGGCCAGTGCTCATTTATCTGAGCCAATCATTCGCCGGGAGGCGAATGCCGGACCAACCCACTAAGGACCACACAACAAGGAACTGGTACTGTCCCGAGCCTGTCCAGAGCCGACAGAGGCCAGGGTCAGGAATGTTGCCCATGTGATCAAAACTTGCATTCAACCTTTTCTGAAAACACTACTTGGCAAGCGGGTAAGCAGTCCAGACCTGCCTTATTACTATAGGGCAATAACTATCATTGTGCCCACCTACCGTCTGTAGTCAGACGTTGGCTACACAGATTATGCCTATGTCTGTAATGTGGATATCTCTGCCTATTGCTTAGCTGACTGTGCCTCCAACACACTATGCCTCACACGTTGAATGCACCAGCCTAGTCAAGGCTATATTACAACTAAAAACTTGCAATCATTGCCCTTTGTACACCTTGCACACTAATTCACAGCCTGCTAGCTCAGCCTAGCCCGCAAATGACTGCCAGTGCTTTGTTTGTGCCCTGTTTGCCTGCAATCACCGATTAAACTGCGAGAGCTCTGCTGTCATGCCTAGGTCACTGCATTTAGCTTATTTTGCCACTGTGATTGTATTTAGCCTACTGTGCCTTTGATAATCTACCTAGGTTTTGTGCCTTTGACATTGCAGTTAGCCTTTGACTTTTTATTTAGCCTACTGCGCCATTGTTACTGCATTTAGCCCATTGCACCTCTGACATTGCATTCAACCTTCTGTGCCATTGATACTGCATCTAGTCCATTGTAGTAGAGTGTACAATGTTGCTAATTCTAGACTCATCCTGCCCACTGCATTGGTCACGTCCGTTGCAGCTCACTTATTGGCAATCACTGTTTCTCAGATCTTGTGCCTCACTTTCTTTTCTATTCCTGATTGTGCCATCAGGCACTACTAGTGTTCAGCTGCACCCCTTGCCCACGCCTGCTACTCTCCCCTCTCTCTCACACAATCCACTGATCTTATCCAGCATGGCTGCACCCAACCCATATTTGAATGACCAAGCCCTCTGGATCCAACACTTTGCCACCAAACCTACTCCGACTCGCCCTTGCACCACCTACATTAGAAATGTGAGACTTGGCTCAAGACGCTGCTGCGCATCCACGAATCAGTACCCTAGTACAGCCAGCATAGCCACACCACCGACTCAGACCATCGCCACCCACACCCGCAATCTGAGACTAGGCACAAGACTCCCCTTGTCTCATACACATACCCATCCTCACGCTAGCAGCATTACAAACCTGTGTCAAGCTCCTATCCAAGTACCTTCGAATCAGACAGCACTCGCCTGCACTCACTGGAGTCAACCATGCACTTCACACGTCAGAAACCAGAGACTAGCATCTACGCTCCATCTTGGGAAGCGTCACCAGGGTCGTTATCCTAATTCCGAACACACACGACCAGTCAACAACTTTATTCCTACCTCAGTACCAGCTACGTATTTAACCCTATCACCGCCTCTAATATAAAGGCAAACAATAAGAATCTCATTGGTGCCCTGATTAATGCCCGTTCCCTCTCGGCACATGCCCTTGATATTGCTGACATGATTACTACTGGGAACTTAGACATGTTGGCCATCACCGAAACTTGTTACATAATGCCTCCGGACCCTTACTCTCCCTTGCAGTTCCTGACAACTATTCCATCATTAGACAAGACAGGGACACCAATCAATCCAAGGGTGGAGGAATAGCCGTCATCTTCAAAAGCTCACTCGAATTTAGGATGATGCCCAACATCCAGATTCCATCTGCTGAACTTCTATCCTTCAAAGTACCCATCTCCCCCAACCAAACTATTACAGCTCATCTCCTATATAGGACCCCCGGGCCCATTACCTCATTTATTGATGATATATCATCCATTCTTGCTTCTAGTACCAAGCCCAACTCGCAAATCCTTTTACTTGGCGACTTTAATTTAGGCTACCATGTGAATGATCCCAAAGCCACTGACCTCCTAAACACGCTAACTGACTTTGGCCTCATCCAACACATCAACGAGCCCACTCATGTCAAAGGCTGCACTCTCGACTGGGTTGCTGACCTAAACTGCAAGCTTAACTTGATCTCTGTGATTCCTTGCCTCTGGTTAGACCACTACAAAATAACCTTTGCAATTAACTCCACTCCTCAAATCTGCAAACCCAATCTAGCCCCTGCTACTCAAACCCATAATAAGAAGGGTATCTCGATTGAGAAACTTCTTCCAATCATCCTTCCTCTACTAAATACCTCTCTGACCACCAGCTCAGACCCCACGGTTTTAGTAGATATTTACAACCAGGCTTTGCGCAAAGCCCTTGATACTATTGCACCGCTAAAATTGTGTAAACAGAAACCTCTTTCTCATCTGAACTCCTGGTTCACCCCACCATTTTAGAGACTTACGTAAAAGAAAAAGAAAGGCTGAGTCCCTTTGGAAAAATATACCCTCCCTTGTTAACAAAAACAACCTAACTTTGGCCTCATCCACTTACAAAGCTGCTATTCTTGTAGCCAAAAAAGATGTCTACAAAAAACGTATCATGCAGGTCCAATCAAACACAAAGGAACTCTTTAAGATCCTCAAGGAACTAGAGTCCCCTGTTGCCCTTATGGTGAGTTGCTCCCCTGACGCTGCCTTTTGCACGAATATTCAAAAGGCACTTTTAGATAAAATCGCCTTGCAAAAGAACAACCTAACAATTTTACCTTGAACACACCATCGTTTAACCCCACAGTCCCCACACGCCCACAAAAATCTTTCAGCTTCTCTCCGCTATCCATTCAGGAAGTGGAAAATATTATTAAAAGCATAAACCATCTAACGGTCAAGGTGATAGCTGTCCTGCACCTTTCATCAAGGAAGCTGCGCATAACCTTGCGCCTTTTATCACTACTTTTATAAATGCCTCCTTCAGATCGGGCATTGTCCCAGATAACCTTAAGGATGCTTGGGTTATCCCATTAATCAAAAAACCATCCCTTGACCCAAGCAACCCCGCCAATTATAGGCCTATTACTACAGTACCATACCTTCTAAAAATTCTGGACCGCTCTGCATACTTGCAAATTCAGGACTATCTTGAATTCAACCAATTACTTGGTCTCTGCCAATCTGGCTTCCGTCCCAGATATGGCACAGAAACTGCCCTGATTGACTTAAAAACTCAAATTGATGACCTAAAATATAAGGGCAATTTGGCACTCCTCCTCTTACTCGATTTGTCAGTGGCATTCGACCTGGTCGATCATAAAATTCTCTGCCATCATCTTAAAATTGCTGCGCACTTTTCGGACTCAGCGTTGTCTTGGATCAGTTTCTTTTTAGCGAATAGAACTATGAGGGTCTTCTCTCCTCTAGCCTCTGCAGAACCTGCCCCTGTCCCTTGTGGAGTCCCTCAAGGTTCTTGCGTCTCTCCCACATTATACAATGTGTTTACCAAGCCACTCTTTGACATACTTGACTATCTGGGTGTCTCTTACACCAACTATGCTGATGACATCCAGATACTCATCCCTATCTGTGGTGACTTTGCTCTTGACGCAAAGGCACTTAATGATGTCTATTCAATCATCCAGGCCTGGATGGCTCGTCATGGGCTTTGCCTCAATGATGAGGAAATGGAGCTACTCATCCTGGGATCGCATTCCAAATTAGCCAAACTGGACCCAGCCTACAAATCATTCACCATAGACCGCAACATCATTAAAGTGTCGAACACAGCAAAAACTCTAGGTATTTATCTCGACGCAACTCTATCTCTAACTAGACAAACAAATGCTGTAGCGTCTGCCTCGGCCTACACTTGTAAACTTATCAAAGCCTGCAGAGCATTCTTGAACACTGAGAACTGCATCATCCTAGCTAGATGGCAAAAATAGACTATTGTAACACCCTCTACCTAGGGACCAGTCAAAAAAACATTGACAAGTTACAAGTTACACAAAACAATGCCATCAGTGCGGCCCTCAAATGAATCTCAAGTTGGTTGAGGAGGTCACAGCTCATAGAAAATGGACCGAAGCTTTCTACGCTATTCAAGTCAACTCGGGCGAGGACAGACTCCTTCCCATCATTTAGCTGAATCGGGAGGAAGCACTGTTCACCCTTTTTCAGAATGCCAGCTAAGCTCTGTTCTGGTTTAATATAAATTTTGGCTATGGACTTCGGATTTTCGGATTGTATATTAGTAAAAAATGTCAATGTATCTCCCTCCAGGGTGGAATGCCACTTAAGACTGGAAGGGAGGCTGATTTACAGAAATGGAGAAGAGTTCACCACACCGTTTGGTGGTCCCACAGTTATGACGGTGACGTTGGGTGTGTCATTGTTTTGAAAGTAGAACCTAATTAGGTCCGGTTTTGGTTCAACCATGTGGCATGTGCCATTTAGACTCAGATGGTTGACGCTTTGCTTTAATTTAATTGCCTGTGGGGCTGGGTCCAGAGGACCTTGTTTACACAATCTATGAGGGGAGATAGCCTGCAGAAGATGTCATTCCCTAATAGACAAGCGGTTCCCTCTGGCACCACAACTAGGACCAGGTGCTTTATTTTGTGTCGCCCAATTTTAATTTTCAACTCTGCAGACCCTTCAACAGGAATTTTCTTCCCGTCAAAGTTCTGGAGCTGTCCAGCAAGAGGGGTGAGAGGAATTTGGTATTTGTCCCCCCTTCCTGAATTTAGCTGCTCAAAGACTCTCTTTGACAGCAATGTTGCTTGGGATCCAGTGTCCACCAGTGCTGGAATTGCACATTGCCTTTGCTCCTGGATGGAGGCGTAGAATCTACCTTCCTTCTCCTCCAAGGGGCAAAGGTAATGGGTGCTCTGGGTAAGCTTGATGGTCAATTTGCTTATTTTTGATTCTAACACCGGGATAGTTGGGTCAAGAGACGGTGTCTTCGTTGAAGAATCTAGCACAGAATTTTGACACACCACTATTTGGGGAGTCTCGGGCTCCCCTTGTTCTGTTTGTGGGCTGCCCCCCCCTGTCTGGAGGCAGTCAATAGAAGTGGTTGGTGAGGTTTGGGCCAGTACTGGGTTGCTCCCCCCTTCTAGGAGGCAGTCCCCAGAATGGAGTTGGATAGTTTGGATATCTGAGCACACAGTTTCAGACTCAGACACAGTTTCAGTTTCAGACACACCACTATTTGGGGAGTCTAGGGCTCCTCCCTTTCTGATTCAGGGCTGCCCCCCACGTTTTTGTAGACAGTCCTCAGAAGGGCTTTGGAGAGCTAGGGACTCTTCTTCCTCTGGTTCTGGGCTGCCCCCCCTTTTTGGAGGCAGTCCCCAGAATAGGTTTGGGCATTATCCTGGGCGTGAGCTTCGGGATCTGCAAAGAAAACAGGATAGTTGGATATGGGGGGAGTTTTGGGCTCCCCTGGTTCTGATTCTGGGCTGCCCCCCCTTTTTGGAGGCAGTCAACAGAATCGATTTGAGCAAGGTCATGTTCTTGCTGGTCGTTCTGGGGTTTAATGTTGGGTGGTTTTAACTCGGTCCCCACATCTACCCAGTCTTGATCAGGATCTCTTGGGACCCATTTTTCTTTGGGAGGAGTTACCCCCTCCCTGAAGGAGGAGACCCTTTTCCCAGAATCCTCTGAGGACCCCTCGCCTTCAAATTGGAAGATTCAAACCTCCTCCACAAAATGGGCCTTTTTAGGGTCTTTATTTCTCCTACCTGCCCTCTGTTCCCTAGGTTGCAGATTTTCGGGGGCAGGAGATCCTGATTCCGCTTCCTGGGTTTCCAGGGGCTTTTCACAAGTGGGGAAGGAAGATTCCTCTAAGGCTTTACACCCACCTTCCCCGTGCCTCCTCCCTGGGAACCGGTGGGTTGTCGGGGTTCTCTCCCCATCATTGCTCTGGAGCACCAGACCCTTGATGGAGGAGTTCTGACTCGCCATGCTCATCTGAGGGTTCTTTTGAGCCCTCAGCATGCAACCCAGATCCTGTGCCAAGTTCTGGACCTGGCGCTCCAGTTGGGACCCCCGCTCTGGCTGGTACGGGGTCCTCTGGTCTACCCTTGGTTGAACACGGTAAGGCTAACTGTCCCTTCTTCCATAATACCTTTGGTTGGGATAGTTTTGGTACTGCTCCACCCTTGGCTTCCCCTCTCCCGGATTGGTCTATCTGGGCTCAGGAAAGTGGGGAACGGAAGAAGGGTTGTTTTGGGGGATGTAGTGAGAAGGGGAACCAGCACCCCCTGGGACCAGCCCTTAGTGCAAATAATCACTCCTAATCACTCTCCCACACAAGAATCCATGCGAGGCACAATGAACTCAGTCTGGAAGAAGGCCAATCACACAGAAGATTTGATGCTTGCATGTATTACTACAGTGACTAATCAGAATTTAGCAGCAGTTTTCAATAATATGGGGATGAAAGTGCAAGCTGAATAATACAAATTATCAGTTACAGATGAATAAGCAATAAATCTTATGCTCCTAGGAATCATTGAAGGCGATACGATAGAACCACACCCAGGACCCACACCACTCAGTGTGCCCGGCACCCCTCAGGGAGGGGGGACTCGCCTAGCCCCCAAAAGCCTGCACCAGAGCGAGGATGTGATGCTAGGAACCTCTGCCCTCTAGTGCTGGCTGGTTATTCAGGCGCTGTCGCTCTCCATGCGCGTGTCTCACGAACAGCCCAGGAAGAGTCGTCCCCTAATTGGCCCAGGTAAAGTTCTCTTATTAGGGGCTGCATGTCAATCACTATGATGTACTTGCTCTTCGAGAATCTTCTAGGCCCAACCTTTTATGCAGCAAAACATGTTTTCGCCTGGAAAGTTACAACCAGAAACGGCCAGTCTTGGCTCCCAGGCTCTGTGTATGTTGTTTTGGGAAGGCCTACTACATTCCTGTGTTATCAGTGGGCCTGACTCGCAGAGCGAAGAAGAGCAAGGCTGTGTCTGGCTCCTAGAAGGTGCGCAGGGCTTCTTGCAAAACTAGATGTTTATGTCTTTAAGAAGGGTCTTTGCAGTTAACCCCTCACAAGCATGCAGGCTCACCTAGTTCGAGAGGCCTGGCTGGTTCAGCATTTTCCTCCACGCTTCGAATAAGCTCTAAATACACGCAAGATAGCTCAGTAGGGTAACGCAAGTGCAGGTTACCGCAAGCGCCTAGAGGCTTTTCACGACAGGGGATTACTGCCTTCCTGGGGAACGTGAGGAGGGAAGTGTCCTGGGTTGGCAGCTGCCTGGTTAGATCGCCCCCCTGGGCTGGGGGAGTCCACACATAGCCCAGGATGGGTCTGATGACCTTGTAACGGGGGCTGATGTAGTCAGCGGAGTTAGGGGTCCCAGTTGTGGGGTTACCTCCCTGACAACCTGTTTGGGATTGGCCCGAGGGCCTTCTGGGTCTTTGGTTAGTGGGATTTGGTGCAGGAATGTTTTTAGGCCCCCCCATCTCCAGATCTAAAATGGGGGCAACCTTCACCTCCATCACCTTAGCAGCAGCAGGGGTGTTGGTTGGTTTTGGGCTTTTATTGGCACTTTTATTTTCTACTGGCTTCTGCACTTCGTAGATGCGAGTTGCTTGTTCAATGACCCAGTCTAGTGATCTTTTCTCATAAAAGTACCTCACCAGCTGGGTCATAATGTATTTAGGGAGGGCATGAAAGAAGGTATTGATAAATTCCCTACTGTCTGGGCGCACCCTCCTGGTGGTCTGCGCAAAGGCATTTTTCAGCTCTTGGACAAATTCTTGTGGGGCCTGGTCTTCCCCACATTGCAGATTGTAGGCCGGCTTGCAGGCCTCTTGAGGGTTTCTGTGCATTGAGAAGCCCTATAGGTGGACCATCTTGAATGGTTCTGATCCTCCATCCCCGCAAAGAAGCTGGAGTCTTCAGGTGAAAATGTCCACTTGACATACTGAATACAGCTTTGGCTGTCCTTCAGGTGGAAAGTCTCCATCATTGGCTCATACAATTTGAGGTGCTCCCAAACTGAATATTTGGTATTTTTATGGTAGGGCGTCATGACACTCCTAAAAGCCTTGATTTTCTTCAGGGTATCTTTCAGTAGGGCCCTCTTGACTTTGTTGGCCTTTTTAGTCCTGGTCCTCTGGTCCACTCATCCTCTGACTCAGAGGCACTGCTACCAAAGGTGGCTGTCTGATCCTCTAGGCTTTCCCTGATTCTGCGGGCTTGGGAATGGCTGGCAGGATGTGGGGGCATAGTCTCTTGAAACCTGTGGCGCTCAGAAGAGTCTTCTGGCTCTCCCTTGCTCCCAGGATTGGCTGAGTACCCCCCCACCCCCACTGTCCTCGCTGGGAAGAGGTTTTTAAAATGCTCTTTGTGGGCCTAGTCTCATGAAATTCCCCACCAAATTTGACTGACTGATCTCTTGGTAGGTGATATTTTTGAGGATCCAGTTCTCTGATTCTCCCCTCACTGGAGTCTCCCTGATCAGAGAGGCTGGCCCTAATATTTGGGAACCTGTACATAGATGCCTGCCCATCCATTTCTTGGAGGCGCTTATCTGTCAGTCCTATATCTCCCATTGTATTGAAGTCTACCATCCCTGTGGCCCTTGGTTCATATGAGCCAGTGGACATGAGGGTGGATGAGTCCATGGAACTGAAGGGATTGAAGTCCCTGATGCCTGAGGTTATGCTCGTAGGTTTCTTTTTACCATCTTACCTCATCTCTTTCAGCCCCTACTCCCTGATGATATGCCAAAATCTGACCCTTTTGTTCCTCTATAAAGGCCTTACATGTCTCTATGATTTGTTCTTGCATGGCTATCTGTTTGTGGAGCCTGTCATCTTTTTCACAGAGAGCCTCATTGTCTCTCTGTGCTTCCTGCCTGCATTGGGAGTATTGGGCCAATTTTTGCTGCAGGAGACTCACCTCCTGAGTTTGGTCCTTACTCGTTTGATTATTCTTTGCCAAAGCATCCTCCACCTGCCTGGTGTGCTCGAACAGCTTTTCATAATCAGTTTTGATTTCCGCAAACTCCTGAATGGCCAGCTTACTTTTCTCCAACTTTGTTTTTAATGGCTGACTTCCTGGCCTAAGGCATCCCTTTCCTGATTTAGAGTGCCCCTCTGTGCAGCCAGGTCGCCCCTCTGCTTTTTAAGTGCCCCAGCTTTCTGGCGCTCCTCAGCAAACTCTGTTTGGGATTCTAAGTCTTTGATAATCAATGTATTATTTTCCTCTTTTAATTGGTCTATCTGGTCTTGTAAGACGTTGAGCTGTTCTGCACAGACTCTGTTAAAAGTTAATTGTTGCGGCAGCTTTGGTTGATTCTGTTTTAAAGAGTCCAACCTTTCCTGACACTCTTTTTGCAGTGTCTGTATCTGGGCATCTTGCTCTGTATTCTTTTGCAGTAAGAGAGCCAGATCTTCTTGGAGTTTGGTGACATATTGCCTAGCCTCTGTTTCAGATTCTTGGCTACTCTGGAGCCTTTGCTCTGCAGAGTCCAGATTTCTCTGGATTTTCTGCAGTGCTTCCCCTTGCCTGATTGTGAAATCTACATGGTCTGCATATTTTTCCTGTAAGACTCCTATGTGGAGGTACAGGTAGGCCGCTATTTTGGGAATTTTGCATTGCTCGACTTTTATTTTAGGGGTCATATACAATTCGCTAAGTGCTTGATGTAATGGCCCCTTGTCCTGTCAGATATCAAGATTGATTTCAGTGATTTGCTGTTTTATTCCCTGCAGCCATACCTATTTGTCCTGTTCTGGCCATTCACCCCTGACAAACAACTTGTGCAGTAGGTGTTCCCTAGCAATATTGATTTCCACTGTGGTCGCCATTCCAGAAATTTTAATTTCCTCTGACTTTCTCATGGTTCTTTTACTTTTGCAAACAGGCCTCATTCCTTTGAGTATTTCTTTTGAGGGGTGCTTGAACAGTGTAGCACAGTATGCTAACCCAAAAAGGTGTATGTACCCCGTCGGCTAGCACGCTGTGTTAAACTGACACGAGTAGTATGTCAAATTCAGGATCCTGCAGACAAGCCCCCAAGCTGTAAGGGATTTCAATCTGGCATACACACAAATCACGCCCAGCGTTTAGTGCACAATTGAAACCCTTATTTATTTTTATCTATAAGTTCAACATTCTGAACGATATAACACTCGTGTCACACCCTTCTCCTGGAACCCCCCGACCCCCCGGTCACACTGAACCAGGAATCAGGCTAGTTTGCAAAGGTAAATATTTATCTATGTATTTAGAATTTAATCACAATGGGCCTCATTACACGTAGGCGGTAACCATGGCGCTATTAGCGCCATGGTTGCCGCCGGTATTTTAATGTGTCCGCCTTGGTGGATGGCGGAATTACCGCCCTACTCCAAGGTGAGCGGGGGCGGTAATTCCCCATTCACCAAGGCACTTCCCCATTCCCATTTTTGCCCCCATAGGGCTCAATGGGAATGGGGAAGGTGCTAATTACGGTACCGCAAATTGCGGTACCGTAATTAGCACCAAGGTCCCTTTGCGGCACCCTACTTTAACTGCTGGTAAAACCAGCCGTTAAGGTTGGGTCCCGCAAAGGGAACTCGTAGTAAGGCGGTAAGGGTTTACCGGTATCAGTGCCCTTACCGGTACCGGTAAACCCTTACCGCCTACCGTGTAATGAGGCCCAATATATTTTAATAGGTAACAACAATCAGGAATGGGGTGATAGAACACTAAATAGTATCTTTAATACACTAGGAATCAAGGAATGAGCATAAAAACAAATGCAGCACAGAAAAGAATACTTTTGTGTTGGTTTGAACAGATGGCACTGTGGTTAGAGGTTCCCCCTGCAACACCCCTCAACCCCCCAATAGGCAACGTGAAGAGATGGGAGGAGAGAGCAGGTCTTCAGGAATAGCACAAATCAAACAGAATATCAGTCCCACCTTCCCCCTTCAAACAGAAGAATAAAACGGAATTGACTTTTCAGCTGTCAGGATGGCTTTGAAATTGTCTTTGGAATTGACTGAGCAAAAACACCAAATGTGGTCAAAAATACTTAATTTGTTATCAATTCCTATGGGAGCCGCCTTGAACAGTTGCAAACAATCACAAGCAATGATTTAGTCAGAAGATCACTTTTGAAATCTCAAATTCCAAGTCGGAAACCAATTAAAGCTATTTCACACGTGTAAAATTTCTCGGAATGTAAAATCGCGGCAAACTTTTCCTTGCTTGATATTCGCGATAACGGGAGTATCACACTGTTTTGCAATGATTTGGGGTCTATGGATAGCTACGGATGTTAGGTGCAAGTAGGAGTTGAAATTTCGTTTCTGTCATAAAAAGTGAGAGAGTTATAGAGGTTTTAGTAAGATCGTTTTTATAAAATAGGCGCAAGAATGGGAAACAGAAATTCGTGTTTATAAATAACAGGTAGGTTTTCTTATGCTATATTAAGGACTACAAAAAGGAGAATGCCACACAGGAAGGTCATTCACGGCCGATCATAACAATTCATATGTGATACTCTAATTTCCGTTTGGTTTGGGAATTACTTTTCTTAATTAATCAATAAGAAGTTAGGGTTTAGGAACACAGATGAGAGAAGAGTCAGCACAAAGATAGTTCTAGCAATACGATGGTACTGAATTACAGATGGGATGGGTTTGAGATTTGGATCATACAATGCAGATATATTCTTCCTATTAATACTCACAAAATAAGTTATTAAATTGGACCTTCATTTCTGGTCATGGATTGGATCTGGTCTAGGAAGAACAGCACATTAGGCACGGGATTGGATCAGGTCACTGCATCTGCGCAGGATCTGCCCTTCTTGTTTGTGGGTAGGTCAATCAGCTGGATGGCGAGTTCCTCCGAAAAGCCTTGTGGTGGCAAGCCAGATTGTTTCAGGATACTAGTTCAAAAGGCCTTCTCACCCCACAGTGTGTCACTGGGTGGTGAGAATATGTTTGAGGATTTAGGCCTTGCAGAAATCAATAGTTCTCTACTGCTTTTCAAGAATCTTGGTATCTGGATCTGGAAGGATGTTAAAGGCTGGATGTAGAATGCTGGATCAGAGTGCTTCGCCGGAATCAGGAAAGTGAGTGGATCAGTCAGTCCATATGTGTTGTCAGCTGTCTCTATTTATGCTTTAAAATGACATCACAAAGTGGGTGTATGGGCCGGCTTTGCCAAGCTTGCCCCTGTGAGCTGGGATAGGATCAAAACTTCATCTCCGCCTTGCATTTGAGTGATTGGATCAAGGCCAGATGATGTCACATTTTATGGTTTGCTTTACGGTTCTTAGAAACCTCCCCTTAGCCACTGGTCTCAAAATCGTTTTTTATATTAAATACATATTTCTACATTGGTCACCTTTACACAAATCACACACAAAGATGCCATATTTTATGTAGTAGTTAATTAAAATCTCGCAGCTGTGGGATCTTGTTTCAACTTTCTACAGAATTTTGTCCTTTTCGCTATGAACACAATTTCCAAACTTTATGGAACTTTCCACAAATGTGTGTGTTTAACCTAGGGATGTGTGTGTACATTTTCACAATTCTAGTATTAACACATTTCACATAAAACCACATATACTGCCATTCCTGTCCAGAACATGTTACACGGTTCTGCCGACTCTTAAAACGTGCAGCCAAACCTTAGACTAACAGATATGTCCTTGTTATATTTTTCACCATATTGAATCAAAAAGTTATGAGTCTTTTAAAAATTGTTCTTTGTTCATATTTAACAGCAAATGACACACCCCTTTTTCTCTCCCTTTAGTCCAGGAGCATGCCCCTCCTGGTTTGTTTCTTCCAGGAGCCATTTACGACCCTCTCACACCTCCGTTTCCTGGGCTAAAGGGCCTGCTATTATTCATTCTCTTTCTATAGACAAAAGTCTGGGGCAACCCACAACCTCCCCGTGAGTTTCAGCTGAGAGGATATCCCTCCCCCTGGGAAAAACCTGTTTGCCCACTTCCAAAGGGTGGCAGCTCAGCCTAGCTAAATTTATTCTTAGTTAAAAATGCAGGACAAACCAAACTTTGTTCCATCAAACATAAATACATTACTTTCTTAGCTTTACTTTGTGGGATAATAAGTAACTGAGATCTGTATTCTTTTTAGCCACAATCCTTTTAATGTTTGCTAATCCAGCAGACCTTTTAGCTTAGATCACTTTAAAGTTTCATCAGTAACTAATCTGCCAGCTGTCATTCAGGTAGCCCAAGGTACTGCACCCAGGTTTTGGCAGGGGCTGTCAGTTTACAGACAATGCTTCATTAGACTACATGAATTTTAGCGCCAAGCAAAATTCTGAATGTTAAGAAGTGTTGTGTTATAGGCATTGTGGAGTTTTTAGCAACAAAGCAAATGTCATTTATAGGTGCATTTTGGGGTTTTACTTGCAAAGTGCTGCTTCTCTCTCTGCACTCTGTTTGCTGGTCATGGAGCCCACTGGCACATTTTCTGCAGGGTGTGCGCTATTCCACCACACATGCACCATGGGTGGCAGGTTGTGCATCCCTCTTTTTGTGTGCTGAAGCACATGGTTTTGTAGGTTTTTGGCACGCACAAGAGTTCTGCCGCCATTGTTGCAGTTCCTTGCACCATACTATCAGATTGATGCCGCATAGCATAGCGGGGTGGGTCAATACATCCCACAACAATGCTGTGCGCACTGCTGCACGCAATGTTGCTTTATTTTAATAAGAAAGCTGATAATGTGACCACATACTTATTATAGCAAAGCACAGAGATCATTTGTTTTGAAAAACAATTTGCAAAAGGGAGAAGTTAGAAGTAAGCCTTGTTGATTAGTTCAAATCATATCTTGTTTTTTTACATAGGAAAAAATGCATGTTAAATGCACCAAACCTTCTGTGTCTTTCATTGAGCACTTTAACTCCATAATGCATTCAGAAAGCTTGAGTAATGTTCTGTGTATTTCCAATTGTGCTTAAAATGAGAATGTTGTGAAAGTCAATAATTGCAATGAACATTTGTGAAATATATCTCTGTCAAAGTCAATAGGAATGTTCCATTATGAAATGTGTCCCTGTCGAAATTAATTGAATGTACCATGTGGGGCTGTAGGCCTGTGTGGCTTGACTGGGAGTTTAGACCTGTTCAAATGATCATTTTGAACAAGAGTGTGGGAGCCACTCTACTGAGAAGGAAGATGGTTCAAATAATCTGTGCTATGGAATATCTTCCACTTAAGAAGGTCTACAGCCACGTTAGCTCACTGAATGTTCACAGAAGAGAAATATCCATTTGCATATCAGTCCGGTCCACCCACAAGGGAGTCCATCCCCGAAATGCTTGTCAATTCTCAATGTCAAGAAGATTTTCTAATGAGGCAAAACAATGAATACATACATGCTGTAGATGACCAGCAAACATTTTCTAGAAACAACAATCAATAATAAGCTGTGTTCTTATGTAGCACTTTATGCCAGATTCCTCCCACTTCTAAGTGCTGTTATAATAGGTGTTAATATTACCTTTTCTAGTTGCGCTAGACGTATCAACCTCTGAAATCAACCTCTGAAAGATAAAATGCCTTAGTCTGTCCGGCGCAGGATTTAAAAGTCTTGCAAAATGCAGGCTGTTATTACGTTATTACATCAGTGACCGGCAATTGACTCATTTGCTCTCCACCCATAAAATGAGCTCAAATATTAAGAAAAGAATCATCAGAAACATACGAAAGTTCAAACAATGTAGCTGCCAAAACAGCAAGAAAAAAATGGTGAGAGAAGTGACATGATATATACGATCATGGGTATGGCATTAGGGGATAAGCCAGTTTATACAGTGTGCTGTTAAAAGTTCAACTAACAAATTGTCCAGAAGTTGCTGGTATTTATAATTTATGTTGTGTTTGATTTCCTGCTGAAAGTTGAAAGTGAAGATAATAATCAAGTGAAGGTCATGCTATACAACTGTATTCCAATGTAATGGAGGTCCGTATGGTGAAACATTATTGCCTGCCAAGTAAAGTCTGATTACCTCAGCCCCATGTCCAAACAGTACAGTATGTTACACAGTTGCCAGAGAGCCTCACTTCTCAGCATGCAACAGTGGAGACCTCCTGTCGAGGTATCTACTCACTCCTTTCATGACCTCAGTTTGTGGAAACGAGCAATGGTATAAAGCAGGACACATCCCCCAGATAATCCTGTTGAGGTAACGTTTAGGATCCTCAAGTCCTGGTACAGATGCCTCTACTATTCTGTGGGTGACCCTGTATGACTGTCTGATTGTGAGTAAGATTATGATTGCTTGTAGAGTGTTTCAGAATCTCGCCCTCAGGTGGGACCTGCAAATGAATCTGTGTCATGATCTGCTCCGACAGTCACCCTTTCAGCCTGCTATGGTTGAAGAAATGAGAGACTTTGCAGTGGGCATCAGGAATAACCTGGTTGCAAGGTGCTTCGTCTAAAGTGAATTCCATCTTTGAAATGCACAAATTCATTCTACGTTGTGCATGAATAGGCTAAATTGCTGGTGTTTAATCCCGACATGCTAGTTTATTGTGCTTGGTTGCGCCTGTGCATTACTCTCCGAGTTTCAATAACATTTCATATTTTAATGAAATAACACTCATAACAGCATATTGCTTAAGCCCTGTATCACCAAGTGTTACTGTGGTACAGTGGCTTAATGAAACATTATAAGTCATCCCTAACCCTATACTACACAACAATTCACAACTAAAGAAGGCTAAAGTTTATTAACGCATCATCCCATTAACTTGTGCAGATGTCTGTTCGAGTGCCCAACTATTCCTTCCCTTCCAAACCCAACTTGTTGGTCCACTGGACCGTCTGTGGGTGTGGTACGCACTGTTTGCTCTGCCTCCATGTTTGAAGGCCCAATAAGCTCTTCTGGGCTGACACTGGGGGCAATGCTGCTGCTCGATGATGCAATTGTGATGGAAACGTATGCGTTAATGGCTGATGCAATTCTGTTTACCCCTGTATGGCCGACCAGTCATAATGTTGCGAAGCATTTGTCATTAATGTGTCAGAAATATAGTTAGATAGTGGTAGGTAGTGTTGTGGGCTGCCTCCGGTCTCCGGGGCAGCCCACAGATGTTGTCGGGATCACCCGACAAGATAGGGGCGCCAGGGAACAGCCGGCGAACCTGGAGTAGGGGAGCACCCTACGGTGCCCGGTTTCACTGGGTGCAAGCCTCACAGTGTGGGGGTGTCACCCCCAGTCTCCCACAGCCGCGGCTCCGAGGGCACTCGGGTCGCGCTGCACAAGAGGCCACGACCACGTGGCAGGCCCACAACCCACAAATGCACAGACACATGTTTCCACCCTTCCCCCCTGATGCCCCCACCATGCCGGCTGGGGCTGGAGCGAGACACACTCGTGCGAAGTGATCTCCTTTCCCGCACCTTCCACAGATTTGTCCTATCGTCGGGCAGTCCTGCGGGTGTGGAAGATCCCACCTACACTGATGACATATTGTGGCATTGGGGTCTCTCCTGGGCCAGTCTCCCCTCCTCATCACTCTTCCTCCTGGCCACCTGCCGACAGCCGCCACCTCCTCAACCTTCACTCGCTGCATGGGGACCTCCATCTTTAGGTGGTGTCTAGAGGAGTCCATGACCGAGGCCCGCACCTCCGCCAGTTCCTGGGCCTGGCAAAGCTCCAATATTCGATCGAGGGTCAGTGCTGGGTCCCTCAGAACCTACTAGCGCAGTTTGGTGAGCTGCAGCCGTAGATGATCTGCGCCCGGATCTCGTCCTCCTCGAAATTCCCCAGGTCACAGGACCGTGCAATTCCGCGCAGCTTCCCGTGAGATGCATCAAGGCTTTCCCCGTCCTCCTGCCTCGCACACCTCATCCTGAACCGTTCATAGTCCCTGTTGACCATGGGTCTGAAATACTCATTCAGGGCTGCGATGGCTGCATCATATGACTGATCTCGGGACCTTAATGTCTTAAACAGCCTCTGAACGGCCAGTCCGGCAGAGTATAGGAGTGTTGGACGTTTGGCTGCGTCTTTGATCCCCATTGCCGCAAAGTACAGCTCTAGGTTCTCCACCCAGGCTACCCACCGGGCCCCCAGACTTGCCGGCGCACCCAGAACATCGAAATAGGCTATCGGTGCCAGCTGAACCCGACATACTCCATCGTCGTCTGACATGCTGAATGCAGGTGAGGATCCCGGGTGCAATCACCGGTGTTGATGGGTGCCTGCCGTGGCTGGTGACAAACAGGGTGCCCCACCACAGTGTTCACCCCTTTGAATGCCCACGTTCTTCCTGCCCAGGGGCGCACAAGCACTCCAGGTGGAGCCGCAACCCCCAGGGCTTGGCACAAATGCAGTCTGTGGAGGGGCAATGTCCGTTTCCTGGGCCCTTCCAAGTTCTCTCCCTCCCTGGGGCAGCCCAGCCAGTCACGAGGCCCACACTTGAAAAACATATATATATTTTTTTTTGTAGGCCCATATGTGGAAGGGCTTTCCTTTACTTGCAGCTAGGCCGTTCACCACGGTGGCCCCGGCGTGGGAATCCCTCTTTCAGGCTCTGCAGGTGAAGCAGGGACCTGGCCCCGCCCTCTTTCCTTTGTTTGTGGGGCTAGCAGGTAGGCCACGCCCCTTTTCGCTCTTCCCAGTTGGTGCCTAGGGGAACAAAGCAGGCCTTCTGATGAGGCTCGCAGGCGAGTCGTGGGCCGGAGCTCCAGGCCACGCCCCTTTCCTTTGTTCGCAGTCCAGGTCCCCTCCAGCTCCCACCGCGGGCCAAACACCACCCGCATATTGTGCTCCACCGGGCGGGACGGTCACCCTGTGCTCGTCCAGCAGCGTCATGACGCAGTCATGACACGCACGCAGCGGGGACCACTAGACGAACACACACACAACAGGTAGGTGAGATTATTAATGTAATGTAAAGTTGCTGAGTGGTCACCAAACCTATATGTATATGGATTTTAAATTGACATTTTGTTTTAGGAAAGCTAACCCAGTAGTACAAACCTTTATTTTGCAATCAGGAGAAGGCGTTCAGAAGTTGTGAGAAGTGTGGGCATGAGCAAGCATATTGATCTGATCATCATTAGGTCACAGCATGGCTACATTTGCCTAAAATGTCTACATTTGAAAGGGGAATGTGGGAGAGGAAAAAGGAAATATTGGAGGATTAAGAAGTATATAAAGATTTTATTGAATGTTTTAAGTGGTGGAGGACATTGCAGGCATTTTTTTCGATAAATCATATGAATGGTGGTTATTAGTGAAGGAAACGGTAAAGAGTCGTTTTAAAAAGTGGGGAAAAAGGCAAAGAAAGAAAGAAAATGTGTATGAAATTCCAAAAACTCCCTAAAGAGATTTGTGAACGGTTTTGGTCAGATCTTCAGTTTGACTAACAGGAAGAATAAAAAATCAAAAACGGTTTTTGGACATCCTCCCCTCAGAGCTGGGGAAAGGGATAAAAACAGTGTTGTATAAAAAAGAAGATAAACCAGATTTAAGAAAAGTTATATAGAACAATATTAGCAAAAATATTCTGTAAAGTAATGGCAAGTTTTACCAATCGTGATTACGTGCATGCAGTGCCGGGTAGGAAGATGCCTGAAAGTTTGATTCAAGCTAAAGATGTTTCTAGTTTGATAAAGGAAAGAGATTTACCAGAGATGGGCTCATTTTCGAATTCCCCATAAATTAACACATAGGTGCAAACAGCTCCCTTCCTTGTAATCTTCATCATTTGCATTTCTGTGTTCAAAATGGATATGTAAAGGGAAGGCAGCACCACCTGTATGCCTCCTTTTTGCACTCTGGAATGCTGCTGCTTTTTGCTTGTGTAAAATCAGGCAGATTCCAAAGGAATCCACAGCATATATGCCAGCATGAAAATCATAAATTATGACCATTGCCTCCACTCAGCTATATTGCGTAGAGTAAAATTCATGACCAAAATGTTTGTGCATACATTCTTCACATTAACTTTACTCTTTGCCACCATGACTATGAGCGTCGGTGTGTTTTAGGTCTTGATTTGGAAGATACCTATTATAAGAATGTGCAAGGATTTACAATATTTAGGGATTCCATGGAAGTTTATTAAATGGGTAAATGATGTTTATATGTTTGTTATGTTATGTTAAGTTGTCTTATACCGTGCACCATTTGCATAGTCTCCAGGCACTCATGTGGCTCTGTAAGAAAGAGGGCGGGGTGGGTTAGTGAGGGAAGAGGAATATGGTAGAAGTTTTGCTCGTCTGTTGATGTTTGAGGATCCAGGATGAACAGGCATCCTGTGTGAGTCCGTTTTCTAAGTGAGTTTGGATGTGTACACTGGCATGTTGCATCCAGAGGGATGAGGCCCAGTGTCAGGGATTGTTTGTTGTTTGCAAATGTTTGTTTTGTTGAATGTATTGTGTGTTTTGCGTGTAGTTTGGCTGGCCCGTAGGGCGCGTGTGGTATGCGGGAGAGGAACAGGGGCGGTAAGTACATTGACTACTCTGAATGGTTTCAGAGTGCAATTCCTTAGTGAATTGAATTAGATTTAGAACAAACTAAGAAGTCATTAGTATCATTAATTACAAAGGACGAACTGTCTTCCCTATTAGAGGAAATCAACAACAAATTGGATAACTATAAAAAGGAAATAGAATCCAAAAAGATCAGGAAACTCAGAAGGGATACCCTAGATTATAAACTTGACATAGTATATACGTGGAAGGAATATTACCAACAAAAAGACAATAGTAGAGGGACAAGACCAAGTTGGAACGATAAAAACAGACGAGAACCAAATCCAAATACACAATCGTCAGACGCATCTAGTGGTGAAACTGAACCGCCTGAAGCAGCAGGGAGAAAACCAAGAGACGAGCACGAAGAAGCAAGGGGAATCAATGAAGTACCAACAACCTCAAAACAAATGGTTGAAAACACAATACCTGTGTATTCTTTTTTAGAACGAATTCGTGCCGAAGAGGTAAAAAGAAAAAACCCAGCAAGAAAAGCCAACTTACAACAGAAGAAAACCTAGTTATAAACATCTCTAACTATCAACTTACAAACTTTGAGAAAAGGACACTGCAGAAAGGAATTTCATTTGTTCCATCATATAACACAACATTACTGAAAGAGAAGATAGATTTCTTTAAACTGATCCGGAAAATGAGATTAAAGATGTTCTTTGAATCAGTGGAAACACAAGAAAGGACTTTAACTAATGAAAATTTGGAGATGAAACCTAATAGTGTGTTCAATCCTCAAATTCAAAATCCAGTAATGGAGGCATTTCAGAAAGTTGTATTGAAAGATTTTCAGAAAGTCAGATTTAAAGACAAAAAGAAATCTAATCTCACGAACAGAGAAAGACAAGTATTTAATAAATTGTGGCTTAACCCTGACATCATCTTGAAACCGGCGGACAAAGGTGGAGCTTTAGTTATTATGGACACCAACGAATACAAAGCAGAGGTGGAGCGACAATTAAGTGACCAGGATACATACTTGGAAGTATTTAATGACCCGACTGAAAAAATACGGGAAATAATAAAAAAAACTCTTGAAGAAGCAGAGGCAGACGACATCATTACCAACAAGACTAAGATGTTTTTAATGAAGACTTATCCAATTATGCCAGTCATATACATACTGCCTAAAATTCATAAGAACCTCGAACAACCACCGGGACGACCTATTATTGCAGCAAAGAATAGTCTACTGGAGCCATTGGCACAATATGTTGATAAGGTAATCCAACCCTTGACACAAAAATCAACGACATATATCAAGGACACGAACCATTTTTTGACAATACTGGAATCTATTAAATTTGAGGAAGAAACAGACATCATGTTCACGATGGACGTGACGAGTCTCTACACTAACATTAATCATCAGGAAGGATTAGAAGCCATGGAATGGCTTCTATTAAATACAAGAGAAACGGTTATGAGTGATCGCTTGTTTATACTTAAGTTACTCACTATCATATTGAATAACAACTACTTTATGTTTGAGAATCGTTACTTCATCCAGATCTCAGGAACATCCATGGGAGCGGCTATGGCTCCCAGTTATGCTAACACTTACATGACATACTTGGAAGAAACCCATGTACTACAGAACCCGAGATGAAAGAATAAATTGAAATGTTTTGTGAGGTTCATAGATGATATGTTTGGAATATGGAATGGAACAGTGGAAGACTTGAATGAATTCTTTATATTCATGAACACGATTACACCAAGAATCAAATTCACACATAAATTAAGTAAAACGTCCATAGAATTTTTGGACGTGAAAATTTATCTGAAAGAGAACAAACTGGAGACGACAATTTTCACAAAAACTACGGGCAGAAATTGTTTGTTGTTAGCATCAAGTTTTCACCCCAAGAAAACTATAGAAAGTATTCCTTTGAGCCAATTTTTGAGATATAGGAGGATTATATCCAGAGAGGAAGAGTATGATATCAAAGCAAGGGATTTAACCAAATAATTTTTGGAAAGAGGATACAGTGCAGAGACAGTATCACAACATTCAGCGAAAGTAACAGGAATGGCAAGGACAGAGGCAATGACACCAAGAACAAAAACAACAGCAACTGAAATGGTCTATGTAACTACTTACTCACAACAGAGTAATGCGATCAGAAAAATAATCAAAAAGAATTGGAAATTATTAGAATTGGATCCATCTCTAACAGCTCTATTTCCGAATCCACCATTATTTGCCTACGCCAAAAGCCCATCTATACGAGATCATTTAATGAAATCAGATATTGGACATGAAAAGAAAAAAGAGACAACATATAAAGGAACTATTCCATGTAATAATTGCAATTGTTGTCACAATCTAATTAAAGGAAATGTGATATATCATCCACATAATGGAAATAGAATTCAACTCAAACACACCTCAACTTGTGATACCTGTAATGTAATTTATGGAATAAAATGTCCATGCAGACTTTATTACGTAGGACTGACAGGACGAAAAGTAAAAACAAGATGGTGTGAGCACAAATCAAACATAAGACAAAACTCAGAAAAATCTCTGGTGGCTCAACACTTTGTGAAAGAAAAACACACGATTGCACAAATTAAATTTGTGATTCTGGAACATGTTACTCTACCCAGGAGAGGGGGGAACTTGAACAAATTCTTACAGCAGAGAGAGATTTTTTGGATAGAGAAATTGGACAGTATGTACCCGAGGGGTATGAATATGGAATGGGATTTAAGTTGCTTTTTGTGAATTGGAACTAAGGTGTATCCACTCCCTTAGACCCCCCCTATGAACCAGCACCGAGTATAGAGGTGACTAACTAACTCACATTCAATCAATGATATTTTTTGTTGATGTATATACCAACCCACTAAATTATTTTATGTCAGATTGGTTCATGTGAATGAAATATTGAGAAGTTGTGGACTATGAGTCATCTGTGACAGGAGGGAAATGTGTATATGTGATATCATGGATTTAGATATGATCATATCCTCCAAAATGTTCATTATTTACTATTTTGTTGGAGAACTTTTAAGCACCAATTCATTGAGAACAGTATTCATAAATGTAATACACACCAACTGTTTTTCTCTCTCAAAGTGTGTTTAAATGCATTATACTGTACTGTTTAAAATTTACCAGTGTTGTAAATAATTCAACAGATAGCATTAACAAACATGATTAGCAATGCACAATCTAATCTGTACATTTTAGATTACATCCTCACCCAACATGGCGATCATCAAAAGGTGTGCCTGAACTTGAACAGGCAACGGAATAGACAGAAAAGTGGAGAGCGGTTGCTTGGCAACCTGACTATGCAGGACCCAGAACTCAGTACCGTGACGAACAGTGTAGCTAAGGAATCGACTAAGAGTTGAAAGATAGAAAGAGTTTTCTAGGCATAACACCTACGCGAGGCTTAATTACAGCAACACGTTCACATCCTTTCGAAAAGTCGAAGTACAGGACACGGAGACGCTGCACCGCGAGGGAGGTCCTGTGTGGTACAGACACCACGGCAGGACGCGGAGCTCCGTCCAGGATAAAAAAGGCTATACACGGCCCTTTTCTCGCCAAAGATACAGAATGGTTAATGGACTCAGCACCGAAACGAACATCTAGAAGTGGACTGAGTCATCAGTAATGGGTGAGTCCAACAAGAATTGAAAATCGACTTTCCTTAATATGTGATCACAGAGTGGGACACAGCGCTGTTTTTAGCGACTGGTCCCACTCGTGATCGCTCCACATTTACCTTTTTCTGACATAGCAGTGTGAGTCTCTATACACATGGAATAGAGTAGTGACTTTTGGTATTTGGATTTATGTTTTATCTCTATAGTTTGATGAATCCCAGCAATAACACTAACAGCTATATGCAGATACAAGAAGCCATCATATAGCATCGGGCAAAGTATTACTGCACAACGGTTTACCTGGACAGAGGTTAGTGAAGTGTAAATAGTCTAAAATAATGTGTTTAAATACATTTTTCACAGAAAGAGATATTAATTGAATTCCCTCTGTACATTTAATTTTGTAGAAAAAAGATAGAAAAATCTGATAGTCCCACCTGAAGAAGGGCTTATTAAGTGCCCGAAACGCGTAGTGGAAACCCCAGAAGCCCATCATTAGGGCAGTCATACTGGAACAACAGATACAGGATATCAGAAACACTTTTTTTGAACATTATATTGTATTCAAGTGGAATTGAATTTGGTGTATCGTTAAAACTTTGTTGTTACACATCATGTTAAATGTGTTAGGAGGGTGAAAAAAATCATGTATATAATGACACGAGGTTACATATATAAAATATTGAAATTCTGTTGAAGGCCTAAATGAGTGAATTATAAACTTGTTGAGAACGCTGTGTTAAAGAGAAAAAAATGGAAAAATAAAGATACACAGATTTTTATATTTTTGTGTTTTTTACATAAAAAGAATTTTAGTTTATACGTTAAGTTCAAGGAAAAAGTTTGGCTGAGTATCAGCGCAAAAGTGTGCATCTGTAATGTCCGCCGTTGTTGACGGTTGACCCCTTCTTTCTGTACACTTCTCTGGTCTGGTAGCACAGACTTCATACAGATTGCACCTAAATAACCACAAGTGAGTTAAGAAATTAAAATTTCAATAACCTATGAGTGCACCTCCTCATCCAAATCCTCTCGTGCAATTCCTTAGTTACCTTCCCACTACTTCTGAGTAGTTATAACCAAGCTAACCATCATAATTCTTCTAAGTGCAATACATTTGCTAATCTTCACAGTTCTAATTGAAATACCTTGGCTATCCTTGTGATTTCTCTTAGGTGCAATGCATAGGCTAATTTCCCAGCTCTTCTAAGTGCTCCACATTGGCTAGCTTTGCAATTCGTCTAGGTGAAACACATTGGCTAGCCTCAAAAGATCTTCTAAGTGCAATACATTGGCTATCTTCATATTTCACCTAAGTTTGATGTATGTGCTATCCTCCTAAATGTATTGTGTGTGATGCAAAGTTTAGCCTTCACATATCTTCTAAATGCAATACATAGGCAACCTTCACATTTCTTCTAAATGCAATACATAGGCTAACCTTCCCATTTCATCTAAATGCAATACATAAGCTAACCTTCACAATTAATGTAAATGAAATAAATAGGCTAGCCTTCACATTTCTTCTAAATTCAATACATAGGCTAACCTTCACATTTCATCTATACGCAATACATAGGCTAATCTTCACAACAAAGGCCAGTGGGTGCCCAAAAGCAAGTGCAGGGAGAGCACGGAAACTGCAGGTGAATGGACAGATGGCTAGGGACCAGAAGGACACATAAGGACCAAAATCAGCTACTGGGGTTAGCATGGGAGGGAGAGGGGGAATGAGGAGGAGAAGATTAAAGTCTTGATGAGCTTGCAGAATTTGAGGCGATCCGGCTCAAGACGGAGAGGAACGAGTCGGCAGAGGAAAGAGATTTGCTACCTGCTTGCTGCTTAGAGAAGCCCTTGACAAGCAAAGAGTTGGAGCCGGAAGATTAGAGAGATCTGGAGGAAGAGTATTTTGTTAGAGCCAATTGTAAATAGCGTGGTCCCAGGTCCCAGACAGCCTTATGGATGATGCAGAGGGATTTGAATTTGATCCTTGCAGTAACTGGGAGCCAGTGGAGAGATTTTAGGGCTGGGGAGATGTGGCCCCTGGGCTTGAGCCAAGGATAGGTCTTGCAGCCCTATTCTGGATTAGATGGAATGGTGTAGAGAGGAAGAGGGTAGATTAGGGAAGAGGCTATTACGACAGTCCAGTCTAGAGAGTACCAGAGCTCTAGAGACATTGAGATTCTGGGCAAAAGTGAGGAAAGGGAGGGTACCTCTGAGGAGGTGGAGTTGGAAATGCATCTTCTTGGCAAGGTCTAGGATGTGAGGAAGGAAGGCGAGAGAGGAGTCGAAGAGAGAAGTCGACCCATCACATTTCATCTAAGCGCAATACGTAGGCTAACCTTCCCATTTCATCTAAATACATAGGATAGCTTTCACATTTCTTCTAAATACAATACATAGGCTAACCTTCACATTTCATCTAAGCGTAATATATAGGCTAACAGTCCCATTTCATCTAAATGCAATAATAAGTTAACCTTCACATTTCATGTAAGCGCAAAACATAGGCTACCCATCACATTTCATCTAAATGCAATAATAGGCTAACCTACACAATTCATCTAAGCGTGGTAATACGTCAAATCAAAGAGCACAGTGCAGGACGACTAATGTTAAGAGTAAGTGGTAGTAATGTAGGAGTGGCAGGGTTTTACCAAAGCACAGTCATGACTGTTCTCCCCGCATATACCACCTTACCTGGGTGTAGCTGTAGGATGTCCTGTTAGGTGTCCATGGGTGAACATGGATAACAGGGATGGGAGCTGCCCTAGGGAGCAGCCATTCTGGCACTTTGCTGACTGTCTGGGCAAGGCTGTGATAGGGAGTTTTCAGATGAACCAGATTCTGGGTCTCATCACTGGCCCAGGGCAAATCCCTGCTGAGTAGGGCTGGAAGAGGAAGGTGATGGGGACTGTAGGGAGGCAAGTGGAAATGGCTGCAGTGAGCACAATGCCTACTCTGTGTGGCTTTAGGGTGTTTGGGAGTGGGTAATGGTGGCCACAGCACATCGGAGCAAAGCTTACCTTCTCCTGCGTGTGCAATGTGGAAAGGAGATCCGGTGATGCTATGTTGCAGAGGGGGACTCCAGGGTCTTCCCATTAATTTTGTTGTGGGTATAGACACCGCCATATTGTCAATTCCTGCTGAGGATCATTGCTAGGGGGTGGAATCAAAACTGCTAGAAGCAGTAAAATTGAGGGCAGAGGGAGGTGCTGGAGAGTCTGGGGGAGGCGAGGGGTTATGCCTGCAGTGAGCACAATGCTTGCTCTACGTGGTTCTAGGCTGTTTGGGAGTGGGTAATGGCAGCCACATCGCACTTGAGCAAGGCTTACCTTCACCTGCATGTGCATGGTGGAAAGGAGCTCCAGTGCTCCTAAGTTGCAGAGTATTCATTATTGAAAGAAGAGTTATTTTAATTTGAATCTTGTCCAACTTATTTTCTATCAAAAGTGAAAAGAGACAAATCTGTCAGTTGCTGGCTAATCTTTTCATATGCTGTATTGTACAAAATTGTGATTTCATTAGTAGAGATGATGGTGTGGCAGGTGTACCCATAACCCAGTGCTCAAATCCACAAGTAAAGAGTGTGATGTACACAGAGGATGAGACCTTCTTTTGCAGATTGGGTAATAGTGCTAGAAGGGCTATAAATGATATATAAATGTTTTGTATATTGCCTGTTTCGAAATTGAGTAAAGAAAAAAGTTGTATGGGAGGTGGATGCACCAATACCAGAAATGAAAGTCTCATTTGATTTTATTCAGATTGGGGAAAAATAGGTTATATAGATTCAGGGACGAGCTTTGAACTGTAATGATGAAAAGACAGTGGGCCTCATTACGAGGTCTGCCGGTAGCCATGCTGCTATTGGCGGCATGGCTGCCGGCAAAACCGCCTCCGTGTCCGTGTCCTCGGAATGAGGACTTACCGGACCATTCCGAGTTCGGATGGCCCGGTAATTCCTCACTCGAGGACACAGACACGGTTCATCCTCATTCCCATTTCAGCCCCCATAGGGCTGAATGGGAATGGGAGAGGGAGTAAACAACGGGCCATTACGAGATGGCCCGTTGTTTGCTCCCTCTTCCCCTCGTGGGAACCGGTATGCACGCCTGGTTTTCCCAGGCGTGCCTAACGTGTCCCGCGAGGGGACCTCGTAATGTGGCGGAACGGGTTGAACGGCGCTGCAGCCTTTTACGGCGCCGTTTAACCTATTCCGCCAGGGTCGTAATGAGGCCCAGTGCGCCTCATTACGACCCAGGTGGAAAACCATGGTGCTAATAGCACCATGGTTGATGCCGGTAACTTACCGACTCCGCCATGGAGAAAGGGGGAATTAGCACCCCATTACAAGGTTGGCGGGGCGGTAATTCCCACTTCCTCCATGGCCCTTCCCCATTCCCATTTTTGCCCCATAGGGCTCAATGGAAATGGGGAAGGCGCTAAGTACGGTACCGCAAATTGCGGTACCGTACTTAGCACCAAGGTCCCTTTGCGGGTCCCTACTTTAACTGCTGGTGTAGACCAGTCGTTAAGGTCGGGTCCCGCAAAGGGACCTCGTAATCAGGCGCTAATGGGTTAACAGCGCCGCAGCCTTTTACGGCGCCGTTAACCCATTAGCGCCAAGGTCGTAATGAGGCCCATTTTGCTCATGGGGAATGATGGAATTCATGTTAGAGAGAAGTGTTTTAATTATAAAGGTCTTTTTGAAAACAATTTTATTGCATCTAGCAGTTGTGTTTCCAACCCCTAACAATGTTTGCAGGTGCTAGTGTAAAAATATTATCTTATTCTGCAAAGGAAATCTGAACAAATTAAGGGGAAGTGGCTTTTAAACCAAAGAAATATGGTGGGGAAAGTCTACTAAATATTTCCTTAATTGTAAGAGTGTTTTTTACTGTCAAACATTTGGACTTGGGAGGTCATTCTAGGTTTTGCGGTGCAGGAAATGTGCTTGTAAAAGTGTCAGTAGCTTGTTACCGCCACTTTTCCCGCAGCGCAAAACTACAAGCTTGCCGGTTGAGGCCGCCGATTTACCTCCAGACAAGAGCTGGAGGTAAATCTTACACCCAACGGCAAAAAACTGCTGGTGTGCCGGTAATAAAAGCAATTCCTGCAACACCGGCAATTGCCCCCTATGGGACTCCATGGAATGGGGAAAGACTGCCGTTGATGGGCCCTGTAATATCCCAGAAATTCCAGGATATCAGGCGCCAGTAACAGTAGGTCGGTTTGCCTGTATCGCACCAGAATTACCGGTGGGATACAGGCAAACACCTAATGACCCCCTTGGTCTTTTCTGTGGAAAGTGAAGCCTCATACTTTGCTAGATAATATTTTGGAGTTGTATTAAGAGCTTTGAAGACGTGGAAACCAACATTACTGAATCCTTTATGTTGTCCCAGAATTAGATGCATTCATTCCAATTATTATTACAGACTTGGAGTTAGGTTCACAAGAAAAAGTGATTTGCAAGAATGTTAAAATGGTCTTGTGGTTTGTTCTTCATGGCTCCGAGCTGACCTTACTGAATGTTGGGCAGCAGTTTCCCACCAAGCCTTCCAAATCAGCAATGAGACCATTGCTTGCAGGCAGTGCATGAAATCCTACCAGTGAGGAGCGCCATGTTGCAAAGGTCTTTGGAAAAGCACCCATATTGTCCACTCAAGGCTGCTCAGAGGAAGAATCAACATTACATTTGCTGTGGCATTTGCCTGGGCTGTGTGGATGGATGTCAGTAACTATTTACAAAAACATTGCGATGAATCAAAGATCCAGAAGGAACGTTTCATTTATAGCATTCACAGAGAACAATGGGCAACTGGGTAGTGGATTATAATTAAGAGTGTGATGTCATGTATTAAAATGGACACTTGGAAAGCAAGAAGCTAAATGGTTTTATATAGGAAACCTTGAAGACCTGTAGCAGTGTGGGAAATGGCCTTCGTAAAGATGATGGACTATATTCATAAAGATGAGAAATGACATGACTGAACATCCTGAAGTTGAATCCTACAAGATTGCGTGTCCCATTTGGGCAGTAAATCCTGGGTGTAGGAAATTACAGTTGTTCCTGATTTTTAGGTAGACTTTGAGAATGGACCGGCTGCTGAAAATAAAGTATATTGGCGAAAACATCAGGTGATTTGGAAGTCTGCATAAAGTACAGTGTTTTTTTGCAGTGGTCAGCTGACATGGTGATGCCATATGTATTTTTAGATGTATTTATGGGATGAAACATTTCTTTTTTTAGATTTAGCTGTCATGAACAAATATTTTCGAGACAATTTTTTAGATGATTTTTAAAAGTAGATACGTCTTGAAGAATGATTCTTCTAAACATTTGCAAAAATATTGATGAAACCTTTGTATGTTTTAATTCTTGTGACATTTATGTATATATCCTGACAGATTTTGCAATAAAATGGTGTGTGGTTGCTTGTAGTCTGGTTCAGAAGGGGTCTGACCTAGCAGTTCAGGTTCAACTGTGCATTTTGGGTGTGACCAAGCCTCATTTGTATTTGCTCCTTCCCCTAATCTAATGGTATGTCAGTCTAAAAACGTATGGCGTGGATGGTTGCCCATAGCTTTGCCACAGGTTTGTGATTTATTCATATCTCTATTGCTTTGGTCCTCCAATTAAGAAACCATCAAGGGTAGTTTACAAATCCCAAATATCTGAAATTTACAGGGGTTGCTGCCCTGAAAGGTATCAACCCACACATTTCATGCGAAATTCATTATGGAACTTTTTTTGGGCATTTTATGAGATTTAAAGTAAATGGCCCATTAAAGCTTTTATGATTAAAATAGTTATTCAGCACATACTTAAAACCTGATATGCACATACCGGACCAATATTGGTACTCGGGATAGGGTAACTAGCTGAGGCCATTAAATGTCTTCTGCCTAAACTTGTACATATATCTAATTCATCCTGTCTGGGTGACCAATACTGATATGGGAACTGGCGAGGACATTGGAAGGCCATATTTCCACTGGACACAGTTGTTTATTATGAGCCCTGCAGCTGGCAAATTTGTTTTTCCTTTCATTTTACATCCCCACTGGCCATTGATGTAAAAACATATACTTGGCGCATGAATACTGTATGACTACATGTTGTTAAATCACCCTCCCGTGACCTGTTTTTATTGTATTATTCCTTTGTGATAGGTTTTGATCCATGAAGTAAGAACTTCAACAAAAATGTATCAGCTGAAATGAAGACTCCCTCCACATCCATCCTCAGTGATAGTTGTCTTCAATGATCTCTTCTTAACAGAACCATCAGGAAAAATATGCATTTTCACCTTGAGTCTCTTTGTCCCCCTCCTGCACACCAACGTTAGTGTGAATCTTTTTAGCACCATGGCAGCATTACAGCCGTCAAGGGTACTGTGAACCTGTGTTGAATCCCAAGTATATAGGAATGGCTCCCCTACAGGCTGTTAAGCTATGCCTTTAAGGTAAACTCAGATGGCTTTCCAAGGCTGCAAAAAAAAAAAAGAAGCGTATATTATAGAATAAGCATAGTCCTTTCAGTGCTTACACATAAGACAGTGACTCCAAATATCACTGTTACTGCAGGCTAAGCTGTCAAAGCAGTGTTTGCCAAGACCTGCCACTGGCTCCATATGAAGGTAAATGAGCTCTACACCAGCCAGACCATTCCAAGCTAACAACAGGTTATAGGCAGACCAATGTGTGCCATGATTAATTTCTTATACCACTTTCCAATGACCAGCTTCTTCCTCAGAGACAGACAGAATATCCTACTGTTGCTGTGAATTATTTTGTGGCAGAGAATAGTGCTATACCTGGCCCAGAGCTATAGATATAATCTGATTAATGTGCTTTATAACAGCATAACCCTCTAGCCTTCAGCACCTGATGGGGTTCCTTAGCACACATTTTGTGAGCCCACCTCTAAAAGCTCTAAAAGTATTACCAATGTGTAAATTGTCAACTTTTAGAGCGTCACTCAGACCTGGATAGTAAAAACAGTGGTATCTGGATAATACTGCTGATTTGACCATCTGCCCAATTCAGGGTTTGGTCAAATACAACTAGTGGTAGTCCATAAGACTACCAGCTGCAGTATTTTAGACAGACTTGCTGCCATAAATCTGCCTATTTTTACTTGCACCTCAGAGGTGAAGGTAAAAATGTTAAATTGGCCCCAATTATTTTGTAAACTATTTTTTACTGTATAGAATAAATGGGCAGGCACTTCCCTTCATACCAGTGAGCAGTGTTTTCACAATGGGTGATGGAAAGGGAATGAGAAGCTAAGCATCCCCACAGCCCTGTCTTGCCAACATACTCAGGAAATACATACAAGGGTCAACGTTGACCCTTTTGTGTATATAAAAAACGTACAGTAGTGGTCCAAGCCACTACTGTATTGCATACATTTCCAACTTTAAGTCATCAGTGGTAGAGGTGTTATTTCGGGAATGCCTCTGGAGGTATTCCTGAAATACCGCTTCTGCTAGTAGTAAATTCTGAATTAGGCAGAATTTCACAAATGAAACTCGCAGTATTTCTTACAAAACATCTGCTCGACTATGCATGTTGAACGTGGGAATGGCTAAACAAGTTACTTTTTTACATTAACACTGGACGAAGTGGCCTCTATAGAATAACACTTCCGCCAGGGGTAAACTCTGAACTGGGGATTTCAGAAATACCATCAGTGGAGGTGGTGACTTCCTTCAGTGGTATGTCATCCTAAAAATCTGGCCAACTCTGAGTGACCTGCTAAATGTTACAAAAATCCCCTCACAGTTTCATAACTAAAACAACATGCATTAACATTTGAAATATAGTACCTCTTTGTGCTCACAAAATAGGAAAACAATAAGAATGCACGTATGTTTATTCTCTTGTATAGATCAAATATGAACATTATGAAAAGCAAAGTCAAACAATTATACATACATTGATGATAGGAAGGAAAAAACTCCTGGAGACTGCATCAAACCCATGACACAATGTAATACCAAGAATACCAGGCTATGAACAATGACTATGCCCTGATTTGAAAAAGGCTGAACTTAGCCGAAACACATGTTATCAATTGAGGGCAAAATGTGTTATTATTAATAAATCCAAAAAATCACAGAAATTACAATTTTGGGCAGTCTCCAGGAGTTTTTCCTTTCTGTTCATTACAGCGGTTTTTGGCTATATCCGCTTTCTCCATCGGGACAATATTATCTTAATTGGACTATCAATTATTACTCAAGGCTCATCAATGGAAAAGGGTATCTAAAGGAGTCGCCAACTAGATCAGCCTCTACTAAAGCCAGATCTTGTTTGATCCATAATAAATTGATGATATGTTACAATTATCATCCCAGGACACTACTCTTTTCTTATTTACATCTATGAATCTAAAGCCTGTAACAAATTAATGTGTGTAGGCATATAACGTATGCCATATAAACATTAAGGATATAATCACATTAGCTCTGTCATGATAGGTGAGCCAGGAATTATTTGATGCTATTTCAGCCACTGCAAAACCTATAAAAAGGAATGGGTAAGCTTTATCTAAAACCCAATGGCTATTGAAAGGCAATATTCTGAAAACAAGGTAAACCAGTTCAATCCACCTGCTGGTTTTCGCCTTCCCTTTTGGCAAGAAGCAGCGCCAGGGGAAATCAATGGATTGAAATGGACTGAACCAAAAACATGTGCTCAGCTCATTGTGCGCCAAACACCAGTGGACAGTAAAGCTCTAACCTGATGAAATAGGATGATCTCTCTACTATTCGTTTCCCCACAGTGTCAAATTGTCAAATCTAAACATGCGAACATATTTTATTAAAATCTAATTCAAGCTCTAAAAGTATAGGCGAACACATGAAAATAATATTTGGAACAAATGTAAACATGGTAATAACTTAGAACAAATGTACAGATTTAGCTTAGCCTTCAAACTATATCTTCAATGTTTCTGGCCTTATCTGCACCCTATCCTCTCCTGTCAGCTCCTTCATGCATGGATATTCTTGCTAGGAGTTCAATATTGTCTATAAAACAAGTCATATTTCAGAGTCTACCACATAGAGTTCGACAATGCCTATTTTAATATCCAATAACTCCTAACAGAACATGCTACTCTGCAGTAACATGTTGTATGTTCCCCAATGGCTGCCTTGATGCTCTTCCCTGTACTGTACAAAGGGTTTATTATTTAAATAATTAAAGTCGATTGCTGAAACATCAACATTATTATGTAATCCTCTTCTGTCACACAGCTAGCTGCTCTTCTTTGTAGCGTTGACTGGAGAGTTATGAAAAACAATAATATGGGTGTCTTATCTAACTCCTTCCATTACTTAGCTAGTTGCTGTTGCTTATATTTCTAATAGGCTTATCAAGTAAACTATAATTATTGACATTTTTGGCAGAATTACATTAAAAGCATGAACAAAGATAGCTCAATTGAACAATAATAGCTTGTCTTTTCTCCCATATGCAAATGGCTAAAATGAAAACTATGCAATGTTAACTTGCAATGCAATGTCAACTGCACAAGCAAAGGAATTATATTTTTTTACTCAAGCTGTTGTACGTTTGCTAAATTAACCATCTTATTAGGTACTCTGACTCTGTTGCTTCTTTTAATCCTCCTATGTTATACATTTATCAGGACCATCCAGGCATTTTTTGAATTATCAACTAGATAAAGAGACATATAAAACATTGGTATGTCTTGTGAGAGGAATATTTATATTTACATTTTCTAAAATGAGAATATGTTTGTTGTTCAGAAAGCTCAAACTTGATTACCATTCTTTAAGACAAACAACAGATTAAAGCCGGCCTCATTCTCAAAGCCGTTCTCAAAGCAGGTATAAGGCAAGTCCCAAGTTCAATAATAAAACTCAATCCAAAGAGCCAACAAATAATACAAAAGATGAGAAAAGAACAAGTGTATTACACCATAGCTCGGGCTGGGAATATTCAAAATGACATTCAACATGGTGACATAAAATGGCTGGTTTTATAGCAAATATTAGGGGTGAAATATTACACGTTATTCATACATTCCTGGCCTCAGATTGGGAAACATCGTTTGCACTATATGTGAATCTATACAATACCTCGCTCTATTGGCTTATTCTATCCTCGTGACCAGAGCAAGACATCACTTTATTAATTAATTAACATTGAGATGATCTCCTTTCCCATGATGCTGATTGTTACCCTCTTTATTTTATATCGTCTAGACTAAGTTGTTGATTGGCTGTTTCAGGAGGAGTTTTTGTGAAGTGAGTGACTCAATAGATTTCAACCAATCCCTGTGTGAGATGTGACAGTGTGACAACAAAATGAAAACGTTTACATCCTCTGCCTAAAATACCTCATTGCTTGTGTGAGAAACCTGAAGGTGTCTCACTTGCTAGTCCACAGGGATCTGTCATCCAGGTGGCCAGGACACGGCCATTGCTATTAGATCCAGTTCCTGGGGTTGGACCGGTGGGGGAGGATCCCCTGGATGGGGGGTCCTTGGGGAGTGGAAGTGGGACACCGACCAGTGACACGCAGTATCCCCTTTTTGTTAACACCTTTCCCCATCCTACTCCATAGGATATTTAAAAACTCAATCCCCTCCTTTTTTAACATGAACACTTTCTTACACACTGATTCCCCTGGAAGACAATGGACTAACACTAGAGCCGTATACCTGACATATCCCAACTCAAGGGTCAGGCAGAGTCAGGCAATTGCCACTGATTTCACACATCTGGCTGCCCTTTCCCTTTCCCATAGGAATAATAGGCAGAGCATTTTAGCACACTGTGAGCAAGGAAGAACGTACGAGGAAGGAGTGATTCCAGGACGGCAGTTCAAATGGAGAAGAAAGGCGGCATGACCTGAAAGGATATCGAAGGATTTGCCCGTGCCCTTTTCAACCCAGACCCGCAAAGCTTCTAAACAAAGAAATGTAAAACTGGGAGACGCAGCTGGCGCATGGCATAACGGATGGTGTGACATCGTGGTATCGTCCTTAACTCCAGCGGCGAAAGGAATGCCAATTAGTTCAGCACAGCTGGTGTGTCGGAACAACCTGATAGGAGACGGACTGTCTTAAACTCGAGGTTGCAGTGGCAACATTAAGAGATTAAAATGGTAAACTACGAATACCAGAAGGCCCTAGGGGAGGACGACGGAAGGTGTCAAAGTGGTCATACAAAAGTCTGGCCAAATCCCTTGTACAATCGAAAGTCCTTTACGCATTGGCAACGTATTACACATTGTGAAACGGGCTTTTGCACCTGGCTGAGGGGACCACCATGCGAACTGTGATTCTGGGAAACAGAGTGACCCAACACAATATGATCACCCTTCGAAAGTCTCTGTGATTAAAGATTAGCAAGTGCTATTGGAAAGTCTGAGCCCGGCTGATGGGACCTAAATGAATGAGATGGTTGTTTAAAAAGACATTAACACTTTTGAATATTACACATGATGAGATTGTGATTGAAAGGCAGTAGTGAACCCGACTGATGGATGCCAGGAGAAAAGCTAAGGGAAGTGAATCCCACATTATGAAAAAAAGATGCAAGAACTCCATCAAGAGTGGTTGGTCTGAGCCCGACTGAGGGAGACTAACGTTGAGAGATGCATCGGACCCCGGCTGAGGGGTATCCACAAGTGAAGAATAATCACCCGCCATCAAGAGGAATAAAAGGAACTTTGTTTTAGCCATTTACGATACATCTTGCCCTCTGAAGTAAGAGACTTTGCTGGAAAGTCTTGGACACAGAAGATCCCGATATTATTGAAAGAAACTGTAACCTTGTACAGGAGAAACCCAGGTTTGTGCTGTGCTTAGGAGTCCCGCCTTTGTCCCATGCAAGAAAACGTGGGGAAGGGAGACCACGGCCATACCATTCTGACTTATCATTTTGTGAACACTTCTTTCTTTTCTTATGAACACTGTCCCACACTTTCTTGTAATTTAGCGGTAAGGTTTGGCAATAGTTTATTTTTAGTATATGCCTTTTATTTTGACAAGACGCAACTAGGACTGCCTTATTATTTGATGGTCGTAGCTTGTTCCCATCTTAGATTTAGGTTTAGGTTAGGCATTTTTTTTTCCTCACCCATTTATACAGTTTAATAAACACCCTTGAACTGTGATCACTTGTGTCTGTCTTTACTGTTGGCACCATGAGTTCCTTACAGTTGGCACCGTTTTACAGTTCTTGTCATTGTGAACTGTTCATCACCAGTTCAACATTGCAACTCTTTGGAAACATGACTTGCTTCCCTTCCTTTCTCATGGTCTGTGCATGACTTCATCTGCTCTGCCGTTGACCTTACAAGCTAGAGGCTTAGTGTTCACAAACTCCATTCTCTTTCAATGATTTTAATATATTCGCATAGCTTGTACTATTATAGATGTACTCCTAAATAATATTGTGCATGTATGATTGGAGTTGTTCACAGGTTTTCATGAGAGCCATTGATACCTAATTGATCCTACTCTATTTGCAATGATGTTTTGTATGGTTCTTATCATGATAGTTTGATCCCTTTCAGTGTGGTGTTTCCTACAGTTGGCAGTGTTGTTGCAAGATCATTTTCCCTTTGCATACATGCTTCTTCAATGCTCATTGTTTAAATCCTACCCACTTGTGATCTTCATTATGATACGTTTTATGTACTGACTAGGAACATAAGGTGTTATGTGTCCTTTAAACACAGGCTAGGGAACTCGGCTAAGATGATGTGTCTTAACCAATCTGTGTGCAGCATCTGTCCTTTAGCTCTGGGGGTCTGATACTTCTATGTTGCTTTTGGCCTCACTGCCATAATTCAGGCTTCAGAATGTGCCCGCCCCCCTTGCCTTAACTAATCACTGTGTGGCATTCAGTCTTGCTGTGGGAAGTTGAAGCTTGGTGTGTGTGTGCTTTTTCGCAAGGGCCTTGGCTGCTATTTTCCATTAAGTGATGAGGAATTTGAAACTTTAGGGATGGGTAAGTGTGTTGTGATGCTTACATGTGTTGTTCATTCAATTAGTGTAAACTGTCACTGTCATTTGCTATTGTTATGAGTGCCCCTTATGGCCCCCTGACTACTGTTAAGTACTACTATACTTGTTAAGGATATGTGGTTATGCTCAGATGTAAGGTCTGCGCTTTATGGTTTACTTACCTCTCTGTGATATGGCTTACTGAAACATGGTTACAAGTGCATTTTTGGGCCTACACAGGACATTTTATATGTGTGGAGCTGTGTGCCTTTTCACAGGCTCTTTCAAAGCGTATATTTCCGTGCACGTTGTGGCGCTGGATGTACTCCCCAACACAGGCCTCATGTGTATATGCATTTAAAAAATGGATAGCAGCCCCCCTCTCTCAGTAATTGAGTGAAATCCTTCCAGGAGTGCAAACAAAAACCTTGGATTGGGAGAGGGGGAGAGAAATAGGTACTTCCAAAAAAGACATTGGGTCATGAATGGAGATATTACAGAAGCAGCCACTCATCAGCTTACCCCATTCAAGAAATTGCTGCTGACAAATGATGGAACAAAGGGATTTATCTCTAGTCTATACAGACTATTGGGTGAGCCCTCCCTCAGCAGAACTGTCCGTACATGGCCCGATGGGAGCAGATACTGGGTGAAGCGGTCACTAGAGAGGAATGGGAAAGGCTCTGGAGAAGAAAACCAAAGATGGCGAGGGCAGCGCAGCTCCAGAAATCATGGTATGAATATTTATTTGGGTAGCACTATGCCCCGGCCCGGCTACATAGCATATATCCGGAGGTCTCCAAGGAAAGCTGGAGGAGCTGCGTGGAGGAGGGAACCACAAAGAACATATGGTGGGACTGTCCCAAAATCAAGCCATTTTGGATAGAGGTTCTCCATGCTCAGGCACAGGTATTCGGGTAAGTGTTCAGAAGGGATCCTAAACAGGTCCTGTTGGGACTGAAGGAAACAGGGGATAGAGAGGGGAAGTGAGAGACGAGAAAAGGCAAGGGTGATAATATCTTTAGCTGCAATTACCCTCATAGCACAAAAATGGAAGGGTCCGACAGTCCCAACAGAACAGGAGTGGCTATCCAAGGTATGGCAACTGGTGGCCCCAGAATGGGCCACATGTGCAATGAATAACAATTTGGGTCAATTTGCAACGGGATGGGGGGAAACACTGGCCTTCCTGAAGGGAGATTTTAGAGCCCAATGGTGCCCACAAAGACTGAAACCTCTAGGCCTGAACTAGCAGAACCCCAGGGGGTCAAGCTAATCGAAAATAGAGACTGTAAGCTGCCAGGAGAGGAGGAGGGATTGGGGGATGGGGAAATATTTAACATGGTGTAAAATCAATAAATATATATTTTTAAAAAAAAATAGCACATTCAAAGTAGATCTCAAGGCAATATATGTATGTGAACAGCACATATTTCAAAACATGCAATGTATATGAATGTGTCTGCAAACAATTACATAACATTTCTTTACCATGTATATGCTGTTTTTGTACTATTCTGAAGGAAATTGCAATATATTTATGTCGCTACCCCATGCGTGGTGAAATACACTAAGGAAAGACATGAATCTGTTTTAAAATCTGTGAAATAAAGAGATGAAAGGAAAAGGAGATAACACAACAGCTGCACAGCTGCAGTGTAGAAAAAACATGGTGGTTTTCCATCAGCTTTTCAGAAAAAAAGGAGTGTATTTAGTTTGTAAGCAATGTAAGAGTGTATCTAGTTCAGAAATCCCATGAAGAAGTACCAAGAATCTGAGTTTGGTATTTAGATTTAGAATTAATATATTGGTTTTTTACTTTTCTATGATATTGCATATATTTTCTTTTTCTTTATGTTGTTTTATTGCAATCATTTGTTCTTCAGAATTAATGCATTGTTGTATTTTATTTTGTGGAAATTATAAATAAAGTGTTTTAAAAACAAAAAAAGACATCCCATGAAGAAGGGTCTTTGCTTCTGAATCTCTGCAGACAGAAGTTTCTGTCCCTAACTGGACTGGACTCAATCACAGTTCCTAATCAGAAAGACGAATAAAGGTTGGCGGTTTCATATTGGAGGTGATTGAAACTCATGTTGAACTGCATAGATCTCTTCTCAAGATGATCTCGATGTGTATCCAATCGTGGCATTCACAGTCATGTTTAAGGCTGTTTTTTGCAAATACATAATTTTCCAGCTGGACATCACAGGTTGTGGGGTGAATTGGACCATTATTCCATTCCTGGGTGGGTGGCTACCTGGACTCTGTACAAAGGGTCTGTTTTGTGAGGTTTCGTGGTCACTCTAATGTTCAGTTCAAGACCACGCAATATCTAAATATGAGAAAAATTCAATTGAAGTCTGATTAAAACTTCAAAAGTATAAGAACAAGAATAACATTATAATTTTCCAAAATTAGCAAAAAGTACCAAGGTGCAAGTTTATCTTACCATGGCAAAATAAATCTGCAAAACCTCTGGTCCCAGCTGGTCCCAATCCAGTCCTGTTAATTCCATTTTGGATCAATCGTCTAACCAGGGAATTCAGGACCATCTATGAAATCACTCATATTGAAAAGTGTCATATTTAGGTTTGAATCAGGCCTTATCTAATGTCAAAATTCTTCTAATAGGCAGGCCTTACCACCATGGTCAAAGTAATTTAAGCATGATAAGCACACTTAGAAGGTGCTTTCCCTGCAAACAATTAAAGTGAATCTCTACAGTGTCATAGCCTTCTATCTAATCCCCTACTGGCTGCCCTTCCCTATAGATAGAATCGAGAGACATGTAAACAACTGAAATAAAAATCTCATCAAGCAACTCTCATTAGCCAGATGGTTGCTCTTTCCTATACTTAAAAATGGTCTCATAAAGAAAACAATATTGTTTATATTTCGGGATGGACTTCATTGGGGTATGAAAAAGGATTGCTCAATTGAGCATAAATGTGTAATCTTTCATCCACGTTAAAATGTATTAAAAAAACCGAATTAAAATGGTACAATATTATCTGCCCAAGCAAATGCTGAATGTGCTTTCGTTACTCAAGCTTTCATGCTTCTGCTAATAAAAATATGTGACTATCTCACCTGACTCTGTCGCTTCATTTAACAATAAAACATGAATAATAGAATAGTTTCCTAGTTACACAAGTTAAAGAAATGTATCACATCTGTCCACCCATGTTTGAATGTCCACTCTATTGGCCTACCCTTTGTCTTAGGGTTACAGGTTTATGGGTTTCCCAAACCCTCACGGTTTGTGGACAATATTAGTCCTTCCACAGCTGATAGGTTTTGACCAGTCTGTAGATCTTCTCAAGGAGGCTGAGACATTGTTTGAGATTTGCCAGCATTAACCCATTCTCCCAGTATCTTGAGACTGAGTTTGAAATTCTTTTCATGAGTGTGCCACCTCCCCGTTCAAGGATTCTTGTTCCCAGGACACCTCATCAATGACCACATTTAGTATAAGCTCTCTGACCCCCAATGAAATGGCATCATCTCGAACCTCCTTCCATCTCCTCTAGTTTCTGCCCTTGATCAACCCAATCAGCTGCAACTTTGCTCTCTCTTAAATGGATACAAGTTATTTTCTCCATCTCCTCAGGTACAATAGTAGTGTCCCCCCCTCTAATTTCTATCTCTGTGACAACAATTTTAATGACTTCGCCCTCCTTACCCATTGTCCTAGACTGTTGTTCTCCTATGGTTCTTCTCCTCCCACCTCACCCCCCTACCTCTAGAAGCTATTGATTCGCCCACAATCTTGTTACACCTCGTCCCCTCTTTCTGATAATCCACCTGCTTCAGGCCTCAACAACTCTTCCCTCCTTAATGACTCATCACTTTCATTCATCTTTCGTCAGACTCTCCCTCAAGCCTCCGTCTCTCTTTGCTTGTTCTCCACTCAGCACTTCTCATCTCACACTATTCTCTGCCAAACTTCATCCTCCAACTCCTATTCAAACTCTTCACCCTGCTAGACTGATTCCTTCTCCTTGGATGGCAAGGAAACTGAGGTTATTTGTGCACTGAGAGTACTGCTTTCTTGTGAACAGAGCATGTGTCTATAAGGTGGCTTGGAAGGGGGCTGGTCTGAGATTTCATAAGGCCATGCTGCCTGCTTGTACAGGCAAGGGCTCTCCTTCCCTCCTCATCAGGTCTTTGCTAGCCTGCAACGCATCAATCTGATTCTCTTGGTTCTGTCAGAAGAAATCAGGGAAGCTGTCTGTTGCTATTACAATGTCTCTGCCATGGGGAATTTTCAGTGTTGCTATCCCTGTGATTCCAGTGAAGGCGGGAGAATGAATACTGTTTCCTTCTTTGTTTGTGTGATGCACTCAAGCCACTTCTTCCTCCTTCAGGCAAAAGTCTTTAGGAGCAGGACTTCTTCCAACTATGCAAGTATGCATCTCAATGCGGATTGTTTTCCTGAGCCTTCATTCAAATGAAGTTAATCTATTTGTTAACTCATCAGGTCCCTTGAACTGTTGCAGCATTATCCATTAAAGAGAAATGCTCTAATTTCTAACCTACATGTGTGTTCTAGCTAGTGGGTTTAAAAGGCTCTCCCAGTAAGTCACCTTTATGAGATGGAGTTTTCGGAAGGGGTATAGGAATCTATTTTTCTTTTTGATGGCCCCTGGCATGATTAAGGGTGGGGGGGTTATGAGTGCCCATGTGTCTACCTGTGGGTGGTCGTGGGCATCTATTGCGGTGGTGGGTGGGTGAACATTCCTGTGACTGCCCCCTGCCTTAGTGTGAGGTAACAGAGGGGGTAGACTGGGAATCCCTCATTCACTTGCTCTAGGTCCAGCATCCATTAGCTTGAGGTGGCACCCCGCCCCTTACTGGCGGTTTCCAAAAATCAAACAGGGGACCTTGTTACATTTAGTAAAATGGACACTTATCAAAATGAATGCTTATCTTGTGAGATAAATATTTCTAGTTACAGTTGTAAAATGTATACACATTTGCTGTTCCTCAAGGTTGCAGCTTGAATGTCAAACTTTGAAGTGGCAAGTGAACAAAGCAGGACATAGTACCGAAATACTCTGTAGCTGTGAATATAAATGTTAACTGAATAGCACATTCAAAGCAGTGTTAAAAATCAATGTGTGTGTTTGTGGAGGCCCCATGACATAGCTTGCAGGTACCATTCTGAGTCTACCTTTTTATGAGTTTTACAATATTTATGAGAATAATCTGGACCTAGAATGCCTACAGGGAAAGAGGAAGGACATGAGATGGAGAATATCCCCTCAAAGGCCCAGAAGGTGTGAATATACTGATTAAAGAACATAGTTCTATTTACTCCTGAAGGTAAGCAATTTTGCCATAAATTGTATCCCTTTCATGTTCCTTCCTTTACTAAAAAAAACAATATAATGTTTGCATAATGGGAGTGCAATTCTGGAAGGGTTTGTTACCCAGGGGCATTTCTGAACAACCATCAGAGTAATTGAAAAATCCATATTTTGATGTTTATGAACTGTCAAGGTTCAAGAGTAAGTCAGATGCAGTGATCAATTTCAATATAACTTGAATGTTTTATTGCTAATAAAATAATGAGAAGGGTTGGGGAAATTATGTCTGTCCCTAAATTTTGAGAGGGTTTCCCTGCCTCAACAAAATGAAGGAGCATCTGCATCAGGATGTTATACAATATCGTGCCTTCAGTCCTGTGTCTGAAAACCGTACTCTGACCCTTACACTCTAAACTTAATCTAAGGTGTACAAGGGAATTTCTAGGAGCTATACACTTATAGCTTTCTTTCAAATTTCTTAACACAAAGGTTAGATATAAATGTTCTGGAATAGATAGGGATCCTCCCTTCCCCTATACTTTCTCTGGTAGTCTAAAGGTTTTATCAAGCCCCAGCGGAAAAAGGTCAACAAGGTTCTACAAAAGGTATGGGAGGGGGGCATCCGCTGCGGGTCCCTTCTCACAATATTTCACTTCACAGTTTGAGGGGAAACAACTTCACCCTTGATGTTCTTCATTTCCTACAGTTCCACAGTTTGAGGAAAAATACTTCTTGTCCTTCTTTTATAGTTTTTCTTTCAGCACTCAACACTTTCACAGCATTCCACTTGATATCAGGGGAATACATCTCCTCTTCTAGTTCTTTCACTTTGCTTGTATTTTAACACAGTTCAACTTTATTGGTGTGCTATGTGTCATCTCTTGAATTTCTGTGATGCACACAGTTCTTTTGTTTGTTCAACAAACAAACAAACAAATTTTACACTCAGTTAATATTTCTACCTCTGTATACTCTCCTTCCCGGGTATTTGTGATGTTCTCTTTGGTTCTTAAAAGGGGTATGAATCCGCCCAATTTCAAGTTCACTTATCTTCTGACTCCTGGATTACTCCCATGTCAGGATATCACTTAATTTCTCTTCTCACTCCTGGCTTACATCCTTGCCAGGATATCACTTTACTTCTCACTCATGGTTTACTCTCCTGTCTGAATATTACTTCACTTCTCACTCTTGGTTTACTCTCCCACCAGGATATTATTAATTTTTCTAAAGGTTCAACCGTGCTTCTCTTCGTACTCCTGGTTTACTCTTCTGCCCGGATATCACACTATTGAGAATCTTTATCTTGCTCTCTTGGCTCTGAGTCCCAGACTCACTGTTTTACCTGCTTCACACCCTACCAGGGATTTTCTGTTCTCAAATTTACTCTCTTTTTCATCCACAAAATAACGTATTTCCAATACTGAGTCACCAACCCTTTCTTAGCAATATGCATTCTTATATTGCTCTCCTTTTTCATGCGCCCGTTCTGTACACTATGCATGTTGTCATCAGGCTTTCCCAAGCATTGTGTCACCGACCCTCTGTATAAACTGTTGGTATATTTATCAAGCTCTGTTTCCAAGCATCGGGCATTTTTTCCAAGGAGAGGAAGGATAGCTCAGGGGTAACATGTTTTATCTTGGAAGCAAGACAACACTGCGCAACACAAGTTTGAATCCCGATCCCATGCTAAGAAACCACTCACTGGTATTAAGTGTGTTATAAAAGAACGATTATAATTATAAAGCGTTGGATCACCGACCCTCTGTTACCACTTTTTGCATTAGTTTCTTCAATTGCTCTTTCTTGTGCTAGTAAGGATATGCAACACACGCTCTCAAGTGCTGCGGTAACCCTTTTTCTCTATTGAGGCTTAACGGGCAGCCTGGCCGTTCCTTGCTTCCTTCTGTCTCAGTAGCCGTTCGGCTCCCGCTTTCCTCTGTGTTGCTCTGGACAGCTCTGGCCACAACACAGCGGTAAGCGTCTCTTGGCCTGGTCTCCCCTCAAGACGCTCACATCAGTCTCTGTACTGCCTTCACCAGCGTCAGTTTGTTCTGCTGTATGTGTTTTACATTTCCTGGCACTGATTAATGTTCTCCGGAGACTAGAGCGCAGTGTGGGCATCCAGATTCTAGTAATCCTCATTGCTCCATCCCTCTTCCTCGTCTCAGTAATAAAGAAGGGATGGGGAGTAAAATATGGTTGTTGGTCAAGCATTACAGTAAGCCATAGAGACATGTTGCAAAGGTACCTGAGTGGCATTAAGAAGTGATTTTGAAGGGTCATTTTGTTCTAGCATTTCTCTGCCTCTCAGAAGTATCTCCTTCCCTATGTGGTCCTCCCGCAGATAGCCACCGCCAGGGCGAGAGTCCAGTAGCTTCTGCCCTTCCCTGGCCACATAAGAGAAGCTTCCCTCCAGAGAGTAGTGGCACAATCGCTAGATTCGCCACAGAACCCAATGCAGTTTTTACAAACACTGTAATTTGCAAGTTACACCCATATTTTAGTATGTCACCTATGTTGGTGTCAGTGGAAATACCAAACAGACGTTCATCCACCTCCAAATAACTGTTCATCTCCATTTACTAAAATAGCATGCCCATTTCAAACCATTTTAATTCAACATCTTCTCCTGCACTTTATATTGAGACAACTTAATTACAGTGTCTGTGACATTAACATGTTTCATGTTTGTATCCTGTAGCACTGACAATTCCAAAGCCACAACCTCCGTTGTACCTCAAGCAACAAAACAACAACATATTGTTGGAGTAATTGGAGACCAAAACATTTGGTGACACTATAAAGAGAGAGAAAGAAGAGGGACCTGAACATACATTCAGATTAATTTTGTGATGGATCATAGGTGCTGGAGATACAGGAAATATGGGATGTCACAGGAATTAAACAGGAGATTGTTTCTAGCATATAAGACAGACTTTTGGGTGCCTGTAGAAACACTGGTACATTTAATTTGAGACTCCTAACGTAAACAGTGTGTTCCTTACAAGAGGCTGAATGTGGCTTGGAGAGCTGGCTGTACAGATTAAAAAACAGCGACAATTATACCGGGTGCCATATTTGATATCTACTGTGTCATCGAGGAAGGACTGTGGCAGGAACAAATCATGTATTTTGAACACAGCCACCAATGCCTTCCAACCCAGCACCCCCAATGTCTACTGCAAGTGCTTCTCAGACTGTCTTTTTTTCAAAGCTTTGGCCATTATCCTTGCAGTGCCCCCCAGTGCAACCCAGTGCTATTTGACACCCTGCCAGCATGCCTACTCTTATTCCACCTTGCACTTCGTGTCACAGTTGCTCCATCCAGTAGCACATGCCCTTTATCCTGCCACATGTTTTAAATGATGAGGTGAACAGGTGCTCGTTGCCCAGCTGCCTATTGAGCGCCATTACTATGGAGGCTGAGCACACAGTCCTGAGCCCTTCAACGGCCTTTCATTGTGAAGTAACACCATAAAAAAGTATGTCTATACCTGTTTGAGGGACAGAAGTGGTTCATACCTCTGCGATCCAAATAATAAAAAATAAACATGCATGATAGTGTCTAGAATGACCTTGTCATGCATTGTGAAATCCCCTGCTCCTTTTCAAAACGAGTGCAGGGAAATGTGTTTAATTTCTCAGAAATACACAGAAATGCCCACTCCCACCCACTGCCTTTTGTACGGTTGTGCATAGGAAGAGAAAGCAACAGAATGTGAGACCCTCTGAGGATAGAGGCCACATTATTCTGGTGCAAATTAAGACGATATGCTAGACCATCCCTTCCAGAAACAACATTGAGAATGTGGCCTTTTGTGTTCTGTCCCTACTTGTATATCTGTCGTCAATCAAAAGAAAGGTCATTATCCATCAGTAACACAGGTATGCACCCCTACTCAAAACGAAGGACTCTTGCTATCTACCTTTGAACAAATACACAGGGATAGCACTTAGATCAAAAAATATTGTTCTTTATATAAAACATATGTCACAATTGTATTAATACATCAGAGCGCAACCATATCAAAAACATATTAAAAAATTATATACAACACAGTGTGTTTGAATACTTCAGTCATCAAACAACAGTACAGATAAGAATCCAAATGCACAGGTCAGTAACAATGACTCAACCTAACACAAAGATGGTTATTTCCACCTATGTTCCTACTGTGTCCACATTAGCCCGACTTATATTAGTTTCTGTCCTAGAATACTGTTACTAACAGGACATTCCTCAGGGGCAGAAGATGTATAGAAAATGTGTTCTTATAGGTGGTAAGGAAAACATTCCCTCTGGTTGCTCCTTGTATTACTCGCTAGAGTCCCTGAATGTGTCTGCCTTGATAAATCATCAGACAGAAAATGCAACTCCAGTTGGTGCAAAGAATCATTCTAATGCTTAGCTCACTCCCACTCCATTAACTACCTTCCACCATCTAAAATGGCCGGAAGTGTTTCCTGTTTTATTTTCATTTTACTTATAACAACAAAACATGAAATAACAAAGAAATTCGTAGCAAAAACTATATACATAATTACAAACACATAAATACCCCCTCGCCCCCCCTTACAGATGCCAGGTACACATCATATAATATGAAATTGTCAGAATCAATACAATGTCAGAAATTTGCCCCAAATTTTCATAAACAACCCATTCTTGCCTTGTTTCCTATATATAGATTTTTCCACATCCGCCAGATCAAGCATTTCTTTCAACGAGTCCTCTTTTTTTAAAGAAATGTTGGATTTCCAATTCCTAAGGATGATTTTTTTTCCCATCATGGCTCCCCTAAATAACCACTTCTTTTGGCTTTGAGTGAGTATGTCTAAGGTAGCATCCTTTCCCAGTATTAATGTCTCAAAATCAAGACCTATCGGTTCATCCAAGACCTTTTCCATCACCACACCAATCTCATTCCAAAATTCACACACCTTCCTACAATCCCACATCATATGTTCCAGTGTACCAGTTTCACAAATACGAGCCCAACACTCAGAGTCATCTTTCAAACATCGCTTCCATAATCTTTCAGGTGTCCAATAAACCCTGTTTAATATCTTTATTTGTCTCGTTCTCTCAGTCAAACCCAGGGAACAAAATTTGACATTTGCACACATCATTGTCCATGTCTCCACTGTAATTTCAGAGCCAATTCTTCAACTCCACTCGTCTCTGAGCTGAACATTGTCTTTATATTCACTCACTATTTGTTTGTACACCTGGCTAGCTAAGCCACCTTCACCTACCAACGACTTTCTTGTAAGAAAATCCAAATTCAAACTCGCCTGGAAATCAATCTCACCAACTGCAATCTTCAATTTCCTGTAATCATAAAACCTGAAATTTTCAATATGAAATTGTTGTTGCAACTCTCTAGCACTCATCCATTTCCCCTCCTTAAATAAATCATCAATCCAACTCACACCACCCAAAAACCAGTCTGCCCAGAATAGCGTCTTATTTTCCAATCTAATAGAGGGAATCAACCACAATGACGCACCAGGATCTCTACATGTATCCACACCCAGCAAACCATTGAATTTCTTCCAGGAGTTTCTCAGACAGACAGTCAATGGGTCCTTCACACTCTTCACTCTTGATTCTGTAGTCAGTAAGGCTCTGGGTGACAGAGGACCATTACAACTTGCTTCCGCCACAGCCCATTCAACAGGTATCGGTGCCAAGAAATCAATTATGAAGTCACAAATAAAGGCAAGGTGATAGGCTCTAAAGTTACTGTCCAATTCCTTCCAGTACCGAGTATCTATATTCAGTGTGATCATACTCAAGATATAGTTGATCCTGAGGGTCGATACCATCTCTAAAGCATTAACCTTCCCCCATAGTGAAATACTTAATAAACTCCAACGTTCCAGATCGTTTTGAAAATCCTTACACATTGTATTCATGTTCACCCTCACCAAATCACTAATCTTTTGAGTAATCCAGATACCAAGATATTTCATTTTATCCGGGCACCATCTAAACCCTAGATTAGTCACATAACGTTTATTACAGCAAGGTACCATGGCCGGAAGTGTGACTTTCAAGGATACCTGTTCCTCAATCTATCAATGTTCAACACCTGCAATACTGGCTGGTCACTAAAGTCCACACATCCTCTGAATCAGAGTTAGGTATAACTTATTATTTTCTTATTCGTATCCCTATCTTATTATTATTCTTATTCCTTATTCTTTCCTCAAAAGACTATTGTTGTCCTCCAAACAAGGAGAAATCCTCACTCTGAGCCATCAACCAACACCTCTCCCTACTTGTGACCATAAGTGCCTCGATTCAGCTTGTGGAGAATCAAGTACAGTCCTGTCTGTGGAAAGTAAATCTGATCATCAGAATCAGGAAACATCTAAAGATGCAGTTTTGAGCAGCTTACATGATCCTTTGTGTGTGGTGTAAAACTATGCATGCCTATATCATCCTCTGCTCCCATACTCTCACAACTCCAACGTTCTTTGCCTGTTTTAACCTCTCACCATAAAACCACTTCGAAGTTAAAGGGCCTCATTACAAGTTTGCCGGTCTGGAAATAGCCATGCAGGTCGCTCCGTACCGGCTCCTTTTTTTGGTCTGGCATACTCTGAGTTGCAATGCTGCTAACACTGTCACCGCAAGTGACCCACCGTATCCGGTGACACTGTGCCAAGAATCTGCAGAGAGGCGCATCTGCTGTGCCTGAGACACCGGCATCGCATTAGTAAGTGTACATTCCAAGCTCCATGCAGACTGAAAAACCAGCAGGTACATGCCGGTAGCACCGTGAACACCATGCCGGAAACACCAACATCGCGGACTAGGCGCTAAGTAGAGTCAGGTATGTAGAAACATGCCACAGGTGGCCAGAATCAGCCCAGGTGGCCCCAATGAGCACTGTAAAAGCGCAAAAGGACCACTCCCACACCCCACACCCCTTCCAACACTGCCATACTAGCAGTAGCAGTTGCAGTACTGGAATTGGAGGCCCTGCATGCAGGCCTACTACTTGAAGAGGTAGGGAGGCAGAGAATGCGGCAGAGGCGCTTGAGAAGGATGGTCATCATAGCCCAGCAAAACAACAATGAGCAGCAGGTTGTAGCCCGCAGGCAGCCACCAATACAACACATACGGGCCACATCCTTCAACCTGAGCCAAAGCCAGATCCAGACCCTGTACCTGGAAGACAGGGACCCCATCACTTCCATGGTGGACCTGATCCATGACGACCTGGTCAGCCTGATATAGATCCGTACAGCCATTCCCCCCTTGCTCAAAGTAGTGTCTGCGCTACACTTCCTAGCCATGGGCACATATCAACACACTGTGAGTGAACTGCATGAGCTATCACAACACTGTTTCTCGCATGTCCTGTTTCAGGTCATCGATGCACTCCTGCGTCATGTTGGAGATCACATCAGCCTACCCAGGACAGCTGACCAGGTAAATGCCACTAAAACATGCCCTTGCCGGCATGCCCAACGTGATAGGTGCATTGGACTGCACAAATGTGGAGCTGGTGCCAGGCATGCTGTTGAGGCAGTGTACCGGAACAGAAAACTATAAAACTCACTGAATGTGCAGATAGTGTGTGATGCCCGCCACCTCATCACCCACTGCTGTGCCAGATTTCCTTGGTCAACCCACGACTCCATGGTCCTGTACAACTCCACACAGCTAGGGTACATGGCACGTCACAGTGGAGAACGTACCTGGCTGCTGGGTGAGTGTAACTACCAGGGCATATGCACTGTTGAATTGGGGGTATGTACAACACTTATCAGCAGTGGATCTGTGCAATTAATGGATTAATTTATACATTGGTCACTTATTAGGCGCTTATAGAATTAGCAAAACTATTTCCAAGCACCCACAGGGCAGACAGGGCAGGGAAAGGGGAAGGTAGCCAAAGAATTTGAGCAAGGATAAATAATTGCATTAATAGCACAACATGCAATGAGCATAAAGGGAACGGATGACAAAGCTACTATGCCTTGTGAATGTTCTGAACGTGTAAGTGCAGAGGGGGAATGCAATGTGCAACACAGTAATAGCATGCCTGAGTGCAAGACCTTGACAGGCGTGTCTCAATTGAACAAAATGATCATGTGCATGCACAACAACATCAAATCCATACAGCAATATCAAAAGCACTGCATGTACTAGAATGCTTCACACCAAAGTGACAAAATCAAGCACAAACACAGTCACCAAAGCCTGCACCACCTGATACACAGACTGATAATACTTATGTATCAGAACACCCCGCCTACATACCTCTAGTGTCCCACACAAGCAATTAGCCATGTCCCCTGCCTGTTTGAAGTGCATTTTCACATAGGCATGTGATCTGAAGTTGCAATGATTACAACAAACCAAAAGTGATGCCTCACGGAATAACTATTTCATCTGAATGTTTCTGAATTAAAGGACTAAATGATTAGCCACACATATCTATGAATCATACACTTGGCCATAATAGGATCATTGCATTTTAACACAACAATAACACACACATCATTCTCATTTGTATGTGTTGTAGTGAAAGGGTCAGAGGTCATGGAGGCTGGGAATGGGCCATGTCAAAGTGACTGCACAACACACAGCCACCATACATATTGACAATGCGTATTTGCTTCATGTCAATCATCAGGCTGTCATCGTCCTCTCCATCCATCAAATTCCTCATATGGTATCTCTCAGATACCTCATTTTGCAATAATCAGTGAAGCTGTCCAACCACTCCCATGCAGTACGTCATATACCTCAGAATGCAAGTACACCTTCAGGCTTCTAAAGAAGTCACATACATTTAGAAGCACATATCAACGCAGATGAACGTCCTTACCCATGTCAGCCATGCCTACTAGGTCTGCGGCACCCAGCAGGGTCTGCCATGTCGGGCATAATGGCTGTGTAAGGCCGAAGACAATTTTCCTGGCCGTTAAACAATGCCACCTGCTGATGGCACTCACAAACTGACACCTGAACAAGTCACAATTGCATTTAGCAGTTGACATTACATTTACATTGATGGCTGTAGACATATATCAATGACATCACCCTGATCCTACTCAAAATGGCATCTACAATATATGGACATCCCATCACACTGATAATGCACATTTCTAGTACCCAAAAAAGGACATATGGTACATAACCAGAATTATGCATGTGCAATTTTGTATTGTTTAGTGAACACTATACAGACTGTACCAACATGATATGCACACAAATATGACATTCTACACTTTCTGTTGTTCCTGTGCAGGTGATGCTGGTTATCCCCTGATGCCATGGCTGATGACCCCGTGAGGCAACCACACAACCAGCACGAGCAGGGCTACAACTGTGCCCATATCCGTACTGGTAGTACAATTGAACAGACATTTGGCCTGTTAAAGCCGAGGTTCCACTGCCTGAGCAGATCGGGGGGTGCACTTATGTACAGTCCTATGAAGGTGGGAAAGATAGTCCTTTCCTGTGCCATGTTGCACAACATGTGTAACAGGCGCAAAGTCCCACTGCCCCCGACATGGACGTGTACCCACCAGAGGCAGATGAGGATGTGATTGATGAGGAACTGCCAATTGCACATCGCCGTGATGCCATGGATGGCCGTGTTGCATGAAAGGGAATTTATTCACCAATATTTCTGATCACTTGACAAACACAAGTGGCACAGGACAGCTAGCACACTGGGCACTGCACAGTAAATAAATCACTCGCTTGCACTGAAAAAGCAATGTCCAGTCATGATTTCTATGCAACACCAACTGTAATTTGTGCTAGTGCTATGAAAATATTTACAAATGTGGAATGAAATAACTGGCAATACTATCCCTCCCCACCCCTCTTCCCCAACTATCCCTCCCCACTGCCCCTCCCCAACTATCCCTTCCCCCTGCCCCTCCCCAACTATCCCTCCCTACTCCCCCTCCCCAACTAGCTCTCCCCACTACCCCTCCCCAACTGCCTCTATGCAAATCCTGTCATGTTCGGCAAGGATGACTTGCACAAGTCACAGACAGGGCACATATGTGTCCATGGCCTATTTGTGTCCCCTTTTCGGGTCAGGCATGCGGCTGCGTGCCGAGCTGGCCAGCTGCATTGAACGCCGCCTTGGGCTGCTCTGCACCATACTAGCAGGTGTTGTACCTGTGGATGGTGCATGGGGGGAGTGCCGTGGGCCGTCGGTCCAGGAAGACCTGGAGGAACATGGCCATTGTCTCGGCTATAGATATATAGATAACACTGTTCCCCTCTCTTACCATCCTGGACATCTGTACTGTAGCACGTGTACAGCAGCCAAGTGCACAGGAATTATGGTGTCCACTGGCCTGGACACTCTCACACATGAGCTGCGCCTCATGGAAGTGCTGCTGCACTAGGGCTGTCAAGGCATCCTGGCATTGTTCCATGCAGCTGAGTCTTCCCAATTCATTAATCATAAAATTATATTATCCCGAGAAACTAAGACCTAAAAAGGTATTGTAGCGTTCTTTAAAAATTCTAAAACATGAATGCACAAACTCAATTCATTACAATTTAAAATTCTCCTCCACAAGTCTTCTTCAGTAGTAAACCTTCTCCCAGCAAGAGCTTGAGTCCTAAAATGTATCAAATTAGGGCACTCAACACATAAGTGCTTCAAAGTCTCAATCTCAGTCTTACAGTGGCGGCATAGTTAGTAGTAATAGTAGGTAGTAATAGTAATAGTAGTTAGTGTAAACCGGACTTCTAACAGCAATGTGGACCTGCAAATATTGACCATCTCACCAGTTGAAGGCTCAAAGACGGGCAAATGGCTAAATCGATCAACACTATTAGCCTTATTTTATAAAATTCTGTTTCTTCAGATATTAAATTCGAGTGTGTTTGCTTTTATTGAACCTGTATGTATGTTTGGGCTAAATATTACACAAATTCACTGCTGTTTGCCTGAGACCGCAACCCTCATGAGGACCCATCAGTCTTCACTGGGTTACTTGGGCTACTTTCTTGACATCCCCATTTCTAGAGAGACTGGGTCAGCTGGCTGTAGTAAGTGCAGGTGTTCTGGGACAAATGTCCCATTATCAGCACCCCCTCCGCAGCCTCTGACAAAGTTCAGTGATGATCAGGGGTGGGAATGGTTAAAGAGTTGAAGGGAATGCTTGCTCATAGGAATCCCTCGGGATGAAATTTTACTATTCTTAGTTAGAACACGAGGGGTTACAGCCACTGGCTAAATGAGGAGGTTCTCGGGAACAGCTCCTCTCTAGTGAAGTCTTTATGTTACAGGAAACATGTGTCACATTTGAGATTGAATTTGATGGCAATGCTATCTTTCAGACTCTAGCCTCAAAAGGCGAGCGGGGTAGACCATTGGGGGTTTGCTAATCGGGGTTAAGACTTTTCTAGATTAATACATCAGGATAAACCAGGTGGTAACATACTTGCAATAGAGCTATCCCCCCGGGGGGCTGGGGTGAGAATACTGAAATGCTGATGGTTAATGTATATGACCTCCCCCCGACCCCCGGGAGAGTTACGTATGGAATCTATAGGTGATCAATTGGACTCCCTTCTTATTGCTTGGCATTCTGGAACGGAGTCGCTCCCTGTAACTGTATGTGGGGATTTGAATGCTAGATGTCTAGATAAACAGGGATGTGGGGAATATAGTAATGTATATGACCACTGTAATATGCCATTGGTTTTGTCGAATAAAAGGGGGGAAAGGTAGCTGGACTTCCTTAGAGAATGGAATTGTACTGTACTAAATGGACGCACCTCAGGAGACCAACCTGGCCAGATGACTTGGGCAGTGGGGGATAAAAGTGCCATTTTGGACTATATGACAGTTGCTCAGTGTCTATTAGGACAGGTCGTACAATTACAGACTGCCTTGAATACTTACAGTGATCATGCAACCCTCACCTTGAGTATGTGCCTTCCGTCCCGTACCCCCCTTCCCAAACCACTCCACCCTCCTTTGCATTCCCTACCATTCCCCTCTCCAAACACCAAGCCAGAGGAGCACAATGGTGAGCCAACCGCTCTAAAACCACTCCTCCCCCAAACCCCGCCACCGGCCAGCCCACATTAACCATGCCCCCTCCCCTCACTATCATAGCGGGCACACCTCGCCCTGCAAGCATCCACCCCCCCTGCCTTGCCCACAAGCCCCCACCACCTTTTCCACCGAATGCACCCTTTCCCGTCCCTAAAAACTGCACGCCCAGCCCTAGCAAGAACCGAAGCTGCATCCCTCTCCCCTCTGACCTCCCTTCCCTCTCTCACACTCCAATCGCAACAAAGAAACTAAAGGGGAATCGCACCTGGTCCCCCTCAATCTCTCAGCACTCCTCGACTCCCCTGTCTCGATCCTCCTCCACTTTTCCCCAATCACCCCCGTCCCCCGTAGCTTCGCCTTTCCTGAAACCCCTCTCCCTCGACTTCTCATCAACTGTAATGGAAATTCCTAACCGCCCACACCCCACCTTCAAATCCCCCGAGCCAAACCCGATCATCCTAACACACGCAGCCACCCAATCCCGCCCGAAGCCCGCCAATTCTTCTGCTCGCCCACTATTCCCACCGATCATCACCCACCTTCTCCCTCTCCAGCTTCCTCTCTCTCCATCACTACCCCCTTCTGCTCCAGCTCCGAGACCAACCTCGCCTGCCGATGTGAACTGCATCCTATTTAATGCCCGATCCGTAGCAAAAAACAGATTCTCCATCTTTGACCTCCTCGCCTCTGACAAACCAGACCTGGTTTTCATCACCGAAACTTGGTTCTCTGACGACTTCGCTCCAATCACCAGTGAAGCCTTCCACCTGACTACCTCCTCATCCCACTGAACCATTCACTCTAGTGGAGGGGGAGTAGCATTCGTCTTCAAGTCTCTCTTCCACGCCTCAATCATCGACAACCAACCTTCCATTCCTTCCTGCAAATCACTCCTCGTTAAACTATCCCTCTACCTGTCGCTCTCACACAGCTTCCTAATAATCTACAGGCCCCCAGGCTACGATAGACAATTCTCAAACAACCTCTGCGACTCAATTGCCACTGTTCAACTAAACCATCCCAACCTCACCCTTCTTGGAGACTTCAACATATGGCTCGACATCCCCACCAACCTTATGACACACTCTCTGGTTGACGGTTTAGACGCAATTAACCTCCAACCCCACATAAATGGCCCGACTCACTATAAAGGACACACTCTTGATGCTATCTTTAGCTCCAACACCCGGATTCATTTAAACCCTCCCACCCCCATCATCTGGTCTGATCACTTCATTCTCTCTTTCACCATTCGCTCACCCGACCCCACTCCCGTACTCGAATCTGAACCACCGAAACTGAGCAAATGCAGGAAAAAACTAATATTCTTCCCGGACCTAGCCGACGCACTCCTCCAATCTCCACCACCTATCTGCCAACTCATT